>NC_091869.1:6165102-6781612 GCF_019399895.1 Cardiocondyla obscurior
GTTGATAAATCGAGATGCTAAGTGACGCTGGCATTAACGATAAATGATATCGGGAATACGTAATTGCCGCATTAAGATTATCTGGATCCCGGTTTTAGATTTTTGGCGGCGTTCGCGAGCTAGAGAACGGTAGCCCACTTTGATTCTTCCAATTGGGAAGCTCTAGATGGATAGGATGCGAGAGATAGAGAACCAAAGAGAGAGAGAGAGAGAGACAGAGATAGGGCGAGAGAGCGGGAGAAACGGCGGCGAAGGGATGGGAGGCGCGTGGGAGGAAGATGGCTATATCGTGGCTCGGAAAATCGATGTTCAAATGCGCCACCACGTGATTACGTCCACCAAGCGGGAGCGTTATCTCACCGTGTAATAATGCGAGGCGCGATTATTTGCGACGACGATGATGAAGAGCGAGCGGCAGTGAGGAGGGGATCGCTCCTCATCCGCGTGGCGGAACGGGGAACGAGATCATGAATGAAAAGGACGGGAGGGTCGTTTCCTTATCGACGCATGCTGACGGATACTTAAGCCGACTAATTAATGACGCGTACGTGGATCGATTATGGTCACTGCCTGTCGCGCGGCAATTCGCCTCCACGGAAGATTTGACCTGCCGGTGGCAAGCCTTCCGGATTGACTCCGTTTATTCGCGAAGCGGATCGCGTTACGGTCGTTTGCGGTCTATCTAAAAAGCCTCGGCTATCGCGGGGAGTTTTTTTTTCTTTTTTTTATCGTTCTACGACCTTGATAGCGAGGAGTCCTCGTCTATCGAGCCTCTTTATGACACGCCGGAATCCACATAAAGCCGTTAGCAAATGCATGCCGCTCTCTCGTGCAGATAGTCAACAATCTCTCTGATCGTTCACCGATCACTAAGACGGATAACAGATTTTCCGCCCTGAAATAGTGATCGATAAGCCCGCTACGAACACGTGCTCGAGCCCCAGTGACTGTTTCTCGACGGAAAAGTTTCCGAGCGAACAAACGTAATTAACGTTATTGTTAAAATTTTCTGGTATTTTGCGCTCAGTTTAATTCAGGAGTTGCAAAACTTTCTGTTCGGATCCACGGAAATTTCTGATATCAATTTAGCTTCTTTTACCACGGTATTTCTTGAAGCACCGAAATAATAATTATTAAGCGAACTAATGTACGGGCTGGGATGTGAAATATCACAGATTATCTCGCTTACGGTTTTCACAAGTTACGAATATCTGTTATCTTTTCCCAATATTTCGTATCGATGGCAATTTTCGACAGAGATAAGGTGTACATCGCGCGGTTTCTTCCGGCGCGCGGCGGCGCGAGTTCGAGGCCGACGGGACTCTACCGCGAGAAAGAAATAGTGACCGGTTGATCGATCAAATCGATCTCTATGTGCGTGTGACTCGGTGTGTGAAACTGCGGGCGAATGGCGGAGGGATGTGAAGGCGAAGCTGCCGGGTCCGAGAAGAAGTCGCGTAACTCGCGCGTGGCTCGGTCGTGAGCGAAAGATCTCGTCTTCGGGCGCGTCGCGGCGATACGTGTTTCTCGCGAGGAAAAAAAAGAAGGAAAAATCTCAAAATGAAAATGGGTGTTGTTCGATTGTTGATGTGTGGTGACACCTGCCGCCAAAGGCGGGAGGCTGCGCAGGGGGTTGCAAAATGGTACCGGAAGTTACCCTCTGCGGGCAGTCTCCCCGCGTCCGCTTCCTCTTCCGTCGACGAGCCGCGGCTGGACACCGAGAGCCTGATGGAATCGTCTTTCTTTTCTAGGAAAATGTTCATCGGCGGTCTATCTTGGCAGACCAGTCCAGGTATGTTGCAAATCACTTAATAGCGTAAATCCAATCGCCATTGACAATCATTCGCGATGGATGCCAACGGTGGCATCCGGCCGGGAAGTCCCGTTTGCGAGAACGTTAGTTTGACCATTGCGAGTATTATCTCCTTCCGTAGGTCTTCACGGTTATTATTTGCTGATTTATATGTCGACATGCGTTTCTCTCACGAGTTGCTGGGCACCGTTGAGAGGTATCATTATCAAGAAGCTGAAAAGCGGCTTTTTTTTTTGTACGGGAGGGAATGTCATTATTAACGGGAATCTAACTAACGGCTACTCCGATTAATTTTTTTTTTTAAACGAAAGCTTGTTACGTAGGCATATTTCTTCACTTTCATTGTTAAGTATTAATCGTTCGCTAAACTGAAAAAAAAAATCAAACCCTTAATAAAATAAAAATAATTATATTAACTTAAAAGTATAAAATATTTAATAACATAAAATTTGTAAATTACGAAAGCGGTTAAAAAGCTTTTATAATTAACTGTTTTATGATTTCCTCTTGCGTTTTTGTGGCTGTTTTGTAATTGTTGCTTCGTTTCGACAGTAACTTTCCAGGAAATATCGTTGAAAAATGTCACTTATAAAAAGCTGAGAAGTACGCATACTAAAATTTTGGAAAATATAAAATTTTTGTATTTTCCACTGTTTTACAACTTGACGTATTTCCTTATTTTATGACAGAAAGCGTTACTATACATCATCTCTGAAAAGTACCTTTTTATGTAAGAAGAGAAATATCATACGTGAAAAATGGTAGAATTTAGTGTCAAGTTTTGCACGCAGCATAACGTCTATATTTTTACAAATTTATACAATGCCGCGTAGTGGTTTTTTTTATTTGGTGATAATCACTTGACGTCAAGTAGATTCATAATTCTTACAATAAAGAAATTCTCGGTAATTATACATAGTAATACATACGGAGTGCACTTATGACAAGTGTTGCAGAATAACGTGATAATTTTTTTTAACGTCCAGGAATGTCACCGCGATATTAAAAAATTTTAAAATAAATATATATATTTTTTCCCTTTTTTTCTGTCTCGGAAAAATACGACAACATGTCGCTCGTTTTCGTGCCGTTCTTTAGGAATGGGTTTGCTCCAAGGAGAGCTTCTTGCTGAAAGAATACGAGTAGCGAACTCATTAGCGTTATTTGCCGTTGTTGCGTAAGTCGTGCCTCTGTCTCTCTCGTTTCTCGCCGTTTTGCTTGCACCGCGCTTCGCTTTCCACGGTACAATTCGCTCTTTCTCTGGAAGCCCATTTACGGAATGTAGACGAATAACTTTTATAAACTTTGCGGGCTCGCAGGACGTTGGTGCGCGTAACTTTTCGAGCGAGGCGGGGAAAACCCGCGAAAACCCCATGTTGAACATTGTAAGGCGATAAAAGCTGCCGGTCTAACATGAATCAGCAGATCAACTTTCGTTTAATTTACACTCCCGCTGTCATGTTTTGATAAGATTATGTATTAAATTACGCGAAAACGAGGTCAGTAATCAAAGCCCTCCTCTCGCCGCATTTTACATTTTACGGAACAAAATGAAGCTTATGAAGAATTCATGTTTTCAAAATTACTTGCATTGAAATAAGTTGCTTACGTATTATGTACATTCACCTGGTTTGCTAAGTATCCGTTTACGTTCTACATAATTGAGATACGCTTCGTAATTAAAGTTCCTCGATCGCGCTTTGTTCTATCGTATTAAATATTTCGTTCGATTTCCAGAATAAAGTCAGTCAAAAATAAGCGCGTCAAGTTGCACTTTTTGTCGTTACTTCGTTAGATAATGCTGCACCGATGTTACAATAGTCTTAATGCAGTAAGGCGTTAATGAGTTTTTTTTTTTCGTCGAAGCGACATATTCCGATAACGAACTACGAAAGAGTTCATTTTCATTTTTCGCATTCTATTGGGACAGTTATCGCGATAAGTAAAACTGTAATTTAATGAAAAACGCCAACAATTCGACGATCGCCGCTATAGTTGGCCGCGCTCGATCGCCCCCGTCAAGTCCATTAATCGTTTTCTAAAAAATTATTATTAATAAATTATCGCGCCCTATCGGCAAAACCATTCATATTTCCATTTTTATTGTTTCGTCGATTTTTTGAGCAATTTAAAAATAATTTTGCCCAAGTATTAATTCGGTTAAACGCTTTTCTTTATCGCTCGCGATTCCGTCGGTTTGCCGGGTCGCGCCGTGTATCGAATGGATTTTCGCATATTAATTGCCGCGTTTTATTCGTTATTTGATGCCTTGCTCGCTTTTTTTCTTCAATTACGTAATAATGAAATGCTTATTCTACACGTACAACATTGAGAGCGTTGTGTAAACTGTCGCGCAATATCGTGCTTCCGCGAGTGTTGCATGATTGCAATTAAAAGGAATCTCTGAGAGAAAAGAGGAGGGGGATCTTAAAGACATCGGACAGAACAATCATGAAATAACTTATTACTTATTTATTACTTGCAAAATTAATTATTGTTTGACATACGCGAGAATTATTTTCTAAAAAATATTTGTTTAGTTTTTTTTTCTTTTTTTTGAAAATTTTTCTTATTAAAAACCAGGAGTATTTTTTTTATCTTGCTATCTTCATACTACATTTTTAGAAAGAGCATCTCTTTTTATTCCCAAGTACTAATTACGGTCTAAAAATTTTGATTAAAACCCGAGTTATAAGGACTTAAAAAAAGAAAAGCGTGAAAGTGCTTTCTAAAGCTTAATGGATTAATTACTTGGGACATAGTCGTAATTTGAATATATTTTGTATTTTATCAACGTGGCTACGACGTAACGGCTTCGAGCTCTTTCATGGTATTTATATTCCGCGATAAGCATCGGAACCAGATGTTTATGCATTTTTTTATGTAATAATTATTTGTAAAACGCGGTAAGAGAAAAATGCTTATCAGCATTATATACATTTAATAAATATATGCAGTATCCGGATATAAGAAACAAAAAGGGAAAAGAAAAGAAAGAAAAAAAGAAAAGAAAAAAAATAACAACAAAATTAACGGTAAAGATTAATATCTCCTGAGCTATTATAATTAGCGGATAACAGATCGGTATGCGTGTAAGCGCAGTTACGAGCCTGAGAAAATGCTACGCGATATACGTCTTTAGCTAGTTTAGGAGTACCTTGTAATTAGTGCGGCATAAATGCGTAATATAATTATAGGTATTAGTTGGCACATCTTTCTCTTTTCCTTTCGCGTGTTATGTTATGATACTTCCACCATGTAATAAGAACATTACTGTTACCCTCGCGAATATAACATATTAAAATATAATTCATATCGATGTAACCCAAGCTGCAGTACGGTTCCACGAGCGTTCCCGATCTTTTCTAATGCGGAAAGTAAACAAATTGAACCCAGCGTGACGAAAATTCGTCGAACTTCCTTTTATAACGTATACGGCCGCGATCGCGAAAAATGTTGAGGCCGAGAGTCTCTTCCGCAATGGGAGCAACATGGTGCGCGCGGGCTTATCGAGATCATCCGAAACGAGCTATTGTCAGCACGTGGTTAACCGTGACTATCTAAATTAGAATCGGTGTTGACGACACGTCGGCCTCCCCCGGCGTGTCGGCGTTTGCGGCCAACTTTTACGTTGTCTTTTACGCCCGCGCCTTTTACGTGAAAAATCTCCCCCTCGAGGTTTACGCGAAGGAAACAAAGGCGAATTCACGGAGTTTGCTTTTGATAATTATTTCAATTATGATGATTGAAAGTTTTAGTAGCAGTTTCGTCAGAGTTTTTGCAAGCGCTTATGCTCGCGTCTGCAAAATTGTTTACGATCGCAGGACAATTTTATTTTTACCCCTTTCTCCCTCGCGATGAAGACCCGTCTCCGTTCACGGAAGAGCGAAGAAGAAGAATCGGCCGTTTCGTTCTCTCTCTCTTTCTCTCGATCGATATCTTAAGAGAGAATGAACGGACACGTTGCGCCACCCTCGAGGGTGGAAACCTTTACGTAAGCGCGCGACATGAAATCGGAAAATGAAACTCGTATCGACCTTTGATCCTTTCGTGCTACGTCGTGAGAAGAATGACGTTCGGACACGCCAGAGTTTTTCCACGTCACTTATAGGCACGGAAGCATTAAAAGAAGCCGTCTTTCATTACCCCCGGAAAGTACGAAAGGTTTTTACGATTTAAATAATTAAACCTCTCATCACATTTATCGGAAGAAAGACACTTTCGGTTACGATATATGAAAATTCTCCAGTTTACTTCCGTCGAGGCCGAGCTCTTGCGAAAAATTATACCTTGCGCGCGGAACAAAAATTCGCAGAGGAAATAACAAGAAAAAAAAAAAGAAAAAAAAAAGTAATCCCACACCTGAGTGCGTTCTCAGAGCGGACACTTGCCGCTGATCGCGATCGCCGGCGCGAGCAGATGCATTTATACGTTTGATACGTGTAATAAAGAGAGACACGTTGAAATTACTGCGGCTGGAAAGCCGACCAGAGAGGCCGCGGAAATTAGGAGCGTGTTGTGTAATACCGTGCCAGGTCTGTCTTATATGTGTTTCCCTGGCTTAGGGCAAGGCCGTGCGTATAATAACGACGCGAGATAAATCACGCGAGAGGCTTGCCGCACGAGGAATCTCGCCGGTGAGGCCGCAACGTTGTTCATAATTTCGCATTCAAGGTCGCGTTGGGGTTTTGATTAATCTTTTCGGAGTTGAATATCAGGGCGTTCGCGTATCGGCGAAATAATATTCGGCGCCGGATAACGCCGAGGTTCATAGTTAAACGCGCGTAATTGCACATTCATCGCTAGTCGACGGGGCAAATAACAGTGGGATTTATTTTAATTAGCTGGGAATGTTCACGCGCAAAGTTAATGCTCATATTCAAAACGCATATCTGGGCACGGATCAAATAAAAAAAAAAAAAAAAAGGAGAAACAAACGGATAGAAATAGAAGTAACTGTCGCTGTCGTGATAATTAATTTTTATAAACTATTCCATGCGATACGTCAATTCCAATCAGATTCTGCTGTTCGTTGCAGAGAGAGAGAGAGAAAGAGAGAACGTAATGGCCGAAGGCACGCAGGAAATATTCGCTTTTATTGAAATATACGGTAATCCGCAAACATAGATGTTCGTAGAATATTTTCTGCCCCAGTGAACTACATCGCGCGCCGCTTGCGCCTGACGAACAAAGGTAGAAGAAATTCCGGCAAAAATCCGAATGTTGTTTAAAATAAAGAATTCGAAATATAAAGACTAACGTATCGCGTTGATTTGCATAGATTTACATACGCGCTCGCAGCATCGTCGTTTACGATATTTACATTTTGTCGCCGCGCGCGAGCTCGCATTTTTAATAACTGTATAACGACGCTTACAGGAGTTTTCACTTTTTATTATTATTATTTTTTTTTTTCCTTTTTCACAAACGTTGCGCAATATTGCTGCTAATGTGGGCCTAGGCCGATATCGGCGTGTCGCGCACTCGGAAATCAGAAAGCGTGACGACGGAGACGACGACGTTCACGGCGCGTCGTGCGGCGAAATTAACGAAAACCGATGCAAAATGACCGGCCGGCCCTCAGCGCCGCGATTCTGCGTGAGAGAGGAGCCGTATATTTAGAACGCCGTTGGGGCCTTTACTTCGCGAAATCTCGGAGACGTTTCCGCGACCGGAGACAAATCGTCGGCGCTAGTCACGTCGACGTCGCCGGTTGAAAGAGAAGAACTGCTGATCGCGACAGTTAGCAGCGCCCTGTCGGAGTCCTCCCATAAATAAAACGTCTATTTTAAAAACGACGCATCTCGTATTTCAAAAATCCTATTGGAATGGAAAATACGCTACGCGTTTAGAACGGCGGAATGTTACGGAACCTCGAGAGGCGCGATCTCGATTTCGAAATCGTCGAGTTAAATCGGCGATAACACGTTCTACTGGTGCACTTGAGTAATTTGTTGTTTCTCTGATTAAAACGGTTTAATAAAATATTTTTTCTTTCTTTTTTTTTCTTTTTTTTTTTCTAACGCGGAATTCAACGTTCGGCACAAGATAAAACCAGCCAACTTATATTTGTTAATCATCGGAATCAGCTGTTGAACCAAGTGCGCCTTATTTTCGACGTATTACTCATTAGCATATCAGCTTTATCTCGAACCTCGGAATTTATTCCACCGCGGCGTCTCGTTAATGGCATCAGAAATTCACGAATTTGAAATTATTCGGACGCTATATAGTGTTTGCGATCGCAATAGCGCCAATCTCTACGGGGGAAATAGCCGATGGTGTGACTAAAGTTTAATTGACGTCGGGATTTGCATTCGCCCGTTGTTCGATTCGCGAGCTTACATTGGCGCGTTGATAAAAATTCAGACCGGCCCCCATTGTATTCAAATTCCTGCGCGGTAACCTCGCCGTCTGGTATTCCCGTCCTGTACACTTGTAAAACGAGCATGTAAAAAGGAGCCCGACGACATCCACGGCCGTACTTTCGCGAGCAGGCTCAACCGATCTAAATACAGTTTTACCTTTTGCAGCTTTCGTCTTTCGCAAACGCCTTGAAATTCTCACCGGTCGGCTTAGCTTTTAGAATAAATTTCTGCGAGAACTGCTTAGATTTTTTTTTTTTTCTTTCTAAACGATTTTAGATCAGTTATTATAGCTTTTGTTAAACCGCTAAAATAATATGCGTGCCTGTTTAATTTTATATTACTTTACAATAGTAAAATGTATTCTCTTACACGTTAATCACGCAACAATATCGTTTAGAAATTCTTGAATAGAAAAACTAACGCGGAACTGGGTATCATAATACATCATGATGTTTGATCTGGCTCGTAAAATATATTGCGTGCTTCCCTACCGTATCTAAAAATCTTCTTCGACTTAAAAAAAAATGTCGCCATCGTTTAGGGACTCGACTAACGTATAATACGGCCGTCGTAATCTGCATTATGTTTGCTGTATCTTTTGAAGATACAAAGTCCTCGGCTTCGTCACGGATATCCCGGAGGACTGTGTTAACCCTGACCTTCGGTCTTGTTACTTGTGAGCAGAGGGAGAAATCGTCGGTGAAGGACGGTATGTGGGGGAGGCGGGGGGAGGGGTGGTGAAGCTGGGGTGAAGGGTCCCAGAATAAGGCGAGTACTCTTGTTTCGCCGGCTCGTGCAGCCTCCGCGGTATGCGATTTCCGCGGAGGCTCGAGGGGTCTATCGACGTCGCGGGAGGGCACCAAGAGGGCGAGGAGAGAACGGTTGGGCGCGAGGGCGCGAGGGGGAAAGGGAGGGTTGGAAGAGGCTTGGTACGCCGGGGCAGTCGTGTGGATGCGTGGGCTCGGGTTCGACCCTAAGAGCGAGACGGAGATAGAGAGGGCATGCGGAGGAGCAGGGATTGCATGGCGAGACCTGCGGGCAGAGAGGGAGTCACCGGTGGCGAGAAGAGGAGACGAGGGGAGGCGAGAGGGTTGGACGGGTTGGATTCGCCGGCTCGCCGCTATTGATTTTTCCCGTCAGACTCGCGGCCTCTTCGTTCCGCTCTTGGTCCTCCGTTCTTCCCCCCAGTTCAGTCCTACTCTCTCGGTTGCCTCTTTCCCTTTTCCCCTGCGTTCCCGTCCCGCGTATCCGGTCCCTCGCCACCTCCGTCCTTCCTATTCTCGCTCGCCCGCTCCCGCTTTGCTCTCTTGCTCGTTAATGCCCTGCCGCCCTTCGACTCTCGATCCGTGCTCTTGCTCTTTCTCTTTTTCTCTTCCTCTTCTACATTTGCATTCGAAGATCTTCCTCTTTATTGTTCTCTCTTTCTCCTTACTCGTGTTCCGCTTCCTCTCTTTCTTTTGCCCTTCGTCTTTCTTCTTCTTCTCTTCGCTGCCTGCAGTTCTTAAGGGATTTAATTCCTCTCCTTTGTCTCTTTTTACCTCACATTTTCTCTCTCTCTCTCTTTTTTTTTTTTTAATTTTTGACTCCGTCTTTATCTTCGATTTGTTTGTTCGATATACTTTTACCGTTCTCGCATTTTTGACAAGTAATTTTTTTTTTGCGTTATTAAGCGACTTATAAGAGTCACCAGATACGTAATTATTTCTATTCTCAGTCTCTCCGTAATCTACCCTTGTCCTCTCGTTTTATCCCTCCCTTTTCGCGTCTTTTTTCCCCTTAGTATTTTTTACCCCCTTTCTTTCTTTCTTTTTTTTTTTTTATTTCTTCGCTTGGATTCATTCATTTCGCTTCTTTTCTTTTTACCTCCCGCTATCGAGGGATTCACTGCGAGTGCGTGTATGTGCGAATCCGTCTGCATAGGCGCAATTAAATACGTGTGGGCTGCGTATGTGCGTGCGCTTCTAACGAAAGGCTCTCCCGCTTAATGGTCGGTTGATGATCTCGATTCTTGCGATTCCGCGAACAGGCTGCTTCCGGTCGCCCCGCTTTCCATTTGTCATTTTTCAAACGGCGCAAAAAACTTAGAATTACGCCGATCATCAGTTCTCACTGCGCCGTCACGAAGTTATATTCCTGATTAATTAGCGGGATTTCTACGAGAAATTCAGGTCCCGGGCGGGATTGAAGAGTGGATTGAGAAGTAGCCGGGTTAATGAACGACGCTTTTATTATACTAATTTACCTCACGCCGCAAACAACTGCTCTCTTTCACTCTCTCTCTCTTTCTCTCTTTCTCTCTTCGATGTAGCGGAAGGAGGGAAATTTACGTCCCCTTATTAACTTCGAAATCCGTCGGAAGAGAAAGTTATTAAAGTATATCTCTGTAGTAGCACACTTTTGTACACGGCTAACTTCGGAGCCACGGAGGCTCGAGGTTTACGACAATGAACTGTTCTGATAACTCTTATCTGGACTCGCGATACGTCGTGATTTACAAGCGATTTAAATAGCTATTACCGTATATCCGGAATTCGCTGTTGCAACAGACTCGATCTCTCTTTCCTTTTTTAAGTTGCAATCGAAGAGATCAAAGCGGGATTAATAACGTTAATCGCAAACGAGGGTATCTCCCTCTCTCTCTCCCTTCTCCTCCACCTCCTCTTCCCACACGAATTTCATGTCTTTTATCTACTGCGCACTTTACGAATGTACTCTTGGAGATTGTCTGGGCATCCTGCCGTCTTACAGCAACGTTTCCGTGGTAGTTATACCAATCGCGCGTATTTCCATATCTGAATCGAGAATGCTCTCGTAAAAGTTTTCACGATCTTCGTAAAACGGCGCTATCAGTATCTCCGGCGCTATCTGCGATCTAGTTTCAGAACCGATTAAATTATATCAATTTTGTATCTGGTACTTCCTCTTCGGATCGACGGCGGAAATTGCATTCGTGCCGCATACGATGCTCAGTAAGATTGATAATTCCTTAATTCTTCGCGACTTAGTAACTCTAAATAGAGCCAACGTTTCTTATACTTTTGCGTGGCGATCGCCAGCGAAACGTTACGCACTCTTCTGGGAAATTTGGATCGAAATAGAGCCGCGTTCATAGAGTAATTTACGATTAGAACACGAATAATAAATTAGCAGTAAGAGCTTTGGCTTAGATGACTAGGTGTTGGCGTTCAAAGACGAGGGATCTCTCGAGTTCGAAACCGACTTTATATCTCTTATATTTTTTTCGCGATCTTACAAGATTTTTTTCACATTAAAATTTCTATATTTTTTTTTATTTTTATACGTTCAAGTAATATTACAATTTTATTCTATTTTTAAATAACTCCTCCGTCGTTTTTTTTTTTTTTTTGAGTCTTTATTCGATGAAATAAATGATTGCGAAATCGGACATCACGATATATCGGACTAACATCTTTTTAACACAAATTCAATATCGCCGATCGCGTTATGTTACATGTCGCATTTTATATTATCCTTTACGTGAGCAAAATAAAAATTTTTACTTTAGGTATCGGGAACTATTAAATTAGTGGGGACACTTTCCGTGATTATTATTCTAACGCGAAGTTCGTGCCGATAACATTTGCAGGATTAATTTTCACGTCGCTTCTTTCCCTCTCTTCTTCCTTAAAAATTATAGAAGTGAAAATTATGCCTCGCGATTTCCTCTCGTTGCAATTTTATTCATCGCATTTTGATCGCAGTTTTATATCGCGTGAAAACATTTCTGTATGTCAAACATCAAGTTACACGTGTTTTATCTTCACTTTGGAAAACTGAATATTCTGCTCGAATTTTTATTATGCGTTCAATATATTATATTTATTTTATTCGGCAATAATAAAATTCCAACAATCGCAATATGTAATAAAACGTTACGACCACGTCACGTCGACTTGATCTTGTAATTTTATTAGACTTTTTTTTTCTTTATTTGTCGTCATATTAGTCTCTTTCGGTCGCTAATCCGCATGCCGTAATTGTCGGGAGTAACGCTCTAGATTATTGGAACGTCGCTCGTCTCCGCTCCGTTTTCATCTCGACGTGGATTAAGACCTTAAAGTCTTATCTTCGTAAAACACGATGCGCTATTTCGACGGTCGCTTCGAAGATCGGGCTGTCCGCGACAAATGGCGTTTATTTCATTAATCTACGATTAGAATTCGCGTGTAATTTTTGCGTCGCCATTTAACTAAGCTCGATTCTTCGTCGCTGGGAGGCGCTTGAAAATTTTACGAATTTCTGCGCCGTCGTATTGTTGCTCGTCCGCGGGATTGATACGAAGGGAAATGAATCCCGTCGTTACAACTGATTTTATCGCGCACCTCGCTCAGAACGCCGTGGTTCGTTTCTGTCTTGAAATACGAGTCACTAGGTATGCCCGAGTTGTACGGCGAGAAACCAGAATCCGAACGACACTGCGCAATCGATACTACTCCCTGCGTCGTATGGTTAAGTTTAATGTGTCTCACGTTACCGTCAATTACCGTCTTTTTAAGTAAAATCACTCGGTTCGATTCCACCTTCCCGTCCTACTTGCACCGTTTCGAGCCTTAAGAAAATTTATCAAAATTCAACAGAACTCGTACCTACCAAGTACGGAGTCAAACAACTTGACATAAAAATCGTATATTTTATATTTCGTTCTTTTGCCGCAAATAGTTTTTTTTTTATTTTTACAATATAACGCAACGCTTTAATTTTCCTCTATTATTGACGTGATCCTGGGTGCTCGCTGACATTTTTCCTCGAGTATACAATTCTCGTTAGTCGCAGTAATATCTGCAGTTAGACGAGAATACAGCTGGCCCAGAGACGGAGTATGATCTTTTAATCGAGACCGTTGCGAAAGCGCATTGAGAGAGCACCCCGCGCGAGTCGCAGTTGACGAGAAAGTTTGCCGTGAAATTTTTTCAATTAAAAACCGTCGGCGCGCACTGTCCACCGAGCGGCACGAACTCGAGGGGTCGAAAGGGGGAGGGAGGAAGGGCACTTTTAATTACTGCGGCGTCGTAACGCATGGCCCGTTTCGGTATAAGACCCGGCTAGAAAAATTCCGACGGCCGACGGCGAACGAATCTCGCGGCGGCGCGACGAGAGAGCGGCGCGAGAAAAGGAATCTGTAGAAATTAGATGACAAGAGCGTGTTTCTCGCCAGTTGTGTTTCCGCGACGCAGTTTTAATATACATTTCTATGTTAATATTGCACCTTCGCAAATAGCCGTCGGTAGTTGGAAATAAAATTTCATATTAAAACGACGCGTTACGCGAGGCACATTTGTAACTTTCGTTCTAACGCGGCTGATAAAATGTTTCAAAGTTAGCGATAACAAAATAGATTTCGGAGATACGGAGATTATCAATCATATCGATCATCGCTTGCTAAATAAAATCGCGAAAACTTCGTTGAAGGAAAGTTAATTACAGATTTTATTAATTTAAATGCCTTTAGTCTCGTCTAACTTTTCAAATGTCGTCAGATTTTCAGATTATTATTTTAATCAAACATTTATCAACGTGAACACGTATTAATTCGCTGTTAAATACGGGTTGATTTTCTTTTTCAACTTAAAAATTAAAAACGAATGTCTGCAAATATAAATTAAGTTATAATATGTGGGAGTGAAATAATATAGCGCTTTGAAACGGGGCATTTTTGTCGGCATTTGTTATTGATCCTACCATATTTACACTTTTCAATCTATGTCATTTGAATAACGGAACTAAAAGCCGATATGATACATGGCGACCAGTTCGAGGGCTTTCGCAAATACAGCGGCGATATCTATCTTTCATGACAAAAATGTTAAACGCGGAAAGGAAATCATATAGTTACAGTTTCATTTCCTGAATCACGTTCGTGTCCCTTTCTGTGCTTAGAGCGGTGGCACGAGGAGGAACGGGGAGGATATATACATATATATATTTTTTTTTCTTTTCGCTACATTCTTTTCTATTTTCACGCATAAACTTCGAAAACTGTAATTTGTGAATTTTGTCCGTGTCAGCCAACAAATGTCGGCCTTGCTCAGGGGATTGAAATATTTATGTCGTGTAGAGTACTCGGTTAAATGTACATCCGCAAATACTGTTTGATTTACGACGCTCGTAGACTATATCAGACTGGCTAGTTTTGATCTTTTTCTGTATGCATGTGTCGCATCGTATAGGATATACATATACATATACCATACGCGGATGTTATTTCTTTAAAATAATAGTTTAGTCTCCAATTTTATCGTCAGTACTATAGCGAATAAATTTTTAATTACTGTTCAACTAAATAGGATTAAATAAAAAAAAAGAATTAATATAAATAGGAACAAATAAAAAGAATTGTGCATGGTCAATAATTTTTTATTATAAGAAGCTAGATTTTTAATACCACGCGTTCTGATTTGAATTAATTTATTTATATCTTTCGGTTTCATATTCCCGATTAGAGGCTATTTTCAGATGGCGAGATTGCCCGCGCACGTCAACGCGAGACATTTCATTGCACTTTTCGTTCCATCTATTTCCGGGTTGCGCGCGACCTCGCGTTTTACATTCGGCGAAACGCCATGCCCAAATTCGCTGTATAAATATTTAATTCCCGCGGGATTTTCGCGGGTAAAATCGATACGCGCAAACCACCGGAAGAGCACCGATACACGTTTCCCACGTCGTTGAAAAATCTATGCAGCTCTCTCGTTACGCAAATACTTGAGCCGAGCTGAAAATCGAAGTGATACACCACCGTTTGAATTGCGACAAAATAATTCAACGTGTAATAAGACAAAAATTTATTTATTTAATAATAGGAAAAACTAATTTTAAAGATTCAAATGCAATTTTTACTACGATTTGCACCTGGCAATTAATTAAAAGTATTGATTAAATCTGCGGCATTTATACACAAATAATGAACTATAAGTTTTTTAATAAATCGTTACTGTATGAAAAAAGTTACGCAGCCCTTATCATTTTGGTGAAATTATATTTTTAATTGACACAAGCCTGAATGCCGTACGATTCGTATCGTTTCGATTTCCAAGCGACGGTTCGATTGTTACGAGCCCGCGTACGAAATTCACTCTGCGAATCGGGCTTTCGAGAGTCGAATCGCAGAGAGTCTGCACAGCTCGCGGTGGTAACGATCACCGCCGTCGAAATAGGACCGAACGAGAGGGCGGAAAGGGAGGGAGTGAGTGTGAAAAAAGCCGAGAGGGTTAGCGCAGAACGAGACGAGAGCATGAAAGCCAGCGGTTTCGCAAGGGGTTGAAGGAGGAGGAGGTGGAGGAGGAGGAGGAGGAGAGGGATGGGCGGCGGGTTCGAGTGGATGCGGATATTGCAGTCGGCCAGGTTCGATTTTGCCTTAACGGCGAGAGTGGATATCGAATGATCCACCATAGTCCGGGCACCTTTCGAGCCCCTTTTCAGCCCTTTCCGCCCGCGCACCCTGCCCCCGCGACTCTAGGACTAATCTGCAAAGGAGGGGGCTAAGCCCAAGCTGTCAGAAGGGGGCGAAGAAGAGACTCCGTGAAAGCCGAATACAGGGACCCCCGGGGAGGGGTCGAATTAAGCCCGGGACGCCGGACTCTCCGTCGGTAACCTAACTCACTGGAAGTAGTATGCGTGCCGGGTCCGGGGCTGCTAGCCTAACTCCACTTAAATTAAAGCAATCTATCCTGCGAAACTCTCGCGCTAAGCCGACAGGTTAAGCGAGAGAGCGACCGCGTTTCTCCCGGGCGCGCGCTTTCCTTTACTTTCCAGGTGAACACGTTGTCGACTGAACGCCGAGGGTTTGGTCATGTGAGCCCCGGTCCCTTTGCACCCTCTTCTTCTCCACCGTACATTTATCCGGTCATAAACAATCTGCGCGGTGCATACCGCCGGGTGCTCCGTAACAAATAATTGCGTCATTTAGCGCTCTAGCTTATCGATCAATGACGGCTCTGTTAAATTAGTACTTGATTTCTGAGGAAGAACGAGCTAAATTATACGAAGGTAGGACGTCGAATAAGAGGACTCTAAATACAAAATCGACTTGCGGTAATTAGTATAAAATCCAACACGACTTGGCAATCCGCCCCATATTCGCGACCCTTAAATGCTCTAATAAAAGTTAAAATTTTTTTTTTTATTTATGTAAACCACTCTTTCTTCCTTTTCTTTCTCCTCCGCGTGCATGCGCGCGCGTGATGATGTTAATTAGGAAAATTATATCATCAGTGCATCGTAAAATGTAACAGCGTGCATAAGGATTTTGTAACGGCCGCCGCCCGCATACGCCGCTGTAAAGCATAACAGTTTTTCATAATTACAGCATAAAAAATAATTTGCGACGTAACGAGTCACATAACCGCAACACGCAGGAACGGAGGCGGCCCCCTGGACGTGTTTTACATGCTTATACGTAGCGCCACTTCGTAATTGGACGCATGCTGTAATAAAGTGTCACGAGGCGAAACATCGATTGCATTCGGGTTACGGTAGCGGCAAATTTTTCTTGCATCGTTACGCGGTAAAGGAGGTCGTCGAGACCTAAATAAACAAATACGAAGCGCCTCGTATTACGTAGCAAAAATGCAACAACGAAGACGTGACGGCTCATGATCCACGAAGGACGGGACGGAGAGTGAGCCAGAAAATTGTTCATTTCGTTATTTCGTGTAATATTTAATTAACGGCCGTGTATTGCATTTGCAACAAATCGATGCCATCTCGATAATGAACCTTATCAATTATTACTGCGGCCGATGAGTCGATAAAGTATCTACACTGTGTAATGCGTAACTCCCCTTTTCGCGAGGTGTACATTGCGTAAGGTTTTTTATTTTCTCTCTCTTTCTCTCTCTCTCGACAAACGAATAAACTGATAATTTTAAAGACATTTTTTATATAACACGATAACAAGATATTTTAAACGGGACTTTTTATTCATCGACGTTGTTAATATTATTAATTACGGAAAAAGATGACTTGTACTTAACAATTACGAAATAATTAGCTTGAGTTGAATCGCGCTTTAAATCATGGGTTGTTTTTTTTTCCTTTTTTATAAAAATTGTAACGCGATATATAATATTGGTATAAAATACGGCTCTGTTAAAGGAATAATTATGAAAATTTTTATCGCATCTCATGTGATATTTCGTGAATGGAAAACGTGTGACTTTAGGGACACCCCATATGTCCGTTGATACGCGATCGTTGCATTAGCGGCATTACCATATGGAATCGTGAACGGCGTCCCAGAGATTTTGCCGCGATCGCAATTTGCATGATTGATTGCCCTAAAGCTCCTCCGGCTTTTAGCTCCTAGGTGATACTCTTGTTTCCATTAGGAATTAGTCGCTCCATAGAATGCAAAATGCATATGCGTTTAATTTCACGATTGCAACGTTCCGCGTCTGCATTTCGATTGGAAAAGAAGATAATTGTTACACGTATCCCCCGCGCGCGACGATATACATTTCGAAAATTCGTTCATGCTATAAATATGATTCAAGTACATATTTTTCTACGGACGTAAATTTAGCAATTTTCAGCAGACGGATTTAAATTTAAATTTAATAGCTACGAACATTAGGTGGATCAAAGTTTTTAAATATTTAAAATATTCTCTGTATATTTCATTTCATTAATTTTTTTCTCTCCCCCACGTAATTTGGAAGATCCTTAAAAATAAGAGTTCCGAAAACGCGAAAGTATTAAATTAATTTGTGAAACTTCATTAAGCCTTAATAACGCGACGAAGCCTGAGCAAGAAAGCGCATAACTGCTTTGAGCGGGATTTTCTTTTTTTTTTCTTTTCTTTTTTCTCGTGCATTAGTCTCACGTTGTACGTCGAGGCGTCGTGGGATTCGAGGGAAGGAACGCGCGTTCGCAACGGTTGCGTTCCTTCGTGTCCGCGTGCCACCCTTCGTGTCCCGGTGTCCTGTTCTCTGTATTACATTCTTGTCGCGGGTAAGACAAGTAAGACAGAAACGCAATCGTAATCCGAGGCAACGCGATCCGGTAATGCCGGCGCCACGGGTGTAATTTCAGATCGGTATTCGCTCGCGATTTAATCGCGCCTTGATGTTGCGCTTGTCCGTTCGCGTCGCAAATTAGCCCGATGTGACGGCAACAGTCATTGACTCGATTTGCAAATTTCACTCGCGATTATCCGTCCGGGAGATATCAATCCGTCGGCGCGAAAAAGAAGATACCTCGAAATAAATTTCCGCAAAATCGCTCCTTGACAAAACGATAAGATTCTTAGCTTGATACTTTTGCAGCTACATTTTAATTGATGATAAAAAAAAAATATTAATTCCTTCCTCTGTGATTCACCGCTTTAACTGTATACTCTGCAATAACGAGAGGATCGGAAGCGAATTATTTCTTGTAAAATTTCATTGCGTTATCATTTTCCACCTCTAACTTAATTGTCAGAAACTAATTTCATTATTATGTTTAATGCGCCCATGTAACTCCTTTTTGTTTATCTTTTTAAGCCCCGCTCGTGTAAAAAAAAAAAAATCTCTCCTAGCCTTCTTGCTCGCTTTATCAACGAGTTTATTCAGTAATTTAACTTTCGATTACATTTCAAATTCTATTGCGTACAATACGGATATGTAAAAGCTTTTGTTCCAAAATGCGGAAAAATTAATTACTCTAACGTTAATTTCTTTCTTCCCATTTTCTTCTCGCCGCTGTCTACTTTTTTTTTTTTTTTTTTTTTTCCATAGCCAGCATGAAGGTGATAACTCCCGATTTTAATCGAGAGTGCCACCCAAGTTTAACGCGATTTTACGCAACGCGATCAAACGGTCGTTTATTATTTCATCGGAGACCTCAACGTACCGCGCGATTATCGTGCGTTTTAATATCACGTTTTAATATTAAGCCCTTTTTGAAAGGCTACTCAAAGAGCCGCGGAGCGAGGCGAGAGGCGTCATAAGCCGGGATTGTCGACGTGGCACGTATATCTATTCGCGCCCCTCGTCGCCGTCGGCGAAATGCGTTGAATCGACGGCACCAGGGTGAGATCCAATCGAATTAATTATCGTCCGTTGTTAATTACCGCGGACCGACCGATAAAACGCGGCCGTTCGTAATCCCGCGATTCGCGGGGAGGGAGAAAAAAACCGGAGAAACGGATGAGCGCGGAAAAAGCCGGGCCAGATTTTTTTTTTTTTTCCGTGAGAGGAGAGAGAAGAGAGGAAACGCATGCGTGTACTTTCGGCCCCGAAAACGCGGTGAAACAATGAATTTCAATTATCGCCGTCGCGAGATGCCGTCGCGAAACTGTTTGAATCGTTAATCGTGGAAACGTGCCTGCACGATGAGATACGAGGCGTAGAAATGGGAACACTTTTGAATAAATTTGCTTTTTCATATATCGCCTCGCAAAATCCTAATAGCACACATACCACAAGTAGAAATTTTTTATTTTATTCTTTTTTTTTTTGGTCGCTTATTTTAAAAAGAAAGAACAAATTTACCGTGCTTCAATTGTATATCAATTAAAAGGAGAGCTTTTTTTTTCTACAAAGGCTTTAATAGCGGTACATAAATGGTTTAATACAGGTCTGTTTTTATTCATTCCGAGATATCGAGTTTCAAAGTTAAATAAAGGGGAAAATTCACACAAAAATTAAAATATTCGAAAGATAATGGTCCTCTCAAAAAAATTTTTTTATCCCGATATTTCGAGGTGAATAAAAATGGAGCGGTCACCACCGCTATTAAAAATAACGTCTTCACGATATATTTTATTCCGTACATTACCTTGTAGAATTAGGTTTTAACCGACTTTGTTCGCCCAAACATAGCAACCAACGGGGGAATTAGAAACTTTCGGGTCCTTCTTATCCGGATTTGGTACCCTCGGCATTAAAACGACAAATCGATGGATTGACGCTATACCCATGAAAATACCTTACCAGGGCTTTAATTTTTTAACTTAAAAGAAATAAAAAAAAACTGAAAGTACTAGATACGTAAATATATACGAGTTTTCCAGTTTTTCCAATACGTATCAAATTTTAAGTTCGTAGATTTTTTTACCTTTAATAATAATGCAATTGTCTCTTCAATTTCTCGTTACAAGACCAATTTATTAACGAGTCGTTCGAATAAATTAAAGTACTTTTATTTAATTTTTTGCTAGATCGCCGCATTTAGCGTTGAATATACGGCGCCGCGAAAACGGATTTATAATATCTATAAATATCATCATCTAGAAAACGCGCAGCTGCCTCGATATCAAACTTTGTCTTGATGTTTGAAGATTCTCGAGTTATTTCTTATTCGTGAATACTTTCCAGCCCGGAGTAGAGACTAGAAGGAGAGAAGCGACGCGCGAGGGTTATGTAAGTCTCGAAAAGTTGGCGGAAATGTCAAATTCTCGAGCGCTCGCTTCAAATCAGCGTCCAAATAAGACGGCGCCTTCTCGCGGGGCCTTGGGTGCTCCACCACCCTTGTCTTCGCCGCTTTACGTCCCGCTTCCTTCGTTGGAATTCTTCGTCACCCTCCCACCCCCTCGCGCCATACCCGCGCTCGTGTTTCCCCAAACCTCTTCCTTCCCACAGGTCTCGCTCGCGTTTTCCACGTTGACGACCATCCGCCGTCAACGGCTAAGACGTCTCACTTCACCGAGACGCGCCGCTACGCCGGATGCTGGAAAACGTGTTCTCCATCCCCCTTCTTATCTCGTCCCTCTTATCTCCGCGCGCGTCTCCGCTCGCTTTCCTCCCCCTCGCACCCCCCGTTGCCGCGCCACCTCCGCGCCTCTCATCTGTGCCAGATGGAAATCGTGCGAGAGAGACTTGCCGGCAGCCATGTTGACGAAATATTCGCGTATTCTCCCGGCAATAGTCGGATTGTCTGCTTCGATGTGCATATTTACTTAACGGGAATACCCGCGGAGTCGTTCCACCCGCTAGAGTTGTTCTCGGGACAGTGATTCACTTGTCGCGCGGAAGCTCTTTCGAGGGGGGGATAACGATCTTATCCCACGCGAAAAGGTTCTCTACTTTTGAAGTCCGTAGCTTTAAACCTTCCTTCACCGCGCCGGGTGCCTCTCGCATAATTGTCCGCGGTGATTTCTCGCGAAACGATAATAATTTTTTTTTAGAAGCTCCGCACTCGGATCTCGCGCCTCGAGTGTGAACCGGACTTCTCGGGCATTTTTGTAAGACTAGAGGAAACCATGCGCGCGCTATTTTTTAGGAGACCCCAATTACTGCCGGTGACTAACATAAAATAAAACATATTAATGTAGACATATTAGTATTTAAATTAATGCACAGTAAAGCTTTATTTTTATAATAATTTTCTAAAAAAAAAAAATTTTATTTATTCAAAAGTTGCTTCGCCGGTGCCCGATGCCTTGCCTAGGCTTTCTTCCTCCTCTCAGCACTGGCTACTCCAACGGAGATGTCAGTCTGATGCTCCTTCGATGAAAGTCTTCTTCTAGATTTTTATCTGAAACAAAACATAATACTATATTAGTAAAAATGTTTTTTAAGATAGGATTTGATACCGCGCGAAAGTTTCTCCAGATACGCGACATCAAAACAACAAATAATAATTCGAGATCGACTTCGATATTTGCGAACAAAATGCCGTGAACTCTTTTCTTTATTTTTTTAAATGTCAAAGTTTATTCTAACCCGCGGGCCGTTTATCTAACGCCGAACTAATACCATCGATATCCTCGCGGTGACTAACGCGAATGTCACCTGATAACTGATTTTCCATTTATCTCTTGAATAATGACGTGGGTAGCTCGTGATATATTCGATGACGTAGCATCGTGCTATTATATCTTCATTACGTCCGACGGTCGTGTACTTGCCGTTAAAAACAATCGTCGATTTTATTTTATTCGATGGAATAGCGTAGGAAAGACTTAACGTAAAAATGCAAATATATAAATAACATGGTGACCGCGGTCAATAATTGATCGGCAAGCTCGTGCCGGTCAGCCGCGTTTAGTTCAGAAAAGTCAGGCGGGTTCCCTTTTTCCATGCTCAAACCTTGGATCAAAGGGGAAAGAGAATTCCCGTTTCATTCGGAGGTATGAAAGGCCTATATGCATTCGTTCGTATCGATGCGCGTCACGTACCGGTCTCACACATACGTCCATAAATTGCGCCTACGCACACATACCGTCTCGATGTCTGCGCCGCACGATGATGCGGAGGACGGTTTTGCATGGTTCTCGACCGAGAGAGGCAGCAGAAACGCAAATGCTCGAATTATTTACGCTAAATTTGCGCGACGACGTGCGCGAGGCGAACGCGCGTGGCAAAATGCAAAATACAGAATGGAAAACGCGGCGGCGGACTCGGCCGCTGAGAGAGGGTGAGGAAGAGAGAGCCAGGTGGAAATTGGGCCCACTGGAACTGAGAGAGGCATACCCGCCTGCGATGCAGAACGCGGAGCGGATTCGAGCGATTGAAAATCAGGCCTGGCCTTTGTAATCTTTCAAATTGTTCGTCGTGTTTCCGCCTTCCTTTAGTTTGGACAGTTGAAAATTCGAAGCTCCCACCTCGTTAAAAGATTTTATATCCACGTTGAGTTTTTCTCTTTGCCCCTTTGCCTCTTTTGCCTTTTGTTTCATTAGACACTTTTTTAAACGCTTATTTTACTTTTATTTTTTAAGGAAATTATATACTTGGTTAAAAATTTTTTTTTTTTAATTAACTTGAAAGAAATTTGCGCAGGAAAGCTAGCCAAACACCGTCAAGTTTCAAGTGCTCGTAATGGGAAGGGCTATAAAGGTCGCGATATTAATGCAAGCGAACTTTTAGTATCTGCCAATAACAGCGCAAACGATGAACCTGGCACGATCCCTTGTAACCGTACGAGTTCATTAATCGTCATCCTTTCGGCCACGTGTTCGCGTTCTTTCGCTTGCCGCGCTCGCGACGGCAAACGGCGACGGCGGCGTCGGCGGCAGCAGGGTCCATTTAGTACCGTAGTTTCGTAGTTTCGCAGTTCCCCGGGTTGTCGGTGGCGTCCATTTGTATCGGACGAAACGGCTTCGGAAACCCGAAATACTGGCCGGTGGCCAGGAATTTATCCCGGCCCCCTTCCCATCGTCGCGTGGAGAACGACCGTGCCATGCAGGTGGACCGCCGTGTAAACGCCGTATTTATTGCCTCGTTCCCGGATGTAAATGCGCGTGCCGCGGATTATTGGGAACTGATCTTCCGAACCCAGGGATAATTCGAGTTCTAGCGACGTGATCGCCGCCGCCGATTTCTCGACCGCGATTCTCTGAATTTCGACCAATCGTTAAAACGTGTCCGCTTACTAATACACGACTTGGGCTTACCATTTACACCGAGAGATTATCGATTTGTTTATTATCATAATTAGTTTCCTTTTTTCTTTTTTTTTAAACTAATTTCAGCTTTTGAATTTTATTATTATAACTATTTTAATGAATTTTATTGTAATTATGCAAATTATTATTTTTTTTTTATTTAATTATAACTAGATTGTTTTAATAACGCAAAGAAATTTTAAGGGAATATTATATTCCAGAATATAAATCTCTATGTAGATTATATTTCAAGAAACGTTATTTCGTTGTATATCGCACAGCTCGATTCAATTAGCGGTATCTGTTAATTACCTAGCCCCTGCGTTGGACATTACACAATCAATGTGTATGCGACTAAAGCGGCAAATGTTCGCGGTTTCTCCGAATATTCAACCCGAGCCACGAGAACATCGTTGAACATCGCCCATCGGTTTTCTTTATCAAAGATTCAGTTCAGCGCAGACGATAACAGGAATTTGTGCATGTTTCGGAGCACCGCTTGGACTAATTATGCGACACGAGTCGGTAGAGGTGAATTTCCACGATCAAATTCCGACGATTATTCACAACGCCTGTAAACGCGAGGGCAAACTAATTTACGTAATTAATATCGCCACAAAGAAACATCATTCGCGCGTCGCCCGAACACTTTTCGAATTCCTCAACATTGTATACTCCGTCATGAAATAAAATAAAATAAAATAAAATAAATTAATTATATCTAAAATCGCAGCTTAAAACGTCGAACGATAACAAATGCTGCTCCCCAGGGTTATATCTTATGGTTGTAACGCGGAGGAAAAAGTAGGTCAGCCGGCAGCCAAGAAATTGTCGATAACTCGTTGGACAGCTTGTAGTGATCTACTGCTGATGATGACGGATGATCGCGCTCGCTCGACGGGGTCGCGTTGGATGATTCATCTGAAATAATCGCCGGGAACGAATCGCAGAATTTCACCTTAACTCTTCGCGCGCAGTGACGTTAACATACCGCGGGATTGTCAGTGGGAAGGCACCCGGCGGTTGCAGGCGCAGTGGGATCCTGGTGTCTGCGGTCGTACCCAGGCTCCCGACATCAAGAATTCATACCTGACCTATGGCACCGGGCTCATCCTCGAACGCGGAACCGCTACCTAAATCGCGCCGTCGTGCTCCACTCTTTTCCCGATTAATAATTGTTTTAACGTTCTATTTTACTCGCGTCGCGCTTGCTTCTTCGTCGGGTTAAACAAAAATGCGCCTTCTGCTTTAAATACTAATTTCTAACCGCGAGAAGTTTATGAGCGACGACTGCAACGGTGGTCGATTCGATTATTTCGCGACGAAGGACGACGCGGTGTTCTTATCTTTACGTACGGTACGCTCGCGTCGATCGCGATCCCGCTTAAATGCAACATAAGCGGAGGGCTCGATGCTCGATCCGGAATCCAAGAGCCGCGCCGTACGCCATACATCACTCGAGAGTGCTATTTCACAAATTGCATGCACGTAACATTTCTCCCGATAACACATCGATTTCTCGGAGATGCATTTTTTAAGCGACCCGTCGCGGGAAGACGTGGAGCGCGCGATAGCGGTCTAAGAAAATTACTTTCGTCGCCGGGACACGGGCGCGAGGAAGTGCATCGGCGGGCGATAAAAGGCGACGCCTCCGTCGCTGCCGCCGCCGCCTCCTCCTCCCGAGCTCCGAGATCAATTTGCGATCCCGACCTCACGCCTCGCGCGCTGGAACTCGAGCTCCCCAAGTCCCGCCAATCTAGCCCCGTAAATAACGACCGCCGGAAGTTGCCGGGGCGGCGGAAGATCCCTCGGCGGGTTCGCACTTTGTCAGAGACGGATGACGCCGCGGCGCTCGCCCGCGATCGGATCGACCGGTGATTTACGACGGGCGTCGTCACGCCGATCGTTCTTGTCTCGAGATTATTTCGATGCGCGCAAATTACGAAGACGGGGAACGGGGGAGGAGGCCTGACGGAGACCTGTCGGTCCGACGCTCTCGGTACTCGCGGCAGCTTGGATTGGCGCGAATCATAATTATCTCTTCGATGCGCTGATTAATTCCGCGTAAAATCACGTGTAACGCTTCTTGTTGCGATTAAAAAAATTTGATTTTTTTTTTTATTTCTTTTTAGATTCAACGTTTCTTATTTAATAAGACTTTTTGGAACAATTGTTACGAGGATTAATACGACGTCGTGATTAATCGAAGGCTACTCCGCGGATAATTTTTTAAACACACCGTACGTGAAATTACTCGACAGGCATTTTGACCAATAATTGTTCTGCCTAGGAGTCTACCATTTCATTTTGATTGATGATAGACCAGGCCATCTCCTGAGTAAACAATAATCTCCTGTCATTTTCTGTTATTTCAACTGCAAACGCAATTCACTTCTTTTCTCGGAAGCCTATTATTCCATGTTGATGGAGGAGTAGATTTATGAGTAAACGCTCGCTTGCGATCTTTCGTATTCTAAATGCAAACAACATTCGCATCGATAATCGGGCGTATAAAACGTTCGTCGCCCTATCCGAAGCGACAGTATATTAATAGTCGTTAATACAGCAATAGACAGAACGATTGTACGCTTTGGCTTTATTAGTTTTAATTGGATGTAACGTCTCTCGAGATACAGAGAGCTTAATAATATGTCGTTATATTTTCCGATTGATATATTCACTTACTTTGATTTTTATCGCAAAATACATTTTTTTCCACGTTTTATTCCGAATTATTTAAAACATTTATTTTAAATTAATCGTTCGACAAATCAAAATCAATTAAATTAATCGTGAACGGAGAAGAAAATATATTACGCGGCCGCAGAAATTTTTCAAGCGTAATGACTGCAAAATATTTGGATTTAAAATATTAAGCGTGCGGTTGATATTAATATATTAAATTATTAGCGATATAATTTGTTGTTGCGCGATAAATTTTATTAGATCTATTTTCCCGCTGAACGATTTGATCGATTATTGCGTTAAAATTTTTCAACCCCACCAATAAATTCATCGAGGTGTATAACTAGTGATTAGGTGTGAAAGTATAGAACAAAGTAAATTACATTTCTGAAATAGATTAAATTGCGGCCCTCTCTAATAACGCACAATTAAGGTAATAATATGAATTTATTACATATAAAATTGGTATGCAACGAGTTTGCATAGCGTAATTTTATTACGTGCTGTAAAAGAAAAGTGAATCACATCGAAACAATACAAAATTGCTCGTTTCTTTCTTTTTATTTCTTTAAAAAAATTTTTTTTTACATAGCTTTAACGAAAGCACAAACAAATTTTTTTATTAATTTGCTCGGTCGCGTAAACGGCCTATAGTTTCACGACGAAAATTTTCTTCGTCCAACAAATTATATTCGACTGTTTAAATCGCGCTGTATTACTTCGGCGATTAATTCTGATACGTTTTATAAATGTATGACTAAAAAGTAACTGCGTACGTATGAGCAAGTAGAGTGACAGCCCGGGCTGCCAGTGGGAAAGAGAAGGGGACAATCGATTTCTTTTACCGATTGTCACATATTTCGTTGCATAACTGATATTGCCAGTGCATAAGTGTGCATGGAGGTCGCGGAGAAAGTTCGTAGGAAATGACACCCCTGTCTCGCGACGTCTGCGACGATATACCGCTGTAAATAGCAGCTTCCTGGCTCTATAGCGAAGTCTTGCAGTATTTATATCGGCGATCGACGTAAAGGCATAAATGTTGCAGGCCGCCCTCCCTTCCCTCTCCCCCCGTTTCCTGGTAGATATCTATGCCTCCCCGTGAATGTCGGTCGAGCGGGCAGGCAATACCGATTCGAGGCGGGACACGAGGGACACCGTGTAGACACGAGACAACTCGCAAATTGAGCATTTGAGTGATACTCGGATAAGATGCATGCATCCGCGAAGTATCTCGCGCAGCTTTCTTTATTTTTACCGATAACTTCGCGATTGACTGTGAAAGCTGAATTACAAAATCATTAAAAAAAAAAAAAAATAGATATATTTTATATATTTTTCGTAAAAATAATTTAATTTTTTTTGTAGATGAATTTAATTTCGTTTATTACATTGCTTTAATTAAATTTAAATATATTTAATTTTTTTTTTAATTTGACAATTATTAATTAATTATTAGGAATGCAAGTTTAACTTGTTTCCGTTGTTAGTTTACTTTGCAGCCTCTGCATGCATTAATGTATGCTCTTTAGTACGTACAAACAGCGTCCGGTATAGTTACGTTATCGATTAATAAAGGTTTGTATGTAGTATTGGGTCATATTATGGCCACCAATTTAACTTTAAAGTCGATAAGCATAAAGCGACTATAAATGGAACGTAGTTACTTCAGGTACTTGCCTATTCAACTAGTATATCACGACTAGCGTTAAGTATTGCATATAAGATTAATAATGTACGCCGGTGTTTAATCCAGTTGTGACGATCAGTAAACTTTTACAACGCTTTAAACAGTCAATTTTACATTTAGCGTAACGTAAATTCTACAGTTCAATGACTTCTACAAATAAAAAAAAAAAAAACAAAAAAGAATCTATGCCGTGTATTTTTCTAAGCGGCGGTATAATTATGACAAGCGTTGCGCGCGAGTACTCAGAATATTTACGATAAGCAAATTCTCCAATTTGCTCTTTGAAGGTTAGAATAAACATGAAGCGTATTAAATTCGATGGGGGGACAGTACGATACGACCGTCTGCGGCCACGTATGCCATGCCACCCCCGATATCTTCTCTATTGAGGTGTCCGTGTTCGGAATGAAACAGGACGTAAATGGACCTCGCGATATGGCTCGCCCCTTTTTGGCAAGATTTCTCCCCGATCAGAGATGGACGGTAGCGGTCAGGCCTTCTCTTTTATATATCCTGAGTTTTATTGACGGCGGTAGAGAGACGGAAGAAGAAAAAGAGGGCAGAAGTAACGGCGGGCGGCGTTCTCGCTTTCTATGAATTCACTTTTTCTTTGTCTCACCTCGCGTCTCTCCTTCTTTTCCTTTTATTTTATTTTATTTTATTTTTTTTGCCAACGCAAGTATAGAAATAAAAATATTTGAAACACGCGCACGGATTTGGCTCTCGTGTATTCGCAGACTTGTTCTATTTTCGTTTATCAACCTCCTTCTTTCTTTTTTCGTTTCTCCTAATCTTTACATCTCGTCTGATCTTTTTTCCTCCCCCTTTCTTTCTCTCTTTCTCTCTTTCGGTAACGTTTCGCGCTCGCGAATTCATCGATAAAAGGGAGAAACCGTTCGTTTGCCGACAAAAGTTGCATTACATTTGGCAGGAATTTTACTCAGCCAGATTAAGCTTATTTTCGCTAGGCCGATTTTCTCGGCGGCGTGTATTATCTTCGCGTTCCCGCACGGCGACAGAAAAACGTGAGGCGCAACTAAACGTAATAATTCGTTTCTACAAATCGCAGTGAAAATTAAAAAGACTTCCGTGAGAAATAGTAGGGCACGATTGTCGTAAATATGTCGCGAATATGTCGCGATAGATATCGCTGCAAATCTAACGTCGTTTTACGTGACTCTTTCAATTAAAATCGAACGCAAGTTAGACATTTATTGCCTTCGAAGATCCCCTTGTTAGAATGGATACTACTCGACTGGATAAATTCGCTTCAATAGTGGCGCGAGTGCTGTGCGAATAATGGACCGACCGTCTTTTCCTTTGAAGTCCCCTTCAGAGTTTTGGCGTTAATTGATGCGAGTCCGCACTTCGGGAAGATCGTCTTGGCACTTCTGGCCATCTTCTCCGACTTCCTGAGCTTCCCGAACGGGTCGAGATTACTTTGTCCGCTCAGCATCCGTTCTCTTCTCGTTGACCTCGGCAACGTATAACTCTTCGGGGAATATCTCTATTCGAACGGGAACTTTTCGAATTTCCTTCCACGACGGCTCGGATCATATATTTTAATAGTAAAAAGTTGCTGTTAATAGCATAGATTTTTCTACTCTTATTTTTCTTTGTTTCTCGAATATACAAGATTTATTTTTTTGGCTTACATTGTTGCTGTTATTTCATAATTTAATGTAACGTAACGAAATGTGTAATTTTTGTTGTAATCTTTTCATAACGCCGCGGAAATTTTCCGATGATGGGAATCAGCGAGGGCGAATCTTGGAGTTTGCGTTCGCCGAGGGTAAATCGAAAGGAATGACGCTTAACCGCGAGACTTATTGTACGAGAACAATGGCGCGAAATGCGAGACCGGGCCCGCAATCGCATAAATTAGATGGCGGAGGCATTCCGACTTCGTGGCGCGCATGTTAAATGCACTTGGTGTATCTTCGCGATTCCGTAGACTTCATCTCTTCGAGAATCACCGATTAGCATAAATTCGCATTATAGACCAAACGTCTTGTAATTACGCGTTTAAAAGGTCAATTCGAGACGAAATAAGAGCGCGATGCAAATATATTTCTATATGAAGACCGTACGAACTTATCAATTTTTATCGAACTTAACGTAAAGTATATAAAGGGGAAGTGTTTCGAATTAAAAGCGCGGAGGAGATCGAGGCCTCGGAATTACGATCTTGTGCGAGCGAATCAAATTCAAATTTATTCTCCGCCGCGTTACTTTAAAAAGTTTCGACGGTATGGCGAAAACTACATCGGCGAATTCTCTCGCATTCACCAATTAAATCTTGCCGGATGGGTCGTAACGCTTTTGCTTGGCAGAAACTTGTCTTTCTGTCGCTTCCGTCGATTTATATTCGACGGCCGTTGTAATCGTGAAAAGTACGGAACACGAATCAATTCCTTCACTTCCTGAGAACACGGGAGAGGGGGGAGGAGATAAGGCAGACTGGCCGAAGGAAAGGACGCGAAGAAGTGAAGGGACTACTTGTCCGTACGAAGAACTTTCCAAAACTTGGGTTAAAGTAGCCGATCTCTTGTACTCGCCTTTCTCGCTCACACGTTTACTCTTTCTCTCTCTGTTACTCTCTCTCTGCATTTTCTTCCGTCTCTCTGTTTCTTTCCTCTCGCATCGTCTTCATCGTGTTTTTCTCCGGCCTTTTTAGGCGTCTCTCTTTCGAAACTGATCGCGGGAATCGGCTTTCAGCTAGAGAAAAAGCCGCCCCCCGATCCCATCGCTTTCAAAAGTTTCCTCGGATAATTAGGATCGAACTTTACGAGTAAGTGAATCTATCTTATTTCAATCTATCAATTATGGCTTTAAATTATTAAAAATTAATTAAATCCGTCGACTTTTATATTTTAAATAATTTAAATTTTACACGCTTGCGGTCGTTGCGATTGCATCACACGATACAACGTGCTAAGCGCGATTTATCGCCGACTTTTAAGCTTTAATAGGACATCCGTAGGTACCTGGGAACAGTTATTCCCTTGCTAAATCGTTTCTCGCTTTCGATTATAACGCAGAATATTCATCGACTCCGAAGCGTGTCCAGTCAAGTGTTTGAAGAAATAGAAAACGACTACGATCGCTCTCGAGTAAAAAAAGAAAAAAAAAGATTTTAAAAAAATGATTGACGGCAAGAAAGTCATTCGCCTCGTTTTTGCGTAATTGATTTCTGGTTCACGATCGCCGTGGAGAGACGGCAGGATATATGAGCTCGTATGATTTTCTCTCTCTCTTTCTCATATGATTCCCGAGGATATCACAGTCGACCTCGGTCAACGGCAACGTTCTCTCCGCGGGCCGGCATGGCAGTCGGTGCACTATTACTGTCTTTCCGAGAATATTAATTACATGGCGAATGAGACGGGAAAAGCCATCTCGGGCTTCGAGGAAACATGCTGAGGTCGACGAGAGCCGGCTTAACCCTTCCATTCGAGGTGGTTTACTTTTGCGTTTAACCCTTTCGCTTCCACCGCTCGCAAACGCCGCTGCAATATTTAAGCGGTCCTAACTTACCGGCTTGCCGGGTAATTACTTTACTTTTACAAATTGCCAACTTTCTTACCTAATTGAAATGTAAATATTTTATTCTATTGGCATTTTTATTGCGTGACTTTTCTTTCTGGAACAATTTTCAGCCGTGGAAAATAATTTTATTAAGGAGATGTGTCATAAAATTATTGAGATAGATGGAAATGTTAGTTTCCGATGTCAGAAAAATATGAAAAGATAACCGTAACTATATATATATATTTTTTTTCTCTAGTTTAGCGAGATCCGAGTTACTTGTCCCCTTCGATCCGTCAAATTTTTGTCTATAAATCGTTTCCTCTCCAAATATAAAATATTTTTCCTCTTGCAAAATGTATTTCACGAGATTGGCCATATTCCCATTTCTCAGAATTACTTTCGTTTGTCTTATCTATTTACCGGATGGAAGTTGAGCACCGCCGAAGCCCGAGGAAAGTCGAATACGATTCCTGATGCACTTTCTCCTCTCGCTTTTGCCCCAGACGCTCTTCGGTTTGATTATACCTCTCGTAGCCTTCTTCTCTCCGTCTCCCTTTCGTACCTTCGGCTCCCTTCATCTATCCGGTAACCCTTTGCCCGTAGGTAAGTGCGTGCGCGTGCGATACGCGCATTGAATTCGCGCGAGTGGGCAGATCGATCGATCTCGTTCGCGAAATGTCACGCGAAACGAAGATTAATCGCTCGTGGAATCGACCACGTCCATTGTCGCGGGCTTTTCGATTTTGACGCTCGGTACGGCGCGGGCCCGTGATCGACGGTGATAACGCGAAGGGATCGACGGACGCTCGTTAAAGAGACCTCCCTCCGCGTCAATTTTCAAGATCGGATGGATATAGGGCGGTGAAAGCGACCCTCAACACGTTTTCGTGTCACATCTTTGGAATACGATACAGTAAACGCGGGCAGGTTTAACGCGCGATTTAGCACTTTGTAGTCGACCGGTTCGCCGAAACGCCGAGGAGAATTAATCAGCGGCAAATGAAACCGCATCTTTTTAATTCGGGCTTTAATTGCCCGACGTCGGCCTGAGAATTTAAAAGTGCACCTTTCGATTGTTCCGCGATCGCCGGGAATAATATAAAATTTTTTATCCCCTGGCGTTATTTTAAAATTTGACTGGTTTGTACTTATCACTTTGTACTTATTACTTGATATCGCGGAGACGTTCCGGAATATTTTTTTTGTTACTTGTGTTCACTTTGTTATTTGCTAAATCGTGAAATTATCGCAGTGCATATTTTTTTTTGTTTTTTTTTTTTAATTATTTTTCTTTTTCTTTCTTTAATAATACGGATGGCGACAGGGATACTAAATCGCGCGTAACTTTTGCAAAAGTCCCATTGACATCCGACAGTCGGTCGACGCGTCATGATTCGAATCGATTTGCATACCAAACTACTGACTTCTGATCGTTACCGGAGATAATGAACCCGGAGGCATAAAAGACTCGTTAAAACATCGCCGCCGCAACTGTTGAGATGCCTTTGAATCTCCAGGTGGCCTTCAGCCGATTCTCTCTCTCTCTCTCTCTCTCTCTCTCTCTCTCTCTCTCTCTCTCTCTCTCTCTCTCTCTCTCTCTCTCTCTCTCTCTCTCTCGATCTTTTTCTCTTTGAGGTCCCCGTTCTCGGCTTGCGAATGTGGAACGACATTATTGCGCATTAAAACTAACATCCGCGGCATTAACCGGAAGTTTCTCCATCCCCGAACCGGGACGAGGCATCGAATTAGGAGTGCGGTAAGCGAAAATTCCATTTTCGCTAATCTCCCGGAGACGATCGCGCGCGGCCGCCAACTTTAATCGCTAACATAGCCGTGTTTAACGATGAAGGAAAGACACCGAAGCGAAAGCTGCCAAAACGCTCAACTTATTATCTTCTCACCGATAATGCTAGAATGATACAGTAAAACGTTGCTCGTTCACATTTCCGTTTCACCTTCCGATAGTATTTTGCAAATAAGACTCGATAATTAAATTATTTTTTATATAATATTAATAAAGGCTTACAAAAATGCAATTAAAAAAAAAAAGAAAATTGAGAAATTTTAAGTACGGGTTACGTTTAATTAATCTTTTTAGAATTCCTTAAACTTTATAGATTTTTAATTCAAAAGCTGGTATTAGTTGAAAAACTTCAAGTTCACGAGTTTTTACAAAACCGTTGTAGAAATTTCGTCCTAGTCGTTCTACGAGCAAAATCTTCGTCTAAGTCTGCGAAATAGCGTTCGAAATGGCGTAGATACAATGCGACGAGGTGACTTTTACGACGGCTTGGATTTTCTTTCACCCAATGGCACGCATCACTATCCACGAGGGGTTGGCTAAGACTAGCACGGGTGCTCTAACTCGAAAGTTTTAGTCCCCTAATTTAGGGACGACTTCCTCGAGAAAGCATCGGCCTACTGGCTGGCACGAAATCGGTGTCGCAGTCATATTTATTTTGCACTTTTCCCGCTATCTCTTTTTTTTTTCTTCTCTCTCAATCTCCTCCACGTCTGTTCCTTCACCTCTTTACCTTGTTTCCTCCTTTTAAAATCTAGTTTCTTTCTTTCCATTCATTCTCCGAGGCACGGTTCATTACGTCGCGGTCCAGATAAAAGAGAAAGAAGACTCCCCCGCGTATTTCCGCCTTTTCCCGCTCTTTCCGCCTTTTCTCCCTGACATTTACAATATTAATTCGCGAGATTATATTTTGCAAAACAGTGCTTTTATTGATCCTGCTTTCTTTTATTATTTTTATTATTTCTTTTTTTAGTTTTAAATGCAACGTAATTGTAAATTACATGCAAGAAATTACGTACGCTGCTTCGTATTACATTGCACTCTACTTTTAATTAGCCGGTATTTCTTTCGCTCGCGTTTCCGACGGTGTGGAATGACATTGTTCGGTCGGGACGAAGGGCGTCTGATTGAATCGAGGGAAGATTCCATAGCAACCGCATTCCAATTAGAAGTTAGGGCAGAGCGCTAACTGGCCATGACCATTCCGTCGAGCGCGGGAGATATCCTGGCTTTTGATCTACAGTCGTAAGATTCACGCGAATTTTTCACTTTCTCGTATCTCATCGCTTCCTGTATATTTAATAAAAATAATATCCGCCGTTTGGTAATAAGAAATTACAATATTCAAATGCTGCGGGTCGAGAGAATTTTATAATTTCATTATTCCGATTAATTTAGATATTTTACATTCGCATAAAAATTAATATTTCGATATTCTAATTATTTATTTATGCAGATTACATATTTTTTATCTGCGGATTGCCATCGGGGATTGTATTTCGTTTACGAATGCGAAACTAAAGAATAGAAAAAAAAAAAAAGAAAAAATCTGCAAAAATCATTATGATTTCTCGGGCTCTCTCATTGACGGTGCAGTTTCTGAATATGCATGAGAAGCGGCGATAGCGCGAGCGTGTCGTGCGCGGTCATGCCATAAACTTTGCGTAAGCCGTCGAAATCTCTGGGCGCTTCTCGCTCAACTTTGTCGTCAGCGTGAAGGCGGGCCCGACCTGAAAACGAAAGAACGAAACGCGAAATGGGTGAACAAAAGAACGTATTCCTCTCTCTCTACCTCCGTCGTTCTCTGTCGGCAAGAACAAAAGCACCTTCGTACTTTCGCGGCGAGGTGTAAATCGGATTTTAATAAGACCGGCGAAAATGAGCACGTTAACGATGGATGCTACGTGTTCTTTAAAGTTCATTATTGTATGACACTGTGCACGCCGGTGTTTCGCGATATAAATGCGGTAGGAATATTGAAAGCTCGCTGTAACTTGACAGATAAAATCATTTAGAGATGTAAGATAAGTCGTAATACGAGTTTGGAAGTAAATAATAATCGGTCGTTACACGCAAATTTCGTCGAAAAATGCGCGGCGCCGGGCCGGGCCGCTCGCGGGATTAATCCACGATGAAAATTATCAAACAAAATCCAGTAGCAATTTCAGAATTTAGCGCCAGTTAAAATCTCAACCGCTCCCCGTTGTGTATATGAACCTCGGGTGTTGTTAGCGATTAATGCGATTAACTCGTCCCAAATCTTGTTACGACTTCCAATTTCGATACCAAAAAAAAAAAAAAATTAAAAAAAACGAGGAACGAAGCCACAATACATATAACGAATGTGCCGACCGCTCGAGGAAAATACGAGGTGACCTGGATCAGTACTCTAAAACTGAAAATCGCGCGACGTGTTGTCAATCATTGGCAAAAGTTCATAGTCTCACGTACGAATCTACATTTTGCGATAACTTTCATTTGCATTAAAAAGAAATATACTTACAATTTTAAATCGCTTTAATTTTTTTTTGCAAATATTGCTATAATACATATATAAAAATATTACGGAATTCCGAAAGGTAAAAGACACGTTCTCTCAAGCATTTAAAAAAAAAAAATTTGACTGCTGAAACACGAATATTGTGCTAATGCACTTTTATCAAAGAATAAGGATTCATTACTCTCTTCTCGCTTAGTTACTTTATCGATATATCGAAGAACGGATTTGCGAACGTCGGTCGCGACGTGCGATTAAAAGATTCGGTTATCCGCTTCTCTTCGACTAACGAACGTGATATTTCTCCTCCCCTGGCCCAACTCTCTCTTTCTCTTTCTCTCCCTCGCTCTGTGAAAGCTGCATTATAAGATTGAGTCTGCTGAATCCTCGTAGTAATCTAAAATCCGAGGAAAAATTAGATTCGTTAATCGGCCGAGAGAGAAAGTCGCGACCGAGAAGAAGAGAGCCTTTAATTAAATCGTATCGCCTCTCGTCTCCTTTTACCCATCCGAAATCCCCGGACCACAAATTTTCGCCGCGAAGGAACCGCAGACTTTCCTCCTTTTTCCTTTACTTTCTCCACCTCCTCCCCTTTTCCGTTTTATTTCTATTTTTATTTTTTATTTTTTACTTTTTTTTTTTACTGTAGTCGTATTGGCGCGTTCTTAACAAATCTCCGCGACTTCGTCGACTTACTTTACACTTAATATTAATTTGTTTTAATTATTACACTGAACTCCGCTGCTACTTCGTAAATTATTGACAAGCAGAGTTACACTTACGACTGTGACGAAAATAAATAATTTAAATAATTAAGCGTCTATATGTATAAATAATATTAAATTCTTTTTTTCTTTTTCCATTTTTTAAATGCGTTTTGGAATTTTTACTTATTATATATTATATTCAGATTATATGCGTAAATAAGTACAAAAAAAATATTAAACCAATTTTGGTTTGTTTGAGAAAATTAATTTATATATATAAATTAATAGCGCTGGAGTCGATTACTGTAAATCTCGTGGAATATAAATGCATTGTTCGCCCGGTGCGCGTTTTACTGTAATAAACTTGAAATGCATTTTGACATGTAACATAAATACTTTGATTGTTAATGCTATATGCGTAGTCATGAATCGTAACTATATATACAGTTTTTTTTTTTTTTTTTATTTTCTCGCAACATTTTAAACAACACTTTTGTTTTTCCTGGTTATTTACCGTGCGCTGCACGTCGTTACATGTGTTACGTGCGAAATAAAACAGTAATTAATACACCACAAGTGTTTCATCCGCTTCACGTAACGACGTAACTGGTGATGCGGCCGAGGGCTTTTAAAAGGACGTAGAATTAAATTTAAATTCTGCGTGAAATTGCATTTTAATTTTGAAATGCAATTTGAATTTTTAGCGGGGAACAAAAATTTCAGTCTTGAAATTAAATTCTAATTAAAATTGCAAACAATACGCCGGTAAAAAGAAAAAAAATCATAAAAAAAATTTTATGAAAAATAAACAGAGTCATATAAGTACTTGGCGATAACAAAGAACATATTTTACTCGTTAAAGATTAAATACTTCGTCGCACCGTACAAAGTTTAATATTTTGCTGAAGTAGACTATTATAAAGTCGAAACGTAAATTTTCTGGCCGGAATTATAAGCTTTTACGCGTTCAAATTTATAGGATTTAGGTGACGTTGACGCAAAGAGTCTTACCTGCCTATTCCATACTTTCCAAGAATCCGTCTTTCCCTCGAAAAACGCCAGCGATTCGGTGATCGCCACTGTATTTGGCTGTCGCTGCCTCCTCGATCGCCTCCGCTCGGTCGTCTTACTTGTCTCTGTCTCAGAGAAACATTTTCCGTCGCGCCAACCTCAACTCTCTTTCTAACAATTCCTTTTCTCTTTTGAGATGAGAACATTAGGTTTATCTCGCGCAACATCCCCGCGTCACCGTTCCGCGGCGGGTCGCCGTTTTGCGACAGATCGCCGCTCACTTCCGCTCGCGGGTCCGACTCCTCGCAGATCGGTCCGCTCTCCGCTTCCGCTCTCATTAATTTATCCACGAGGCCAGCCTTTGACCCGGTCACGAACTGGCCCAGCTCTCTCAGCGTCTCTTTCAACTCCGCCATCGTATACCTCGGCAAGTCTTTCGCGGGACTCATTTTCACTTTTTTTTTCAAACTCACATTGTCGACTCGTTATATGAACGCGTATCCACTCGAGAACGGTTATTATAATTTAATTTTATTACAACTAACGTTACACTAATTCGATTTCTACAAGTGTTCTTCATTGCAATCACAGAATTAACAAAAATAAAATGTTTTCCCTCAAAATATTTTGTGATACGCTTCAATCGCGGGACCGGCAATTAAAAATACCGTACGCAACGAATATTTTATTAATGTAATTTAATTTTTTTTTATTTCAATTCTCTCGGTGCAAAAGTCCGGGTGGATATGGTACGTTTATTATTTAAAACTACGGCTTATTAAACGCGATCGGCGAATCACCGTGCTGCGAAAATATTTGGCGCGCATTGCTCGTCTCGTAAAGGGCGCCTACGTAATTAATCACGTCGTATCTTTATGCATCTCCGGCCGAGTAACGAGATTATGTTCCCCATTCGCATGCATACCGTCCCAGATCCATAATCGTCGCCGTCGAAAGACTCGCTTTTACGATAGATCTTTTTTTTTATTTATTTTTTTTTTTCGCTTTTTCGACCGGGAAACGCAAATTGTTTATGTATGAGAACGCTCTCGCCGTACGTGTGCTCGTGTGAGTACGAGCTCATGGAAATTACTCCCGAAGTATAGTCATAAGCGGTGTAGCCCAACACGGTGGAATCCCAAATCTGGGCGGAAAATGTCGCGGCGATGAAAATTTAGCGGCCAGTAATTATATTCGCAAAAGCGGTTTTTCGGAAGCGCTCGCGGAGAGTCTCCGCGTTCCAAAGTATATTTTTCAGATGTAAAATCGAGGGTGACGAAACAACGGGAAAAATTACGGGGGGCTAGTAATTCTTTCGAATATTTTCAAAGGGACGATGGAAAATTAAAGATTTAAAATTGTTACTTTAATACGATGCGCTATTCTCGCATATCGAACGTTATGGAAATCTCATTTTTATTATTTGCCGCGATCGAACCTTACAAGTTCGAATAACAGAGACATTTTCTTTAAAAATAATCGAATTTATAATGATATTCACGTAATTTTCAAAAGTTAATGGATTATCTACGATAAAATCGTGTGCTCTTCGCAACGAAAGTATTAAATGTCTTTTTTTGTCAGAAAAATCACTTAAAAAAAAAAGAAAAAAACCCTGATGCGTAGATAATTGCCTTTTCCAAAAGAAAAACTTCTTTAAAAAAAAAATATCGAAATGGAAGTACCGATTATAAAATTGATCGAGTTTTATGTGAATCGTGAGCGCGATACAACGCAACGAACCTGTCACTCCGCTTTTCGCAGTAACGAAGGTGGACAAAGAGTAAATTTCACAAGCACTCCTCCGTCTTTTTTTCTCCCTGTTTTTCGCTTCGGGAAAGGCCGAGAGAGCCGATAAAACGGTCTAGGCCCGACACGATTAACCCACAAATATGTCGAAGGTGATAAACTTTAAAGATGACGCCAAACGCAAGCCGCAAACTTATTAAACGAAGCAAATAAAATATTATGAGGGATCCTATAAGAATCTTGCCGAAATATCCGTCATTTAAAACGAACCATTCCGTCTCCAATAATTAGTTAATATTTTTAACTCTGTAAAAAACATACGTCTTTTTCCTTTTTGCCGTCTTTTCTTTTTTCTTTTTTTTTTTTTTTAATCATCGCTAAAATGAAACGACGTACGTGTTTATAAAGTCTACAATTTTATAATATGTCGACAAATGCATGATTAAATTGACATTACTTTCATATTGGCTCTCCGTATAAACCATTCCCGATTAATGCTATTTCGTATACAATATTATCCATTAACGACCTGACATTAATTGCGCCGGGAAACAATCGTCGTTTCGGCTCTCGGGTTATATTTGACACGCCATGAATGTCAGAGACGCTGACGCTCTCTTGGCGCTTTCGTTTTATTTCACCGACGCCGCGCTGCTGCGGGTCACTAATTGGCGTGCGTATATTTAAACATTTATTATATTATGTACATGCGTACGCGCAATAATTTAATCGCAACGTCAATATTCTCGAGTCATTTTTCCACGACGAGAGAGCGCGGCGAGAGAAACGCGCGCGAAACATTTTTATATCCGCTTTTTTTTAAAAATCAATTGGCTAATTGCATTAATTAACATTTGTTCCTCCGCGCGAAACAGATGTAGAACTAATGCTACAATTAATGCGAAGGAGGACGCGGAAGGAGTTGCGATAATTGTATTTGAATTACGCGTAAATATAGAGCGTGTGATCTACGATAGGATAAGAGAGGTGTTAAATTCACGTAGTCCATATAGCGCGTTTCACCTTTCGTACTTTAATGAAACAAATATAGCCGCTGAAAGAGAACAAAGGTAAAGGACGAGAGTCGTAGGTAGGAAGGTGTAAGAAATACGCGCGGCACGAACAAGTCTTTGTCTTTTAACAATTAAATAATGCTCGATACATATATGTACATATATTTTTTTTTTGTAGCGTTATCCTCGGTGTTCGCGCGATCTAGGCTCCGATTCAAAGCGGATATCCTCGGAGTCCGGCCGGTCGTCTCGGCAATGACTCGCGAGAAATAAGCTTGCGTGCCCGCACGATATTCCCGCCTTGCACGTATCGTCGCCGTCGCTACTCTGCACGGTAGCACGGCGCGCACTTGGTGTGTGTGTGCGCGCGCTCTCGATGCGGAGCGATAAATTTTCCCGAATTAATTCGCCTTTTGTACGCCGCCTCTCTCTCCCGCCGCCGCCTACGTTCTCGTAAAATCGTGCGATTAATGGCGCCCGCCATGCGCTCGGTGTCCGCTCGTCGGCCGCTCGGGGACTCGACGTCGATGCCGCCGCGATGCTCGGCGAGCTTAAGTTAGGTTTATTACTGATTTAGTACACTCCGGGCTTTAACTCTCGGCTATTGCGGCTTAACTCGCAAGACAAAGAGTAATATCTTTTTTGAATTCCATTCCGCCGAAAGGAGATCTCGTGTACACAACGCGTGAAGTGTTCCCCGTTCGCGGCGCAGCTTTTTCCCTTGAATCAAGCCTCGTTAATTTGAAAAGTTCGAAATTGAACTCTTTCACGAGAACGTTTACGTATTTTCGATCAATTAAAATTTCCCAACGCCGGATAGTATTTACTCTCGACGTCTGCGTTCTGAATTCGAGCGGCAATATGTCGGATATGCGCGCTGCATCTTGCTGATCGCACTGTCCATACGTCGTGATCTAATGCTCTCAGAAACGGGCAATCGGTCGAAATTAATTGCGAGATTATGCAAAGCAGAGTACGTGACGCAGATACGATACGAGCATAATTACACGAAACGGACGGGATTAAAAGGGGATTCGTGAGACTTTTAATCTCCGAAGGTGAGAATAATCCCTTTAAATTCGATTTTTCTTATTTCCTTTAATTTTTAAGAAGTTTGAGTCGAGGGAAATAGAGTGGCGTCGATAACACAGAGATAATATAGAGAAACTTTACGATCGGGACATAAATAATGAAGATGATCTGAGTTAGTAGTGGAAGCTCCTGGCTTAGATGGCTAGGTGCTGGCTTGTCAAAGACAGAGATCCCGAGTTTCGAGACCGACTATCTTTTTTATTTTTTCGCTATCCTACACACTTGCACCCAGCGCTCCGGCGCACGTGTGCGGCCGCGTAATTTGTTTCCCGCGTGGGAATCTGCTTAGAGAATAGCGGAAAATATTGCGTCTGTACACTTTTTTTTTTTTTTATAAAATACACATTTATTAAACTTCGTTATTGCATCGCTAAATGCTCCGCGCGCAGACCACCGGCGATAATTTCGATAAACGTGCGAACTCGTTTAAAATGGCATTCCGTTCACCTATTGTAGCTTTTCAAATTTTTATTTTTGCTCGCCCCTCGCGGATTCTATTTCCAGGGTGCCTTTCGGTTTTTCCGAGATAAGGAAAATTCGTACATTCGTCAGCGCACAAGCGACAAATTACGAGCGCGATTTGTAAACGATCTTCAATTCTTTCGCATGAACGTCCCCGATATATAATAAAGGACAATCCGATTGGATATATCTTCCCTACGTCTCGATTCCCGTTCGTTCACTTATTTTGTGCATCTCCGCCGCAGACGAGACCGCGGAAGACGACGAATCTCGGTTGCGCGGCAACCGCGTTTCCTCGCGAGTTGGATAAGCGGACTCTTCCGTAAAAGAGAAATTGGAAACGCATGTATATGTATATGTGCGCGCACACGCTCGTGCATGCTTACGTGTATTGGTACGTATATATCTGCCATCCATGCGAAATTGCGCGAAACTCGCGAAGACGAGATTGGGATGGAACAACTTTAAACTGCATTCCAGTGATCTGCTTGATTGAATAGCAAATTGGTAGACGGTATAACCGTGCATTTGCGCGCGCGCGCGGGCACACGCGGCCACTTGTTTCCGAGGAGAATACGAAAGCAGCAGTCGGATAATCGCCATGTTGCGCGATACGATCGATCTTTTCCATCTCACGAAACGATTTTCGCGAAACGGGACGGGAAACGCGTAAACTCGGCATATTTCATTCGCGGCGCAAGCGTTTCAAACGGGTCGTTTAATCCCGACGTTTGTTGTTTGGGAAAAATCCACATTTTTTTTTATTTCTATTCCTTTTTTCTTTTTTTTTTCCAGGAAATCAAGGTAGAACGAAATCTTTCGAAATTTAAATTAATCAATTTCCTTAAAAATGTTATTACTACCGGTATTCGATTTATCTTGATTTAAAAGCGTTACAGCGTGGTATTCATCCGTTACCGTCTTATCCAATTTATCATCCGCTAATGTTTAAGAAAATTAAAGAATAAAAAAAAAAGCATATCTTTGGAGTCTTGAATAAATAAAATTATAAGGCGCGATCGAATTCTTCATCTCACAGCGTTGACGTGATTTTAGTAAATTTCGGGCTTTGGTGATAAATGAAGAATAGGACGCGAAACAGAGAAGACGAATTATCTCGTTCGAATCGCGGCAGCGTTAACAGTCTGGGAATAAAGTTTCCTTTTGCGACGTTTGCCAAATCCAGTCCGCATCGTGCGTAGGTCGTGAGAAATGCGAACGATGACAGTAAGCGGAATTCGAAGGAGCTGCAGCCGAAGATTGACGACACTGCGAAGGGCAGAGAGACATAGGAAGGGTGCCAATACACGGGGTGTGCAGAAAGCGTGATTCTCGCGCCGAGAAAAATTTTATCCTCGTGTAGTATCTTTATTTCAGGAAGGTTTTAACCGGTAATCGTGCAGAAAATTGTTAATTGCATTACTAATTATAAAAGCGACATATTCGGCCATTCATTCTATTTATTTTGCAGCGTTGCTAAATTAATACCGTTTGATATTATGCGTTTTGAAACGCAAAAAAGCGAAAATTGGCGAGAAACAATATTTTGCAACTTTTATCGCCGGGCGAATTGTGTGCGCTCAAATATTTGTTAAAAGTGTCCTGCAAAGAGAGAAAAAAAAATGCATAAAAATGGCGATTGTGTACTCAATCAACTTTTCGATTGAACAACAATCAGTTTTTGAAAATCGAATCTAAATTGTGGTATCTTGATAATATTGAAAGATATTTTCTTTTTTCTCTCTTCTTTTTATTCTCTCCCCCTTTCTATTCTCGGTGGTTGTACTGCTTGCTTTTTATGCGCTTTATATAAGAGCAAGATGTGAGATGCACAGAATAAGGGAATAAAGTAAACAAAGTGGAATAGGGGTAGAAGACCGAGGCTGATTCGCGGAGAGCCCTCGTAAAACCGGTGCACTTCGTTGGGAATTCCGTTGCGTCGTTTTTCCGCGGCTGTTCGGATTCCGCGGGATGCGATTTCTTTCCGACATCGTTCTATCTGCAGGCATCTACTGGGTGTCTCTCATAGAAAGAACTAATTCTCACGCTGTTGCATTTTGCTTCCGATTCCGCCGGAGATAAAATCGTAATTTTAATGAAGAATTACAAAGCAAAAAGTAAAATCTATTGCTATTAAATAAATAATTAAATAAAATAATTTCCAAAAAGGACAGGGCATTCAGAAATAGTTGAAAAAATACCATAAATTATTTTCTTCGTAAATCAGAACGGCTGGCTATTGTATCTCGAGAAAACTTGATTAAAACAAACTAATGATAATGAATGAATTTAATTGCAGTTCATTAGAAAACGTTCGTTACATACTTAAGCGGTTCTTTATTATATTTATTTAATTTCGCGGAGTATAATTACATTGGTAATTATGCCTTCGCAAATTAACTGGGGGGATCAATATCGCGCGTCTTGATTATATAACCAATTGATGTTCAATCTTTGTTCATCCATGAACATCAATATTTTACATGCAATAACCTCTCTAAAAAAAAACAAAAGAAAAAAAGTAATGCATATTTTTGCAACAAATGCGCACTTTATTTCTATTTTATTTTATTTTTATTTTTATTTTATTTTTTTATTGTACGCACAGCGATTCTAGATTAAAGAGAGCAGCGAACGTTAATAACCGAAAGTGAATCGCGTGGGAAAAGGGGTTTATAAACGAGGGGCAACGGGTCGTATCTGCTAACGTAGCATTCTGACGAAGACTAATTCGCCGAAGGAAACGCAGTGACTGGGCAAGATCAGAAAGATGATCGCTGCGAAAACACCCGCGCACTCCTTTGATTCGCCGCTGTAACGAGTTATTTAGTGGGTACTCCCCGCAGCAGCTACGCGGTTCATCGCGCTATAATAGCTACCGAGTGCATCACGTTTCCCTCGAGGTCAACATGGTGTATCCGAGCCGCGTTCGAGCGCACCTCGCGTTTGTTTTCCAGGAGCCGTGAAGCAACACAAAGCACGTGGGCGTCAGACTGCTTGTTGACTATTGACGACTTTTTATCTCGCGGCAAAAGTTTATTCCAACTTACATGGCTTTACTTAAAAACTTAACTCCCCCCGGTTTTGGTAATTGGAGAGATACTGTAGCGTAAAATAGTTTCAAAAAGACGTCGCGCGTAATAATCAATTGTAATAATTAAAAAAAAAATATATAATCTAACAGATTACAATTAGTAAATCTAATAAATTTCTATATTTTATTCGACAACCGACCGAGCGCATAATCTGATTATATTCGCGTGCATACGTGTCCAAAGCTGTACTCGTCATTTGTCCGAGATTTTATTTAAATTTATTCGTTTCCAATTTTAATCCATTAAAATCTGTTAGCAATTTTGATTGGCACGGCTTTCTCTGCTTGTCGCTGGCACGTAATTGTTACTAAACTCTTGTTTTCAGCGCGATAATATGGTTTTGGCTAAAAAAAAAAAAAAAAAAGAGAGAGAGAAAGAGAGAAAGACCTAAACAAATTGTTAATGCGATTTGACGCGTCGTATTAAATCAAAGAGTCGCACAATGCAATTTTCACCGTAGGGCTTCGATATCATAAAAGTTCCGACTGTATCCCACTACTTCGACTTATCAAACTTAAACCTAATATGAAATAAAAATTAATCGACGCGCCGAGACTTTTGCGTGCTCAATTTTTTAAGTTCCTAAATACACGAGGGTTCGATCCGAACCGAGCCGGCGATAATAAGAGAATATTACCCAATTTTACATAACGCATAACACGCGTGTGTAAGAAAATTGATTAGTTCGTTGTGATATATTTACATATATTTCCTGATAGACCAATCAATCTTTCTTTATGCGTGTGCGTTACGCGTTATGTAAAAACGTGTGCTAGGGCTCCGAGACCGAGGGAACGCGTTTGGATGCACGCTGTCGTTTCGCGTGATCAGATATGCACGCAACCGACGTTCCGTTACGCACGTCCGTAGGTGTGCGTACACGTGGGCGCATCATGTGCGCTCCTCGCGATGCACTTCGCGCGTGACCATCATCGGTGCACAAAGGCATACCTACACGCCGCCACGCGTGTCGCTATGACGGCTGAAAACCATACGATTTCGACACGATCGATTTTCGATGCCGCGAGCATAATGTTTAAAAAAAAAAAAGGAAAAGAAAAAAAGAAAAATATTTCCTCGGCCGTTTGTCGCGCCTCCGTCGCTCCGAATAATTGCAAAAATGATTTTTTGCGCGGCTGCGCACCATCAAAAATCCAATATCGGCGCCGCTACGCGTTTTAATCTTCGGCGTGAAAACGCGGCAATGTACACCTGGCCGACTGTAAAGGCACTCGGGCAAACGTCAAATATTTAGACGTGATTAATACTTTGTTGCTCGCAGTTGATATCGAATCGCGTAATTATATCAACGCCGACGCGGAAGTGAAATTATTCAAATTCCGACTCAGTTTTTTATTTATTATTTAGAAGGTACGATTATTTTAATTAATAATTAAAATGTAATTTAATTTTCTATCTACTTATGCGGGCTGCGTACTCGGAAAGTGTATTATTTCACCAGAGATCCTACCTGAAAGCAAAAAGAAAAAAGAAGCGAGTTAGAAAAATTATTTCACATATACAGAAAAGTTTCGTTACTATTTACAACAACGCAGAAATACGGCTCTTCGTAAAAATTTCCGGCATAAAGAGCAAGGATTTTTATGCAGACATTTTTCACGAAGTATCGCGCTGCTAAGACACTCTCGGAACATTCGGTGAGACTGACTACGTAACGCAAGTGCATTTTCCATAATCTAAGCATATCGTAGCCCCCGGCAGTAACGACCTCAGTAATGTATAACTATACCAAAAGGTATTACGTTTCCTCCAGCTCGGGGTGATTAGAAATATTCATTAGAAATTGATCTTGCCAAAAAAAGTATATTTTTTAACTTTACATTACTCTCCATCCTCGGCGTCTTAGTATTCGCGAAGATAGCGAACATACGCTTTCTGTATTAGAGTCTTCCATTTCTCATTGCCCGAGTTATACAAATGAATTACATCCAAGCACTCAATGTGTGTGTGTGTGGGCCGACAATTTTATATTCAGATTACATCTTTATTATTTAAAGACACGGGAGAAAATAAAGAATCGTAAGGCTGCTAACATAAGTAGGCAACAAGGATTAAAATTAAATTATATTTGATTTCAAAAATTCTGATTTTTATACGATCAACAATGCATTAAATGACGGTAAATGTAAAAGGTCGGTTGACATAGGGGGGTTTTTTTTTAGGGAGAAATCCGACGGTAAGCCTAAGCAATGAACTCGCGGACACCCGGTATTAGTGCGCTTTAATGCGTACATCCTCGCATGGCCGTGCGTCAAAACGCGGACGGAAGACGCTGTATAATGTGTGTGCCGAGGCAATATTACGTGTATTAGTCATTGCAAACAGGGACCGTGCCGTCTACATCGAACGTGCGCACGCAAGCACGACACACGTCGGCGGGGCAACACGCGTGCACGCGATATGCATACACGACGTAGGTACGTGCGATTACGTAAGTTTTGAGTCACAGCGCATTCTCTGCGTCTGGCGCGGTTTTTAACTCATCGGGGATATTTACCATACATGCGGCGTCTTTTAGAAGCGGCGAATCAAAGAAAAGTCCCGTGCACTTCCTTCCTCGGAGAGAATCGATCATTTTTTTTTGAGCAAAGTTCTCGGACGTACGGATAAAAAGGCCGGAAAACGTCGCACCGGATGACGTCTCGTACAGTTAAATGACAAAAGGAAAATATTTTCCGCTTCGATAAATTTGTATTGCTTTGAAAATAGATCTTTAAAAAGTAGATATAAAAACTTGTCATGCTTGATGCATTAAAATGCGCGTTATCGGACGGGGTCGTTCACCGTTTCTCTTAATTTTCGACGGTAATGTTCCCGGCGGTGCATACTTCTTCCCCGAAGAGCTTCCTTCATTCTCCAAAAAGAGGGACAAAGTTTGCCTCCGCACGCGCTATCGCGCCAACTAGCGTTTTGTAAACGCTCGGCTGAGCGACTTTAAACTTTTATCTCGCTGCAATTTTCCGGCCGCGTCGCAGCGTAAAAGGCGGCTTCGGGCAAAGCTGTGCTCTCCCGACGAGCGCAAAAAGTCGCCGTAAAGAGAAAGAAGTGCGGAAGGGAACGCAGTGCGTTTACAAGATTACGTCGCGGTACTCGAGGGTTGATGGAGCGGCGGGAGAAGAAAAACTGTCCGCTCCGTGGAAGTTAACATCTTCCGCAGTTAAACGAGCCACCGACTCTCGCGGCCACGGGATTTGCGCGATTCATGCTTTATAATCGCCGCGAACGAACAATTCAATACGTCGCGACGTATGACAAACGAGCATTCTTCAGCGCGTACGTAAACAGCTCAACTATTTTCTATCTGCGAAAACGAGGCTTAAACAAAAAAAAAAAAAAAAGTAGTACGTCTGCAGCGGTTAAGTCGAACGGAGTAAGAGTCCGCGAAGAGTCGGGTTTAATTGTTCTCTGACAGTTAAGAGCCGTGCGACGGAAAATTGCGGCGCGAGTGACATGAGAACTCGTGTTCCCCATCCCTCCCATTGTAAAAAGGACGTCTACTTACGCCGTGTCTTGTTTATTGTCTAAAGTCAATCCCGCTAGGCATAGCTCGCCTCGCGGAGTCAAGTCATTTCTGTTACGCGCAGGGAAAGGAAAAGCGCGGGGAGGAAAAGAGAGCGCGTAGAGGGTCAGCGGGAGGGTCAGAGAGGATCAACGGTGTAGCTCTTGCCTCTCCAGTCACGTGTTCGCCCACACTCATTCATTTGTTCGACGGCAGAGGTGCTCAACTCGAGACGGAAATCCCGGACCGACCACCCACCTCGTGCGTTGGGCGTCCGGGCTCTCGTATATGGGTCGTATTGTCTCGCATTGTGCATACGTGTTGTGCATACATGCCGCTCTTGCGCGCGGCAGCGACTCTCACAACTGGCGCCGACATCCGTCAGCACGGATCGCATTATCTTGTTACGGTCCAGCAAAAATCTATGCATTATGTAATTGTGCTATTAGACCGTCCTCGAACGGCGACCTCGTTGCAACATGGTAGAACGTCGCGTTCGAGAATCGCTTGAGCGATCACCCTTTTATTTTAAACAACGCCGACCGCAGTTTTCCCTCTTCGGGGTTTTCGTATGCCAGCCTCGGTAACAAATGCACGCGCCGCGGTGAAAAGTAGGTGTAATATAAGATTGCAAACCGTACGACTCAATTCCGCGAAGTAACGAATTTGGTATTCTCCTTTTCTCCCCCCCGCTTTCCCTTCGTTCTTTTATTCATTATTCTTTTCTTCTTTCCGCCGCCTATTTTGCTTTCCTTTTTCCGCCGTTTCTTTTCCCCGTTCTCGTTTCTTTTTTCTGTTTTTTTTTTTCTTTTTCTTTTTTTTTTCCCCGTGGCGAAAATCGTCCCGTACCTCGTTTCTCCGCGGTGGAAAAACTGTTGACGCACGGTTTTTATTGCAAGAAATAATTTTTATTACGGCGCGCGGGCAAATTCGCTGAATAATCCATGATGTAAAATATGTAATAATATCACGGATGCGTTGCAATTAAGAATAATTAATAGGGAAACCTTGGCTTTATTTATCGGGAGCTGATAGAGTGAAGTAAAAATTTTCAAGAGATAACAAGGCATTCTGACTATACGCGACGAATTAGATGAGTCATTTAATTGATGACGGAGTCAGAGATCAAATTGCCGCGTGGTGTGAAACTGCAGAACAATTCGAGCTGATCTGATGCTTAAAAAAAAAAAAAAAAAATGAAGAAACGACGACATAACGTATGTACCAACGTTTTTTTTTTTTTTTTCTGTTGTCTGAGTAATTATTTTTATAAATCACCGCGCAAAGATATGAAAACAGTGCAATCTTGGTGAGTTTAACGAGTTAAAATTGCGGAGAAAAATAGATTATAAAATGCGATTTAAATTGGCACGAGTGTCAACGCATCGTTATCAGCTGGAGCGGGACCCTCGCGTTTAATTAATCGCGAAATTTGCGGCTCTATTTGCATTTCCGTTCCGCTTTGCGGGATGACACACGGCGAACATTCGCGGTATGAAACCTAGGCTTGCTCGGGGATAAATTTAACCCTTATCTTCCGATAATAGCGTCTTTCTATCGACATAATATAGATAGACGGGGGCGGGATTTAAAGCGCCTCAGATCTCTCTGTCTATATCTCGCGGCTCGCTAAATATAGTCGTACGTACGTGATATCCTCCGTTAGATGACATTTATATTATCAGGAAACGCGTAGAACCCGCGATACATTTTTTTTCCCTCTCTTATTAAAATAGGATATCGACGACGATCTTCTTCCTTGATCCATCCGCGGCAATAAAATACAGACGCGCGAGTACGTACGCGGCGGGCGCGTTGGAAGGGATCGCACCGTGGATGGGATACTTTCATGGGTCTTTAACCTTTGCACGTGCGCGCACTACGAAGATACTCGCGGCGAATGCCGCTGATTTCCGACAGCGATTGCCGCTGCCCTTAAGCCACCGTCGCGGCCTGAAATTCGGGCGATTGATAATCGGAGTCAAATGGGGCAAAAATCCGTTCCTCGGGTAACGCGATAAAGGGGCGCCTCGACGCGCGGCTCGATACTCGCCTACTTGTTCGTAGTGGGAAAAAAAAAAAAGTGAGACTTTGATGACGGCGGCTCGAAGAGATCTCCCACTAGAACGGCGAAAGTTAATGGTATAAAGGAAAATAAGGGACTTCTTTCCGAGAGGACAAAGATTCCTCCGGCGAGACCCTTGAACGGCGAAACTCGGGTTGTTTTTTCGAATCCACTCGTTCGAGAACGATAATAGAGTCCCCCCCTCCCCAATTTATCGTATTAGAGCCCACGCAATTAGCGGCACATTGTGTATCATTATTTACACGGCCATTCGTGAGCAAGCATCTTTCGACATCGAGATCTCCTCGAGATCATCTCCGCAGGGAGCGTTATAATCCTTTCGGGAAGACCTTCTTTCTTTGTCGAACGTTTATTTAATCTCCCGGGCGAGAAATTCCTCCTCGAGACGTAATATTTTACTCCGTCAGGAATTTCGTGTAGCAAATTAATTATTTATACCGTATTACCGCGTGTATCGCTTTACGCGATAAAAGGATATAATGGAGGAGCTCTCGCGGTGTATAAAATTCTTCATTTCAACGCGCTCGTGCCTCCGAGTTTCGTAACACATTTGCTTCTGTGATGCAAAACGCATGTCTACGTGTTGAAACTTACATCCCGAGCTATATTTCAATGTCTCTAGAGGAGAAACACGATACTCGCGTCGCGGCTTAAAATCTTGCTCGAAATCGTGTTTCAACAATTGCCGCGACGAGGAACTGTTTTACGAGAGGTCGGGTTGCAGTTTTATGGGATGCATGTTTTCTATTCGGCGGGAGAAACCTCGAAACGCAATTCGTGATACAAAACACAATTGACGACGGCGCGCGTACGACGCCACACACTGAAATATTAAACGCGAAGGTAAAATGGATATGAGAAACCGGAAGATCCAATATTCAGCGGCTATATTCCATTTTCAGGCAATTATCGGTTTATTTAATTGAACTATTAATTGGATCGTCCGTTGTAACGCACACGTCGCCCTGCCGTACTTGCGATCAAATTGAATAAACGTCGTGCAAGATTACTTGGGTAAACGGGCGATCGATTTGAGTTTTCATCCCAAGAATGAGAATATCATAAATGCGCGCGAGTTCTCGATAGTTTAGAACGTTGCCATATGAAGTCTTTGCACTCCCTCGATTTCATCGGCTTACAAGATAATCCGGAAAATCTCTCTTTTTTTTTTCCTTTTTATTTGAAAGAAAAGTAAACAGATGCGAAAATCAAATACGAAAATTTAATAATGAGAAATAATAGAGTTGGCGATTTGATATGCAATAATCATAGTATTTTTGTACGCCAATTAAATTTGGTTTCCGCTTAAAAAACTGCAATACTGGCGCTGGGTGGGTGCATTTTTTTTTTTTTTGACACAACTTCACAAACAAATTGCGCGCGGACCCACAACGCGCGCAATTTCTGTTGATCTCGCCGAAGGTAGTTAAAACATTTTATAACGACACGAAAGGGAGTACACGCGCACTCTCGCCGACTCAATTATTTTTGCACAGCCCGCGACGCCCCAAAAAAAAAAAAAATTATTTCTCGTTGAATTCTGTCGTGCCAAAGGTCAAAAGATCCGCGCGCCCCGGTCGTGGAAAAATTCCAGCGCGAATTTCTTTGCATTTTCCGGAACATCGACTACGAAATAGAGCGAGCGATGAGCCCGAAGATTTATTTCGCGAAAGCGGTCATGTTTCGGTGACGCTGCAGTTACACTTCAACGGAACATTATTTGCGGAATATAAGAATTCAAGGAAAGACGTAGGACGCGCAGATCCCCAGGAACGCGTGTGTTTCTAAGACACGACAAGCGTACGGCGTACATTTTGCATATGATAATATGTAAAATACATCGATATACCATTCTGATTGTGCGCAGCGCCCGGTCCCTTTTCAATTTGCTCGAAGACGGTCCTCTCTGTAACATTCACATTTCCCGGCGTATAATAATACCCTTCGCAAAATACATACGTTCCGGAATCCGGAATGCGAGCCGAAAAGTGCGTGGTGGCGCACGTTCGGATTCCCGCGCGAGATACCGGCTCCTCATTCTCCCTTTTCTCCTTCCCTTCCGCGCCTCGAACTCTTTTTACTTTTTTCTATCGCCCTGGCAATTGGAATTGAGTCGTGACGAGTCCCGTCGGTGGTTTCAGTCGGCAGATCCCTGAAAATCCCCGTCGGGATCGTTGACCCCCCCTCCCCCCTCTCTGTCGAGCATCCCGCGAGTTCCAAAGTGGGAAAAGGAAGAGCAGCGAATTGCAATGGTGCGGGAGGGAAAAAGAAGAGCCGGGAGAACGGGGAAAGCGTGGCACAGAGAGGATGGAGAGGTGTATTCCACATCGATACTCTCTTACCCGGGCTATCCTCTCGCAATATCGTCTGGTATATCGCCATCATGTCTGATCGAACTGGTAGTTTATACCTATACGACTCATAACGATTCAACCGTGGGAAAGAAAGGGGTATGCGCCCTGCATCTCTCCCTTTCCGTCTCTCGCTTCGACCCCTTTCTCTTTTCTCGCTATCTCGATATCCACCTCGCGGGGGGGTGGAGGGGAGGGAAAACCAAACTTGAAAATACTGGGCAATTGAACGAGGTTAAACAAGGTGATTCTAGAGTCGAATAAAGATCCTTTCGAAATAGGAAATCTAAATGGCGCCGCGTTATATTTTTTGATGGCTTCGTAGCGAAGCGAGCGCGGCAATCCGAAGCGCGTAGCTGATCGAACTTTATCACGCCGAATGAGAAACATTTGTTGAATTAATAATAAATTTAATTTATTTTAAACTGATAAATTAGACACCGAGCGCTTTTTGTCGGCTGAATCTCTCCTCATAAATGTTAAATAATCAATAAAAACGCAAAGTTAAACGATCTATTCGCGATATTGAAATTAACGATACGTAATAGCCTTCAGAGAAGTTTATTCGTTCTATTATTTTAAATATATTAATGAGGCGTTTTGGAATTAAATTAAAACGTCGATCTCAAAACCTTCGAGTACAGTGCTCCGTTCATTGAATACCGCAAATTAATCACGAAATAATTCAATTATAACTTCCTGACTTTTTCTTCACGCCGAAACAAATAGTATATATGAAAAGGAATATAAACTTTTACCGAACCGCGCGTTTTATGCCGCAGCGTCAAGATCGTCTCTTCTATTTTTTTTTATTCTCTAAACTTTCACGTAATTTTCTATTCTATTTTTTTTTCTTTTTTTCTAAACGTCTTTAATGAGAGTAAATCGTGCACATTTTTCCGGAAAATGACATTCGATGGTTTCGGGAACAATTCGCGCGATGTTTGGCTCGACATCGGTCATTCCGTATTTGAGACGTCGATTTATCACGACGACTTAAAAATTTCCTCCGACAGATTGCATGACCTCTTGGAGCGACGACGGGGAATCTGTTACGCGGATCGGCTTCGTTGGGGTTTTAATCCCTTAATGGATCTGACAAGAGTGATTATCCGCGCGCGTCCTTCGGCCAGTATAATCACGCCTGCCATTCCCGCGCCGGAAATCAATCATGCGAATTAATAACGTTACGAATCGGCGGGCTGTTATAAATCATTCGGCGCAACGGGCGAAAATGAACCTGGCGTTCCTCAGGCGGACGTAAACGCAGTGGCGTGCGTGGCAAAATCAAGTGTACACAACGCGTTACGCCGTGCCCTTATTTCGAAACCACGAGCTCCGGTTTTGAAGAACTATAAAACATTAATAAAACGCGACTGCTGGTTTCGAGCATAAAAATAAAGAAAAAAAGACGATCTCTCGACGATGTGTGTTGCCTGATGGATTTCGCGGCGGCGCGCACGTTGCGACGTATTTATAAGGGCGGTGTAATGTTATGCGTTTTATAATTATTACGTGAATCGATCGCTTTTTGAAAACCAAACTGTTAAGCGAGTGCAATGATAGAGGAGGACGTGCAGCTTTCGCTATACCCTGCCTCCTGAAAGTGTCATTGACGCGCTAACAGGTTCCCAGGCGGGATCGATGGTGCGTTCTTGTGTGCGGACAAAAAAATTACTAGTTACCGATACGGCACAATTGAAACGAACAAAAATAGAAGAGCGTCGGCGAACGATGAATGGAGCCCAAAATAAAAACGACGACACAATCGTGGCAACGTAATTAATGAAAATATTTTGTCACATTTTTTTTTCTCTACTTCTTTTTTATTTTTTTTATTTTAATAAATTTTTTTTTTCTTCTGTTTAACCAGTTTTTGTTCAATCCAACTTTCCAACGTTCATTGCATGTAAAAATTGATACAAAAACCAATTGATGTTCAATCTTTGAATTTCGAGCTTCCGATGCGAAATCGATATTTAATTTCGGCGGAATTAAATGTGTTTTATTGAAACAATAATATATTACATTCTTTGTGCGTTTTACCAATGAGAAATTAATTTCAGAATCCTATTTAATAAAATCTGAGGAATTTTAAAGCTAAAGAGAGTTAAATAATTTTTCTTGGGGAAAAAAAAAAGAAAAGAAAAAAAGAAAAATGTTGTAAAATGTTGTAGTTGTGTAACAAGTCTAATATTTTTTCCGTTTAAAGCAACAGATCTTAAATATTCAATAATGATTTAAGTACAGATTTAAAACAAAGTACAGGCATTGATAATGTCACGTTGGCGAGATCGATAAATTAACTTAATGGCTCGAGTTATGAGAATGTAGTCACTCGAATACGAGTTCGGCGTCGACCTAAAGAACACCGAGCGTACTTAGGTACATATCTTATTCAGAAAGCATCGTAACTTGCCGCGGTACGTCCATTAAATTATGGTCGCCGCAGATGTTGCATGCTCCGGTCATAATTCTCGTTCGAATAACGACTATTCTCACCGCTGCAGGAAAAGGTGAATTCAAATAGCAAGCCCGACGGTACAATATATAACAATAACGCGATATGCAGGTTGCCGCATCAGAAAATTATTGCAAAAAAAAACAAATTAAAATAAAATCAAATAATTTTGCTTCTCTCTTTTTTTTTTCTTTTTTAATTCAATGAAACGTCGGTTTAATCCAGCGAGTAGAAGTAGCTGCGAAATGATGACGTCGGCGCGAATGATAATAGAGCTGGAAATGTAGCACCGCGATGTATACATTAAATAGGCATGAATTTTCAGCCTATGCACGGCTTCTTTGTGCGCCCGTCAGTCGATTTAATGCCCTTACATAAGTTAGGTGGGTATCCAGCGTTGATTAGCATTGCGATTGACACTATCGATCCCCCCGGTACTCGTTCAATTCGGCTGCCGTTTTGTCGTTTACGTTTCCGTGCGCTCGCCGCATTTGTTCGGCGCGGATTCGCGCGGCGGCATTTACGAATCAGAGCCTCGCAAAAGCAAATTCTCCGTAAATCAGCGTTTGCGTGGCTGATCGACCGCGCGTGCAAACGTATATCGCGGCGGAGGACGGCGGCGGCGGCGGCGGCGGCGCGCTGGAATTGTTTTCAGCGACAATAACATTCTCGATTATTTATTCACCGCTGGAAAATGAATCAGCGTAATCCGTCGAATTTTATCTTTCCGGACGAGCGGCGAGATTAAATCGCTCTTTGCGCGTTTTCGCTGCCCGCTATTCGTTATTGTTTAACATACTGGCGATCGCGCGCCACATATGATAATCGATAGGCGCTCTGTATGATTAATACCTCGTGATTAATATTCATTTCTAGTTAAATATATAGTATACGCAATCGTAATATAGTCCCTGGCGATAATTGCAAAAAAAAAAAAAAAAAACGCGCTGGTATTAAAAAAAAAAATTGACTTTCCATTTATTCGGTAATAATTTATTAGGCGATATTACTGTGAATAATAATTGAGCGCTGCGATATCTTATCGGCCCACTTTGTTGCTAGGTCAGTGATTTCTTTATTAATCAATTCCAATTCTATCGGATTGCATTTTCGTTTTATTTTCCAAGAAGCATAATCGACATACTTTTCTTTTTCTTTTTTTTTTTATACATTTTTTTGACGGTGAATCTGAACGCTGCAAAGGAAGAGCCGTATTGCGATCGATGCATGGCAATTACACGCTACATGGCTCTTGCAATAATTTCCATTTTTTGAGCGGATAATCTATATTCGATAACCACGCGAGTTCCAATCCGTTCCGATATCGTAATGCCGATCACTTTTCGCTTGAGGTGATATCGATCCGGCCAGGTACTAACTCGTTTCTTGGAACTATATGCTAGTATGCTCGAGAAATTCCAGCGAGGTAGGAAAAGGGTATATACCCGGCTTGGCGTACAATAGAAGTGCACTAGAAAGCGCGATTCTTAAGATATTCCGGTTTTGACGGCAAAAATTGTAAACAATGGACGATGCTTCGACTTACTGCTTGCATTTGACGTTGCGCGAGTCATAAAAATGAAAGTACACTCTTAGTCAATATCGTAACACTTTCGAAAGTTATATATTTCAAATTCTACTTTACAGAACTAAGAATATACTTGCGTGAGTCTCGTCTTATTCTTTGAGCTACGTGTAAAATTCGAAACTCCACGATATTATTTTTATACAGATATATAAATATAATTAAATCGCGTTCTAAGTTGTAGAAATATTTACCCTCCGGAGATTATATTCTTCTTATCCGCGGGTTAATTCTTATCGGTGAGTTATTGAAGGCTCGCGGCACGACGTAAAGTGGCGACGGCGATAAAAATTCCGCCCGCGCGGCACAGAGATCGGCGGAAGGAGATGAGGAAAGCGCGCCCCGCGGTGATCCTCTTCTGCCGCGACGGCGTCATTTACGACGTTTAAAAACTCGTTAAAAACTTGGCCGATGCGAGCATAGATCCGTCAGCGTTTAAAAGGCAGCCCGTGCCCCCTTCCCCCTCCTATCGTCCGCATCGGGATTATGAAAGTTTGATAAGGCGATAAATAATTATCCGCGAGCCCATCGCGAGCTCCGGCGTAACTTTTGAGTTCCTCCAACAGTTTCGTGCCGCCTTTGCACCCTCGAATTTTCCCCCTTCGCCCACATCCTTTCGTTCCATATCCATCCTTTTCTCCCGTTTGCCCCTCTCGCATCCTTCGCCGTTTTCGCTTTATTCGTCCTGTTCGTCTTTTCCCTATTTTACTCTTTCTCTCTCTCTCTCGCTCCTTTTTCTTCGATCTCACCGTCAAACTTTTGAACGCCCCGGCACGGCTATTTCGCCAGATCGTACGGGAGTCGGAACGGGGGGCACGAGGACGGCGGAACTCGTTGCGCCATACGTCCTATGTCGACGTCGGCGATATTCGCCGTCGTATCCATACCGCACCTCGTCCCTTCGAGCTTTACGGGCCGATATCGAGCTTCGTGACCGGGAACCTGAGCCGCATGGATTTTCGGTTCCCTGCCGAAGGGAACGACCCGGATTCGATTGGTATCCCGGCTACCGTCGTTCGGTGCCTTACGGTGCCGCCTTCTACGTTTTTGGAAAACGTTTGCATTTAAATGATTTTAAAAGAATTTTTTCGGGTGCGAAAAATAAAAATAAAAAAAACGCGGGGAATAAACGGGAGTGAACGTGTTTCCTCCTCTTTTTTTTATGTATGTTTTAACTGTAAAATTTAACAGTGTACGTATGCATTGCGTGACTTATCGTGACGGTATATAAAACATTTTTGTAGTACACGCATAGGTAGATGTGTATAGCTTAGTTTGATCTATTTTATATTGTTATAAAACTACGGAAGATTGATCGTTGTGTCTCGAGTATGATGCAATTATTATAAAAGCAATAAAAAAATAGTTTGCTATAATAGCTTTTTTAATATTTTGTTTTAAAGACTTTTATACACAACGATAGCTAACAGAAATAAGTTCGTGACTGTAGAATAAATAAGAAATCAAATTCTTTTTTTTTCCTCCTTTTAAGAAATTATTTCTTAAAGTATTATTAATTTAAACACATTGGGGGGAAAAAAACGTAAAAGAAAAAATTGTTTAAGTCGCAAAATTTTACAGGATTTATATTTTACAAACTCAGTGAATTCCTTCTTTCGAGATTGTTGAACTAATTTGAATATAGTGGCGATTATTTATTCAGGCGATCTATTAAATCGTATATTTCGAGATTAGCTTTTCCACCGTGCGGACGGACGCTGGCGGTAATAATGCAAGCATCTTAAAGCAACGATCCTCCAGCTAGGACACGTCGGAGAGCTAGCTCGGAGAGGATAAATCGTTGCATCGATAATGGCGGCCATTGTGGGTGGATGCGAGTCGTCGTTCTCGTGTTCGTCCTATCGTTCGCCATTCGGCGCGTATTTTGGGGTCCGCTATCGGTCGGCGCAGGGTAGTAGTAGGTAACTCCCGGATTATGCAGACTGCGAGGGATGGGAAGGGGTGAACGGATCCCGTATGCACTTGTACGTACATGTGCATACAGACGCGCGGGCGGAGAGACGGGACGATATCAGCGGGACGATCGGAGACGAAAGCACGATTTTGAAAGAGCCTGGGAGATTTGTAAATCTCGCGACCGAGAGGGATAGATTGCCGTTTCTATTAACCCGTCTCATCGCATTTTACGCCATAATTCCCCTGCGCGATCAAACAAATTAATCTCATTCTCTAACTATAATCTTTTAGACACGCGATTTACGATATTAATATTTTTTTGTGTCCTTTCTACGTGAAAACTTTGTCAAGTCCTGTTTTTTTTTTTTTTTTTTCTTTCTTTCTTTTTAGCCGGACGTGAACCATAGGCGGTGACGTAACGGTAACGTGTTTTATTCGGCCGCTAAATATTTTTCCGAGACGTCGCAATATGATTTTAAATACGTTCGCGTTTTAGTCGTTCGTTTTGTCGCGTCTTGAGCGCGCGGCGAAAAGTGACAATAGTTTAGCCGTATAATCGCAGTTGGGCATTCACAGTGCCACTTGCCGCAGCGAAGAGACTCGCTATATGACAGAGTCGCCGTCGCGGAGCTTCGGGCACGAGGGACAATTTATATGCTAATTTATATGCGCTTAATAACGATGTCCGACGGTGCTTACCGACACGCCCTGCGGGCGGTGCCTGGCGATTAAATCGATTCGAACGGCGCCGCTATATAGGCGATCCAGTTGTCATTGCCCCAATTATCCATCTTGCATTCACGGCGAGTTTGCGCCGGGTTCTTTCAAAGAGTCAGCTGCGACGACAACTTTCGTCGTTTGCCCGTCCCATTAGCGACTCCTTTCCATTTCTATATCGCACTTCTTGTTGCATGCAGTTTTCTGCACCGTCCAATTTATGTACATATACCCGTATACGTTCCCCCGATGTATCCCGTATGTGTAATTCGTATTTTAATTGGAAAATATAACACATTCGTTATCTATTCTAAGATATTCACAGACATGGGATGTTTAACGAATCCTATTCGAACAAAAATAATTATGACGGGATTATCAAGTACAACATTAATTTTTTTATTTCTTTTTTTTAATGCTATTTTATCTTTGGATTTCTCTTTAGTAAAAATTTCATATGAGTTATAATTTAATTCAATTCGAAGGAATTTGAGATTGATCTCGCGTCTGAAAGGAATTATTGCAATATCGGATCAATAATATTTTAACGTTAATTAATGTTAATGTTTCGTACACGCGGTCACTCGAATCGAAGGGAAAAAAAGAATAAAGATTGAAATATCGGTTTAATATTTTTTCATGCTCGCGCGGCAAAGTTGAAGCTTTGATATCGGATTCGGAAGTGAATCATAATTTATATCGCACGCGCTAGCGGAATAGCCAACAGCTGAAGATTCCGCGGTGTACACGGACTGTCGGACTGTTACCAGGGTATAGTTTCATCAAGAGGTTTTCATAATGAATGCCGCGTACTGGAAGACGACGCTCTTCGAGAAGTTATGAAAGTTTAACACGTCGAGCTCTGACTGAATAGTAACACGTTTAGCTCCATCTCTTTGTCTCCGTTGTCGCGTTAACCCTTTCTCTCTCTCTTTTTCTCTCTACCTCTCGCTGAAAATGCATTCTCTATCTATTAAAACGTACTTACGTTCTTTCAAATTTTATATCGGAATGTGCACATATGTATATCGGTTAATTCATTAATCCGTTCATTTTAATACATTTAATTTTGCGGATTTATGAAACATTTTGACTTTGCACCTTCATAATTAATATTCTATTTATATTTCGCTGTTTTAATACCGTCCTTTAATAAATGCATACCTATTCCAAGCGATAATATATGTATACGTATAAAATTATATTTTTTGGAAGATGCGCGTACGTGCACTTTTATCTTCGAGCGAGCTGGTCGCAGAAATGAATAGTGAGATGTTTAAATAATTTATCCTTTTTTTTTTTTTTCCTTTTTTTTCTTTCCCCTCCCTCCCCGTGGCCTCGCCCTGCTTTCCCTCTGTCTGCCTGACCAATAAACGGATCAAAAGCAGCCTTTGACCGCGGCACTCGCGCGTTTCCTCGTCGCTCGCCAGTTTATTAACTGCAGACGGGAAGGCGAAGGGTTTCGTACTCGGAAGTGACGAAAGTATAGCCGTTAACCCTCTATCGATTTCCTATCTCGCCGACGAGACTGGTCCTGACCTCGGGGCACGCAACACCCCGACGTCGATTTATTTAACCCGCGCACGTTCGCGCGATGTAAAACGTTTTCCCGCGCGAGAAACACACGGGATACCCCCGCGCGATAACCGTTCCCTCCTTGCGTTTACGCAAGGGAATCGCGGCCGGAGCCAGTATTTTCGGGAATTTCCCCGTGTAAAACGCGCCCGCGCCAATCCACTTTCCCGCATTTAAGTTCCCAGCTGCCAGTTGGCCTGAAATGTATTTGGAATAAATGTTTATTCTGCATCCAACGCTACGATTTCTGAGAAAGACCGCGCGCGCGCGTTCCGTAGTTGAAATTTAAATGCGCCGCTTTCCATATTATTTTTCAAATGAACGGAGTAGGCGGCCGGAGGATCGTAAGAAAGGCATCACCGATTACGATTACGTCGACATGTAAATTCAGCGAGCGAGATCTTAGCCCGCGTCTTCATTTAAATAAATTTCCCGAATTTGTTTTTACGCCAAAAAAAAAAGAAAAAAAATTATATATATTGCTTTTGGGTCTCTTTGGTACATTTGTTTCTCGATACAGCCGTAAAGTAGGACGTGTCGTCCGCGGGGAATCGCAATATCGTGCACCTCCGCCAATACACTCGAACCGCAGTATACACAGACGATTCTCGCGTTCAAAGAATGCTGAGGATGTTTGCCGAGCCGAGGCTGAGCGCGAGCAAACGGTGTACCTAATCCATCGGCCGTGAGACCTTGCCCGCCGTCTAGGCGCTCGTATGTACGTATACACAACCGGGGACGTGGATAATACACGGTGTTCGAGTGCACGCGAGAAGACTGGCCGTGGGTAACCGAGAGAGTGTGATGAACCCCGGGCCGAGTAGCTTTCTCACTGAATCAAAGACACGGAAATCCGACCGTCTAGTTTTCTTTCTTTTTCTTTTCCCGACAGCTCGATTTTCATGATGATAGATGATTCTTGTTATAAATAAACGTGCGAGCGTGACACAATAACTTGATCTACGATTTTTTTATACGTTATTACCTCTTTAAAAAAAAAAAGAAAAAAAAATTATTAAATCTGAATAGAAAATATTAAGCGTTAACTCGACGAGAATGAACGATGTTATCGAACGCGATAAACGCATTATGATATCACGTAACTATGCGAACACATTCGGCCTTACAGATAACATTTCAGCGTCGATACGAGGATAGATTTCATCACTTTCCAGAAACGAAACGACCAACAATAGTTTCTGGGACCCGCTCGCCGAGGAAAGACACGCCGGTTAGGTTATCAAGTCGGGATCATCGTGAGGTCTCGACACGAGTCGAGTCGCGCGTCTCTCGTACTTCATTTCCACGCACTGGCTCGCGAAACGATCAAAATTGCTTAATCACGAGCTCTCGTTCTCTACGCAAAACGTACAAAGATATTCCCTGACATTTCCGTACGATTTTTAATTTTATATCGCCACTTTATTTCGCCTAAATCGCTACCGTCGTGGTTTATCTCTTCGTTTTCTCGCGCGCTTCTTATTTCCACGTGGACTCGCAGAAGTAAGACGCGCGTATTATTCGGACTAGACGCGTCCGGCGGTTGCGTTTTCGCCGCGGCATCTCCCGTTCTCAGCGCGTGATGTAACGCGCGTGTAAAGCGACGTAACGCGGAGCGCCAATTCGCCCAGAATCCGCCTTCGTAATCTCGTCTGCCTCGCGCCGGCGGGTATACCGAATATAGCAGCGTTTGCCGGATAGAGGATAAATGGCGGCACTTTGGAGCACGACACATTTCCATTGTCGTTGCGGGCGCGGTAGATTGAAACGACTTGGCGGTTCACGCCGTGAGTTATACGCCGGGAATCGGCCGGGCGCCTCGGTGTCCGATCGCGGTGCCGTCCGATTACAATGTAAATGATTGATTATGCCTACGCGACGATGACAGTCGATAAATCTCGAGGAAGAGCGCACAATGTGCCGCGGCGCGTGCGTCCCCCCGGGTCGCGGGAGGTCGAAAATGGAGTAAAGGGCTAACGGCGGAAGACGTTTTACTGATATCGCCCGCGTGCAGGGAACCTAACTAAATAGGCCACTCTAATCATATACTTTGCGTCAAATAAATATAATCAGTCGTGTTATCGCATTTAAGGAACGCATACCAATAATCGAGAAGCTTTTCACGCCTGCGACGTAAAGCATAGTAAAATTATAATTATTATTATGCAGCGTAGTTTGTACGTTCTATTTTACTAATCATCTGATATCAGGTCGATGTGACTTTTAATTGGCGTTACTTTGCGGCTATTATGTCTTATCGTTTGTTAACGAGGCTGTTTAGGACATCTTATTTATGGCGATGTGTTTCTCGTAGCCCAAGATTTGGAACACTGTACGTTTAAAACCTTTCGAAGAGCTAATTCAAAGAATATACAGTAAAATCTGAGAGAAAAGAAAGAAAAAAAGATAAAGAAAAAAAACAGAAGAGACGCACGAATATCTATTTGTCGATCGCATGTGCAGCGTATCTTATTTTATACTGCATTTTCGTTTGAATTTCCAGTATGCTTTATGTCGTATTTGTATATTTAACATTGCGTTTCGTTAATCTTATAAACAGAAACTTCGGATCCTTCGATATCATATTGCGCTCGCCGATCGTAAATTTCCATAACGTCAACGCGATATCAGTTTATATAAATTACGATACTGTAACGTAAATTATGGTTCCACGTAACGTGGCCGATCGCCGCGTACTTTATCGCGCGCTCATCCGACGCGGGGTACAATTTTTAATAATGTTTGCGCTTTCGCTCTTTTTTTTTTTTTTTTTTCTTACCCCGCGTCAGGACGTAAGTCAAAGCGCTCGTGATCGTTATCGTACCGCGTTTCTAGGAATGATCGCGTCGACGAGATCTCGTCCGTGAGGTTGTAAACATAGCGCGGCTGAACTTTCAACGGCTTCGGCCGTTCCGATCACCTTAGGCGAAGACGTAATGCTCGCCGTGTATTTTATCGCCCGTACCCTTCTGCGTTTTCCGCCTCGGCGCCGCGTTAGCAGTTGTTATAATTATTCGCGGTACGCTCCGGTACAATATCTTCGGCGTGTCAGACTTCTGAAACACAATATTACGTTAAAAGCCCGAACTATCTGGTTTCCCCGACGCGAGGCTCGCGCGCACTCCGCGAAATCCAAGTCGAATCTATTATTCCCACCGCGTTATTCCAGTAATTGCACGAAGAGATTAAACTCGAACCAGCGGTCGAAACGGCTCGCGAGCAGTTCAGAGAAGCAAAGAACGAGGTATGGTATAAGTGCGCCCTGCTATTTTAGTTGCGTTGGAAGTTAAATTGCGGGGTGCATCATCGCTCTCCGACTACATTTTCTCAAATCGCAACGCGCGCTACTCACATCCGTGTTTAATAAACTCAAAAAACACAAAAAAAAAATGAAGAAAAAAAAATCCGTCGCGTATATTGCGACATTTAACACACGTGCGCGACAACATTTTTTTTTAATTTAATTCTTTATTTCCATTTTTTCTAAAATAATATTTTATTTTAAATAAAAATGTATGCTGCAATTATTTAATTTCTATTTGGTATTTATGAGACAATTCAGATTTCTCTGTCGCTTATGTAAAAAAAAAAAAAACAAAGTCGATCGATAAGAATTAGATCAATTTCGACGTGGAAAAGACACCGGGCAAACGAGTTTTTCCGCGCCTCTATATCGCGTTCAAGTTTTGAGAGGGACACGTCAACGAGCGCTGATCGGGACTTTCTGCTCATCCCTTTCGAGGGCCGCGAAGCCTCGCCGTGACGGTCCGGCACGAGCGACGACTCGTGTCCTACCCGGTAATTGCATCGTGCTCGCTCGCTTTTCTGTCCGTCAGGCGGGAGGAGTGACTCCGACAACAAAATGCCTTTCGTCAAAGTAGAGCTACGCCAGCTTTTTCTAGTCGACGATGACCCCGCCCTCCCGCTCCTCGTTCTTCTCTCCCTGTCGTTCTGTCCCGTCCGTTCGTCTAGTGCCGCGCGTCCTCTCTGCGTCCACCAGCTTCGTCTCCGCTCGAGAAATCCGCTCTCAATGTACGTCAGCTCGTGCTTCGAGCCCGTACCATTTTATATTAATAGTAGATTCTTCCGCGGCGGTTACCTATCGGAAACGGAAACCTTTCTGGAAACGCGCACAGCGTGAACCGTATCCGTTCGTCGTAACGCCGTCCCCCTTTACTTTACATAAAGTCATTAAAAAAATATTTCATTAATTTTACGTAGGTACTTGGTTACTGCAACGCGTTTTAAAGATAAGCGACATTCGTTGAAAAAACGACAACATATATTATCGAGTTTATTATTGGAAATTTACTGTACGTATTTTTAAATTAGAAATTCCTATAATTGAACGCATTGAGCTCGTACGGTACGTTTTTCCCCTTCAACGGAACGAGATATTCGTTTCGATAGTTATCCTAAAAATTATCTTTATTGTTATTCGGTAGAAGACTCGCTTGGCGGTTGTTCGACAATCTGTGGGAAGGTTTTCTCGAGCGGAGAGGTAGACCCTCGCTTTGCGCCTATCTTGGCCGTATATCGGCGCACGGAAACCGCGCGCGGTTGCGAATCGCGGCCCGTCTTATTTACGATCCTCTAGAAAGTGGGGTACCACCGCACCGACTCTTCTTCTCAGCGTGTTGGTCGCTTCGTTGCTGACGGCCGGGCAAAAATAGCTGTAAATTAGACATCGTGACGTTTACGTCGCGGTCGGCTTTTGCGCGCGCAACGCTTTGCGGGTCGATTTTGCAAACATAGCACTCTTTGCCTATTCTTCCGCGAAAACAATGGAAAAATGGAGCGCACACACGCCGGTGTAAAGAGAGCTGCTTATATTAATTAATAGAAAAAAAGAGAAAAAGAATTATTAACGACTTTGGAGTATCAATTTTTCATTTTTGTTTTAGAAAGAAAAAAAAAAGAAAGATATACGTTTAAATTAAATTTTGACCAGGAAACTTTTCTAATACGTTTCTTAATTCTTTTCGCGACATGTTGATCGTGGTTCGAGACGTTTGTTTTCCGCGAAGAAACGATCTTTGCGCGAACTCGACGAGGGCTTGCCCTGCTCTCGCGCGGGGCGGAAGATGAAGGGAATTGTAGTCGAATAATTTCGGATAGGGACTCAGGTCGAGCGTGACGACCCTCGGGAAGGTCGGGCAATAATTCCCGACCAGTCCCAATGTCGATTGAGCCTTGACGAGGCGGAAGCGCGCGGGTCCGATGATCCGGAACACGCTTCTACGTCCGGGCGCGTCCTAGACGTCGTGGTCCGGCGCGGCCTCGCGGCGCATCCGCGGCCGGAGCACGAACGGCGGTCCCGCGCGGAAGATGGATAGAGAGAGAACGAGAAAGAAAGATGAGGCGGGAACCGTTTGTGCGTCTAGACACGGGTCCGCATTCGTTCCACCGTGAATCGAATAAATGGCCTCGTCTCTCCCCTTATCATCCCATCCCCTTTCGACTTTCCACCACAACGATGGCTTTCCGTCGCCACGACGCGATTAACCTTGAGCACTTCCTATCCGCCTCCTCTTCTTCGTTTTGTTCACCGTCTCCGTACGCGATCGACGTTGTTGAGAAAGGAGGAGGCTGTCATTCTAAACTCTTCGAATCCTCATTCTACGAAAGTCATTGACGTCGGAAGGCATTGGACAAAGCAAATGCTTATTTAAATTAGAATCATCTAAGTACGTATAGTATTCAGGAACTGAAGTCAGAAAGTCGAGGGATCCGACAGTGAAAGAATATAACGTTGGAAGCTTTAAAGAATGATGATCTTCGTATTAAGAATTTAAATGAGAGAAAATTTCGGGATTCAAGAATTTTTAAAGATCAAGAGTTCTATTTTGTAACAATAGAAAAGAATAATCAAGGGTTAAGGGATTGGAGAAATAGAATTCGGAGAAGTCAGCGAGAGATCGATAGATTAATTTAATTGTAATATTAAAGTTCTCGTAAATATAAAAGCTTAGTTTGCTAATCCCGCGTTTGTTCTACTTTCTTTATGGATTCGCAGATGCGTTCCCGAAGAACGTAACACAAAGCCGATTATTGAACATCGAAGTGTGGTCACGATACATTAATTAATAACACCTTGCTGATAGCGTCTTAATTGCCCTTCGCGGCGGTGTTGGGGTCTGGCGGGCGCATTTAATTAAATTAGCAATTAAAATGCCACAAATGCGACGTTCACCGACCATTCGACCAGCGACGCGGTTGACACGTTAGCGAAATGCAGAATATCGGTGTCGTGCGTGCGCGCCATTCCGCGGTTTTAATCTGCGGGATTAACTAAATCGATTCGATTTTGTCTCGCGTCGGACGAATCGAATATGTAACTTTTTCTAAAACGCTCAACAAAGGTCCTCGGAATATTTTATTAATCACGCGGTCTTGCTTCGTAATTTGCGCGAGCAATTAACCTCCAGCTGAGGAATTAATTTTCGGCCAGCCTTGCGCAATTAACGATTGGCTTAAACGTTAAATTTCTGAAGCAAATACAAAAATTATTTTACGATGAGAGATTCTATTTATTTTCAATGAAAAAGAAGTACGACTCACGGCGCAATTATACGTCGTTATGGCTAGCGATCGGGACCCGAATCGAGCTAATTGTGACCGTATCATCTCCCACGTTTTGCACTCCATAATTCCAGAACGGCGATCTAGAGAATTAATTTATTTGGCTGCAGCGAACGTTATCCGGACTAAGAGAAATCGGAGCGTTGTCAGAAAACCGATACCATCGCCGCATTACATTGTCAGTATGACGTGGCTGTTATTATCGCCGAGGCGTGCAATTTTCCAACTTCATTCCTGTCTTTAATCATCCGCGGCAAATGTAACACGTCACTCTCGTGCGCTCGTTGCGCAAGGAAATGTTTCCATTATCCCGGGCGTTAAATCGGTTTGCCGTGTATCTCGACTCGGGATCGCGGGTGATTTCCAGATTGGCACGATCGTAATGTTTGCGCGGGAAAACGAGAAGCGGGACGAGTTCGGCGAGTGTCGCGATTCCGCGCTGAAACCGGCGTTCGCGTTCTCTTCGTTCCGCGTCTGCCGCGACCCCGTCTCCCTCGGGCGATGCTTGAAATTGAGATTAATTCGAGTCTTCCGGGTGCGCACGTAGCGTGTAGCACGGCGGTGGATTAACGCAAGTCTCTCGCTCTCTCGCTGCGGGAACGAAAGATTACGATTCTATTAACGCGTGAACGCACGGCCGTGTTGTCGGCCGGATTTTACCTTGAGCGCGACGCAATTCGCGTTAATTCGAGCCGGGGCTTTTTCGAAAATCCGTCTTTTCGGCGCCCTAAACTTATCAATTTTATTCCCGGCATTGTTTTGAAATCCAGGTCCTTTCGGTGCCGACGTTATAACTCGGTCGCGCCGCAACGGTATAATATAATAATCGCTTTAATAATCTCGCGAACAATGGTGGCGGGGTAATAATGACGATCGAAATGTCAATAAGGAGGACTGATATTGGATCTTCTAGCTGACACCGAGTGACGAAATTGTAATGTAATTGGCATACTTTCGATCGCGCTTAGAATTGCGAGCGATTCGGAGCGGTTGTGCCGGCATGTGTGAATTAACGAGCGATTTTGTCACTTGCCGCGTGTGCAAAAGCTCGCGTCAATTTAATTATCGGACCAAGGCCGACGCTATTGTTCGCCGTAGCTCACCCTCGGTTTTGTGCGTTTGAATTTGCGCTGTTTGCACTGGCCGTTGGGATGATTTCTCGACATTCGCGGTCTGATACCCGCGCGCGAAAATCCCGCCCGGGATGGATTTAATCCGAATCTCGTTTGTAATTTTTTGCTTCCACAGCTCGATTAATTCAGATTTTTTTTTTTTATACTAGTAGAAACCATACCCGCGGTATTTTTTAAAAGACTCCAATTACTAACTACGAATAAAAAATCATGCGACTTACCAATGCCCATCCCGGGCCTGCTCCTTCTTTCGACACTTTCGTTGAACGACAGCGGATGCAGCTGCGTCGATCTGTAACAAAAAAATATATATATAATTTAATAAATGGCAACAATAGGCAAAATCGATTATCAGCTAATTTAGGCTCGTCACTCGTCACACCAATTTTTTATAGATATTTTATATATATTATTTTTTTATTTATTCATTTTTATATTCAATTCGTCATCGATTGTATTCCGGATGAATTCGATACCCTTGATAGTAATCGAACGTTTTTCCATATTTTCCATTTGCAACGGCTTGTCGCCGGGTTAAGAGCGTACATTTGGTTAAACTAAAATGGAATTTAATAACGTTATCTCGCGTGAGTTTTGCGTTACAGGCAACGTTTATTTGGTACGAGTATTAAAATAAGATTTATGCAGGTGCGCGCTTGTCACGAAAAATAAGGGAGTTTTGTTTCACCGTACGGATTCCGCCTCGCGGCATCCCAGCTTCCGTTTGAGATAAAAGATATCGAAAATTGCGCGCCTACGCGGGTTGTTCCTCGCTTTTGTAGAGTTATTCACCCATCCGCCCAGGAAAGAAGGATCAACAGGAGAAACGGCGCATTGGCGTCGCCAGGATTTTTTTCTTCTGTCAATGCAAAAAAAAAAATCTTTGCGAGGTCTTTCTCTTCTTCGCTTTAGATTTCGGGATGCTGTGCGCATTTAAAATATATATCAAAATATTTATATATTTCGTTAAAAACTCACGGGCTCAACAGCTTGAGAGTGCAGCCCGTTGCAACTTGATTGTAAACTCCTTACGGCGCTCATGAGCAACATTGAGCAGGGTTGCGAGCGAGACGAGAGGGCCAGCGGACCCCTTACGGCGCGCAGAGCTCTTTCTCGACGGTAATTGGTGTTCGGGCCTTATTGTGTAACTGGTATCGCCGTGTACTCGCCGAGATATCGTCACGTACGATCTCTGGACGGTGGCGAGCCTCCCTATGATGCCGTTTCAGCGTCGAGATAAGCCATTGTAGGTATATACCTCAGGGTCAGCCCGAAGTAAATCTCTCAGAGCGTCATGGACCATTGTAGAGCATTTTTGGAGCTTTCTCTCGCCACGATTAATATTATTAGATATTTTACGGTCTGTTATCAAGCGAAGCTGCTGTTCGATAACGCGGGTATTGTGAATTAAATTATAGTTTTAAAACGCAACGAAGAGTAACTTGAGTTTGATAGTTTTACTAAGGAGCTATCTTATTTTTTTCTCTTTTTTTTTTTTCTTTTTTTTTGGAGTTTTAAATCCTCTCGGCAAAATTGGCGGGAGAACTCGGAAGAGGATATACGAAGAGAGCACGGAGTGAAACCTTCAATCAGACCGTCAATAAACCGGGATTTGGCCGACCCTGAAATCTTACCATTTCTTCAACGCTTTCGGCATCGGCGGTGTCATAACTGTCGATCTAGAATTCGAAACCTTTTGAGCGCCCGTCGTAAATTGAATTTATGGCCGGCGAGATAAAATCGTTTCGTTAAATCATAACGTTCGAAAAAACCTGCCCGGGCGATCGCGCGAAGCACTTTTTTTCTTTTTTCTTTCTTTTTTTTTTAAATCCAGATCGCTATTGTTGAATCAGCGGACGTTAAATGACGCACGCGAGCGACGTTAAAGCGCTAAATTTCCAGCGCGGCGAACGCCGTTTCCTCTTCTTTCGAGAAGGAGCCAGGTCCCCTTTGTATTCGGTCTCCGAAGAAAAGCAGCCGGTTGTGACAGCGCGGATGAAATAATGCGCGAGTATGGGCGTAGGGCGCGGGCGAGGGCAGGGTCGATATTCCGGAGGGTTCTCCGAAACTTTCCGCAGAAGTCACTCGATAAAGTGATTAGGTAACTTTCGGCGAGACGACGGAAAAGAGAAGGAGGGGAAGGGGAAAGACGGTGAGGCAATCGGTCAACGGCCATTACAAGTTGTCTCGCCATCAAAGTGAAATGACTTATTATATCGCTAAGCGGTTTGGACACTCGCGTTTTTGTCGGGGAAAACTATTAAAACGTGATTCGAGATCAATTCAGATTTCTTTATGTTAAAAAAAAAGAATAAAGAAAAAAAGGAAAAATGTTATAACGTGCATTAACGAAAGCCGAAAATTGTCAGATGGAATTGCGAGCACGTGCAATTTCTGCGAACGAGACACGTGTGGCCCGGCGAAATTCTATGTAATTATTCATGAACGTCCCGTATAGCTGATCGATGCAATTGTTCAATGCAAACTATCGCTAATCCAAATTCCGAGTTACTCCACCCCGGGCCATCATTGCACCTTGCTATGCTTTCCCACAAGCACCTTCTCCTCCCCCCCAATTTGTGTCGATTTCAACCGTGTCGTTCCGGGACACGTAAATGTGATATCGCGCGGGCACGGCGCACGACGGCGGCAAGGTTACCCTTGGACCCGTTGTAACGACTGCCGCGTTAACTTGCCACACGTTGTTTTATCAACCGTACAATTTCTAATGACGACACGTCAAATTAGCATGGGATAAAACAAGGTGCCGTACTCCCGCTGCCATTTGTCATCGCACGATACTCTCCCATCTTCTGTCGCAATTACCATTTGCATACGTGCCAGTGGCGTAACAACGTTCGAAGCAATAAACAATTGATTGCGCGGTCCACGTGCGGTCCGATCGAATACCGTTATGTCGCCAGGAAACGCAAATTCCCTTCGGGACGATATTGACAATACCTTGCGTACCGTCCGACGTTTATTTCTATCCGTTTACTTTTTTTTTCGCCACTTTCGCACCGCTGCGCACCTTTAAATTCTTTAATAATTATTTATTCATTAACCGCGTCTGCTTATTATCAATACTGATTTTATGCTAAATATCAAATTCAATCGTTAATAATATTCGTGATGCAAGTATGAAAACTGATAACGATATATTTCTGTATTTCGTGTTATCAATTTCATTGGCGCGCGCGCGGCGTATAGATATATTATATTTAATATGCCAATTAAACTATTGTTCTGTCCCGCGATAGCGTTACGCCACTATTCCCATCACGCATTGTATCTCAGCTTGCGGCACCGCTGCGCGAGATGAATTCAAATGTTCGAAAGTCATCTCCGTTCATAATACATTCGATGTTGCACGTGGCACCATTACACTTGCATCCGCGAAAGTCCGCGTTACTTCTACGGGGTCGTCATCGGGATATCAGATTGGACGAGGTGGCAAAGTGATGGATATTTGTGTTTATTAAATGACACGATGACGCTGCTGATTCGCGCGGAGATGAAGTACTCGGCGAGTCATCTCGTGTGATGCAGCGAATTTCCAATTTGCACGCGCGCGTATTCATGTTACATAGTACGCGCGTCGTGAGATGATTGTTCGTCACTTACCGAATCACGCACGGGTCCAATTTTCCCGAGAAAGTAATTCCAGGCGTATATATATATATATATATATATATATATATATATATATATATATATATAATATATCTTTTCAAATACCTCCGATACTTTGCTCGCGCCCCGAACGAACGCGACTCGCGAAAACAAAGCGCATATATCGAGCTCATTAAATTACCGCGCCATTGATCGCCATCAGCAGGCACCGTTAACGCCAAACGATCAGTCAGACGTTCAATAAACCGCTTGTCCGCCTCCGATAAAACTCCCGAAGTCTGTTTCAGAGGTTTCCAATTAAAGTCCAGCTTCATAAGGCGCAAACGGATAATGCGCCGGCGTTTTCACGCGGGTAATAAACAGGATTTGCTTTATCGTGACGCTAAGTGGAGTCTTTTCTTTCTTTTTTTTTTTTTTTTTTTTTCTTTTTTCCAGAGGGACTTCTCTCGCCTGCATACTTTGCGGGATTAGTCGCCGGATGGCAACGCGACTCGTTCGAGGTTGTATCTTCGCCTATGTCGCGCCGCGGATGCTGCGACGAGTTTATATGTATTCACACGCGTCATCGGATCGCGTGCACGCGCGCACGTCATTCGTTCGCTCGCTCGTTTCTAGCCAGCGGCGGCAGCCTTGTGGCCCAAGGTTGCGCAACGAACGGATCGCGGGTCGCAGCAGCACGTGGTGCGCCTGGTTTGTGACGCAGAGCTCTCGGCACATACTCGCGGGCACACGTACACGCCCCGCGTACGTATACGCGCACACGGACTCGCATGCGACACATACGGGAACGCGCCGAGCCGTAACTAGTCGCGCTCGCGGCTCCGCCAATTGACTCAAATGCACATTTACCCTACATCCTCGCCTATTACATAATGAAGCTCGACGGCGTAGATCCCGGTCGGTTTTTCCTTCCTCTTAAACGCGCAAGCTCGAAGAAAGGCGGCGATATTTCGCGGCGTATTTTTCTTTTTTTCTTTTTTTTTTTTTTGTCTAATTTTTTTCTTTTCTATTCGAACAATCGCGGGGGAATCAAGCGGCCACGTGTTTAAATTACACGTTAATTAACGCATACGAACCTAGCTGCACACGTATGAACAAACGTTGCATGCGATTTTATAAGTAAATTTAAGTAACGATGCTGAAATTAGCCGAGTTGGCTATCTGCAATCTTATCAGTTCTTCGATTCCTCGCATCGTATTTCTACAAACACATATGCGTGTCATCTACGGAGCTCTTTTTATTTTCAAATACAACTGCTCGTGAACGAGGCGCTCTTATTTATAAGTAAAATGTTTTCGGCTCCGTGTGAATAGATAGCGCCGCTCTTTAATCGCGTAGCGGATGTAATCGCGACGGGGACGAGGGGGAAAGGGGTCGCGGAACGCGAAGGAGAACAAAGGGCGTTCCGCAGGTGCGCGTCCCCGCGACTTAATCGCGGGACGGTTTTAATTTTCGCCCGCTGCCGCCGCAGTTAAAGCGCCCGGGGAGTTTTACGGCGCGTAATTGGCGTTTCCTAGGACGACAACTGCAGTGCACATGGTCGCTGCATGGCCGTCGATACGCGGCTACGTTGCGGGGAACACGTCGGCGGGAATATACGCGGCCGCGCTCGATTCGCATACGTACGTAAGTGGGACAGTAAATGCCAATTGGGTGGCTCTATACCGCGGCGAACTATGCGCAAACTTTGCAAAAGTGAGTTATCGTCGCGAATCGACTTCAGCAGCATCGATCTCGCTCGTGCCGACGCGAGCTATTATAAGCGGCCTCTCGACAAAACGAAGGGATGGGTGGAGGAGGAAGGAGATGTTTCCACCCGCGGGCGATGCGGTTGTTAGCGTAATTGCTTATTTTATTCGTGGCCCCTTTTTCGTGACGATTAAACGATCCATTATTTCGCGAGCCGCGTTGTCGAATTACTTAAGCCGAATGGAACTGCGAATGCGATTGCCCGCCGCGGAAGTGTGACCCTTTCTAACTGCGGCGCTTCTTCCGGCGCTTCCGCAATTATTTCTGAATTCGCGAGATAATTATACCAGGCGTGTCTCGCGATATGTTTTGCGCCGTGAATAAATAAATGAAACGTGTGTCGCGCGGGGTTTCAGCGCGGCCGTTAAACGAACGTAATCCGCCGACCGCCGTGCACAATTACGATGTCATTACGCGACTCACTGTTAATCGCTAATGACTTCTTGATCTCATCCCCGGAACTGTTTAATGGGGCGACATCCTGTGCGTGGCTCCGCAAGCTTCTAGTGGGGACTAGAGCTCGCCTCGATCGTTACGCGAATATTCAGAGATATGAAGAGATTTCCCTTCTCAAAAATGAGGCTGCGCTATCTCGTGTTGTACAAGCGTTTAATGCGGGCCGATTAATAAGTGGCCAGCGGATTAATCCGAGCGCGCGAGAAGAAATCTTTTTGATAAAATTCGACCGTAATATTCCAAGAAAGTACAAAATAATTGTACCCAGTTTCAATCGTGCCAACAGTTAATCGGTGCGTTTAGTATGCACGTAACGAGTCGCCTCTGTGATTTATTCGTCCGTAATAACTCTATAATAACAAAGATAATTGTGATCGGTGTGCATTAAATTCTAGTAAAGTAGCGAATGATTAAAAGCGGACGCTTCTTAAAATACCTGAAAATGTTTCTTTCTTTTTTTTTTTTTTTTTTTTTTTTAATAAAATTTGTGACACGATTTTATTTCATTAAGTATTTAAATAGCTTGTATGTAGTTCAGCGTTTTGAAATATTTTATTTTAAGTACAGACGGTCGTGGAGATGAAATTTCGTTTAAATCACATGAATATCGCGCGACTTTCGAGTAAAAACCTCGCAGATGGCAAATTGCATCGTGCGAAGCGGTGCGTACATTATCATTAGGTGACTCGTTGAAATTCTATTCTTCGATCCGGATGTTATCGCGCGCGCGATTTCGTTGGTAACCGATCATCACGAGGGGAGGAGAAAGGGGGGGGAAGCGCAAAAAAGGAGGCTGCCGGTGATGATGAGAACTCGCGATACGCTCTCGAAGACGCGGTAAGAAAGAATCGCGTGGGAGGGGAACGAAGCGAGACGAAATGCCTGGTAAATGCGTCTGGCGGTCTTCGCACCTGGGTAAGAAGTTACCTGGATCGAGGTGCCGCTAACCGCCGTACCGAGACACCGTTTAATGTCGCCGGAAATCCGGTTTTTCGCCTCACCGACACTTCAACGCGATCACCGAACTAGCGTTGTTCTCTTTTTATCACTCTCCCCCCTCGTCCCCATCCTCCTCTCTCGCCTCATCCTTTTTTTTTTCTTTTTTTTTTCTTTTTCCGCTTTCTTTTATAAAACTTATTTACCGAAACTCTCGACTAAAAGTTCGACTCGACTCCTCTTTTTTTAGAGGGATATCCTGGTTCAAGGCGACAATATTTTCATTCTTATCTACTTTTACTCATGGCTCTCGGGACGGCCGTAACAAATTCCTTCGGATATAAAGAAATTCGGCGGGAAAATTATTCTTTCGCAAACTGATTTCTAGACGGGGGGGTCTTTTTACCGCGCACAATGGATTTACCGAGGTTCATTGTCTCCCGTGAAATTTATTCGGCCGATCGAAGGTGGTCCCCGCTTGCTCGTCCGGTCCTCGTCGTCGACCACTCCCTTCCTGCGGATTCACTATTCCATAACTATTCCGCCGGCTCCCGGGGAACGTACCGGGCGTAATTATCAACGCTAACTGCCGGTACTGTTATACGGCTCGCATGTCCCTTTGTCTTCGGAGTCCTCCGAGTACCTAAAGCACGAACGCACACCTAAGCCGGGCACGTTCCTTCCCGCAGTTGAATTATCCTCGTCTATCTTTCGCCCGCCGCGCGGTTTCCATTTCTTTCCATCTTCATTAAGTGATCGCCCAGTTCCCTCCGGAACTGGTTCGAGGTAATGCAAATGGATTAACAACTTCTAACTACCACGCCGGCGCATATAAATATATGTTTTATCCTCGCGTTTTCCCCGGTCTTCGTAATTTTCTGCCGTCTCGACGAACCGTTTCGCATACCACCGGGCCGAGAATATTGAACAATTCCGAATCAATAATAATACCGCACACGTGCAATTTCTTGCGGCCGCTCGTTTCTATTTTTGCGCGGTCATACTTATTTCAAATACTTAAATTAAACGATCCGGCCGCAGCTATGAATTATCGACGTATAATATTATTCGACGGTTGATTTATTAACTGTTTTTTTTCCTGTAATTACAATGCTGCATTTATGCATGGCGTATTTTCTGTTTAAATTTCACATGATATACTTCCAATTTTTATCTCTTCGTTTATTTCTGCGAACATGCACGTCCACTCGTTCCCGCTTTTTCTCTCTCTCTCTCTCTCTTTGCCTTGTTCTTTCTCTTCCTTTATTTATCTATTGCTATATCCGAGTGTTAGATAAATGCGATTTTACATTGAGACGCGAGCGTGTGTACGTGTATATGTATGGGCATGGGCATTCGCCGCAAGAGTTACGGCGTGTTCCCCGCAACAGGTCCATCGTGGTTTTCCCCCTTGGCCACTACGCTAAGAGGAGTGAAGAGGTAGCAAAACGACGGGGGGGGGGATGAAAACGACGGCAAAGGGTCGAGAGACGAGCCGAAATAGAAACGTGACTCTTGCTCTTTGTCTTAGCTTGGCTGCGAGATTCTCTTTGTCATAATCCTAATATGATCGCGGCGCAAAGAGGTGTCGCGAAAAACGTTCGCGTAGAGAGAAAAGATATGCTTTTAAAGTTCACAAAAAAAAAAAAATATATATATATATATATATATATATATATATATATATATTTTTTTTTTTTTTATACGCGTAATTGTACGAATTATTTTTTATTATTACGAAATCCGCTGCATTCATCATTCGTTTCGTATTTCTTTTCACGTGTGCGCTCTGCGTATTTCCCTTCTCTTTTTCCCTGTCCGGTCGGCTGTAGCTAGAGGCAGTGTATAAATCAGGAAGACGACTGCACCCACCAACGACGATGTATAGAACCGATGAGCGAGAACGACATGAAGGCAGAAAGCGGGGAAGGATAGGGGGGTCGGTGGACGCGTCAGGAGCGAGGGGACAGGGGCGCGATCGGTCCCGCTGTTGCATCCGGTGCAACGAAGCGATCTCGATGCATTGTGGGATATTCCGTGACTGGAATCTTGGACACGGCGTTACTCAGACTCCGTTTTTTTTTCTTTTTTTTTTTAATAATTTTTTTTGCTGTTCTTTTGCAATGTTTGATCTCTGATTTCTTTTTTCTCTCTCTCTTTATTTTTTTGCAAAATTAAAATATGAAAATTTTCTAAGAAATATTTAAAAAAAAATTATTTGTATTATTAATTTAATTTAAAGTTTCAGATATTTGTGTTAAAAATTCCGAGGAATCGATTATTGGTATTAAATTGCCTTTCCGCGTAAAATGTCGATTACATTTTGTAGTTTATGAATATAAAACACTTGAGAAAGAAAACAATTAAAGTGAGCTGTGCGATTTAGCTGATTTCTTTTCATCCGGTCATTTAAATCTCTTAACTTCCGTTGAGCGGAGGTTATCCTTCGAAATATCGCAGGCAAAAAAATAGAAAAAAAAGGAAGAAAGAAAGAATTGCCATAAACGCCGTATAGCAGAATCGTTTCGAACCCAACGGCAAATCGCGGAAACGATCCTATTGGCCGATCCTATCTCCCGTTCGAATTGCTGCTCACTATTGCGTCCGATTGTTGTTTCAGTACAATAAACGCCATTGTCCGGCTATCCAACGCATTACGACTTCGATAAACTCGAAATTCGATGACGATGATTTGAAACCTTTGTGCGCCACTACACGTCGATCAATCTCCTCAATAATTTAATACAGACTTGTTGAAGAAATTTTGATTCTATATCTAGATAAAAATTATTGCGAGTTTAATGCAAATAATATACATGAATAATTAAAAAATATATATATACTTTTTCTACATTTTGTTTTTTTTTTTTTTTTTTTTTTTTTTCTTAACGTCAACTTCAAACCATGCGATTTATTTCTCAACGTTGCATTTTCGCGTTGCTATTTCCCTGAAAGTTTTTTAAAAAAAAGCAGCTAAACTTCGAGAATAGTATCCGAGTTAAGAGATCAAACGTAAGACGGTCGCACTTGAACTCGCTATTTTATTATTCGGAATCGTAAGAACGATGCTTAGGCGCCTCTGTCTTAAGCATCGTGTGTCTTGCAGCCGCCAGTGATCCGTTGCACTCGACACCGTATCGTAAAAAGAGGGAAGATTCGCTCTTTCTATTCCTGATCGCGCGTTTGAGACGCATATAAAAGACTTCAAAAGGTTCACGACCGGGGAAACGGCGCGGAAATTTCCCTAAGCGGTAAAACATCGCTTCGGTTGATCCGCTACGCTCTGCCATGTCGTTCCACATATATTTACTTAACGTTCCTTCGCAAGAGCGGGATATATGTCGCGAATGCCAAGTCCTCGAGTATTCTCGACATTTAATTCACGCATTTCCCAACTGCGTTTTTACTTTGATAATAATAAGAAGAAAATTTATTACAGTTGTTTTATATTTTTTTTTTTTTCTCTTCAATTTTTGTTTTTTATAATCCACGAGAAAGTACGAAAAATATACGCATATGATATTGCGCGCACCTAAATACTTTGGCGCTTATAAATTGAAGGGCTTTATAAATTTTATAAAATATTATTAAATTACTCGATATTTTTGCAAACAAAAATTTTAACGAGGGCAATTTAACTTTTCGTGATATTTTTCAGAACGGCTCGTCGATCATGAGAGGTGGTGAAAAATCAGTTTGTTGAACTGAGAGTTTCGTGACAAAAGTGTCTAGAATATTTTGTACGTATATGGCGCATAATGGTCTACGTAATGCCGCGCGATATATCTCGGCTCGGAAAGGGCCAAAATGCACGAATGGGTAATATCCGCGCGAACGTCTGCCTGAGCGAAGGATGTTATTTCGTGAATGGAGGGATGCGCGCGTTTCACGGTGCCTAAGACTAATCAAATCTTAATAGAGGCGCTAATGAGAGGGCATTCAGCGCGGTGAAGCGGCGGTGCCGAAGGGACGGCCGTTAAGAGAAGGGCTCGCCCTTTCGCTCTGAATTAGCCTTTGCGGTTTCACGGGCATGCATTCCAACATTCGTCTCACGTTCTCGTCAGGCGAGATAACAATTATTACTATTCGCCAGCGCGACTTTTGCAATTTTATCTTTCCCGTACCTGCCCTTTCACCCCCTTTCCCTTTATCTCACCCTTTAATTGCCTTTGACGCAGTGCGTTCCTTTCGCCACGTTTGTCCCGCCGAGTAAAACTCCGCCGACATATAAATCATTGATCGTAAATCGAATAGCAGAAGATGTACGTTTTTTTTTTTTTTTTTTTTTTTTTAAATAAAGCATTTTTACATCTGAAAGTTTTTGAAATAATAATAAAAATCTGAAAAAATGTTTTATCGCACACTATACATTAATTAAAAAATTAATTCTTTATATTTCCTTTGATCGTATATTATTTTCAATTTTCACGTAATCGAAATTTTTTATTTAGAAAAAAATCTTTTTAAAAATTTGCTTTATTCCGCGACTAGTAACAGGACTCGTGAACTTTGAACGAAGCTTGGCGCAGGGCGACAATCAAGTGGCCATAATTTCCTTTCTGCAATATTGTGTTGTCGGGACGCTCGAAAAACACGAAACGCTCTCGAACAAGGGCCTCTCTCCTCACGGAATGCTTATAATTATGAGCACGTGACTCGCTTAATTTCCTGACCGAACTCGATCAACCAATTTCCTCTGTCCGACGAGCAATGTCGATCGGATAACGGTAGCTTCTCGACCGTAAACGTCATTTTTTCCTTTTCTCTCTTCCTCTCTCTCTCTTTCTCATTCCTTCTTTCTCCTTCTCTTCATTCGAAGATCGTTCTCGCGAGTCAATTGGAGAAAGAGAGAAAGAGAGAAAGACATTTACTTGACGTGAAATATCGAGGCGTCGCCGTTTGCCCGATGCCTCACGCTCGAAACTAATGAAATAGCTTCTGCATTGCGGCTCGTTTCTTTAATCTCACGTTAGATACCGTAGGTGATTTTCAAATATAAATCTGGGGAATGGTTAATAAGTATGTTAAAGTTTCTTTTTTTTTTCTTTTTCCATTGAAAGCTCCAATTTTGCGAGGTGTGAACATTTTCAATAATAAAGAAAATTAATCGTCACGCCGCGGAGATAATTAAAATATAATATATGCAATGTAAATGCGACGCGATTTTTGAAAAATAAAACCACTCTGCGATGCGTCGAGGTATGTCGCGTCGCGATGTCTATATTCAGTTTAAAATAGTTCCTTCGTACCCGACACGTGTGAGGAGGAAAAAAAAACTGCGGTCTCTCGCTGTCAGATTTACGAGACAATAAGTAGAATCTATCGAGGCTTGATCCGCTGACGCTGCTGCAGGTATCAACATTACGCTACCAGAACCAGAATCCAGAACCAGTTCCAAGTTCCTCGCCACGGGAGGCAGGCATCCTGTGACCTTTGACCCAAGAATCAGGGCATCGGCTGCTTTCTCACGTAATGGTTACGAAACCGAGCCGTGTAGGCATTTGCTCGTACTCGGCTTCGCAATGAGCAAATAATAACCAAAAAATTTGATACGAGACTATTCTGACATAATAATTACGTTTTAAGGTATTACGCGAGAATATACGTGTTCTCTCATTAAATTACGTCCTCTTTCTTTTTATTACTTTTTAAATTCAAAACGGTATATATTATCCACTTTATTCGGCAATTGAAAAATCATCGCTTAGAAGACGATATAATTTAATATAATTTGAGGCTTTTCATATAGATCTATGGCTCTATCTATGATTAAACGAACACAAACACGAAGGAGAGTACGGCAAAATAAGAGGGAACGAAAGTAGGGAAAAGGCTGAAATAAGAGAGAATGAGAGGGACAAAGGCGGCACGCCGACTTAGATGTGCACGGGCACGTCGCATGATTGCTGAATTATCGCCGGGAGACGCGGCATAAATATGTATGCAGCGGAGCAGCAATGGTATTCCGGATTGCGGAATGCACGTACGGGAGCATGCACCGCGCCTTCGTTCCGGCGCGCTACCCTCGCGACCTCCGCCCTCCTCCGGGCTCTTCGTGTCCCAAATGAAGATTCCTCCCCCTCCCGTGCCCGTGTTCTCATCGCTCCTCCGCTCACGCGTGTCTACCTCTAGTTAGTCACTTTTGTCGGTTAGCTACTTCTTTAACTTTTAAGCGGAAGCGCCGGACCGAAAAGAGGGAAAAGAGAGCCTTCGTGTTTTCGAAAGTCGCGCTCGGTCGCCCTAAATTATGCCCTTCTATTTCGTCTCTTTTTAGTCTTTTTTTTTTTTTTCTTTTTCCTTCCCTTAAATTTCTTATTTTAGACCGCCTTTCTTTTTTCTCTCATTTATTTTATATAACGCGCACCATTTTTAGCGATTAATCCCGCCAGGGGCATTTCCGACGGATAATTTAGTTCTGATCTACGAGCTGCATGTCGCGCGACCGGCTCGAAAAAGTATTTTCTTTTTTTTTTTAGCGTTCTTCCCTTTTTTTTTCCTCTCCGCAAAAATAGCGTGTAACGATTCGATTTCTACCGCCGAGCAAATTTTGTAAATTCTAAGGAACGTAACAGTTGCCGCGAGTCTGTCGATTTGGTGGTAAATTTGTTTCTCGGGTTTTCAATCCGCTTGCGTGCAACGGCGGTGACTTTGCGCTTACATGAATTTATGACCAAGATCGATATCATGCTAATTAACCCTTTAGACGCCACCGGTGTCAAAGCTTCCTCTCTAATTCAGCGTAATTAGTAAGAAAATTGCGAGTCAACAATGTGAAAGCTTTCGGCGGATCTTGTTTGCGATATTCTCCAGCCGGTTTTAATATGTTACGTGAACAGAAAAAAAAAAAAAAGAGAAGAAAAGAAATTCACCTCGCGCTGAAGATTTAAAGCGAGACCGTCGCCGGCGAATTGTTTTGATTCCATTCTGGGTCACTCTCGTCTTTTCGCGCGTGGAATCGGGAGAGAGAAATATAACGTCTAGCCTCTCTCTGGAGCGACGGGAGATCGGCCAGGAATGCAATTAAGACGTCTTGCTAGAACGATAATGATAACGAGCCTAACCGACACAGGAATTTCAGGTCGTCGCTCGCCCTGCGTACAAACGAGAGATTGTACGGCGGCGTTCTTACAGAGAATATTTTGTCAGCAGTCGAAACCGACGATCACTAACGCGAACCCACGTTCACATGTGTGCGCGTTCATATCACGATAGACGCGTGTGGAAAATTTTTCTCTTTTTTCCTTTTTTTCTTTTTTTTTTTTTTTGCGCTTCCGCAATAACGTCTCGCGAATCATACCTCGCTGTCGTTTTACGAAGTGGCGTTGGTTTAACAATTAAATTATCCTCCCTGCAGCTTCGCATCGCTATTAACTACGGTATGGCACTGCCTGTTTTAACAAAACTTTTTCACTTCTCTCCCCTCTGCGCGTAATGTTGATTAACTTTAAATTGTTGTTCCGCGATATTTCGTATTAAACTTACCGGAGATGTTACTCTGCCCTGCCTCATTTCTACGTCTCCGGGAAAATTGTACACCTCCGGTTTAAGATACGGGTCATTTCGGGAGGGGGAGGGGGAAAGGAAAGGGGAAATTAGAGTGCCTGGCTATTTCAGAGAGAAATTAACTTCTGCTCAACCAACTTGATTGTTTAACCGTGCGGCGGGGAAGTTGGATTTGGATTAGATATCTCGAGACGTCCGATATCTTCGGCCGACGGCCGCTATTAGCACACCGTGCCGAAGTGGCCGACAATATTGGCATAATTCGGTGTCTCGATGAGAACGCGACGGACAATCCTCTTACGTCGATAATCGTCTCAATTACGGCGGAGTTTCTGTAAACCGTGAAATCGAGCGTTCCTATGGGTACTACGCCGAGCCATTAAATTCGCCACCGTCGGGTGATATACGCGCGATACCATCTGCAAGAATGCACCGCGTAAATTTCCGCGATGTCGGGATCGTGTTTAAAAAAAGGAAAAAAAAAAAGCAAGAAAAAAGAAAGAAAAACGAAAGGAACGCTGCCGCTTCGGCGCTTCTAATAAAACTGTAATTCCGGTACTTCGCGAATTTTTTAAATGTTTTCTCGTCGTATTTAATTGCATTTATTATACCTGCATTTACTTGCTCGATAGTGTATTAAAATAATGATACAGTCGGATATGGATGACTTACGTTATTAACCTACATTTTTGATCGATCCTGGATGCTTTTCGAACATATAAAAACAGACTGGTGCGAACGAGAGAAGTAATTTGCCTTCAAAATTAGTATTTCATTGATTTGTTAACGTCGAAGTGCAAATGTAATGAATTAACGAATTAAATTAGATAGTTGGATAATTATCGCGCCGCTTTGTAGCGTGTCATTAGCATTACTTAAAATTGGCGAGGCTTTTAAATTATACGTATAGCTTGATAAATACACGCGAAAACCATACTTCTCACGCGAAATATAATTGTTCCAGTTATATTAGTATCGATAACACCCGTTGAATCTCGTTGTCACGTTAGGATTGCTCGACGCGTCGCCGGATTGAGATGATAAACAGCCGATGGACAAATCATCGAGATTTACATCAGAAACCATCGCGTTCGCTATGCAATTACGTGATTTACATGTTCGTGCAGACGCGATTGGTCCTCGTCGATCGCTACCAGGAGCTATCTACCGCTGCTCGTAATTCATGTAAATGTTCGTGTATCCAGCAAGACATTACAGGAGTCCGTGGCTGTATACCGGGGGTAAACGACACAGTTATTGTCCATTTAAGAAATATTTGCCCCGCGCCGCGAAAAAGATCGATAGGTTTCTCGTTAAAGATAATATACACGGACGCAATTCTAACGTCTGTTTTATCGCTACTTTTGTGTAGGAAATATGAAGCGCGTAAATTTCTCCAAGTGAATTTTATGCCGGCCGCGAAAGTACGACGATAAGATAAATTACCAAAAGTATCGCGGATAAAAATGGTATATTCATTTAATTCGGCAACTAAGCGACGGAAACGAATGGTTCTAAAGTGAACGGACGAAAGGGGACCGGCGTGTATTACTCGACGTAGGATAATTTTCATTTATTTGGTTATATTATCATAATTTTAGATAAGAGATAGAACCATTCGGCCTCCGTTACGAGATGGATATTTTTAACCGTTGAATATTTTAAGGCGCTCGGCTGGCATGCGATCTTGGTGCTTGTTGTCGCGCAAAGGGTGTTTATGCGCCCGTTGTGGTATGCAGGGTGCACACGTACTGCCGCGGCATTATTCGTCTACCGCCACTCGAAGAGTATTATTACGAAGGTATTAGTACGTGTTATCTTGTCCGTTGTCGTATTACTTCTTGCGACACGATCACGACGTTAGAATACAATGGAATCTTCGTGCAGACGGTGAAACATCCGCTCACGTCGTTAATTAATCGTTATTAACTAGAATGGTATCGCCGGGGAAAATACCCGAGTGGAAATTTATCTAGCTAATCTAATTTTGCAGCTAGTGGTTAGATCGCGCAGATAAAATATATTTCTTAACTAGTGACTTGCTTGGTACTATCTTAAAAAAATTAAGTTGTCATTAAAAAAAAAAATTGGCTAGCTAATTATTAGGTAACAAAGGGAATCAATTTCCACTTGGGTAGTTTATACATAGAATATTCGGTGCAATTAATTTTCTCTTTTTTTTTGTTTGTTTTTCAAGGTAAGATCAAAAGCGATTACTAAAAAGTTTAATTACATGTACGTTTATAAGTAAATTCCATTATCGATTTCGCGGCCGCGTAATTTTCGCAGATTTTAAACTAAACGCAAAATCAGGATTTAACGTAACGCACATTAGGATTTTGGGATGTAATTAATCTTCTAAATTGATGTTAATGTTTCGTACGATAATCACGGGACACTTTTGTGTACTGATCTAAAGAGATATAGATGCATAAATCATTAATTTAAGATTAAAGCGTTCCATGAATGTACGCTCATTCAACGTTCAGTGCTTTATAAATTTGTGGACTGGAAATGCATAGCTTTATTGAATCGCGAAGCTATTGGTATCAATAGAAATCTACGAAAACTAGTATTCAACGCATATAGGACTTCAATATTAATCTAGATTATGTAGACAATTTTTATTGAAAATTTACACACCTAAACCTTTCAAATTGACGTTTTAATCTTGTTTAAAATGTTAATTTTAATTTTTGAAAAATACTAATTAAAATATCGTTTCAAAATTTTTTTTAACATTTTCGTATTCAGGCATTCTTCACCTATTTAACTGGTGACTCTCTTTTTTACTCTTTTTTTTTTATATTTTTAAAGCGTGACCTGCTTATTTTCAATATAAAAAACTATGATTAATAAAAGCTTTGATTAATGAAAATCTTATGTATCAATTTTATGGGAATCATGTCATCGGACGTTGGCACAGATTTATTCTATGCAAAGCAGGAGATATGCTAGCGATGCGATAAACTGATAATCACATTGGATACCTCGTTGCTGCGTTCTCGATGGCTTGGGCGAATCATGCTTACGCGGCTGATGCAGTTTCGAGTGGAGCGATGAGCTATTATATCGCTGATCACTCTGAAAAGTGAAGTAACGAGATTTACATTCGCATTTCTCATGATGCAAGCGTTTCATAATACCACCTTGTAACTCGCATCCTTATAGAGATTATTATTTACAATTTTGCAAGCATTACGTATTAATATCACGCTTGAGAAATTAGTAATACATTTAACGATGTAAATTTTTTTAATTGACTTTTTTCAGTTAACATAATTTATTTCTAAATTTTATTATCCACTTTTGAAATTCGCATGTCGCTCGCACTGCGTTCTATTTATAACAAAAAGTTAGCGTTCGATAAAAAGCTATAAAAGCGGAGGATTGCATGCGGCAGTAATCGTCTATTTTCGAGATTCACGGTGCGTCTTAATCTGAAGCGCATGTGGTTCAATTTGATACCGCGGTAAACAGGTCGTCAAGTGTGGCATAAAACGCTAATCCAGATCCACACGTGCAGTGTGGTGTGCGGTATTGCAGCATTGTTGCATGCCTGGGACCGATCGACTCGATTCACCGCAGACTCGCGGAGTGAGTGTGCGATTTGCGTGAACGACCGGTCAGAAAGCCGTTTATCCTTGCCGTTACAAGCAATGTATGCGCTCCGCGTGTGCTTGCCGATCGGCCGGTCGCGGATTTGCATAGTATCCATAATTCGAGTATTCGCGTTGGGATCATATGCAAAGACAGTTGCGCAAAGCGGTCGCATTAGCCGGAAGCCGATCTTACGTAAAGCGAAAGTTTTTTTTCCTTTTTCTTTCTTTCTTTCTTTTTTTTCATTTTTTTTTTTTTTTTAAGTCGCCATTGCAAAAGTTGCACGTGTATCTCTCTACGGTCAAATAGATATAAATGTCGATGTAGAAATGTTACCGGCCGCCTGTGAAAGTTTCGCACGCGTGCTCGGCGAAAGAATTTTAAAACGCTTATAGTCGCGTGCAATAATTTTAATCGTTACCTCGCTATTAATTTTTCCACGTGTCCGTGAAATGGTAATATTGTAAAAGTTCACCAATTTAAATTATATATTATTATTACTGCCGTGGAAATTATTTCTTCGTATTCACTCCGCTCTCTCTCTTTCGATATTAGTAAACTCGCAAGATTGATGCTTTCCTTAAATAATTTATCATTCCTCAGTCGTTGAAATTATGTACGCCAATTTTCCCTTCATTGCGCGCATAAAAACTTCATATACTTAATATCAAGCGACGTTTTTTTTTTTTTATACGTCGGATAGAACGGCCGTTTACAAATAAATACCGCGCGGAGCGCGATTTTTTCCCCGGCGACGTTGTATTTACAGTACGGTACGCCGAAGTCAATATCGGCAAAGAATCATCAAGATTTGTATCGATCGGCGTGCCATCGGCGATGCATTTTCGCGGTTTACATAGGACGCGGGGACGTTATTGACCTCTTGCAAATTGGAATTCGGAATCACCTGGCGCGGCGGCCGCGCCTGCGACTCCGTGTAAACGCGTAATACATACGGCCCCAGCGTCGCTATTGGCCTCGCGCAAATTGAAACTCGGAAAACCTACTGCAGCTTCGTTTACGATTTATGCGACCGTGTAACTCGCATTGTAACTGGTGGTATTTATCGTTCGCGTGTAACTGCCGCATTAACGAAAACAGAGGGGCAGCCGGAGGGGGAGGGGGAGGGAGGAAACACGCGAAGGGGTAAAGATTGATCGACGGTTTGCGCATTTGAATCGCAAAATTCCCAAGTCCACATAATGAAGGTTTATTCATATCGGAATTATGAAAATTGTTCCGGGTGCCACTTGACCTCTTTTTCGCGACGAGGATTCCTTTTGCGGCCGGTAACGTGTACGTCGGGAGAATACGAGTGACGTTAAATGCGGGGGATGGAGAACGCTCGAAGTAATTAATATCCGGGATTTCGAGTAATAAGCGCCGCGAGTCCGTCCTCTCACTATCGTGCTTAATTTGAAAGAAATGTTTCCGCTTACCGCGGGTAGCGTTCGCTATGAAAGACTACTCGACTCGTTCTTTTAAGGTAGAGACAAACCGCTTTGAAACAATTCGTGCTAAGGAGGTGAGAGGGAGAAGGAAGAGCGCCGGGGAGAGCGAGAGGTACCGACAATCCAATCTAATTATCCGTAATGCGCCGGAACACGGAAACGAAGGCTTGTCGTTCCGCCTCACCCTTTCCGGTCGCCGATGTTATTCATTTGTTTGTCCGCGACACGCGGGTGACTTCCCTTCCTCCTTCGGCCGCGTCCTCGTGCTCCTCTTCTTCCGATACTTCGCACGCCGTTCCTCGTTCGCGCCGTGGCGATTTGCGAGTTAAACGCCGTCCGAAAATCAATTTGTCAAATGTTACGGTAAGATTGCGCGATACGCGTGGAAGCGCGTCGTTAAGCGCGATGCTTTATCACATTCGAGAAATGGGGTCGCGAAAGCGTGACTTTATCGGGTATTGCCCACCGAAAAACTGGTTCTATCTGCTCACAGATAAAAAAGAGCAGATAATTAAGTTTCGTGACAATTGCTTATTTCTTCGGTTGCACGTATCGCTGGCGCGGTTAAAAAAAGAGAAAAAAAAATGCAAACGCGCGCGATATTAGATTACAACATTGCGGTCCTGAAATCGAAATGTTAATCTAAACTCCATCGATAGAATGCGACGATAACCGTGCGACGAAAATTGATCGATTATTTTGTTATCTATAATTTGTTCATTTTTTTTTTTTTTTTTTTTTTTTACGTAACTTTCAAAGCCTGTACAGCCAAGTGGAGAAGCGTCGTGGACTTCGCAGACACGTACGGCGTAATTTCGAAGTATACCTGTTTCGCGGTGGCCACATTCCAACCCAGATGGGTCTTCGGAGTGTGCCGACCGATCGACCGGCTGCGTTCGGACAACGCACCGCTCCCTCCGACGCGTTTCCCTTCGCGCCGCGTTCCCTCGCGGTCTCGTCGGCGAAGACTGTCCGAAATTTATGGCGCATAAACTCATCCGTTGCCGTGTGCTTTTATGACGAGCCCACTGTAGCCCGTGTCAGGCCCAGAACGAGTTTTGCGTATCCGCGCGAAAAGCTTGCGCCTGTCTCCCTCGCCTGGACCCCACGCCTCCCCTCGCGGCCCGCGTTGCTCCACGCGGCTGTCCGCGTCGTCCGCAGCCGCGCGCGTTTCCCGCCCTATTTAATAAAGAATGATTTACACGCGTTTCCATGCATCGGCCGCTTTTATCGTGACTTAAAAAGCGGCGTCGCGGTTTCGCGTCGCGATTCAATAGCGCCCGATAAAAGTTCGGGCGCTTTTGTACGTACACATTTTCGACTTCTACTCAGCCGCTCCTCCTTCCGTTGATTCTTCAAATAGAATAATTTATGACGTATACCGGACCGAATAGATGAACGATACATGCGTGTGTCCCCGGTCCGGATCGATATCCGTTTAGCCAGAGATGCCGGGCAAGTCGATTAAGAAGGACGCTGGGGTGGTTCCGATGCCGAAACATTAATACCGATTATTTAAATAACCGAGAGGAACTTCGAGCACGCGGACGTGATATGCCTTAGATTAATTTTTCAATTAATATATTTTAATTAATATAGTAATTATTTACGAATGAAAATTTATGATAAATAATGACCACTTCCAGGTTTTTAATAAAGGTATTAATTTATCGATAAAATTTCAATGAAATTGGCTTGTAACTACATAGAATGCATTTCGAAATTAATGCGGATATATATATTTACATTCGTGCTTGCTGTTAAAATTTTAATCATGCCATTTTTCAAATGTACTCCCGCGGAGGGGAAGGCTGGCGGTGCGCCCATCAATCACCAGCCGCAAAGTAATAAAATGCTTGATTTTCCCGCGACAAACGATATATAGTACACGTAACTTTGTCGAATTTTACTTTGGGCTTTCATCGGAGGCTGTTATAAAACGTCCGAGTGCGCTACATTTTTTTCTGCAGATACACGAGAATGCGTCTACATGTCGGCCGCCTTGTAAATTTTTCGAGGACCCTTTTCCCAGGCAGCCACTACCGCGGCGGCGACGATATACGCGTATGTGTGCATGCACGTTCGTACGTACGCGCATCGAAATGTTTACGGTTTTACAACTTTTTCGCGCAACGTCAATTCGACTCGTACGTTTGGGCTCGTATCGCAAGCTGTATACGACCGAGCTTAAAATTTAATGCAATAAAGCCGCGAGAGATGGTCAGTGGCCGGTGAGAGGGGGAAGGCATTTCCGTTGCCCTTTTTTCCGAACGCCTAAACTGCATAGTTACGCCGTTTACTCGGCCGAAACGTTTACGGTTTTACAACTTTCCCCGACGTCAATGTAACGGTCTTCGTGTCAGGGATATACGCGGCGGCGCTTAAAAATTAATGCAATAAAGCTGCATGAGATACCGCGCGCGCGATACCGGCCCAAGGTATTTTTATTAAGGCCTACGGCGTGCGGAAAGCTCGTCTACCGAGCTTTCCGTTCGCAGCCGCCGCGCTTCCCGCTGTACTTAATAAAGAGTGATTTACATGCGTTTCTCGCCGTGGGTGAATCCAACGGGCACCTGTGTTCGCCGTGAAAAGCTCGCGGCGTAATCAGAAATTTAACGTCGCCGACGCGAACGTCGCTTTCATCTCGCGGCCACATCAATATTACATATATATGCATATATCGACGCCGCGGTTCTTTCTTTGTCAGACATCAATCCCTGCCTCTTCCCTATTTTCGGCAAAAAGTTCTCGGGCATAATTACTGACGGGGTTATTAAATAAATGATTATTATTTCTACTTATTTACTTATTTAATCGTCTAATGAAGTACATCATTAGCGAGCTTATGTTAGCATTTTTGCTGGCTAAATCCGCGTCGTTTTAAATGGCAGTAATACAACGGCTGTTCATTAACGTTATTTTCATATAATTAAGCAAGAAAACAAAGCATTGGTCGTATCCATTGATGGAATAGGTATATCGCGAATGTACTAATTTACGTACAATTTCACGTGTTTAACGAAATGTGCAAGAGTGACGAACTTTTTAGTCAATTTTCTCGGTAAATAAATCTTTAATTTCGACACGCTGAATTATTTAACTTACGCTGTTTGATTATTTTAATAATTAATCTATAGGAAATTTCAAGTTAAATTGTTGTAAATTTCTTATGAGATTGTTTCATAAAATATTAACGTCGTCGAGCTATGTTAAATATATATTTTAAAAAACCATAAAAATTGAGGATTAACAAATCGAACAATTAATCTACATTAAACATTTTTTTTTTTATCTAGATGCTAAAAAAAAAAAAATCAAGAAACGTGTTAGAAAATTTCGACGTTTAATATTTGAAAATACGGAAACGTGGGAGGTTCAATAACAATTTAATAAGCAAGCGAGCGGATCGGGTCGCTGAAATTTTTCTCCGAACACTCGGTACAGGTGCGAGTGTTCTCTATATTCCTCGCTACCCGGCCTTCGCCTGTCCGCGGCGGTGTTAACATACATGCTCCGGCATCGGCTTACAACCTACAGTGTTATTCTAAGCAATACTCCGCGCGCCGGGAAACGGGCATTAGTCATTTTCCCCGCTGACAGCCGCTTTAAAGCGGTTTCCACCGACGCCGTTATTTCCACGTTCGCCTCGCACTTTTCTACGTTCCCCGCCGGGCAGGCCCCCGGCGCTCCAGATGCTTCCTGTTCCGGTCTTTCCGCGAGGCGAACGGAAATCCCTTCCCGCCCTGAAACACGGAGATTATCTGTCCTGTTGTTTTCACTTTACCTCCCAGCCTCCTCCCTCGTCCTCTACGCCACCTAACCTTCAACATTCCGGCGAATACCCACGTTTCCCTGCCGCGGAGGTAAAAGGCACTCGTACGCCAATCCTTCAGACTTACCGGGGCCGTGTTGTTTCTTCGCGTAAGGAGTGCATCATAGCGGAAGAAGATAACCCGGCGATTGCACGTTTGCACTTGTACGTTTTCGTCGAAGCTCGCGTGTTTCGGTATCAATTTTGATATTTTATTAGAATATTTGAAACACGTATTAATAAAAAAAAATATATATATATATATATTTATTGTGCATTTATTTTATATGCATAAGTAATAAGTAAAAAAATTTAAATTAAAATAGAAGTATAAAAAGGTAATGGGCAATATAATTTAAATTTGTTGGGAATATGTCCGAGTCTGACATACACGCTGCGATATCAGTGGTAGGCAATAACGGTATTTAAGTTATGTGTAATTATAGATGGAAACCGAGATTTTCCCAGGATGGTCCGTCGAGTGGATAATTCTCTACCGCGACTCGTTCGTCAATGCTTTCAAGATATTGCGCCGCGGTTCTCCGCGATGTTTTCGGCCACTTTTAATCTCGGATTTATATTAGCTCTCTCTCTCTCTCTCTCTCTCTCTCTCTCTCTCTCTCTCTCTCTCTCTCTCTCTCTCTCTCTCTCTCTCTCTCTCTCTCTCTCTCTCTCTCTCTCTCTCTCTCTCTCTCTCTCTCTCTCTCTCTCTCTCTCTCTCTCTCTCTCTCTCTCTCTCTCTCTCTCTCTCTCTCTCTCTCTCTCTCTCTCTCTCTCTCTCTCTCTCTCTCTCTCTCTCTCTCTCTCTCTCTCTCTCTCTCTCTCTCTCTCTCTCTCTCTCTCTCTCTCTCTCTCTCTCTCTCTCTCTCTCTCTCTCTCTCTCTCTCTCTCTCTCTCTCTCTCTCTCTCTCTCTCTCTCTCTCTCTCTCTCTCTCTCTCTCTCTCTCTCTCTCTCTCTCTCTCTCTCTCTCTCTCTCTCTCTCTCTCTCTCTCTCTCTCTCTCTCTCTCTCTCTCTCTCTCTCTCTCTCTCTCTCTCTCTCTCTCTCTCTCTCTCTCTCTCTCTCTCTCTCTCTCTCTCTCTCTCTCTCTCTCTCTCTCTCTCTCTCTCTCTCTCTCTCTCTCTCTCTCTCTCTCTCTCTCTCTCTCTCTCTCTCTCTCTCTCTCTCTCTCTCTCTCTCTCTCTCTCTCTCTCTCTCTCTCTCTCTCTCTCTCTCTCTCTCTCTCTCTCTCTCTCTCTCTCTCTCTCTCTCTCTCTCTCTCTCTCTCTCTCTCTCTCTCTCTCTCTCTCTCTCTCTCTCTCTCTCTCTCTCTCTCTCTCTCTCTCTCTCTCTCTCTCTCTCTCTCTCTCTCTCTCTCTCTCTCTCTCTCTCTCTCTCTCTCTCTCTCTCTCTCTCTCTCTCTCTCTCTCTCTCTCTCTCTCTCTCTCTCTCTCTCTCTCTCTCTCTCTCTCTCTCTCTCTCTCTCTCTCTCTCTCTCTCTCTCTCTCTCTCTCTCTCTCTCTCTTTTGCTCCTGTCTTGTCTTGCCTTTCCCGGCGATGCCTTTCATAGTTCTAAAGCCGCGGACTCATAACCCCGACGCTATAATCCATCATAATCCTTAAGACAACTAAAACCGACTCCCTGGCTGTCCTCTCGAGGAATAGCACTTCGACTTTCACGGGAAACAAACGATAAAAAAGAAAGAAAAAAAAAAATTATAATATTCACAGTCAACTTTTGCTTATTTAATTGAGTAATTGGCTTCGACGAGTCAACTGTGTTTAATTTTAATAATTATTTTTGATGAAAACATTTATTTTATAATTTATTATTATTATTATTACTTTTTTTTTTAAATTCTCTGTTAAAGTTCTCCTTAAAAGCTCTCTTTCGGTGTGTTTAAGCGTAAGGCGCGAACGCGCCGGCCAATGAAAGCGCCTCTCTTACCTTCCGCCCGCATTGCAGCGTAGCCAAGGGACGATTTACGAATCGTCGTCGATGCGGGGTTCTCCTCCCTCTCTCTCCTCCACCGTCATCCCTTCCAGCCCCCCTCCCTCTACCCCCTGCGCCCACCGCCCGAGCCCTCTCGCCGCCCTTCTGCCGTCCGTGCCCCTGGATCGATCTGCTGCACCAGGGAGAGAATTTAGGGACGCTTCGTTAAACTGCACTGCAAAAAAGTTCGCCCACCGATTGGGCCGCTAGTTCTGAAGCCTCCTCTAGAGGCAAGAGGGGTGGACGACGGTGGCGTGGGGATTCTTTTCTCCCTCCACCCTCGTCCCCTACGTTTCAAAGATGGATCCCCCGCCCTCCGCTCCGGTCTTTCCCTTGCCCCGGATGCATTCCACCCGACGATGGCTTTTGGATAGCCGCCCAATCGCTGCCACATATTCCTATCGGCCCCCGGTTTCCACTTTCCGCCGCCTTCCCTCTATCTTCATCCACTTGTCACTATTCCCTTCTCGAGTTGTATAGTGAAGTAACCTCGCAACTCTTTTAATCCCGATCTACCCGTGGGTATACCTAGCGTTAAAATTTTTCGAAAGAAAGAGAAAGGAGAAAACGTAGAAAAGTTCACGTTCTTATTTTATAAATAGTAACACAGCGCTTTTAAAGTCTAAGTATTTTTTTTTTGTTTTTTTATATCACGATTATTTCGTTTATTTTCAATATTAAATTGAAAAATTGTATTTCATTGTCAACGGGTGAATTTTTCCGATAAGATATAACATTTATTTACAGTTTAATCCATTATTTCTTACTTCCGTTTCCGTTGTTTATAGTGCACACGCCGGAGGTTTCCGTAGTTGCATGCGGCAAAAGTTACGGGTTGTAAAAATGAAAGAAAAAAAAAACGATGTGAGAAATCATAGGGTGCAACAATGCTCTTTTGGAAATTGCACGCCAGCCGTCCACTTCGCACCATTACGCGCGGCGCGGACGTGTTACCGAGAGCTGTATGCACGCTCAAGCGAGTGAAAAACGCAAATACTCTTAACGTTATTACCTTTACTAAATTGCATTGTACGCTTTTTTCGAGATGCGCTTGCCGTCAGCCGCACGGAATCTTTCGGCGTGCTTTATGACCAAAATGGAGGCGTGGTTGGACCCGATCCAGCCAGGATTCACCCCCAGATGTTGGCGCGACCGACGTGTAAACTCGTTCTTCTTTGGTACGGAACGTTGCTGCAAAATTTTTTAGAATCTTCCGCGAGTTCGACTTTTATTGCCTTGCTATACAAAGTTAAGTTTACCGTTATACCATTTTTCGGAAAAGAAAGAGAGAGAGAGAGAGATCAAGTGGGTGGGCAATTTAATTGACAAAATTATGTATAATATTTAATAATTATAATTTATTTTATGAACCCTTTCTCACTCTCGAAACGTAGAACTTGACATGTAAGACAAATGCGTTGACATTTGTACTTTTACTGCATACAATTCTTTTTATCTTTTTTTTTCCTTTCTTTTTCTGTAAATTATAACGTGAGCATCTTCTGAAGAATTAAATATCGTCTCGGTACATTTCGCCACTTACTCTTATTTAACGCAGAAAATTCTTAGTAAAGCAATAAATACCTATCTCTCCTTCCCCGTTTCTCTCGTTAAAAGCATCCGTTTCATTAATCGATATAATAAGCGACAGCAAATTAGTAACACACGTATGTAACGCGTTCGGGAACGGTAATAAATCTAATAAAGCATTCCCCGCTAATCAGGAAATAACACTCTAATTAAGACGAACGATCCAGCCGGTGCTGTCGAGCCGGGGCCGTGCGAGCGGCGGGGAAAAACATTTTCCACCGAGTGAAAATTTCCTCGCAGCCTCTACGAAACGTTGCGCAGCGTTGAAAATAATTAACATGGCGTGTCAGCGTGTTGTAAATAATTAATATTGCGCAGCTCATTTACAAACAGCCACTCAACTCTCGACATGCGACATGCGATCGACGCATTCGTGCGCACCGTATTTATTATGCGCATAATTATATGTATATGCGTACAAAAAAACTGAATTTAATTCGATTTGTTTGTTGAGAAACGCGCGGCGTGCTCGACAACTTTTTGCCTGGTCCGATAATTTCTTCACATTGTACACGTCTTACAATTTTTAATAACTGTTGTGTTTCAATTTCGACGTGAACACGTGCGGGGGAGTTGTGTTTAAAAAAAAAAATGTGCCGCGTCCGAGAGCGCATAATAGCGTTATATTTTATTGCGAGATTTTATTGTCGATTTAGGGATTAAATTTATTAGATAGCGCCGCAATGTCGCGGCTTTCTTTTTGCGACGGCTCTGTTGTATGTACGTACGTCAGAATATTCGCAAGCCCCACGGACATGGAAGGCTCAGACTAGTGGTTAATTAGGACTGGGAAATTAGATTTTACATTTTGTTATTTTGCACCACCCGCTGACGGCTAAACGGGGCGGGCGCGAGGGTGGAAATGCATGTGAATTCGCCAGATGATCGCCATTGATACCGAATAATAAGCTCGCTTAAAACTGTCTGACGCGGCGATAACACGCGCTGAAAATGGCGTCCTAGATACGTTTCTGCATTGGGTACATTTTTACCCAACGCTTTTGCCTTCTTTTTTATCCTTTTTCTTCATAATCGAATAAATTGATTGGATACTTTGCATTTAAAATTGCCATCCCGCCTTAGAACATCGTTAGATTTTTATGTCTACCTTTATTATTTCTCCCTTTGTGTTTTTTTTAGATTGAAATAAATCTCCTAAAAATTAGGAAAATATTACATTGTTTAACGGAATCATTAATATTAATTTTTTTTTTTATATTAAATTTCGATTTTTATTTTTACTTCGTTAAATCGGCATTATAATTTGCGAATTAAATCGGTACTTATTATTAAGTTTGTAACGTTATAGTCACACGGTTGTACTTGTGCACGTATATTTTAAAGCTTACACGTGTATCAACAATACCACCCGACTGAAGAGGTTTCACCCCAAGGTATCATAAAACCTTCCTCTCTCTCTCTTTCTCTCTTCCTCGCTCCGGCACCATTGACTTTTCACCTCTTTCTCATTTCTCTTACGATATTTCACCTCGCGTCTTTCTTCCTACCCCGGATTCAACTGCACCCTTCCGAAGTGCATAGCTTTCATATGCTACAACGTACGTTTTCTCGCGCGTTACCCAGATTGGCGCATCACATTCTCCACCTCTCCCGCCGCGCTCATCCTTGCCGTCCCGCTGCCGACTGCATTTTTCATTTTGCTCCCGGTTCATGACGTTATTACCCTTTACCCCCGTACTTTTGATACGACTTTATACATCAAGCTGTAGCAATCCTATTACCGCGCAAACGCGACGGAGCGGATAATCGCGCTCGTTCGCTCGCAGCACGAACGTTTTAATCCTGATAATTGGATCCGTTTCAAATTTTTTTTTTCCCTTTTTTCTTTTTTTTTTTTTCTTTTTAATGCCGTTTCATACGCGGTCCGCGATTGTGCCGCGCGCGCTCGCTTCCGTGTCTTACGGATCTCTCTTTCGCCGTGCCGCATTTATTGCGTATACTCGCGCGGGTGCAATTGCGGAAGTTGCGCGATGAGGGATTACGCCTGTTTGTACTCAGATCACGACCGGCCTCCGGTGCACGGGGTGGCAAATCGTGATGTGCAAAGTTTCGTGCCGCTGCTCGGTATTAAAGTTGCGTACCGCGAACGAGCGAGCTCGGTCCGGGCACTCGTTTTCGACAGTTTCGGCCGGCATTTCTTTCTCTTCCGCGATCCCGATCCCCTTAGCGTCGTTAATAAACGATCGGCGACAGAAAATATTATCGCACGGTTAACACGGCGTGCGGTCGCCCGACTATTGTTTCACTCGATAAAGCGATTCATACCTTTGTGCTATTTTTTCTTTTTTTTCTTTTTTTTTTCCTCCCTGTCCCTTCTGCAGATCTATTTTTACCAACTTCTGCAAAATTTATTTCTGACGTATGACCTTTTTGAGGCAACTGATTTATTGGTAGATTCCATTGTTACGTGTCGTGGGGATACTTCCATTTTTACCGCAGTGGGCGGCGCTTTAGAGCAGTAGATATTTAACTTTTACCATACATAACGCAGAGAGAGCGGGCGTGAGGAGGACAATTAAAAGTACCGCTCTACATTGTTTCGCATAAATACATTCTATTCATTGAAATATTGCTCTTCGGATATTCAAAAGTTCGCGCATGCATACGTGAAAATTTCACGGCGCTGCGCGCGGAACGTTCTTCCCGCCTCTCCGCCGGGCGGATCAACGGATTCGATTAATCCTTTGTGATTTTCCTCTTTTTCCCGGGGACGCGGGAAACGCGGCGGGGAAATGCCGTCGCGTACTACGGGGCCATTCGTTCTCCCTCGAATTTATGGTTTTCGCATGGTGACGGCGTCGAGGCGGCTAACGAACCGACCTGCCGCGGTTTAATTTAAAACCACCGGCGAGCGGAGTCTCTTCCGGTCGATTAGGAGCCGGACAAGTCTTTCCTGAAGGAGGGCCGGGTGCCCTATCTCTCTTTCTGCCGCTCACCCTTTCCATCTTCCCGCCTTTCTCCACCTACCTCGGCACGTTTTCGCCGCCCAACGGTGTTTCTGCTCGCGGCGTTATCCGGTCGCGTTTATTTACTGATATCGCGTTCTCGAGCTGGCCGCACGATCGCGTACATAAATCCAGTTAGCCCTTTGCACTCATCCTTCTTCCCCTCGCCCCGTTATCGCGCTCCTTCGTTTCTCGCTCCTTCTTCCGTTTGCCGGGATTTTCTCGCGCGGGCTTCCGACTTTTCGCTAAAACTGTGTCACGTTATTTAAACTCGGATTTTTACGAGGCGCGGCGGCGAGTGACGGCTGAACTTGTACGAGAAGATCGAGCACTGGGGGTTATTAAATAAAAAAGAAAAAGAAAAGAACATCTATGTCACGAAATTATAAAATAAAATCAAAAGAGTATACGTATATTTTACATCACGATATATATGTATATTTAAAATAATTATTATTTAGGTAATATTTAATGCAATTTCTAGTATTGTTATCTCTCGCGTCTGCCTCCGCGAGGAATGTTCACGATGTAATATTCCATTTACGGTGAAACGAGGTTTCAACAGGACGATTATTCGCGGACGAACTCGCACCGTTGCTGCAACTACGAACGCTACCCCGCCGGTTAGCAACTTGCTGAACGCGGCGCACTTGCGGAATGCAATTTTACGTACGAAATGCGACGTTACATAAGTTATCGTGGGTAATGCACCGGGAACGAGGTCGTTTCTAATTGTAAGATGGCGCAGAGGAAGCGCGCGCGGAAGGAACTAAGGGAACAGGGAAACACTCGCCGGCACGCGGAGCACGTGCGTGTGCGTGTAATAATGACACGATGCTGCTGCAGGTGCACCACCGATACGGCGCCACGCACGGGGAATGCTCCCGCGGTTGCAAATCTTTACTCTCTTCTCGCTTTTGCGGTTTCATTTTTTTTTCCTATTTTCTTTCGTTTTTTTTTTTTTCTTAAATTAAAAATAATTCCTTTTTTATTAATAAATTCTGTTTGAGTTTTTAAAATAATTTCTTACCATTAAAATGTTAAAGTTTCGTATGTTATTTTTTTTACTTTTAACTCGATTCTCTTTTTCAGAGATTAGCGAGATAGTTTATGCTGCGAATACGCGCCCGCGGATGCACGTGTCGCGATCAGTTTTTAATTAGATCTTTTTTGCGTTTATCTTTCTTTGCGTATAATCCTCGAATGCGACAGCACTGCTCTTGCCCTGCCAGGCCAACGATATTTGTTTGTTCTTCCAGGAAGGAATATCGGGGGCAACCCGGTTTTCCTGACTAGAAAAACCATCGAAAAACAGAACAATTTGTATCCGCGGCGGTCGGAAGCGCTCGGCTTCGTCCGTGCCATAAATCGGCGCGCTCATCTTTAAAATATGGGAACGACGAGATATTTGGATTTGGGCATGTCGAAGCGAGCAAGAACCGCGAGTAGAGAACCAAAAGGGGGCGAAGAGGAAAAGGGGGGGGGGTGGGTGGAAAGCTCGGTAACAGGAAGTCGCAAAGGTCCGTAGTAAAGATGTCATCTCCCCGCCAGCTCGGGGGTGGCGGGTTTATTTGCAACGGGTGCATTGCCGGCTTCGGCCGCGCGTGTTTTCCCTCCTTTCCACCCCCCCCGTTCTGTCCCCGTTCCTTTTGGCCCTTCCCCTTTTCCCGCTGGTGCGGCCTCGTAAATTGCACGGCAAATAATTGATAGGCGAAGGCGATGTCTCTATTCTCGTTGGCAGCACTTGTAAAGGAACCGCGATTTATTCCGCCTCACCGCCTCGCTGTCCGCTACCGATATAAATGGCTTTGCTACCGGAGAATATGCGGGATGGAGCGGTGAAGAGGAAGCGGAGAAGAGGGTACCGCCGCCGCGAGAAAGAAAATGTTTGCGGGGCCCCTTCCCCTCCCGCCGGAGGAGGAAAGAGGCGCCGCGGAAAATTGCACGGGAAATTCCACGCCGGTTGGCTTCTTCGTTCCTTTGCTCGCCCGCGCGTCTCTCTTCCTTTCGCCCCCTTTCATCGAACACGCGCGTATCCGCGGCGCTTTACGCTTTAAATGACGGCCCGTTTCCGCTTTTTCCTCTCTCCTTCGACCCTCCCGCTTTGGCAAGTAGATGACCAGGATAGAAAACATCGCCGTCTGGAGCGCTGCCATTTTTGCGGCAAGGAATACGTCGACTCGTAAATTACCCCGCGGCCATCGAATCAGTTCGATATCTCGCGATAGCCTTTTTATTATTCGTGAAATCGGATCTAACTTACATTAATGAGTTTCCTCTCACCGTTCGCGCCCGTTCGAGGCTTCAGAAATTAAATCTCTAATCTGAGATTCTGTTTAGAAAATTTAAAAGTGGCTAAATATCGACGAACATATTATAATTGTCGGTAGATTTTTAAACGAGGATTTTACAAAAATTTCGCGTGTCGATTTTATTTTTTTATCAAACGCCACGACGATATTCCGTCGATTATCACTCGGGCGGATTCAGAGATTTCGATTTTTCTGAAAGCTTTGTTCACGGATAAAGAACTTCTTCGCTCGATAGCCATTGAGGATAGTCGAAGAAACGGTCTAACAAACGCATTCACGCGAGCATCGTTATATCTCACAAAATCGTGGCAATGGATGTACACTCGCGCTCCTTTCTTTTCTCTTTCTCTCTGCATGGGGAAAAAATTTTTTTTAACGATCCGACTGGGTACGGCGACCGACAATATAGCCGGGATTGCGAACGACTTTCTTTGCACTGGTTTTTTTTTTCGCGAATTTGTAGACGATTTGACATTGTGCGCTCCAGAAAAAGAAAGAAAAAAAATACGCGACGCAAACATACACGTTACCGCACTAATGACAAATACGCTTTTATGAGAAAATATTAAAAGTGGTCCTTTTATTTATTCTTCAATTTAATTATCGTCTTTTTAAGCACGAGTTCCTTTGCAAGTTTGTAATCGAAAATAATTATAATTGTTTCAGTAATAAACTTTGTTAATAACAAATTATCGTATCGTTTGAAGAATTATTTCGTTTCACTGGGACTGTGTCTTATTTTGTCAGAAGATTCCATTTTGTTACGGACATATATCTATAATCTTGCAAATATCGCGCTGCGAAAATAGAGGCGGAAAGAATGGTGGGCGAACTCAAATGAATGAGAAAGCGAGAGATAATGCGGAAGGGTGACGAGGATAAAGGTCGGAGGCGGGCGGAAAAGAACGGCGAGCATTGTTGCCGGCGGTCCGTAATTAGGCTGAATGGCGCTTTTCACGGGACAGCCCTTTTTGAAACTGAACGCGGGGGCCCGGCGCCGCGACGAAATATCACCGGGCGATAATTAACGCGTTATCGCGTCCAAACCGGCCGGCTGGTGCGGCATAGCGGGCGAATTTAACCGCGCGATTAACGAATTCGCCGAGAGTTGTAGGCGCGCGCTCCAACATCGCTCTTTGCATGGAGTGGCGAGTTGAAAAATAATATCCTCCGCTTATCCCGCCGCGTGCGTATATATTTTTTATGTATATACTATATATATATATATAAAAATAACAGCGAATGAAATATTTGAAAAGTCCGTTGTTTGCGACATTTGTGAAATATCAGCCGCGATATTAATACTCCTGGTATCTGTTTTATCAATATATTGATACATATATATTTTTGTTTTTTTATCACAATCGTGTAATTCGAATCGAAATTGTCTGAAATGCAAAGGGCGAGGCCTTTTATAAATTTTGCCTGCCGTAAGGAGAGTTCTAAATGTTCGTCCAGCCGCGTCTCGTTACAATCTGGACTGCAGGGCTGCGAAGGGACAGCGAGAGTTGCTAACTAGAGTTAATTGGGCGAGGCTAAAGTGCAAGTGACTCTGAAAACGCGTCCGCACTTGTTGTATGTGAGCGCGACAGCCCCGGCCCGCGTTCTCTAATATGCCGCGTTAAAATATCCGCGCCGCTCGCAATTCGGCGCGGGGCGGCCGTTTTATCGGGCCGAAATAATATTCGCGAGTCACGTCGACAAAATGTTTAATGGTTCGCGCGACGACGATTAATGAGATATTTTAACTGGACGAAATAGATTACACACGCCGACCGCCATTCGAAACAATCAAACTGCCCGTTTGGACCGCCGCCAATCGCTCGACCGTATAAACGTGCGAATTTATTATAAATCCGCGACGGGCGTGCGTTCTCGCAAACGACCCATCGATCGCGCGGGCAAAAATCAACGGGGTGGGAGGGGAGGGTTTGATTGATTAATTTCCTGTCGTCGTTTGAGTTCTCTCTTTTTTTTTTCTTTTTTTTTACGCGCGCCAACAACGTTACCCACGCGAATGCAGAAATTCGGAATTAAATAATGGGATGTGGCCGTGCCGTTTGTTGCAGTTTTCGGAGCGATAGCGCCACGAGGCAAATAATAACGCAATATTACGACGAGTTATACCCAGGGACTGTACTTTATTTGAATAAGTGAGGCCGCGACGTGATATAATGCCGCGGAAAATTTGTGTTCTTAAATGTATATTAATAATATTAAAATTGGTTTTTTTTTACTCGCGTCTTTTAGTATCTTAAATTAAGTTTGCCCAGCGTAAAGATTTTAAAATATTGAAGTCGCAAGTGTAATATACGCGTCGGGTGGATCATGTACGAAACGCGCGCATCCTTATGCATTTAGAGCTATTAGAGCGCCGATTACCTTTCGATCCCGGGAAATTCACTTCGACGTAAAGATTCTGGATTATCCTGTCGTTCGCGATGCAAGTGAATCCTGAGCAAAAAGGTAACTCCAGTGTGTACGCCGGGCGATCGTATAGTAGTAGTCGGAAGCAAAACGGCCGCCATAAATCGCGAGGTGAGAGACAGAGGGAGAAAGAAAAAGAGCGCACATGCTTTGCATAATATAAGCTTCGCTGCTCTCGAAGCGAGTCCCCGTCGCCTCGTGTTTCCTCTCGCTCTCCGGTGCGTTTCGCCTTCGTTTATTCGCTGCTACCTTCTCTCCTTTTACTTTCGTCCTTTTTCGCTATCGTGCCACTTGCGTGTACAAGACCGTTCCGTAAGAAACGAAACAGAGCTCGTTGCTCGTATTGAAATACGAGCTTTTTTTTTTCCCTTTGCTTATTCGCATTGTTTACTCGTCGGCGCGAGGGGAGAGAAGTATAATTGAACGAAACGCAAACCTGATTTCAAGTGGAAAAAAGAAAAAAAAAAAAATTAACGAAAGAGAAAAAAAAAAGGGACTCGAAACTGATGGAGTATCGCAAATCTTAGTATCAGTTTAAAACTTGTATTAAATCTGATGTCAATGAAGTTTGATAGAATTGTAAGTGATCTCGAGGGCCTGATATTAACGGCGATCACATCTGGCGTATAGGAAATTATTGTCCTTCCTCCTCGCTGTTTCGTGAAACGCGAACGAGTTAGACCGGCGACGCGCGTCTTCGCGACGATCAACGGAGCCGGTTATTTATCGCGACGGTAAGTTTTCAATTGCGGTCCTGCGAGAAGTTATAGCGCAAAACCCGATCCTTTTTCCAGAGACGCGCCCGCGTCGCCGGAAGAAGCTCTCGCGGCCAATAAATCATCGTTAATGATTCGACCTCTGGCACAATCTCAGATCTCTCATCCCCGTTGTAAGTATTAATGTCAGCCGCGATATTGCTCTATCAACGTGTACCGTAATTTATAGCGAGCCTCGCTCGCGGTCCTGGGAACTAATAAGCCCAACCCCGATGCTATTCTTCGGCCCGACCTATTCCTCTTTCGATTGCTCTTCAGCTTCCGCACAATGGCGTGTCGAAATTTCTCCTGAAACCGCCATTCTTTCGAGAATCGCTAACATTGTCGGAAACGGGCCGCTATAGATTCCCGATATCCACTTGCGGGGAACGAGAAGAAATATAGAACGAGATGGGAAGATCCTCGAGACATATATTTTTTTTTTTTTAAACATATTAAAACAATAATTTCCCCTCCGTGCCGTTGACGCTCGGCGTTTACGACGAAAATCCTATTTCGTTCGCCAATGCATATACGCGCGATTGTGTTTTTTATTCAAGTTTCTCTCCTCGCAATTTTCTTCTCGCTATATATATTTTTATTTTCTTTTACATCTTCGATGTTTATCTCGTTATATTCAACACGCGAGCTTTTTGATAAATTCTACCGATTCTCGCGGAAAATTGAGCAGCAGGGAAGTAAGAATCGAAGGGAAACCGAAGGAAAGAAAAAAGAAATATATAAAAAAAGAGGGAAGGAAAAAGAAAAGGAAGGTAAACTCTAGTCTTCCGGAAGAATGGTGACGCGAAGCTTGCGGTGAGGATGTTGAGGAAAAGTAGAGCTTAGATGGAATCTGTCGATGAGGACCGGTACCTCAGCTCTCTTTCGAGATTTTCACGACGATAATCGTCCCAGTCGAGATCCTCAGGGCGAAATGTCGAAGAAAACCGGGCGGGAAAGAAAAGACGTCGGGGAGGATGGTCCGGGGAGAGTAACGAAAGGATCGGAGGGGAATGTACGGCGAACTTATTCCTTTGGCGGAGTGGGAAATCGACCTTGGTAATCCAGCGTTCCCGAGGGCCGACTGTTCCGCGTTTCTTACGGAGCAATCTGCTTGATGATTTCTTCTTCTTCTTCGGGGGTTCGTGCGGCCGCCAGCCACTTGGCTCTGCAACCGTGGGCTCTGAAAGTCGGGGAGGAGGGGGAGGGGAGGGCTCCCTTTTCGGATCGCAACGGCTCGAAGGGCACGGCGATAGATAAACCGGGATAAATAGGAGTTGCTTTTAAGAGTTGCTCTTAAAAGTTTGGAAAGTCCGCTGTTCTTATTTATCACAAGTACTCTATCAGGATTATACGCCGCGTCTTCACTTATCTAATGGAATCGGATATCCCGTGATACTCGCAATTGTGGCGGTGATATTGATTTCGATTTGTTTACCAGCAAAAAATTTCGTATATCGTTAATTAATATTAACTGAGCTCTATAAGTAAAAAAATAGGTAATAGAAAAAAAAAATAGAAGCGATCTATCTGCGGATGTTTTAATAGCGGTTTGCCAGCTTGGGCTAATTGCTGATACTGTAACATTAGCGAAAGAGAAAGGAGAGCGGAGGAAAAGGATTTTGGAGGAGGGCGAAAAAGAGGATAGAAAAAAAAAAAAGAGAGCAGACCGCACGCGAAGGTGGCGATTTGCGTGCGGATCACGTTTTTATGCAACGCGTCTCTGGCATTGTGATTTCACCGTAATGAGAGAGCACGTGCGTGCGAGCAATTCCATCTTATTTCTGCCGGTTCCTTTCTTTCCCGCCCAGCTTCGATTTTTTTTTTTTTTTGGTTATTTTTATGTTTCAACAGTTTTACATCTTATTCAATTATATTATTATTCGTTTTACGGCGTATGATTTCATATAACAAAAAGACTTTGTCTTCCTCGGCCTCTTTGTTAGTCTCTTTCGGTCTCATTTTTCTTCTCGAGATAGTTCTCTTTGTTCCGGCGGCACCCTTTATGTAAATCTTAATGGTCGCGACGACCAGAAGAGTTTGCTATAGTTTTCGTTTACTATCGCACGTGGACGAACGCGACCTCATCTCTACCTTCTTTTCTCGCGTTCACTATTTTTGTACGTCCACTCTCGTCCCTCTTGTCTGCGGAACCAGATCGGGAGAGAACGAGGGCGAAAGATGACGCGGCTCTTTTACCGTGAACCTGTTGATTTCCATGAAAAATATAGTGCGATAGCGACTCGAGTTAGCGTGAATCGGCCGTGAAGCGGTATCATAGCGGTGATTAACGAGCGAATGATTATCTGAGTAATTTCGATATTGATATTTTCGCGCAAGTCCGAAAGTGATGAATGTTCGTGATAGAAAAAAAAAAGAAAAAAAATGTTTACTCTTCAGTTTCGAGGAAAGCGAAGCGGCGAATTTTGCGCCTCGAATGATTTACGTTAACAAAGTAATTCGTGTTTAGAAAATAAATATATCCCCCGCGGAATTTGTGATGCGTATCTTCGTCGATAAGAGTTTAGCGATCGAGGGGATTACTTTTGGGGTAAAGGCGAAAAAAAAAAAAGAAATGCGGGATTGTTAGAAGCGCGATAATGAGAAATATATCGGAGAATAATGATGATGATGTCTCGTGGGATGTCGTACGTGGATGGGTCGTCTGGGAATATTTTATATAGTGTCGATCTCGTTCTTATCATATACCGGTGGACCATCTTTTATTTTTTGTGTTTATATATTTTTTTTTTGTCATATCACGTGATAGATTATACGCCACTCGCACAGATGATAAAAAAAAAGAAGAGAAAAAAAAAAGAAAAAGTAAGGAGGAGGCGAGGTGACGGACAGGATCAGAAGGGAATGATATAAGCGAGAATTGTGCGCTTTACTGGCAATCCTTTTCTGCCGCAGTCGAGTCCTTATCGAGCTCTTTCTTTTCTCCTCCTTCTTTCACTTTATCCCCTTCGTCTTCTACCTCTGAATTTTCTACGTGCCCTCTTGCCCTGCCGTAATTTTCCACGCCGAGATATCCACTCTCGATCACGGAGCGTGTCGGCGTTTAGTCTTACTTTTATTTGAAATTGAAACGAAATTGAGACCTCGATACGCTCTCAATCCGATCTCGGACACACTTCTCCCGTCTCATCTTCGTCTCTCATCCGTATCTTTTACCGCCGTGCGGTATAAAACCCTTCCTGCTCTGATTCACTATCTGAACGAGCTTTTACCGAAGGGAACGAGATGGAACCGAGTACGCTCTTGCGGATTCCCACTTCTAATAAATATTTCGACAAGATGCGAATTCTTTTTTTCCCCCCATTTTTCTTTTTTTTTTTTTTTGTACCACCCGAAGATTTTGTTAAGATACCGCCACCGTTTCGCGATTTGTTTCTCTCACAAGTAAAGTTAGAAATAATTTCTGTTCAAAGTTTATTTATGTATTTATTTCTCTGTGGGACGAGTTCCGAGGTAAGGCGAAGAGAAAATGAAGTACCAGTTGACTGGAATACCTACTCGGGATAAAAATCTTATGATCTATCGGACCGGGAATTCGCCACATCGGAGATTTTCTCGTGATAACTGCACGCGGTACCAAGCTGCGCTTCCCGAGTTCTTCCCGGCGACAAATTAGATCGGCATCAGTTCTTTTTTTTTTTCTTTTTTTTCCTATATAATCGGTATTTCTTAATGGATTCTTGACGCTCGAGGTGCCGCGTGAATTGCACCTCGCAACGTGAAAGAATGTCGTTCGAGATAGTGTACGTTTCTGATAACTGCGAAGGCGTCAGATTATCCGAAAAGTCGATCGTTTATTCACGAATATTCCATCCGATTATCCTTTATCGAATTTTTTTACAACGGATTTGTGATCGCAATTTCAGTTCGTAGCTCTTTTTCGTAAGCCATTTGAAAAAGAAAAAAGAAAAAAAAAAAACATTATTATTGCCAAAAATTAGCGAATATATCAGTAACGCATTATTAAATTTTTTTTTTACACCGAATTAAATTTTATTTAATAAAGTTTAATTGTCAGTTATAAAATACGCGGCGTTTTTTTTATGAAGGAAGCCTCGCACTACTTCGTATTAATTTCCGCGCAAACAAATCATCAATTGTTACGTTATCGAGCGCACATTTATTCGCGCGCTCGACGCTCCGTTGAATGGCGAAGCCATCTTTAGCAGCCAACGGTCTCTTCTTCCTTCTCTGTCACTGTCTCTCTCTTTCTGCTTCTTCCTCCGTCAATTCTCCTCTACTCCATCTCGTCTAATCCCCGATGCTGGTACCGAGAAACTCGCTGGAGTGCTTCTAATCAGCGGCAAGACCCGTCAAGTTCCTTCGCGTTGAGTTACAGTTGAAGGGCGGGGGTTGAAGGTAGCTGTTCTCTCTCTCCTCCCTCGTTTTTCACCCTCCCTTCTCTCTCTCTCTCTCTCTCTTTCTTTCTCTCTCAAACTACTCTCGTAGAAGATTCAACAATTTCGATCTCTGATTCTGGTTTTACTTGCGGAAACCTCCTAACACTTCATCTAAGCTTGTTCTCGTCGTTCTCTCCTACTTTCTTGCTTTCGCCCGAATTTATTTGTGTATTATTATCTATTACAAGGAACATGTTACGCGGAATAATACATGTGATATATTTTAAGACGAGGCTTTCTTCATATTTAACGTACGTTTAATATTAAATGTTAGATTTTTATTTAAAGGGGATTAATTCTAAATCTATCAAGAATCTGGCTCGGTCCAGCTTTCGCCTCGTGATAATTCTAGGATTATCTTGCACGTGTGTGAGTACAATAACGAGTCATGGCGATGATCTACGCGAAACAGGATGAGAGTAGGGTTAATTTCATAAGGACTTGTAACTAATGTAATATTAGTTAGCCCGTGTTATCCGCCGTGGGCTCTAACTCCGACTTGTTCCGAGATCATCCTTCGTTGCTCTCGGCTTCCCTACCTTCCTCCTTGGCGCCGGATTACGGAACGTTACAGAGGGATACGTCTGCGTGACCCCCGGACTTGAAACTTTTCGAAGTTACCCGGGTCCCTGGCGAATTTATCGCGGAGGATTGTTTGCGATCGACGCGGTGTTCTCGTTGATTCCCCGGCCAGATTCGATACGAGATTATATTTCAAGAAAATGTTAAATTTGAAATAGAAAGTTTTCTTTTTTATTTTTTTCCAATTGAACCTTCGTGAAAAACTCAACGGATACGACTTGCATATTTTTCGACCACGTGCGTACTAAGATCCACCACGTGCGTGCTACCTATTTAGTTATTTCTTCTAGCTAAGGAATGCGGGAGTTGCGGTGAAAAATATCGCGCGAGTCTATGTTACACGACTGAGGGTCATCGACGTTTTTTTTTTTTTTTTCGTTTTTTTTCGTTTTTTTGTGTATAATTTTAACTGCTCTGGAATTTAACATGGTACAAAAAAATTTATGTCGAATATTACTTTAAAATTCTATCGAATATTCATTTTAGCGAACCACGCGACTAGTCGTATAAATTATGCATTACATTTAAACACGAGAGTTCTTATTGATTTGCAATATCAATTATAACTCTTGCAAATAAATATTTTTATTTAACCTCTTCTTTTCAAATGGGAACTGAAGACGGGAAAAATAAAAGTAAAAAGCGCTTCCTTTCATTGAAACGGTTTTGATGATCACTGGAGCAACAGCGAAAGTCTATAATGAGAAAGGCGACATTCAACTTTAAAGCAAAGCTTCCTTGATCCTGAAAGCAGGTCTCATTCTAAGCATGCATCAGCAACAAATGGCAATTTTGCAGTCGCCTTTTTCTCTTTTCCTCTCTCGTTTTCAGTTTCTCTTGAACGGATTTAAAAAGAAAACGTAGATTACGCTTTCTACGTACATATATTCGATGCATGAAAAAGTGTGTTGAAATATTTTTGGCATCGCGATAATGTCGCGAAACTTAAAGATATGATTAAAAATTTCTACTGCGCTCCGCAAATTTGTAAAGGGAACAAGCAGTTTTAAAAACGCGCCTTTTATTTAGAAAATCTTTTCCCAGCTTATGCAATCATTCGTAATGGTTTTATTAATTTATTTTATAGCTCGTTCTCTACGCATACGTTGTATATATAATTTGTAAAGTCGCACGGTTTTCCGATTTTAATTGTATCTCTTTGGCTCATTCTTTCGTTCCTTCTGCGTCGTATCAAATTTTCATTCCGTAACGCTTTAATTAAGCGGGATAAATAAATTTGCCGTTAGCGGCATGTTTAACAAAGAGAAATGTACGCATAATTCAGCCAAATTAAAATTAGCGTTTCGAAAAACGAAAATAAAAAAATAAAAAGGGGAAAAAAAAAAAAATTAGAGAAAGAGGAAAACACTCGGACGTGTTAACGATATCGGTGCCAGAATTTCCCTCTGTACGATATAATTTCGTCGTCGTTACAATTTAATCAGGGATTGTTTTACGTTAATTGCCAGGACGTATTTGCTGCTGCGCGGATAATGCATCGATATTGTCGGGCTACATAACGGCGCATAATGTCTGTAATACACGTCACAGGATGACCCCTCGCTGCGACGGACATATCGGTATTCGTTAATGTAGTATTGATTTTGGTTGACGGATATGTAAAGGCCGCGCGGACGTGTTGAAGGGTAGTTTACGGTACTACGGGCAATCGCGTAAAATAGCCATATTAATGACGCGTTTAATTTCCCGTATGCTAATAACGTGTCCCTTCGATCTCGATACGCCGGTCTCCAGCGGCGCGATTTCTCCTCGGATTTACTCTCGTCGTCGAAAACACATGCAACGTATGTGCATGTGGAATAAAAGTTGGCTCTCGCGTCCGCGTATCGTTTCAAAAGAGAGCCCACTCGAATTATACCGTGTATATGCATATCGCGGCAGTAATTATTTTCATTTTAAGCGCGGGACGCGAAGAGTCGGTCACTCCATCGCTCTCGTAACATCACTGGCGGAATAAACTTCATATTGCAAATTATAATTGACGACTGTAAGCTAATAAAACACGAACCACCTGTACATCCTCGTGCACACCGCGCCGGGTATGCCGGGGATAACGTGCATTTGTACGACGCGCGTTAATATTCGAAGGAAGCCTTATGTGATTTTGATATCTGGTACAAGTTCCATTCGCGATGTCTCGCGATGAGTCTCGGGACAACTCTTATTTAATTTAGCTCTCTTAATTTGATTGTGTACGTATTTGTAAAGTATTAAAGTTCGAGCGTTACATCGATTAATTAATAGTTACTCGCGAACGAGATAGAGATATAATATCGGTGGCGATCTAAACATTCTTGTAACATTCTTATTCTTTTTTATTTTTTTTTTTTATTTTTTTTTTTTAGAATTTTAATGAGAGCTTTTTGCTTGAACCTTGAAAGTCTCAAATATCCGGTTGCGCGCATAAAAAGTTTAATACAGAACGAAAGAATCGGAAAGTCAATATGAAATATATGCACACGCCTGTGATGTAAACTGCAAACAGTTTAGCGGAGTTTGTAAGCTAGAATCTCAAAGATATCAAATATTTTAAGGGAAACGTTACGTGAGCGTGAATTTTAAAAAATTGATATCTTTCGCATACGAATATATATTTTTCTTCGGTAAATGCACAATGAAATTTCATAACCGCACTTGCGATTTCGTAATACGATTACGCGAACTTTTACCGCCGCTCCGTTTGTCGCCGGCGCGAAATTTGGATTCCGTGCGAACGCGACTTCCATTTAACGCCTACCAGTTCTCAGGATATCGGGGAGAATCGTGTGCGCACCCGTTAAACGTAGGTCGCTCGCGCCGAATGTTTAGACATGCGAAGGGACCGAAGGGTGTGTCGCGCAAGTAGTTTGAAGCGCGAAGCTGGAAGGAGCGTTCGGATGAGGGTGCTGGGAGCCCGCGGAGGCTGCGAGGCCAGGAAGGGTTCGCGACGGGCAACAATACCGGTAAATGAACCGACGGTAACTCTCGAGCAGCAGCCCCCGCTGTATCTTCAGCGACGTCTGCTACTGGAGATAGTGTCCCCGGCGTGTGTGCGCCGGTGGTACTACGGCTGTTTTCATCCCCCCGCGCGGTATATGTTTCATGATGCTGGTAGGTGAAGTGCCCTGCGGTTTGTGAGGGTGTCGCGCGCGTCCCGCGTGCGTGTGTGTATCGGCTCGCGGGCGTGGGTGAATGCGACGAGGTGTGCATGTACGCGGGCCTCCGCCATGGTCGTTACACCGCCGGCGACGTCGAGTGTCGGTGGATCCATAATTATGCGCGGACTTAGGATCGTCGCCAGCGGTTATTAAGCGACCGCATCCGCTACGTGGATTACGAAAAAATGGAAGCGACGCGCGATATTTAGGTCATTTTCCGAGATTGCGCAAGATTATCTCGTGCTGAGAGCGTTGAATTAGACCGACGTTTTTTTTTTTTTTTTTAATATTTTTTTAGTGGATATTAACGTTACGGATTTCTGAGAACCGTTGACAAGCACCCGAAATATAACTGAAAAGTTAACTTATAAAATAAGAATTTTAATTTTGCAATTCGGTGTGCGTTATATTTCTTTTCAGAAATACATGAATAATAATCAGTTTGTTAATCGATTTGCGTCGTCGCGATACCGTCATTTCTACATCAACCCCATCCCCTGGGATTGTGACACCCGCAGGTGAAGTAAAGTAAAAGTGTTTCACCTCGACGGGAGGAGGGAGGGAAAAGCATTTCCCACGATGTTTCCTATCTCTTAAGCGTTAACAATGAAGATACGTTACACGGACTCGTTAACGCGTACTCTCGATGTACTCTATCAGTTCGCACGGGAAAATTGTTTATCGGCGAGGAAGATACACGTTATTCGCGCGAGGTTACTACGAACTGGCGTGTTGCAACGCAGCGCGGCGTGTGCGGGTTTATATGCATAGTGCCGCGAGCAAAGCACCAACCTCGTTGCGGAAACGACCTGGCTTTAGCTGCTCTGTCTCGTTCCGTTTCTCCTTTTCTTCCCTCGCCACTTCCTTCTCGATCCTCCCTCCCATCCCGTCTCCGCGCCCTACGTCGCGTCGCTGCGGCAGGAATTATCGGATTTTCTCGGATACGAATATGCGGCTCGTGGATGCAAGAGGCTGGAGGCGATGGTATTAGTAATGCAGTGAATGGAAAGGGGTGGCGGGGGTTGGAAGGCGCCGGCAAAAAGAAAAAAAAGATTAAAAAAAAAAAGAGGAATGTGCGCGTCGTTCGAAGAAGCCGAGCAACGCAATCTCGACGTACGAGGCGAGCAAAACGACAATGCTATGATAATTATTACTTTGTCGTGAAGCGAGACGTTGATTTATCGTATCGAAGTATCGTCACGTATCGGAATCCCGACGTCGGCGAAAATATTTAACGTGCTTTTTTCTTTTCTTTTTATTTATTTATTTATTCTTTTTTTTTGTTTCACTCTGGAATCAGTTCCTTCTCGACGTCGCAATAATTGCGTGGCTTAGATCTCGTAAATTTGTTTTGCTGCTGAATATTTCAAGTGACGGGAACACATGTGCGCGTACGGCTAATGATCTACATTCGCCGTTAAGAAGGTGAAAGTGTGGGAAAACGGTGAGGGTGGGAAACGATGGATGTCGATACACCGGACGAGAAATGTTGGGATTCAATGATGGTGTAAAACCCGTATCCGCGCTGCTCGATAGTCATTTGCATGCTAAATGCGCTTCGATTTCACTGCTAAATAATTAAGCGACTTCACCGCGGCCCAATTATTTTCTCTATGCAATCGCTTACCGTCACTCGACCTTTATCCGCTTATTTTTAAACTGAAACTATACTTTTCCTCCTTTTTTTTTTTTTTTGTGACATTGTTTTAGATATCACGGAAGAAAATGATACGAAAACAGGTGTCCCTTTCGCGAATCGTTTTACGATTCTTATAAAATTTTTTAATATTTAATCGCAGGCTGGATTACGCATTATTATCCAATTACGTTTTATAATATAATATTTAATGATTTTATTTTTGCATGCGGCTTACTTCGAGTTTCGGAATAAATTGAACAAATATTGTTGTGCATTTAATTAGATTAGGAAGCGACACGGAAGCGCCGCGAGGTCTGCTCTTTTAATTAATTCTGATTAGTTTTTAATATTCTGTCGCCGGGTCGATGGTCAACCAGCGGTAATCTTCATTTTTTTTTTTCTATCATCGTTTAATTGTGTTAAAAAAATTAATTTGCCGTATGTAGTATAATTCTTCCCTAATGTTGTCAACGTTATATTACACATTGAACAATCGAGCATCTGCAGCGCATACTTTTCTGTAGAAACTTAAAGACACCAGGGGTTCTATTAGGCGCGCGCGCGGTCGGTCGGAAGAGGCGGTTTCTGAAAACGCTTCACGACGCCGTTGAGAGAGAAGGGGACCAGAATGCGTATTTATAGCAAATGACGGAGGTCATCGTGTGGAAATGGACGCGCGGCATTCATTGACGCGATAAATGTCGCCGTCGGTCATTAACGGCGCTCGCCTTGCTTCATAATCAATGGGAGAGCTTGGCGGCCAACTCTCGGGCACCTCACGAATTCTCCCCGGGACCACCCTGCCTCGTATTCCCCCCTTCCCCCTCCCCGTGCCTTCCTTCTCCGTTCCCAGCGTTCTCCGTCAACCAGCGCGCACGACAAATTAATTCTCTCCGTTTTTCTGCCTTCCAATTACCGTTACCGCCGACATCGGGATCACGTTGTCTACCCCGACGAGGGGCGCCGAACATTTAGGACGTTAGAACGGGATCTCCACTCGTCGGGCTTTCGGTAGAGTGGGAAATGGCGTCGTAATGCCTGCTCGCGACGCCGTATTTCGTCCCCCGCGCGATAGGAAGAGAGTGGAAAGTTCGGATTGTTGTATAAACGACCGTTCTTCCGCTAATAAGGGACTGATTTTCCCGCACGACTTCCTTTGCCGGTGGAAAAAAAAGAAAAAAAGAAAGAAAAAAAAAGAAGAAAAATTTTTTGCCGGGACGTTTCTCTTATTTACGAGGTTTGAGGGAAGCCGTGATCGCGAGGCGAATTCGTAAGGCAAAGATCATTTATTAAGTGGGAAGCCGGCGGTGAAGGAGGAAGCAATGAAAGAGGGATCTTCCCTCGACTCCGACTCGCGTTTGACTTTAACGAGATAATAACCGCGCGATTACGCGTTTAATTCTCCACGCTTAAGATGCGCGTCGGAGATAAGACGTGACAAATATTGGCCATAACTACGTTCGTAACAGCCGCCCGCTGAGCTGACACGACCAGCTTGCTGCGTGCGATGACGCCGATGAGGAAGAACCGAACACGAGTGTGAAGAAAAAAAAAATAAAATAAAATAAAAGAAAAAAAAAGAGCCGTAGCACGCGTGCCTTCCTTTAAAAAGGAACGAGAGCGGAAACCTGTTTTGAATTGGAATCTTGCTCAAGTGTCAACACCACGCTTATACCGATATAATTTTTGTTTTACACGAGTTTTTTTTATTTATTTTCAATACCTTTGATTTAGAATATTTAGATATCTTAATAGACGTATACGTGTATTATTTCAATTAATGTAGAACGAAAGCAAACATACGAAAGAGCGAAATTGCAATTACAAAAAAAAAAATTATTATAAAAAGATAATTTCATACGCATACGAAAGTTATCAGCTGTTGCGAAAATTCGAAAAGAAGGAAACGTAAATTAGAAAGAATAAAACTCGCCGGAGAAGTTTAAAGTCCCGATGGTCCATAAAGAGTTAATATAATATGATGTGACAAAGCTTATATGACGCCGTAATATTATGTTCCTAGTTTAATCCGTGCAAGCGATTCGAAGTCCGAACAAAAGAGCGCGAAGGACTTTTTCCGGGTTACCCGGAGGCTAGGCAAGAAATTCAAGCCGACCGTGAACCATGTACGTGGAAATTAACAGCTTAACTTGGTTACCTAAGAAGAGCTCCAGGTAGTCCCTTGAAAGTGCCACGCGTTCGCGAGCTCGACCCGGAAATTCGCCGGAGCACGACGGCGAAACTTAACCCATTATATTTCTCCGTACCCCGCCGACCGACCTCCGTCTCCTCCTACCATATCCTCTCCGCAATATCTGCGTCATTATTTCCTCCGCGCCGTATAATCTCGTGTGACACATCCTGAGACTTTGGCTGAGCCTTTCACAATTGGCCGTACGACTTAATTTCGTTTGAAGCATCGAAAACCAGGCGATATTAAAAAAAAATTTTTATTTAATTTGTTCCACGCAAAGTGTTATTCCAATATTCGGTGCCCAGGTCTTGGAAAAAGTAATTTTGTCTGTGAATTAATTATAGCTTTTAATATTTTTATTACGTTAAATATTTCTCCATTAGCGACGACTTTATTAAATTTATAATTACAAGTCAGCGAACGAGTTATTTGTTGCTACGCGTCACGACTTTTTAAACTTGTGACTCTACAATTTTAAGTCGCAATATCGACTCGATCCTCGCGAGACCTTATTTTTCTCGGTCCAAAAATCCTCTACGCCGCAATCAGACTGCAATCTCTGCAAAGGGGGGAAAACCGGCGGCGAAACTTGCGATAAAAATTCGCAGCAAGCGGCAATAAAGCGCATCAAGCCGCGGCAGCTAATTGCCGCGGTCGGCAATAATCGGCCGCGCGCCACCACGAGCGGCGAGCAATTATTTTTACGACGAGGATGATATTGTCCATTTATTTAGCCGGGGCTTGGCGCAGCGCAGCGCATCGTGGCGCTTCGCTGCCGATACGACCCGTTCGTGTTAACCCGCGGCGCGACGGTAATGGTCGTATAAATTCCACGCTATTTCCCGCAGTAACGCGACAACTCCATTCCGACAATTCCTCCCCGCCTGGCTCTGATACGCGCGCCGTGCTTTCGCCGATCCATAATTTTCGGCGTGATTAATAAGCGGAAAGGAAACAGAATGATAATCGTTAAATCTTGCTCAACCAAGCGCGGGCGGGAAAGATAACAATGGTCGGAAACATTTAACTTTGGAAGGAAAAAAGCGTAGTCTGCAACTTATTTTATTTTATTATTATTATATTTTTTTTTATTAATAAGGATAACGCTAATTAGGGTTATTCAAAGGAGATTGTTGCGAGCTTAAAATAGGTAACTCTTAATATCGTAACTTTGAGATCATAATGTTTTACAGAAACGAAAGTCGCGCTATTATTGTAGAAATTTTGATTGACTAACTTTGGTTTCTTAAGTTCCTAACGAAACATTGTTCTCCCGTAAATTATAAACTTGGACGGCTATAAGCTGCTATGTTACTCGGGGACAAATATCTCCGGGAAAATATTAGAGGAACGAAAGTTATCGAAATAAAATATTACGTAGCAAAGTTCTGCAAAACTGTAGAAGGTTACGCGAAATTGTAATCGAATGGACGGCCGATATATGGATCTACGGCCTTGCGGCCGTACTTAAGATCGACACAAATTGGAGTCGGCATGCCGTAAAAGACACGTAAGAAACCGACAGAAATAATTGCAGTGGAAGTGTAGGCGTGGATTGAGAAATTACGAGGAAACGCTTATTAACCGCGAAAAACCCTGCGCGAACAATACGAGCGGAGACGAATATAAGATTTAGATTTAAAGTACTGTTAAACGTTGTTTTTGTTAATGATCGAACGGTATAAAAAAAATTCCTTTATTTTAATTGTATAAAAATATAACTTTTTTTTTAATTCGTCTGCTTTCGAAAGAAATAATTTAGTTGATAATTTTGGCATTTTCTTTGCATTATTAAAATTTTAATTGGCTCGAATCTTTTCTTAGACCGCTTATGAGCGGCTGTATTAATTGAAATAAAGACAATTAAGGTCTCCCAAAATACTTCTGGCATCGGTTTGACGATGTTGAAATTTAGATTTGGCATACAGCGTGTTAATTACTCACGACTGTTTTATCCCTGGCTACCGTCGATGAAATGACGGGCAAAATCACCGCCTGAATATACATGGCTTTAAACGAATCGTTAGCGAAGTTACTCGCAACCGACGTGCCAATTTCTTTTCAATAAAAAAAAAAAATTTTATGTAACGCACCCGGATTACATTTTATTTACATGGGCACGTATATGGGTCATTTTCAATTTACTTCTTCCTCCTCGAGTAGGTATTATTTTATGCCGCGTCGGGTTTAAATAAAAATGCAACATTAACGAAAGGAATTACATGTTAATTTTTCCCCAGTAGCAAAGTTAACGCTCTTGAATGCCGGACGTAATTCGAGCTTTTTTCTATCGCGCGCTATCCTTATGCGAGATGCCTTCGCAAATTTTTTTAATGGATCCCGTTTCCTCGCTTACGCAAAGCCCGCGGAGATATAGCCGGAGTGCATTCAGCGGTGCTTAATAACGGGGGTCGGCTTTGCACGCGCGGACGTAGCACGTGAGGGGTGAGCATTTCGAAAAATATGGATGAAGCGCGCTTCGACGGCGCCCCGTGCACGGACGCTGTTTAAACAGTGGCCGACGCTATTTGCATGTAATTACCGCGTCGACGATTTAACATTAGCAACGCTGCATTTATACAACGCCCGTTGCGCCGTCCGTCACGCTCCGTTCGCGTCTCGCTTCGTTGCGGGCCTGCATTCTGGACTATTTGAAATGTCTATCATGTCAAACGTCTACCGCGTAGCACGTGCGACTAAAATTACAATAGTATACGTTGTCGAAAAGTATTACGGGGAAATAATAAATTAACATTTTATCCGTTTAAAATTAGGCGTTTAGGAAAATTATATATATTCGCCTGGATTATTTTTTATACATTCGCCGAGGGCGCGCGAGTGTGAATAATTATTTCTTAAGAGAGGTTTGGGTAACGTGTTTAACTTTGTAAATGTGACATTTTTATGAACAGTATGTTTTCAACCTAGTACAATATTTATTTTCGGCCTCTAGAACCCTCACGCGATTATCGGCGCTGATTACCGGCGCGATAAGCCCGCTCGAAGTTCTCGCTGCCCGGAGTAAGTTCTCGTCGATCGCGAGGGGGCATCTCGATAAGCTCGCCCATGTTATTGATTTATTTGAGGGGGGAGGGTGCTTAATATGTATTACCGGCGTTATTCCGGGGGTGGACCCGCGTAGTAATCCCCGTTTCGGCGAGGTAGTTACGATCCCGGGTCTCGTCGTCGAGCGAGAGAGCTGCAGTTGGCCGCCACTGCAATTCCGACCGATCAATTTTGCCGAGGAGAGCCGCTCTCGATTTTCTTTTACCGCCGCACGTCGACACGGAACTCGCGACAAGGAGAGCTTTCCTCTTGGACGCGACCGCCGGCCTCTAATTTTAAACAGGTCGTACAATTGGTCAAATCGCGAATCCGCTCATTGACCGAGGCAGCTGTTATAAGGATCTCAATGAGACGAGCGACGCCGGCAGGTGTGACCCTTTCATTCTCCTTTCCTATCCCTTTCTCTGCGCCTGTTCTCTCCACTCTCCGCGAACTTTGTCTATTTTCCGCCGTTGATCCGCGGCGAGCTCGTGGCTCTCCGTTCGAACCCGTCGTATTTATAACCCGAGAGAATGATGTACGGGGGCATCGGCGACCGTCCCGAGAAGGCACACCGGGGTCAACGACGACCTCGTGGATGGATGAACGACCGACGGCGAGAGAAATCGCTGTCTGGACACTGGACGCAACCATGAATCTCGCGTGAAAACTTTCCGTTTTAAAACACTTTCTTTTACAACTTGTTCGATTTTTTTTTCTTTTTTTTTTACAAACGCGCGCGCGCAGTTGGCATAGTATTTCACGTCGATATTTTTGTATCGGTACATATGTACTACTTATGTTCTTTTTATTCTTATTTCACTTCGCGCGAATTGCTTCAATTGATGACCGCAAATGGAATGCGCGAGATGGCCGTATCGCTATCAGCCCGATTTCTATATTTATCGCTGTTCGACGACATTCTTTAACGATGTGGCCGCCGCGGCGCGAAATAGCTCAGGCTTCGAGCGCGCATCGTCGCGATTTCCATTCGGATCGCGCAGATGGTACCGCCGAATTTCCGGCGAATTACATGCCGTAGATCTGCCGCGGCCGACACTGTCTACAAGCTCGTCCGAAATTGGCAATACGTTTCGCCCATCCGATTGAGTACTTTTGGCGGACTTCTGCGAGTGCTCGGCCCGTTCTCTCTCTCTCTCTCTATCTCTATTTATCTATCTATCTCTTCTTTTCTCTCTCTTGCTCTCTCGGTCTGAAGAGCCGCTTCTCCGATATTTTCACGGATCGAAGTTTCCGCGAGAGCCATGTGTGCGGAAGGCAGATATGATATTACGGGAATTTAATTAGCCCGAACTCGGCGGGCCTGCGATATCGTTCGCGGAGCGATCGGCGCCTGAGGAGCGATTGTTCGAGGATTAGCGCGAGCTTCTCTGCCATTAATTGAAATTCATTGTTATTCCCTGAACCGGCTCTCCGAATAATGGTATTTTTCAAGACTAAGAAATTGCTCTTGAAAGAAGAGGGAGGGGAAAAGTCTTGTTCTCTCAAGATTTTTGCTGCTCAACGATAGAAAATATAAATTACGTAATAATCGGGAAGATTGTGAGAGAAATATTTTAAGAGGTTATTTTTAAATATAGAATCGTTGCCGCTGCATTTGAAAATAAAGGATTAGAAAAAGAAAAAAAAGAAAAAATAATAAAATAAAATTTTCTCGCACTTTGTGCGCTGCGTTTTAATTAGAAGATTTCTGCGGCTAAATCTAATTTCGTTGATTACATTTGTCGGCGGTTGATTAAATAAAAGTAGCGCAACATTCTCAGCGTACTCCTTTTGAGTCCCATTCGTACTTAACTATTCTGAAAAGCGTATTTTAAGCGAGATACGAGAGCGCAACGTGATAAACCGAGTTCCATCTCCTTCTCTTGGCGCCCCTAGAATACTCATGGCGGAGGCCATCAATAAATCAAGCTGGAATTCGCGTATTAAGTGAAACCGAGTTCAAGCGTTGCAGCAGGTTCACTGCAATTAAGTCGCGCACTTATCAGAGTGCTAAGTTAGAGTGCTCGCCTAACTAGGAGACCGCCGAGCAAGGGAATGGAATGAGCGAGCAAGAAGAACAGGCGCAAAGATGCGTCGGGAAGTAAGGAATTATTTTTACTGATGCGCCTGTGACATGGAATTTTGCCAAATGCACCGTCAGAATTTTCTAGCTCGATCTAAGACACTTTCGCGGAGGGGGGTATTTATTGAAATTTAATTTCGCAGATTATTCATCAGCTTTTAAAAAAAAAATTAATTTTTATTCCCACCGTGCTCCGTGACGCTTTTAAAGGTTGCGCTTCTCTCTGCGCTTTCGTATTTAAAGTTCGATGGAGAAAAGACGATCGCGAGCTGACAGGTGTAATCCGTCTACCGGCATCACACCCCGGAAGTGAGGAATGACGGTCTAGAATAACTCCAGGCAACATTTCGGCGCGCATTCATCGTCAGAAACCTTATCGTGATTCGGGTAGCAACTATGTGACGATTGGTCCGGAGCCAAGAACGACGACCTCTTACCGAAGTATATATCCAGATGGGAACTGGGCAAACTTAATGTAGAACTATACCAGAAATTAATATTCGAAACGCTCTACTAGATCGTTCTCCCTTTTCCTATTCGGGCTTCGTCTATTCGACTTTAGCTGTGAAATATATACTTTTATAATTCATATAAAAGTATTCTCCCCGCAGATAAATATGTCGTGACGTAAGATGACAACGGTAAAAATTTATTTCTAAATAAAAATTAATTGGAGGATTACGAAGCCGTGCGGTGCGCCGGGCGCAAACTGGCGAGCCTCGGATTTTTAAGACCGGCACCGTATTTCTTCGATAGTGAGTTAATGGAACTGGCATGAATGGGAATAGCTGTTGAGCGAAGTTAAGCGGAGGAGGCAGAGAGCGGCTCTTACCATCCCGACAGGTCTAACGCCATTAACGCCCGAGCAGCGAATTATGCCGGATTTGCCCCGCTATCGTAAGATTTCTCGAAAGTATCTCTAGTCCGCTTGACTTTGGCGTGCAGCGTAGCTCGCGTTTAACGTTAATGGAACCCGAACGCCCATTTAAAATGCATTTATCAGCGGGCGGAGGACGGTAAAGCGACGGAGCTTCGTGAATTCGCGAATACCCGTGAGTAATGCGACTCCCCGTAAGTTTACTTTATTATTTGCGGCGCTTTATTAATTATTATACTTATTTCTAAACGTGAACGCGGTGTAACTAATATACGTGCGATTATTCTGACGAGAGAAGGATTACTAAAAAGTTTTAAATAACGACGTTTACGGCAACGATTCTAAGTTTAGATTAATTATTTTTGCTGTAATGAAGATATTTACGATACACTCATTAGCAACTTCCCCTGCGAGATGACCATGTTACCAATCCCTCACGCGCGGAATAAATTTAACTCAACATTGCTGTCAGTTTCGATAATATCGTTGGAAGTCGTCCAAATTTGTGCGCACCGAGTTCCGTTCCTCAAATTATTTTGGTTGACGTGAACGTCACGGAGCCTTTGTGCTTTGAACTTCGTTTTAAGTTTTGAAAAGCGGAAATGGATTACACGGAAACTAAGATATGAAGAGACATTTTTGACCCTTCGTATCTCTTTTCTAAGTACGATATTACTTTAAAACTGGGCAACTGGGACGTTCGCTTTTCTACTCACGAAAAATGCGAGAGCACTCTGACGAAGAATATCTAATTGATAATAGAAATGAAAATTATTAGCGCCGAATAAAATAAAAAATTCTACGCCAGAAGAAATACAAATAAAAATCCTCACATTAGACGACTTTAATAAAATTAATAATAAATAAAAGGATTAATTTTTTTATTTTAATAAATTTATTTAATAAATTTATTTTAATAAATTATGTAAAAATATATTTATAAATACCGGAATAAAATTGGTTTACCTACTTTTACGGAATTTTCGTATTGCTTTTGAATGCGTAACGTATTCAATAAACCGCGATAATAACGCTTTTATTAGTCGTTTGTTCCAACGCGATAGAAAAGTATCTCGGACGCCGCCGTGCAAATAGAGAAGACAAAATGATTGGAGGAAAGGAAAATGCTAAGCTGCTGGTACCGTTTGGACTGCTACGGGTAGGTCAAAGAGCAATTCCGGTCACGTATCTCTGCAGGATTAGGTTCCGCTCTCGCGAAATGGCCAACCGCGTTTTGTCCCGCTTCAGAATTTACACCGCGCGATTCTTTCGCACGACGATACCGAAATCCAAAGTTACCCCTCGTTCTTTTCCCTGACATCCATTGCCGCCGGCAATTGTTTTAAAAGCGGATCTTCGTAATGGGAACGATCGCCGTGGCTTAGAAATGAATTCAGAGGGGGGAAAGCAATTAAGCAGGCGATGTGCGACCAATTACCAGAGCGCGATAACGATTTTATATATCTTTATTATTTATCGCGTGTCACAATCAGTTTGTTACTTTGACCAATCTTTTTTATTTTATTATTATTATTTTTTTTTAATTCTTTGACGAAAGTTATTTTACGCAAGAAATTGAAATATTTACCAAGTTTCATGAGTTTCAAAGTATTCCGGCGCTCCCGCAGAACTTTTTCGGGGAAATTTCGTAGGGGGACAAATAAATTTACAAAACTGTTCGTCTTATATTGTACGAACAGGTAGAAGATCGGTAAAAAAAAAAGTATGCTTTGTTTTCCGGCCGTCGCTTTTGATCTTCACGTTATTAAAATGCAAAAACTTTCGAAAACTATCTTAATTATCGTCTAAGTTAACGTATTTTTCGCTAAAAAAAAAAGAAAAAAAAGATGTAGCGTTCTCGTTCTAATTTACGATTAAAGCGTTTTAATTATAAGGCTCGTCTCAGAATAAATTTTATCTTATTAATTTAACGTGATTGATTTACGTGACTCACACGTCGTGTTTAATTGTTACACAAATCGTAGTGTAATTTACTCTCTTATTTAATTATCCTATTGATATATTATCCTATTCATCATTCAAGGAAACGAAATTGAACTTCACTGCTGGTTGATTAAACGACGGTGTGACGTTTTCGAAATACCGGCTCTCGAGATTATCAGTTGCTTGCGGCAAGCTGCAATCCGCCGGTGAATTGCAGAGTCGAGCGCAAACATAAAGGGTCGCCCTTTAGTTTTAGCCGTTCCCCTCTCCCCCTCCGCTTTCCCCCCTCGAGTCTCGAAGGACTCGTTTCCGCCGCCCTCGCAGGGAACTTACGACCCTCGTCGAAGGAACTTATTAAATTTCGCAGGGCGGTTTTATTCCGTTTTCCGAACGCGACTCCGATCCGCCTGTCGAGATAACGGCGGGATCTATGCGAGGAGTTTTTAAGTGACCGCGAGATTAAAACGTCCACCGCTGCATATTTCCGCGAGATCTCGGCGATGGCGGCGACGTAATTAAAAGGTATTCCGGGGGCTATACTTCGCCGTCCCTTTATCTCGTCGCCACGGTGTGAACGAACAATAGCCGTGACTTTGTCATACCGCAGTTTCCGCAAGAATCTTCCTGAGAAAATAGATTCATTTGTTTACCGTAAAATGGTGTAGAATTTCATAGGTAACGCTGGGGCGAATAAGATTTTGTGCCGCGTGGCGTAACGCGATATTATATTTTAAGATAATCTTTTAAGAAAGGTTGTTCCCGATCTACAAAACTATATTATTAATACTTTTCAACGTTAAATTTTTCGCGCACCCGGTGTATTAATTTAATTTAATAAATAATTAATAAAGATGTTTTTTTCTCATCAAGTTAATAATTTCTGTTTCAGGTAAGCACGTAAAAGCAGAGTCTTGAGATATCGCGCCCGCACGTGAGTTTATCTTCGGTATGTCTTTCGTCGCGTAAGTAATTAATATTAATCGAGCAGCGCGAAATAAATATGACGATAATGACGGCGTCGCGAAGAGGACAAGCGACTCTCGTGGATCGCGTAATCGCATATTTAAGAGAGGGAGGGTTACCTCAGCAAGATGGCGCCTAACGCTTTATAAACATCGTAGCGAGGCGTGACGCGAAATAATTAATTCACCAAAGCGAGCTTGGCAGTGCCGGGCAAGTTTGCCAGGCTTGGAGAACCTGGTCCCCCTGAATCGTCGATCAGCGCCCCCGAGTCTCGCGAACGGCTAATTAGGTATTATAATGGCGCTGAATCGGCGCCGAGTCGTGGTTTTGAATAATTTCCTTCAAAGAATAAATCGAAGCCGGAAGTTTATAAACGCGTCAAGTGCCAAATTAAGGAACTTTGCTCGTAATTGCTAGCAAAATGCCGTTACCGTCAATCGGAGTATCATATAAATGAATAGCGGTTCCCTATTACTTGGATCATTATCGTCGTGTATTAAAACAATTAAACGCGCCGCTGGAGCTTTTATTTGTTTTTCACAAATATTTTTACATCGATCTGTCGCGCTTATTTCACTTCGAGTTTCTTACACTTCATTCGTCTTACGCCTTACAAATCCTCAAGTTCATGAACTCTATCTTTTACATGTTTTAGATTCCATAGAGCCTATATCTCACAGGTTCTCCGTCTCGCAAATTCTACATTTAGACTTTATGTTTCACAAATTCAAGCTCTTATAGGATCTACGTATCTCACAAATTTCAAGTTTCATTGGTTTTATATTCAGCTTTTCTCTTGATGCCCCCGCGAGTTCACACTCCATTCTTTTTCCCTTTCTTTTTTTTTTTTCTTTTTTTTTATACCTCGGCGAAGAATGAAATATCCGGGTCGTTTATATTCTTAACTAATTGCCTTCTTTCGGGGCTCGAAAAATCGCTCGATCGTTTCTCGATTCCCAGCGAACTCACGAATTTCCTCTCGGCACGCGAATTTTCTGTATGCATCGTCTTCAACGGCGGGCGAGGGAAGGTGGGAAGGGAAGGCCGAAGGGAGTCAATACCTTTCCTTTCGGCGCGGTCGGCGAGGGAGATGGGGGAGGTAGATTTATAAGAAGGAACTCAGGTCGAAATCTCATGCAAATCAATGCAGGCCGACGGGGATGTGGAGCGGCGAAGCGAGGAGAGAAGGGAGGGGGGGAGGGTGTTGTCGATCGTTCTTCGTAGATACACGTAGATACGCCGCGCACCGTGAAGAACGGAGAAGAGAGAAAGAGAGCGAGAGAGTTAGGAGGCGGAGAGGGTTGCAACGTAGGTGTGTGACTGTATTATATATCCCCTATCGCTGGTTTATGCAGCCATAAATAGCGTTTATACGCTCGGTAAAGTATTCCCGAAGCAGCGGCGCGGGCCCCGGCCTTCCGCCTATCCGCTATCTATTCTATTATGCCCCGACATAGTACCTAACTACATCTACCCCGACGCCACCGAGCGCTCCGTGCTTCTCACACATATCCGCCATTCCCATTCCTTTTTCCGCCGCGCCCTCCGCCGCGCGTACTCCGCCGCCTCGCGAATTCCGTCTTTCGAATTCTCGTGTCGCGGGAATCTTGCTCGATATATCCAGCGTCGCGCCTGATCCACCATCACGATGGTTGCACCACCCCTTCCGAGGTTATCGCTATATTTGGAGATAGACGCCGCTCTTATCCGGCCGTGACTTCGATTCGCGACTCGCGGCGATTTGTCAGCGGGATTCGCGGACGTTCCCCCGAAATTTTCGAGACCCGGCCTGGCACATTGCGCTCGGAGGATAAAGACCCAGCCACCGCGATGTTTATTTGTTCCCGGGGACATTTATAACGCTCCTAAAATTTTTATCTCTGTTCGAAATAAGATCGTATCACGCAATTTCGAATCGGTACGGCGCATAAAATATATATATTTTTTTTTCTCCCGCGAGAAGAATCTCATTAAATTACTTTTCGGATAATCTCGTGAATTAATTTAATTTAACACGATCAAGAGTTCCGCGCGAGTTATTTATTTGTCGTTGTAATTACATTTATTTACGAGTCCAATTTATTTATAATTATTCGCGGGAGAGAGGCGAGCGGCGGCGTGGAAACCCACGCAAGTATACGGAGGCCTCTTAAGGAGGCTACCGGGGCAGAGAAGACGGGAACGATAGGTGAAGGAAGTGGGATTGCTGCAAGACACGCGGCTTGGCGTGTGCTTAGAGCCGAAAGCCGGGTTGGGTTAACTCTCCGAGTACACTAGTTTGGGTTTATTGGGCCCTGAATACTCAACCTGCCTCGCACCCTCTGCAGCTGGTGCGCTGGATGTGTTACGTATTCGATTTAATGCATTCTCGCAATAAACTTTATTACCATGTTGCTCGCGTGGCTGTGCTACTCTCCTATCCTGCGCGCCGGGCGAGCTTCAACAACACCGATGCATGCGTCGATCCGGTGTGGGTGGGCGCGCGCTGCCTTAGTCTTGGCCGGAACTTGCAAACCGATGCTATCACGGATGTTACGCGCCAATGGAAACGGCCCTTCGTGGTAGTCCCCTCTTATCGTTCCCATTGAGAATGCGTCAGCTCAGATTCGCTTTTAGACGGCGCGCCGCTTGATAATCGCGATTAATTCACGTCTTCTTCATATTTCAATACGGACTTGTACGCTATCAAACGTAATGTAATACGACGAGCATTCACGATGAATTAAATCGCCGGCGAGTTTTAACGTAATTTTAATTACACTTGTTATTACCTTTCGATACGTTTTACGAAAAATAAATTATTTGTTGATTTTTATTTAAATAATATGGATTTAATTATTAATTACGAAGTTATTTTCTGCGGCGTGCATCGTTTTAAATTGCTTCACCGAAGTGGATGAAAAATATATTTAAAATATTTTTTTTTTCCTATACTAAAACACGCTTGTATAAATTTATATTGTATATCTGGGTACTACGTTTCATATGTTTTGTTGTCTGGTGATAGCTGTTGCAACGTAAGCGACAAATAGCATGTTATATCGTGCTTTAGCATCCGTGTCGAGGACCATAGCGCCCATGATGGAACGTCGAATTCGAATTTTGTGGCGAACTAGCTTCTCGCGACACGCGAAAGTTTTGCAAGGTAAACTTAGCCCCATGCAAGCTGCACAGTTAGCGAATCAACTAGGTGGCAGGGAGGCTGTCTGGTTGGCTGCACGGCTGGTTTGTTGGTTGGTTGGCTGGGTGGACTTGTTGTTCTAACTTCGCTCCCTTCAGCAATCTCTCTTCCCGTATCTCGATGCATCTCTCTTTCTCTCTTTCTCTCTCCATCTCTCTTCTTGTCTTTGCATTACTCTATTTCTACTTCAGTTTTTCTTTCTCTCAATTTTGTTCCGTGCCTTCCTTTCCCACATCCTCGCCCGGCTGAAGATCCTTGCGGTAGCCGAGCCAAAAAAATGGCCATGTAAATTACCTCCAAGAACAATGGCCACTCCGCAACTCCTCACGATTCCTCTTTTCTCAGGGATGCAGCCCGGAGAGCCGCGCGATTGCCGTCTACTAGCTTGGCGCGGCTACTTAAAACTTGATGCTCAAAACTTTGCTGCTTTCGTGACGATCGATGACGCGGAATTCTCGTCGGGCATGCTAGCGAAGTCCTATCCTCCGGAAAGTTCCGGGGGAGTACGATTGAGCCCGGAACATTGGTTAACGAAGCTTTTATCTCGTCCGCGTCTCGCTCGAAAGAAGAATCGGAGAGAATTATTCGTCATTAGCGTCTGGCGACCGTAAGCCGAGCGGCGTTCGATTGGTGTTGCTATTAATGCTAATTTTAAACTTCGCCCAGCGAGTTTTCCTTATCGATTGTATATTATGATCGCGGGATACGTATTACAATCAAGCCGTGATTTATCACGTACAAATCGCGTCGAGCGAATTGATTCGAGATTATATATTTTCAAAGAAATTTGTTCTAATTAGGAAACCGACTCGCGTCGAGGAAACACTTTATCTTCCTCTTTCGTTTTTCTAATTCAAACTTTTATAGCATTTGAAATTTTTTCCCCCGCGTACGTTAATTACCCTTCACTTTTGCATTTCAAATTCGATCGCTCTTTTCGATCTCGACAACTTGTTTGGCGAAATTAATGGGAGAGGATCGCGAGCGTGACGTCGCGTTTCCAACTCCTAACGCGCTTTCTCATTAAAAGACGAAAACAAGCTGGCTATTTAGCCTGGCAATCCACCCCTCCCCCCTTCCCCTCCCCCTCCTTGGGCGAAATTGTTTCGCCCGGCACGAAACGAAAGTTTTCCGATCGGGAACGTTCGATGCTGCTCCCGGCTGCGAAGCCGCACCGGCAACTTTTGACAGTCAGCGATCGCTTGTCTCCTCCGCAAGGGAGAAAGACCGGGGAGAAAGACTATCCGCGCTTGACGATCTATCTCTTTCGCCTTCGTTTTGCACGCGAACGGGCGTTTTCGCCCCGCCGGGCGAGTGAGTTTCACGGATCGATCCATTTCAGGGTGAACGCGCATTTCTCATTAAGCTCGAGCACCCGCCACTGAGAAATTATGAAGTGAGTTTAATTGTTCCAGCCTGTACCTCCTCAGTCGGTTCCTACGCCTATCGTTTCTGGCACTGACCCTTTCCGCGTGTCATTACGCCGCTCGATTCTCGATAACGATTCCCTGAATAAATCACGAGTTTTACCCATGCGAACGCAAGGGTTGTTAAAAAAAAAAAAAAAAAAAAAATTGTTTGTGGGAAATTTATTGCGAAGGAAACCTCGTAAAATTTTTTTAAACGAAATTTGAACAATTTTACATCTTATTAAATTTAAAAGTCTGTTTTTTTCTTTTTTATAATTAATGTAACAATAATAACGTAAACAGGCGGACCGAGTCTAAAATTTGAAGTGCGTTTACAAAGTGCTATCGTCTTAGAGATTTTAATTGTGCATTCATAAGATCTCGACTATGCCTCTCGGTGATCGAGTCGCGTTAAAAATTTTATTAAAAATCGGTTTCAGTCGTCTGTGAAGTTCGAGCCTTTGCGCTTCTTTTGGGATCCCCCAACTACGCGCTTCTTCACCCGAGCGCGTCAACGCGCAGTATGAACTTTTAAATTGATTTGGCGTCTCGCCAGTGGCAAACGACTTTCTTATACTGCGCCCATGTCTTCCCGGACTTCTTTCACACACTCGGGGAAAGCGAGGTGGCTCTCTCCCCCGTTTCTCGCGCCGCGTCTAATTGGTTTTATTGCACTTTACCCGGGCGAGTTCCGCCGTGCCTGGTTCTGGTGCGATAAGGTACGTAACAATGAGTCCCCGCGTCGATTTAATCCCGGGTTAAATTCAGGAAGCTCGAACCATTCTTAAAATCGCCGCCAGAATTACGCCGGATGCAGTCTCCGCTGGCTTGGCGGGGCTCGCATAAATTTATAAGAGGACCCGAACGCGCGCCCCCGGCAATCCCAGGGGCGCGATTTGGAAGTGATATACTTTAAACGGCATCGATTGCCGTAATGTCCCCCCTGGGCTTTCTTCAGGGCAATTATGAACGTTCTGGTGTTGACTTGCTAGTTGGGAAGATGTACAGAGTACTTCGGGGAAATTATTAACGTCCAGATATCGACTAATTAGTTTGACAAATGCGCGGGGATATGGGTTCTCTTATACGACGTACGTAAAATTTTTATTAATTACACGTTAACGTATTTTCAACCTAGCTTGGTGGTTAGAACATAAAATTACCGCAGAGTAAAACAGTTTATTGCTCGTTGACGCGCTACTTTTTCTTAAATCACATTCGATTTTATTTAATTCGATTTAATTCAACGAATAATTCCCACCCGCAAGTCCCGATGTATCAGAAATAACGTTTCTTTATATCGAAAGCGCCGCGTGAATCAAGGAATAAAAAGATAAATATCTCGCGCGCGAAAAAAAAGAAAAGAAAAGAAAGAAAAAAAAAAAAATACAAGGCTGGCAGACGGCGGGTTGCTGAGCGGTGCGCGAAACATGGGCAGCACGAAGGGGGCCTCGCCAGTAATTTTGTCACGATTGCAAGAGTTGGACATAGGTAACGTAGGTACGTAAAGTAAAGAGGCATAATTACGTATCATTCGCGGCCACGGGCAATAAATTTCGCAGATTCGCGCGCGAGATAGCGGCGGACCTCCGGTACAGCCGGACGATAATTCACTGCCCGGCCGGCCGGACGACGTCCTGGCAGTGGCGGTACCCTGCCCAGGAACACGGTCAACAAGTAGCCGTGGATATGCTCCGCTAAGCGCGGGCACTGCGAGAGAGCACAAAAAGCGCTGCGTTAAGCGACCGCCTCGTTACCCTGAGAACGCGTGGATCTAACAGAGTTTCCAGACTAATGCCCGGTTATATCGCGGAGCGTATGTTCATTTAACTCGGCGTTCTCCGTTTAATTGCCTAAGATTAGAATTTTATTCGAGCCGATGGACCCGTGTAAATTTCCATTCCGCGCGAAGCAATGAAGACGCACTGACAAATTCGAAGAAATTTTTAATATCGATTTGTATTACGAAGATATCATTTGTAAAATTTTTGTAACCCTACAGAATATTCAATAAAGATTCTATTCTATTCTATTACGAAGATATTCTCTTCTTCTTCTTTTTTTTTTTTTTTTTTAAGAGACTTTATACATAAATTTAATACAAAATTGATAATTTGAGTGTGCAGGTCGTTTAGGTTCAGGTTCGAAAGTATTTTTTAAACCGAAATGAATTTATAAAGGATGCCGGTTAAATTTCGCCGGCGAGAGTGTCCTTTATTAAGGCAATGAATTTCACTCGATCGTAAAGAGAAAATGTTCGCGAAGTCACCGGTTCCATCCAGTCGACCATAATTTATCTAACCGCTCACGTTCAGAAGCGTGTTCTCGAAAAGCGAACTTCCCTCATCTGCTACGCTTATGAGACGCATTGGACAGGATGAGGAAACACGAAGTTCCACATGGGGCGTGACCGAATGGCGGGCGAAATTCGGATGCAACGATGCAAGTGTCTAACCAGCTGGCTGTCATAATTAGAAACTTCAGCGCATCTACAATGTGCAAGCCGCGCTCCGGATCTTAATGATCCACGTTCGTCGATCGGCCGGAAATAAAGTGTCGCGTCGACTGGGTCACGTCTATGATTAAACCGTCGTCCGGCTACTATTTCGATCGCATTTACGTAAAGTTTACGCGAAGTGGTTCCGTATTTTTAATACTGACCTTTTCGAAATCTTAAAAGTTTCACGGGGGGGGGGGAAAGCTAGGAATTATCTAAAAAATATATCCCGAACAATTATTCAAGATTCTTAATGAATTACGTATTATATGCATTTTACCAATTTATTAAGTGCTTTTTCACAACGGGATAAATCGAGACTTCGTACTCCGGGGGATTAATTCGTAATATGTTCGATAAATATTCTGAAGGCCGTAATTGGTGCTTTCACGTCGCGATATCGTGTAACAATTTATTAACCTGAAAGCGCATCCAAATTGGTTGCGATTTATCACGTGGCAAATTGCTTACGACGTTAAACTGATTAGGAAAATTTTCTAAGTTACTCCCAACGGCTAGCCATATTTAATTCTCAATGGCTGTCCCTTTTTTTTTCTCTCTCTCTCTCTTTCTTTTTGTAACATGTTAATTTTCGAGATGTCGTAAGTCTCTAGCTTTCGTTCTTTAGATGTTATCTCACGCCCTTCGTCTCGCACGAGATCACGCGTCACGCGAATCGTCGCTCACACTCGTGTATTGCCGCCGGCGTGAGATATTTCTGTCCATTTTTCAGATAGTGCCAGCGGGTTAATATGTAGGTTGCGTCGTTAATATTCGCGCGTACGCCGCGATTTCTAATTATGACATCCAGCGTGCTACAGATCCAAAGCTCATTTACCCAGACGCGTCCCGGCCAGCTCCAAATTCTTCGTCACAAACGTGTCGCGGATGTAGAATATCATTTACCTTTCCGCACAGTACGAATAATAAATGTTTAAAGTAAACCAAAAATTATCTTACGGTAACTTACGCGGCCCCCGACTGGTTCGTGAAAATTAAAATCGCAACGATGTTAGCGGAACGCTTCGGAAATCTGCTCGCAAGAACGCGAATGAGAACGCGGACAGCATTGTTGTTCTTAATTTTTTTGAGGAAATTTTTCGAAAACTGGAACGTCCGCGAGTTCAAAGAAAAAACTCGTCGCTTACAAAGGAAATGTATCAAAGTATTTCTCTTGTTCTGCTCCGATTTTTGAGATATCTCTCTGATGTTTGGACGTTGTTTGCGATAACGCCGGACTTCACGCTGGCCTGACAATGCCGGACGCCGACGCTCGGCGCGAGTCGACGCCAAACGAGAGACGAGTTTTTGCGGGCGTCGGCGCTCTTAGCACGTGGGCGGTGATGAGAATGACAGATAGCTACGAATTTCAGCTCTACGCTCGTCCGCGCGCCTCGGCGCGCGAGGCGAAGATCGCGGAGAAATGTCCCGTCGCGACGGGGAGGAGACGACTTCGAACGAATGCGTATTTATGGGAGCACTTGGCATGAGTACGCGGGAAAATCGCTGGCGTAAACCCGACACGTTCCGTCCGAGATTATAAAAAGTGAAACTTCCTTCTGTCGAATATGATCACGAGATCTTTGTTGGAATGAAAATTAAACAGAAGACTTCGGACGAGCCGCGCATAATTTTTTTTTTTTTTTCTTTTAATTTATGTAATTATTTGTACCGTTTGCTTGAGTTGCAAGTAATTTTTTTTTGCTATTTTGAGAAATGAGAAATATATATGCTTCTTAAGATCGCTTGAAGAAGCAGCGGTAGATTAATCAACTTCGGGGATCAGTGTTATTCAATTTTGTTTAGTCATATTTTAGAGAATATACGATAAATCGGGGTATGTAAATTAATAGAGCTGCGGCAATGTGATGCGATGCTCTTAATAACGCGTGAATGTTAATGGATTGCGCCGGTATTATATTTTGCGGTGAGAATTCGATATCGTCGTCGGGGACTTCCACGCTGGCTGCTGCGATAACGGGAAAATCGCACGATCTACTCTCGGATTAGTGTATTAATTACGGTTACGGTTTCCATATATACGTTACATATCTGCGTTTAATGTGTCTCTTCGTGTCAATATTATGCGAATATCTTCCCTCTCGTTTTCGATAGATCACCATGCGAACGTATAAATATAATATATCTGCAGGTTTTATTTTTAATTAAAATAAGAGAGATAATGAAGATTCTTTAAGCTTTTTATAATATCTCGCAACATAAATTATTATATATTATTATTTTTTAATTAGGAAAAGAAAAAATAAATTACGCCTGTAAAATACGTCGGAAGGTTGTGAAGAAGTTATTTCATTGATTCCTTTTGACGGCTCGTATTTACCTTTTAATGGTTTCTTTGAATACTTAGACTTCAATTTTTTATCGCGAATAAAATTATCTATACAAAAATATTCAGATTGCATTACAGAAAAGGATTATGTTTCAATCTCTTTCCCTCCGTCTTGGTTGCTGTTTCGCTTCTATGTGCGCGAGTTCTTGTTCAAGGCCCCCCCCCCCTTTTTTTTTCCTTTTTTTCGCAACCGGCTCGTATAACGATCCCGACTTGAATCCGTCGAAATAAAAGGGAATGCGCGTAGCGGACGCGTTGTTTCGAGCCGTCGGCGAACGGGAGTGCGCAAGTGTATTCCACGTAATGGTCGTGAGCAAGAGCAGTTAAGTAGATCGGGGAATTGCGGATCATTTTAATGCTTGGTTAAATTGCGTGATTGTGAATGGTGAACAAGATAGAGGGAAAGAGAAAGAGATAGAGAGATAAAGAGAAAGAGAGGGACAAAGCAAGGCAGCAGAGTTAGGAAGAAAGATATTCGACGGGTGGTTTGCCAAGCCAGAGGAAGAGTTTCAGACTGACTCTCGGTTAGATTCGTATTTACATGAGAAAGAGCGGGAGATTTATAGCTCGTATTAAGTTCGCCTCCTCCTTCTCTCTTTCTCTCTCTCTTTCTCTCTCTCTCTTTTCGCCTGCCTCTTTCTCTTTCGGACGAGCTGTGAATGCCATCGACTTTAAGAGACGACCGGAGAAAAGAAGGATTTCTCATCTGACGTCACGCTGCGCGTTGATCCGTTTTGCTCCGATGCGCCGCGGCGATTAATGCATCTCTCACTTTTGCCGCCATAATTTTGTTTTGTTGCACGGCCCGCGATTTATGAGACGCCTTTTCCCGTCCGCTAATTGGGACACCGAGATGCGTAACCAGCGTTGTATTCATAGCGTAACGTTCATGACTAAGTTTAGTATCCTAGTTTTCGACCTTTGCATACTCTAGCGCGTGTACGCGTTTTACGAAGAGTAAGTCTCACAGTAAACAAATATTTGTCTAAACAGTATTTTTTTTTTTAATATCTCTTTTTTATTTCAATTACCGAACCCTAACGATAAGAGAATTAATGATCTCTTTCGGTTATAAAAATAATAAAAATAAAAAGAGCTTTAACGCTATGTTAGCATCACGATTATCATCGACTATCCCCGTAATAGGAATATTCTCGCGCAGGTACAATTTATGTTTCGCATGGTCTAAAATCGCGGAGGCGTTTTCGTTAAGCCGGAACAAGAGGCGGTTTCTCCCTGCAGCACGCACGCACTATCTTCGCGGAATGCGGCGTGCTGTTTTACAAGAGGAACGTAAGCGAAGGAGGGTCTCTTCCCGTGATGGTGCGAGCGAGAATCTTGCACATACAATAAACCGTCTTCTTCCTCCGCCCCCAGCCGAAAGGACTCGCGGCAACGAATTCACGTCGCGTCTTATGAACCCTGTAAACCGACTGCGAGCGACGCTTTAGGACTATCTCTCTACCCTCCCGAGCTTTCTCTACCTCTCAGAAACAAAACGTCGCCGTAAGGTATCACGGGCGAAACTGTTCGGAGAACCAGGGCGGGGAGGGAAGGGCCGCGAACACGTAGGCCTTTATAAATTTCTCTCGAGCTCATCCCGGGCGCGCCGGTCCTTACGACGGAGCTAAGATATGCTTTTTCCGGCGGTATTCTCGGCACGCGCCGCTATTCCCCTCGCGCTGTGCTACTGCGGGCTGTTTCTCCGGCGCGCGTGCTGTCGGACAGTCGCGAGGAGTTGGAAAGTTGCGGGAAAACGAGCGGATGACTTCGCGCGCAATGCGAGACGACTCCCGCTTTGCACTGCATCGGAGAAAATTTCGGATTTTTCTTTTTACCGGCGATTCGACACGTGACGTCGCTCTTTTGTAATAATGTTAAGCCGTGAAATAAATTATTTTGAAATTAAAAAAAGTATCTCTGATTAATAATTGCCTTTTGCCCCTTTTCGTCTATATATTTTTTAATATTGTGGGATACAAAGCTCTTTCTGTCTACGGATTTGGGTATCTCGTATAGAGAGTAAACAGCAAAACACGTTAATATGTTCGATTTGGCGTTTTGTGCGGCGCGTTTTATCTCCCCACGATTTTATTCTTCTCTCTTCTCCGCTCGCCTCTTTTTCATTGGCCCGTTTACACCGCACGGATCGTCGAGTTCGATATCGCGACAATGGCCGATACAGTATTCGAATGCATGGATGTGCGAGATGCATGGATTGACGTTTAAGCGACAACGAACACCGCGCGGAAGGAAGAATAAATCGAGATAGAAGCAAAAACACGAAGGAACGGTTACATAGATGAAAGAGAACGGGGTGAGAAGCTAAACCGAACGTTCGATTTTTGTTCTTCGCTCGAGAGAATGGCGGGCGAACAAAAAAAAAAAAAAAAAAAAAGAAAAAGTTCGAAAAGGGTAGCACTTGATCCGATTAAAAATGGCATTTGATAAATTCGCGCGGATGCCAGGCGGTATTACTCTGGCGAGCTCGGGGATAATTAAAACGTTACGAACGAGTTCGAGGACATAATTTTTCTCGCCCCTTTTCCGTACTCCGTTAATACGACCTACTTTTTCAATTAATTTTAAGTGAACTTTGGCAGAATTTTTATTGAAAGCTCGACCGCAAAGGTACTTTATGTTGATAATTAAAAATTTTTGCGTCCACAATTTCGTGGAAGAAAAATCTACGACTTCTTTCACATTTATAATATCCATTCGTACTTAGATTTACAAAAATGTAAAGCAAATATGAAACGAATTATAGATACGCGGCTTCGAATTTATAACGCCAACTTATTTTTCTACAATTTAAGTTTTCTTTTTTTCCCTTTTTTTTTCGTATTTTACATCCTATCACGCCATTATTTAATTAACGCGTTATTAAAACTTGCTGCGTAAAACTTGTGAATTCAAATCGGCTGATTAACTTCAAACTGGACGAAAGCGAATAATCTGTGCTTTAAAAAAAAAAATTTCGCCACCGAATATTTTGTCTGGATAGCAATGGCAGTTTGAACTTTCGAGAGTTCATTGACGAGCCCGTGGGCTTGTTCCGCATTAGTGACGCACGTGGAAGTTTCAGGGCAAACTTTCTAGCGGCGCTCGAAATGCAATCCTACTAAAATTATTGGCGCAGAAGTTTTTCGGATGCGGTGGGGAAAAAAAAAGAAAAAAAAAACGAACGAGGAGCAATGGAGGAGAATGTTCAATTAAATTTCATCATTGTGTCAGTTCAGAAACTTAGAATCGAAATATCGGCGCGACGCATTGTTGACAAGTCTCCCTTGACGATTGATCGGGTATTGCATTTATGTTTCTTTTTTAGCGAGCTCCTAACGAAATTTCAAAGCGCGTCGTAATTTTAGTTCTGCCGCGCGGCAGTTCCGAACGTTGGCCGCGCATTGAACGGAATATTCGTAGGATTGCGGTTCGCGTAGTGACGTCAAAGCCTCCCTTCGCTTCTTCTCGCTCGGCTACGTCCTTTGTGCGTTTGAGGTTTCATGGTTGATAAAAAGTATGGAGTAATGCAGAAGCAGATAGAGCGAGGGCGGAAAGAGTGAGGCAGTTTGGAGGGTTGAATCGCGAGAAAATGTTTCATGTGTTTCCTGCGCCGAGCCGGTCCGACGAGGTCAAACACTGACCAGCTTAGAGGTCCGCGGTGGACCGTGACTTTGCGGCTGTGCGAGAGAGACAAAGAGAAAAGAGAGAAAGAGAGAGAGAACTCGGTAGGGAGAACAAAAGTAACAAACTTCCAAGAGTATTTTCATGCTGATCGAAAAGCGAATATCGGTATTGGACTGCGCGTCATATACGACGGTCTTTTTAAAATTAAAAAGAGTAAGATTAACGAGGGGAAAAATTTTAAAACGTAAACATTCAATGTATTTAATTCGAAAATTTTAAAGAATAGACAAAGAAGAAAAAATTAAAAAGTAAAAAATGATTCGCGAGATTAATTCGCGAAAAAATTATTCTTAATGATTTTCGAGACAAACGTTTTGACCAATGGCTTTTCAAATAATTAAAGAGAAGTCGCGAAAAGCTAATGCAGGCGGTGGCTTGTATCGGTACACATAGAGAAAGGTAGAATGGCACGTAAGGATGAGATCACAAGGATCAGAGTTGGCTCAAAGCTACACAAGGGTGGTTACATTGGGATGCACACTTCTGACTGCATTTGCGTGTTTCCGAGCGGTATAGCGAGAGAGAGACGGATGGCGGTTAGGTCACCAACGCGAGATACAGGCCGCCGGTACACGATTGTTGCATTATTCGGGGGCCGCAGCTTTCGAACTTGCGGCGAAGCTGGCAACCTCATCTTCGCAACGCAGCCGGGACGAAGAGAAAGAATTAATCTCTTGAATGCATGCGGCCAATCCTAGCTTTCTGGTATTACCGGTCCTTCTTTTTTTTTTTTTTTTTTCCTGTCTGATATTCTTTCGCAATATTCCCTTCTTTACAACCGCGTCTTTAGCAACCGCGAAAAGAAAAATAACTTTCTCGGGGAGTTAATATTACCGAATAGTTATTTCTTTTTTTTTTTTAATAAAAAAAATGCCAGTTATCATTAATGTACATTATTAGTCTGCTAAATTAAATTTATGTATTTTGACGCGATTTAAAAGTAATTTTTTTTTTTTTCTTTTGTGGCAAATAGGCAAAATCGTGCGCTTGTTACAGTTGTTACAAATAACTGTGCAAACATATATACACCATTGTTATAGCCTCTTTTTTAATATACTTGAACGAACACGCTAGTAAGTTGAAATAGTGGAAGTAGAAGCTCTTCGGGTCGCACCGGCTTTTCTTAAAACGAGGCGGACACTCGCGTATATGCCGGAACTTCTACGGCCTCGACATTTCATTTCCGTCGATTGGACGGAAGTTTCTCTCTCTTTCTCTCTCTATACGAGCCGGGGTTACTCTCGCGAAGTGAACAAACACGAAGGAAAAAAAGCAAAGAAAGGAGCAAGAGACGATAGAAAGCGAACAACGACGACGACGATGACGACAATAGCGACAGCGATGATGACGATAATGCATAAAGAAAATCAAAAGGCTTGGAGGATGAAAATACACGTTGGAAATTAAAATTCTCTTTTTCGTTAACTACAGCGACTTTAGCGTAAATAAACGACTCTTTAAAAAAAAATACCACGTTAATTAAAAAAATAAGAAAAAGAAAGAAATTTTTAATTATCATTACATTAACATTTTTACGTAAATATATAATAATTACATTTGCATGAAACGAATACATTTTGAACATTATCGACAATAAACGCAAAACGTTTTATCGCGCTGAATTCGTAGATAATTTTATATTCCCAACGAGCCGAGTGCATATCGTATAAAAGATTTATTGGCTTTGATAACAAATCCACGTAATATCTTTAAGCTTTCATCGTTACGTTGGAAAAGGGATATCGGGGCTAATGGAGCAGATTGCATCAGGCACCAAGCCACGCCAAATTTAGCGTTGCGGAATCCGGCCCAAACACGACCGAAATAAATAGTAATCATCTTAATCAACGAATCCTACTATTAGAACGTAATGTAGAAAGACAATCAGGAAAGATTTTCTCATGTCGTTATTACAAAAATCATAAATTATTGCTTTCAAATTTGCAAAAAAAAAAAAAAAAATTATAATTGTCAAGAATAAGCTGATAGAAACAGAATATTACGTATTTAATTTTATTAATTGCAGGATCATTAATTGTTTCGAATATATGTATACTTTGTTAATGCATCGTTAATTGAGGAGCATGATTTACCGCAATAGATCGCAGAAGACCTCGAAATTCGTTGCCTAAGTACGCTTGGCATGATTTCGTTTATTTCTGTGTCTAATAGACGCGAGTCCTTCGCGCTTCTGACGTATCAAACTAAGACCGTTCCTAAGTTACTAATTATAAGTGTGCTATATTTGGACAGGTTACCGATATATTCTGGCATTGATGGTAGATAGTTGCTCTACCTTTCATTAGAATACTTTTAAATTATCGAACATAATTTACCATAATTTACCGCCACGTTAATACCTCATGATTTTAATCCTTGTGCCACAAATACGAAATTATTTTAAGATGTAATTAATCTTATGTTTAATTTATACGTATAAATAATATTGAGATAGAAATTATATAAATTTAATACCAAGTAATTGGAATGAGCGAGGTAAGAGGGTAAATTCGAAAATGTTCCAGTAAATAATAAAGTAATTTACCGTTGTGCTATTTTTACGAAATTATTCCGAATACGTCAACTATAAAATTTTGATATATCGTTCCACGCTGTTGCAGGGAGAGAGAGAGTTGTTTTTCTCGTTCGTATTTTAAAACCGATAGATTTATCATTGTTTTTCTATTTTTGTTTTTTTTCCCTTTTTTTTGCAGTGGTCTTCTTTGACACTTCTGCAAAGTTAGCACCCTATTTTTAAAATTCCAATATAATTGATAAGGCTTTTTCTCAAAAAGTTTTACAATTCCCACCCGTCACATTTACGAAAAGTAATATTCAACGCGCGAGCGATTAATTGTACTCGAACCTACGACTGAATTATCGAATCGCTTATCGTGATTTCCCTTTAATTCAAAATTCTCTGAACGATAAAAAGAAAACCCGAGGGGGAAAGCTGCCCGGGCGAATAAAGAAAGATACGTATCTCGGGCAATAATCTCGCGCGCGAGAAATCATATATCGGATACGGAGAGTTAAAACATTAATCGTTTCGGCGTCTCGTACATTTTCGCACGGCTTGCTCCGGACGCTCGCAGCCGCGAGACGTGATACACTTTGACGTCATCAATATTGAATTCAACAGACCGGGGTTAACGGAGGTTAACTCGCTCGTCTACGCACGAGTTACCATCTTTCTGCTTTCTACTCTTCCCCGTCGTAGTCGACGATGTCGCAATTGCACGGCCAGACTTCGATAATAAATCGCGATCTATTGCATAGCGCGTCTCGTTCGTCCGCGTCGTAATTCAAAAGCGCAGTTCCCATTATTTGTCAGTGGACAGGTGAATTATAACGTACGAGTACGAACTCGATGTCTATAAAGTCCCTCTGTCTTTAGATGACGGAGTATCAAGCGGGGAGTTCTCTTTGAGCGAACGAAATGAGTTGCACCGCGCGCATATACTTTCTACCTGCGAACCTATCGATTGAGTTTTTTTCCGTTTTTTCTTTTTATCTTTTTTTTTTTTACGAAAAGCACGATGGAGTTGCAGCGTGCGGTAATATACAGCTTCCTTTCGAATTTTCTTATTTTAACCGGGATAGAAGTGTAAACGTAGAAAGTCGATTGGCGCCGAACTTTTTCGATGAGTATTGCTTGTATAGAAATCGAGGCGAAAGACGGGATCTCGCGTTGAGCCGTTTAGTTTTAAAGTAGCGCAACTCAAGTTTGAAAAATGCTCACATCGATTTGTGTTTGCACGCTACTTGAATTTATCGCGTTTCGAAACTTTTATTTACGCCACTTTGAAAGCAAACAGCTCAATCAGTCGATTTCAATGCGTCAAAGAATTCGCAGTCGATTGAAAAACTTCCTATAATAATTGCAATTGAATGGAGCCTTGCAACGAGTAGATAACCGGCTAATGCGAGCTAAATTTCTATTTTAAAAAGGAGACGCGGAGGTCTAAATTGTCGACGCTTTTTCGCTATGTTAATTTGCCCTCCCGCTTGACACACTTTGTGTCCAGTAAAATGTCCGCTTAATTTTCATCATCTCGTTCGTTTTAATTTTTTATTTTTTATTTTTAATTATTTTGTTAATTTTAGTTACTATTATTTTTCTACGCGTAATATGTTTTATAACCGGAACGCTTTGTGAAAAAAAGAAACATGCGACTCACCGTTCGATGCGCAGCAGCGGAGTTGACGATACTGCAAAGATGATCTGTAACAAACAAATAAACAATTTAATGTAGAGACGGATAATAACTTTCACTGTTGAAAGAAAAATTTATATGCATCTTTAATTAGTTTAGCAATTAAATAATAAAAAATAAAGTTTTCGTTTATCGAAATGGTAAAAGTATTAATTTTATGAAGAGAAAAAAAAGGATCCTTACCAAAACGTTGCTCCGCCGAAGCAGGATGCCTTTCCGAGGCCTCCTCCTCCTCTCAGTTGAGAGTGTCGAGTCGTCCTTCCGCGCACAAGAAACTCGCGAGAATCGCGACCGTGAATTTAAAATCGCGAAACTACTACTAATTTAACACTATTTATCGCGCGATGCTATCACGACACTCCCGTTTGAAAACAAAATCGTATTATAAAATCACCCGCCCGAATACTATGCGACACTACCGTAAAAACGACCGACGAACCGGCTGCGGTTCGTTTAAATAGTAATATCGGCGGTGACGGCACTTTGAATTCTCCTTGGCACTTTTATCTGTAACAAAGAAATAAAGATTTTCATTGTAGAGATGTTAAAATATTTATCATTACTTTAAAAAAAATCTATACGCGTTTTTAAGTTAATTTATTAATGAAATAATTTAAAAACTTTTTTCTGGTTGTCTAAACGGCAAATCTATTAATTTTGTATAGACAAAAAAATGATTCTTACCTTCCGAGTGGCTCCGCAATGCCCGATGCCCTTCCTGAGCCTCCTCCTCCTCTCAGATCGTCTAGTATAGTCCGGGATCCTCCTTCGATGCATGAGACATTCGCGAAAGATCTCTCCCAAGATAAATCCGACGAACAGACTGCGGTTCGTATATTAGTTATCGGCAACAACGGCACTTGAGCTCCTCCTCAGGGTCGGTCTTCATCTGAAACAGAATAAAAATTTATTTCGTTAGCATTATGATTAATATTCCAGGATGTTGAGTCTGCCCGCCGTGACGAAATCGTACCTATAATTGTACTTTACCAGTGCAGAATATCGGTCGCACAACTTACATTCACGTTAGCTAATTTTTTACAAGCAGAGAATGAAGTTATTTATCAACGCGTAACTGCTCCGGTTGACTATGTACTCGACCGGCTCGACTAAAACAGCGCCAAGGTGATCGCCAGATGACGTGACCATTGCGCGACTCACCTACTGCAACATGAGCCACGTACGCCCGCACGAGCTATGTACACATGTCGCGACCTCTGCTGTTTTCTTCTCGTTACGCAGCGATCTCGCACGAAAGAATTTTCCACACACGGCCGGTAGAAATAAATCCGCGACCGACTTGCTCTCGAAACCCGGTCGAAAAGAGCCTAATCACTTGCTCGGAATTATCGGCTATTGTTCCAAGGACACGATTGTAATATACGCGTAAATGGGAATAAAACTTACTTTTGTGGAATAGGAACTTTTCACAAGGAGTCTCCACATGCCAAGCACTCCTTGGAGAAGTTAACCCGTGCCTAATTACGTCGTGCGTCGCATGTGCGTAATACTTCCGGTGCAGGTGGCTTGTCTCCTGTGTAGGTGCTGCGTGTACGGTCGCCGGCGTGGGAGAGAGTGAGAGCGGTAGCGCGGCTCGGCGCTCGGCGCCCGCTTCCCCCACCCTAGCACCCTCTCCTCGCTTCTCTCACCCCGCGTGCAGTTTAACGCGCTGTAAAAAGATTTAAACGCCGAATATTATTTCGAATCTTATTTTTAATGTATCACGAATTTTTGATTGGTAGATACGTCACGGTACTCGCGAATTAGATCAATTATCTCTGCTTTTCGCAATCAAGCTAAAGAAATTAATATAATTAACGTCTGAATGTACATGTAAATTATATTTAAGGAAAAATTATACACGCATATTCGTGGCTCGTTGCTAAACATTTTTTAATGTAAATTAATGTTCTTTTTTAACGTATGGAGAAGTAAGAATAATCGAAGCGCGCTTTACAGTGACTAAGAAAAGTAAAAGTCCGAACGGTGCTCCTGCCTGCGAATATGAGAATTAAAGATGAGACTCGGGGGAGAGAAGGTTCTCTCTCTCAACTGGATAAATGAATGCTTCGCGATCATCATGTGCGTTCCTCCATTACATATTCCCGACACTTATTAGAAGGCCCTACATTCCATCCTGATAAACGGGAGGCCGAACCGACTTGAGCGAACCGGCTTTGTTAAGGCTCGATTTTACGCGAGCGCATGTAACGCGTAACTCTGGAAGCACGCTCGATATTTATACCTTCCGTCCTGTGTTTTGCTATCGCTTTTGCTCGTTTCTTCGGTGAACGTGGCGAATATTTCGTAGTAGAAGAGAAGAAAGGGTTGAACGCGCCGTCGATTGCGACCGAAGCGCGCACGCTACAGAAATCGGATTAAGAAATCGAGCTGGATATTGCATTTTTGATCGGGTTTCGCCGGTTCGTAACCGGCCGGGGTTTCCTATTGGGCTGAATTATTAAATTCAATTTTTCGAGTACTGAGAGATTTGAATTATTAAGACGGCCTTGGCACGAAGACTTTCTTTGCAATCGTGACCGTCTGTCTCCTTTCTTCTCCTTTCTTTCCTCCGCCTTTCATATCTGGTATCATATTTTTTTACAGCATCAAGAAACAGAATATAATATTTCGTATATATCTATTATCCTTTTCGTTGGTTTTTATTATTTGAATATTTCGTAATTCATTCTTTAGTCAATTTTATTTTAATTGAAACATAATTCACGCTTTATAAACAATTTCTTTTTTAATAAGTATTAAAGAGATTTTCAATTATTAGCTTCAAAACTATTATTATAATTTTTTAGCTATTTAATTTTAATCTTCCAACTGTATATCAATTTTTTTTAAATATTAATATTATTGATTAATATTTTAAACAGTTTTACATTTGACTTTAAGGTACGAAAATAATTCTCAATCAAATTATTTCATATTTTGTTTGGAAATAATTAATAACTGAAAGTCAGATTGTCTCTTAATGGCAATGTTGGTGAAAAATAAATCGATAAACCCCAAAACTGTTTTCGGAAAGAAGACGAGATTCCCGATACCGCTCAGCTGTGAAACAAACGTACGGAGGGGAATCGGCAATCGGGGGACGATCGGGGAAAGGTGGAAGCTGGGAAGGGAAGAATCTTCACCGGCTAGTTTTCCGCGCGATTTACCGCGAGAAACCCGAGAAAGGATTGAGAGCCCGAGATTGGAAGGAGTTGAGCGACGCGGAAGTGGAAGCCGGAGTGGATCGGAGGTACGGGGAGGAGACAGAGCCGAAAACGAAAAAGCTTGCAGCGAGAGCTTCTTAAGTGGGCAGTACTAGTTGCGAAGACACAGGTACACGGGTTTTAGAGCGGGTGAGGTTCAGGTTGCAGACGACGGGGTGCGGGATCGGCTGGGTGCGCGATATAAGGAAAACGCGGAACAGTAGCTTAGCGATAGGTATTATCGTATGAGAATCTCTCATCGAGTCCAATAGTTCGAGCGCGCGGATGTGGAATAAAGCTCATCAGGGATTCAGCCCGCAATCCGCATTCGATGAATTAAAGATGTCGCCGGGAGTAACAAGAATGGAACTCTGTCTCGTTTCTCCGCGGGGTCGCCTTTCCCGCACTCTCCGGAGCCCCTCCCCGACCCCGCTGCATTGCCGATTTCCCGATTCCCGCGGAGTCGTAGGGTGCTTATCCGCCTTATTACGAATAGAATTAACCTCTACTAGAGAGATAGCGGTCAAATATTATCGATCTTAAAGTCGAATAACGGAGTTCTGTTAGAAAAGAGGTCATTTAATTCGAATGAGGTATTTTATATTTCTTTATCGTTTGTCAAAAGGTTGTTTTCTGTTACAAACGTTTAATTTGCTATATTAAAAATAATGTTGGGAAAAAAAATTTATAAAAGATAATTTTTTTTTTTAATTAATTACTTTAATACTTAATTTATTTAAGGGATATATATTTATCTTTATCTATTTTTATAAACACGTGCGGCCGACAAGTAAAGTAATCTTAACGATAGCGATGTGAAATATCTACATGACTTAGCAGGTGCATTAAAATAATGATTTCATCAAGTAGCCCCGAGATTCTCATATCGATACTGTCTCTAAGTATAAATCTGCGATTCAGATTTCTCTTTGTACACGCTCGCCTATTTTACCCTGAATGCAGTGGGCGCTATTTGTTAAGTTAATCGCCGCAGGCCGCAAGCTTGTCGCTGGGCTTGATCAGCCTCGAGTGACGCGAAATAAAGATCAAGAGGGACGGCGGGCGGCGGGGTGTTCTCGAGAACGGGGGAGAGAGAGTGCCATCAAGAAAATCAGTCGCGGTCAGCGAAAGCGCGCGCGGCGACGCTTCGCAGCAAAGTGTCAGCAGAAAAGCCGGGGGTCTTGGGCGACAAAGAGCCCGAGTGGGTCTCGTAGAAAAGAAAGGTAAGAGGGGAAGAAACTGGGCGAAAAGGGTGGCTCAAAGAAAGAGAAAGAAAGCATCAAAGTGGTCGTACCTGCGTGGTTGCCATCATTAGGATGGTGGGCCATAGCTGCAATGCGGGCACCCATACGATCGAGTAGATGGAAGAGGGGTGCTGTATGCCTGCCGCGGGTGCATACTATGCACCAACTATACATTTTTTTTCTTTCTCCCTTCTTCTCTTTCTCTCTCTATTTTTCTCCCTCTCTCTTCCTCTCTTTTTCTTTTTCTCTTTTTGCCGTATGCATCTTCCTTGCTTGCTCTCTCGCAATGCATCAACTACGGCACTATCGCGAATCCTGGAAGCCGGGTTGGCTCGCGGCCAGGTAGGCTCCAGGTTCTGTCGTTCCTCTTACGTCTCGGTCCCGCTTTACGCTCGTAGAGAATCAACCCCCGTTTATTACTATCCCCTTCGTGGTATTCGGCTGCTTTACTATTTGAATTAATCCTTTATAATCCGGAATAAATATTCACCGCTACTTGCGAAACAAATACTAAGACTAGTAATTAAGCTAAAAAAAAAAAAAACAAATTTACATTATATATGCATAAAAGTGTGATTGATTTAACGTAATATAATTGACAATTAATTACCCGACACGTAATATTAATCCAGCATCTGCGGGTAACATTTCGATTGGTTAATTCGTGATGTGCGAGGTCAGTCTGAGAGAAAGAAAGAAAATAATAAAAAAAAAGAAATAAAAAAAAAAGGGGGAAGCATTTTCGGTCCGTCTCTAAAAAGAGCTATAGCGATTTGAAATTGGTTCTCTCTTTGCCGCCGGGCTATTCGTTCGATTCCCTCGCGGCTCGTCCGATCGGCACGCTACGATTCCAGCCGGACCCCAAGTGTACGCTTACGTTACCGTTAATGGCTCGTCGCTGTGCAAGAAGACAGTCACGACGGACAGACGGCACGATCTTTTTGGAACGCTGGTACGTTCGCCAAAATAGACGCCGGCATGCGAGAGCACCTCGAAGTAGGAGACGCGGCGTTCCGGTCCGCGGCGTCTTCTCCCGCGGGAACGCGGAGACGGGAAAATTTTCATGCGCCGGCCAACTCGATATTTATTTATTTACCAGATGTGCATAACGTCGTGCCCGCATGATTGTTCGTGCACCTGACCGGCGGAGGTTTGTTGAACCTGATCTTAAACGCGGAAGGCTCACGACAACTCGGCCGACACACTCGTCGCTTATTGAACTCCTCTCCGCGCAATAAATTAACATAGTCAGGTTAAATATTAATATTATCGCTAATGAAATCGGAAACTCGCTATTTTGATCGTATTGATTAATAATTACGATATTTTGGGAATGATATAACAACGGCTAATGACAATTTAAGGATTATTTGATGTATCACGATGAAGAATTTATCATGTTGATTCGCTAACGGAGCTTTAATTGATCGCATTTTCCTCCAATTGAACTTATCGCGTTTGATCCGGCGTTGTCACTAGTGACATTTGAATAATTACCCGGCATGCGATTATGTTAATCGGAAATGAAGAAATATAATGTACGAGCAGAGCGTATTAATGAGAAGATAATTAATGTAACGCATTGGCGTAAGAATTTTCTACGATTAAAAATTGATTCATCAGCCTGTCAACAAAATTATATTAATGGTATTAATATTATTTTATGGCGGGCAGCCTCGGGCGTCTTGAGTTGGCGCTCGAAATTTTGTCTGCCACCTGCAATGTTTATTCGATAATTCACGCAAAGACGTATTTATGTGCATCCGCGTAATGTCTTTGACAGCACCGCTGTGTCACATTTATCGATGGCGCGCGCGAACCTTGTATTTGCAGATAGGTCGCCGAGTATTCGCCACTAATTCTGGTACGCTCGGATACAGAAATAGAAGTTTATTATTGACTTAGCATGAGTTTCATAATGTTTTTTTTAGAGGTAACTAAACTACACGACTTGCGTACGAAGGATGAAAATAGCGGGATGTCATTTGTCACATTTTCTTGTATTAAAATAATTAAAAATAAAAAAAAAAAAAGAAGGCGGCTTGAATTAACTTGAGATCGGCAATTTGATATTACATCGTAGACTTGTTTAAATTTGAACGAATTCGATGAAATATAATAACGTGTCGAATATGTTTTTTTTTTTTTTTTTTTAAATTATCTATTTCTTTTTTGTGTGATTATTACTTTATGAATTACGTTTTTAATTTTTACTGCGGTTACGTTCTACGACGAATTATTGAATCACGTACTGTTATTAGATAATATTTAATTGATGCAGTCTAATGAATATCAAGAATTTCGTCGTGCATGATCGTAGTATATCGAATTAGAATTCTCTTCGCCTCGGCGAGTCGCGACATTATAACAGCGCGGCAATATGCCAGTATCGTGACCCGTTGCCGAAGATGTGACATCCCCGTCGACAAGAATCTCATCCCGCGGGTAATAGAGAGCGAAGAGTCTTCTTTTTGCCCCGGAGGTATCACGACGTCATTAATATAGCCATGGGACGCTCGCCGGAGACTCTCTATCTCTCACCCGCTCGTTTCTGCCGGGAACAGGCGTGCAGTAACTCCGCGTTTATTCAAATGATGCTTTAGGTTGAGCCTTGAGCGTCCTTTGGCGAAGGATAAGTAATCCTGGCAGATTCGCGAGAGGCGTAACTCGAGGAAGAAGCGAAAAAAGAAGCGCGACTGGAGATCGGCGACGGTGGGAGGAAAAGGTACGTTCGAGGGTCAGGGATAAGATAGCGGGAAGGAAAAGGAAAGAGAGATCGAGCGAGAGAAACGAGAATACCGTGAAGACGCGATAGAAACGGGGGCGAAGGAAGATAGAGAAGACGAAGGGACGAGGAGAAAGAGGCGGACAAGGCCATTCGTTTCAATGAACGGCCCTCCGGTACGGGGGAGAACCGCCTCTTCGCCCTTTCTCATCCCGTATCCTCTCTAGCTCCTAGGGGATCCGGGAGATAGGATAGGATAGAACTCGGTATATAGGACTTTATGCGAGTCTTCTCTGAATAGAAAAACACTCGAGCAGAGACCGGCGCGCACCGTGCTTGGCTCCGTCTCTCTTGTACGGGCGGCATCTCCCGCTACTCTTCAGCCTCCTGGCATCTCTTCCGAGATTCCTCTCTAGCGGTGAATCTCATTTGAATGGAGCCCGCCACCTCGCCGCCTCTTCTTCCGTCATTGACTACCGCGTGGATAGTCGATTCTACAGCTTCCCCGTGGTACGGCGAGACCAATATGCTCCGAAGCACGTTGCGGCGCAACGCGAGGCGAAGAGCTGGGGAGAATGAAGAGGTCTACGGCGAGCAAAGGTCGCATCAAGCAGCCGCGGATTTAGAAACGGAAGTTTCGGATTAGCCACGTTCTTTGGACAAATCTTTAGAAGCTATCGAGAGACTTCTTACACCTCTCTCTTCAGAGCTGCATTCGCATTCGGTGAAACAAAAGTTTCAACTTCAAGTTTAAACAATTCTTAAGACAGCTTGGATGCAACCAGCAATCCGAAACCGTTATTTATTCTATGTTAAAAAAAAAAAAGAAAGAAGTTTCGTCTGTCTGTCTTTTAGAGATATAAAGTTTTACAATCGTGTTTTTTTTTTTTTTTTGCAAATCCTACGTTTTTTTTTTTTTATGAATATTGAACGTAACTGTCTTCGAAATATGAAATATGCAATAAAATGTATACTTTATATTTGTGCGTAAAACGTAGTATAAACGCGTTATGTACGAACAACTGCATTTTACGTTAAGATATATAAAATATAAGTTTGCAAACTCAGCAGAAACGCGGCATTCTTTTGCCGAAGAAAACTGTGGTTGGCACATTACCAATGCAAAATGCAATACAATGCATGCCACTTCGGCAAATTCACCGCTCGTAAACTCTTTAACTGTAATTTCTTCCTCTATTCCAGATAAAACTTTAAGCTTTATCGTATCGTAAAAAAAAAAGAGAAAAAAAAAGAAACGCAATTGAAAACATTTATATATTATCTGCTTTTTTGGAAAACGTACTGTACGCGCGGGAGTCCTTCGGTTGTACGTTAGAAAATGCGGTCTCGTCTCTCCCTGTTTATTCCATTTGTATATATACTCAGTTAATCAACTGACTACTACTGTAACAAGTAAACTGCAGTTCTGTTTGCTTTCAACACTATAAATTACTGCATTCTTGAGAGAGGAGTTAAAGAAAGTTACAAGTAAACATTCCATTTCCCCCGAGCACTTCTTCATTCGGAGCCGACGACGTATCGCTCCAGCTTCCGTTTCGTTGCCATTCGGGACAGGGTAGAGTTCTGGGGCTGAGTAAGCTGGCCGCGTCATCGGCAGAGGGCCAAGGCACGAGCGGCTACCTTCCCGGGAAGCGGCTGGAACGAGAATGCGAGACGACCGAGGGCCGCGCGTGAAAAATAAGTTGTGCCGGGGAACAATTAAGGAAATGACAGCCGTAAATTTCGGCGGATCGCGGCCGCGTTTTAAGGACGTCTTCTCGCGCGAACGACGAAATTGCTTCCATCAATCCGGGAGTCGGGACAAATTAAGGAAAAATTGGCAAGCCCGCTCGGCGGAGAACGAGGGTATACCCCCCACTTTCAATTTAACGACATTTTTGTGGGCGAAGGTGACGTTATAACGAGCTCGAAAATTTTTCTTTCCCAGTTATTACGTTTTTTTAACGCAACGAAAAAGAAAGTACGCATCAAAGATAGCATTCAAACATTAATTTTTTTAAATTATTGTCAAAAAAATTCTTCAATCTTTTTAATTTATAGTGAAGATTTAAAATAAGATTGCGATTAATTGTTTCCCACTCGCTGTTCCCTGCACCGCGAGTTTCTTTTCAGATTTGAATTATCGTGAAGATTTTCACGGTGCTGTTCTTTAAAAATAATTCCTTAAACGAAATGCAAATTATAAAACCATTAAGAAACTATTCAACGACATGCTTTCGATAATGCCCTTTTTTATTGAGATCTAAGAAGAATCTTATTTTCGAGAGAGATGATGGCGTAATAAGCGGTGACGTCAGTGTCTCTAGTTTAGCCTAATTGTCTTTTAAATGTTTCGTCATGAAACAAGCATTAGCCGGCGTAGAGTTGATAACGGGTTCGCGCTGTATCGCCTTCTTAAGAATTCCGACTTGGTACCACTAATTAACAGCGGAGGGGCCGGATGTAATTTATGCAGGTTGGGGGGAGGGGCTCGTTACCAAACAGGTGGTGCCCGGCGGCTAATGACCTGGAGATACCAATAATTCATTGATTAATGCCGTGCGCTGAATTTGCAAGTCCAGTTATCTGGTATTTTCCTCGCCGGGGTAATAACAATTATCAAACACTCCAGGCTTTCGACGATTGCAGTCATTCGCTCGCATCGCGTTTTGCATGGGAAACGCAGGCGATGATTAAGATTAATATTCCTATTTAGCAGAGAAATTCGATATATTTTAAACGCTCGGCATTATTTTAATTCTGGCCTTCAAGCATAATTTTATGAATTGAAAAGCTGCTGTTAATTAAAATAAATTACAATCCCAAATAAAGTTTCTCAAGCTTGAAAGGTATCGCGAGTGCGATAAATTGATTGCTGAAAAAAAAGAAAAAGTTTGTGTAATTATTTTTAAACCTCGCGAAGATATTCTGAAGTCGTGTTGCGGCTTTATCGAGGCTCATCGGCGATTGCACAAAGTAACTGCCGAACGTTACGAAGTCTTTAAAGTGAACTGGATGAAACGGCGTATAATTAGATAAGGTGTAAGACGTATTTGGAGCGCGGCCATGCTGGCCCACCGCCAGTGTTCAGCTTTTCGGTATAAACCTATGAAAAGGGTCAAGGGGGTGTCCCTGGTGGAGAGAAGCGACGGTCTACATTGGTTACATCGGTTGCATTGATCGTATAGCACATACGCGATTGGATAATTTCACAGCCAACTAAAAAAGTAAAAAAGAGCGCGGACAGTTAGGTGTGATTTTTGTTCTTTTTTTTCTATTTTTTATTTTTTAATTTTTTTATTTTATCGCTCGTTATGGAGGAAGATATCGATATTTCTTTAACTCTACTTGAGAACCGTATTTAGATGACGATACGACATAGTATATGTTTCGTAAGTTCCTTTTATTTAAATAGTTTATTTTACGAAGTTTCTTTTTAACGGGGAAGTTATCAAAGTTAACCCGAAGGATATAAAACGGGAAAAAAGAATTTATTAAATCTTAATTCGCTTTTGGTTACGTAATTGTGATGTAATTGACGCTTTTATTTTTAACGCGTATTTTACGTAACTAACCTTATTACTATTTGCATTAACGGAAAATGGTCGTTGAGCAAACTCGTCATAGCAGGTGCACAATGTGTAGAATTAGCTACCATCAAAGCTAGGTCGTGTTAAGCTAAAGCTTTACTTTGGACGCACGCACCGCGTTTATCAGGCTACGAGGATTACGCTCTGAAGTGTCGACTCGCGTTGTTATCTACTAATTCCAATTAGCGTCAGTGATCTTCTGTGTTACCTTCAGCTCTAACTTTGGTTGACAGATGCCTGGGCGGAGGGATAATTTGGATTTCCGTCGCGATGCCACATTTTGTCAGACATATATTTGCGTAAAAAGACTCTTTCATAAAAAAAGAATAAAAAAAAAAGGTAAATATGCGTTGCGATAAAAGCAACATTTCTCAACGCTTTTTCCAGCGGGAATTATGTAATATGATATTTTACGATAATAAAAAAAAAAGATGAAATTAAAATATTTTAATGGCGCCGGGTGCTTTGTGTAAAATAACATTTACGGTATATTTTTTATTGCGCGAAAACTAATCAGGCTAATTGTTTTATTGTTTCAGAGAGCCTTAGAGAGTATTTCACCAAGTATGGAGATATCACAGAGGTCATGGTTATGAAAGATCCTACCACACGACGATCAAGGTAAGATACATTTTTTATTATTTCTTTTTTTAATTTTTTTTTATTTTTTGGAAATATTTTATATCTCTCTCGCAAATAACGGTTGAATGTCTATTAAAAAATATGTCAGGTACATCTTCATACGTGAATAATCTGATATGAATTCAAATGTCCTCGTAAAAATTCATAACGTCACAGCTACGTGTCAGTCTTCCGGAAATTTTTGTTAGATTTTTTATTTTGGTCGTTAAGCGCAAAAAAAAAATGATTGACGTACCAAGGTTGGTTTCGCTAAAAATAAGTATACCGATCGGTAGCTTATAAATCGCGCTCGTGCAATGCGAATTATTTTTAACAATATAATTATTATAATGTATCATAAATAATATTAATAAATCCGTAATAATTTTGGAAAATAAACGCCGTTAAAGCGAAATTAATGCGACTTGCATTATAGAAAATAAAGGCCGTACAAAAGGTTACGTGCATTAAATACGTTGGAAAATGCTTACAGAAACGTTTTTGATACTCGCTGCAAAATTAATTCACTGCACTGTTCGCATCACGAGGACTAATGCGCAGTATAATATAATGATATATAGCGTGCTGTGAAAATCGAGTTTCGGGTCGAGTGTCGCTGTTAAGCAGAAAACAGAGTAACACCGAAGCGGATGGTAAAATGCCAGAGCGCACCAACATCAGAGTAATTACCGGTTTTTAAGTGGAGGAAACGAGGGGGCGAGTCCGACGGCAAGGGTCGAAAGAAGAGGGACCGGCGCGGGAGGGTCGAAGGGGTGCGTCCAGTCGCTATATACAATGAATGTACCTTTGTACGTATAAAAGGGGACGCGCGTGCGTCTTATCGCTCATTGAATGTAAAGCCGATATTTTATTATCGCAAGATTAACGGAGATACCGGAGCGTGACTTGTCGATGCGTGGCTATGGAAATATATGTAACTATCGAAACGTGATACGAAAATATTTTCAACGTATATGTGTGGACAACGAATCTCTCCGTATATTTGATGTACGTGTATTTTTTTATTTTTTTTTTTTTTATTATATTCTATTTGTATTAAAACAAATACATACGATTCAAACGCATAAAAATCTGCTAATATATTTATGTATATGTATATTTATTTATTTAGGAAATAATGTATTAAACTTTGTTAAATAATTAGAATATAGATCTATCATATTATAGAGATTATTTCAGTCACTTCTTAATTATACATATTTTAACAATTAAAATCTCTTTCAAAATACATTTTTCTATTCGCGGCTTTGTTTTGTGAATTTTTTATCCGCTTATAATCGTATAATTTTTTTTTTTTTTTTCTCTCTCTCTCTCTTTGTAAAACTTTCGCGTGATATCCTTTTATTCCCTCACGCATATAGCTATTCTAATTATATTTTATCTACTCGATCTTTTTCACATTTAAATTCTATAAATTTAATAGTGTACAGACTTTCTATTATGCATTCAGGCCCTTAATATTCACCATTATCAACACTCAAGTCTTTACATTATAAAAGCGCGCCATCAAAACGTTTGTGCAGCGATAATCGCAGTCGAATTGTCGCTGTTTAAATTGCCGTCTCTGGCGCTTATGCGCCGGTTACCTCTCGTGCCGTGCATTTCTCCGTCTAATTAATTGGCCAGAAACTTTCGGGCCGTGCCCGCCAACCTTCTCTAATTATTCGTTCCTTTCATTCCCGCGGGAGGCGCGGAAAGGGGTAAGGAAGCTCGGGGACACGGAGGAGAGAAGGAACTGCCGGACAACAAAACGAAACAGGGGACAACTTACTTCCGCCGAGTTACAAAGCGCGAGCAACAGCCGGGCCTATTCGCACCAGCTTATTAAGCGAAAATAAAGCCCGCAAAATCAAAGAGCACTTCCCACACCCTCGCATTTATTCGCGACCTTCTTTCTCTCCCTCTCGATCTTTACGAATCGGCCGCCGTCTGGTCCCTTCTTCCTCCCGTGTTCTGAATAGTTCGAAGTCCGCTGACAATTAAGAGTTTTGTTCTGTACTCTTTCCGCGAGCTCGTTACGAACACGTCGAGGTGGATAAAATCCGTTTCGCAGTTTGAGAGCGAGGATCGTGGACGTTCGGAGATTCGCGGGAGTAATTTTCTATCTAGAAATGGAGAAGAAACCGCGCGTGCGATAAATTAACAAACGATAGCCGTTCTTACGCTAAAAATATAACTATCGAGTTTCTAAGTGCGGGAAAATTATTCTTTAAATAAATTATCCGCTTAGTTAAATAATCCGTGAAACGCAAACGATATTTCACCGGGGAAATTAGTCTGCGTTGAAGCTGGCGACGGTTCGCGAGTTACCGTTGCGAAATTAATCGAAATACGCCGCCGATAGATTTAAATTTCTTTCGCCGTGATATAACGGGGGTATTTCCCGGGTAGGTGGAGATCGTTTAAGGGTCAGGCGCGACGGAGACAGCGAACGGAGGAGACCGGAATGGAGAGATAGAAGGGACCGTCCGGGAACTGGAGCGGTTGAATCCCTCAGCGCCACGTCGTAGCTCATATCTGCCGCAAGGGGACGCGGATCCTGTATGCAGGGGTTGAGGCATGGGGTTACTCTGCGGGTTGTAAATTAATGGTTAGCCCGTGGCGTGGTGGGGTTCGGCCTAAGGGTTCTGGTTGATCTATGGGCGGCATGTGTGCCAGGTCAAACGGGCCTTGCCCACTGATACGGGAGCGAAAATCTGTCTCTCTCTCTATATATATATCTCTCTTTCTTTCTCTTCCTTTTCTTTCACCCCATTCTGTCTTGCCCTTGCTTTTTGTCACCCTCTTTCTACTTGTCGCACTGAAGTATAAAATCGATAACACTTTTGATAAAACCTCCGGAGCGGGTCTAGTATTTTTAAGAAAATTTAATTTGCGAATTAACTCGTTATCAGAACGATTCATCTCATCTTATCTAAGAAATTTCTTTTTTTTTTTATTAGGTTTACATATTTTAAAGTCACGCGGTTTACGAGATCAATTGCTTTAATTAATTGATATTATACTTTTATATTAAATGTAATTTTTTTTTTATTTAATTTTATATTTTCTAAATATATAGTTTAATTTTCTTCTGCTTTCAACTTTTATAATGAAAATGATTAATTCTGTAGTAACTTTATACAGAACGTACATTTTCTCTTGAATTCTGAAACGCGCGATTATTGTTCGCTAACTTAACGGCTATTGCATTTACATTAATTTTTATATACGCTTTCGGAATATAAAAGTAACGCGATGCAGTCGAGTTAATCGACCTTTTACGAGCTTTCCAAATGGTCGGTAATACCAATGAAATTCTGACTGCGATCGATGTATAATAGCGGATATTCGGATGCAGTTAGCCTCGGATACAATTAGGTTTCTATTTGTGGAATTGCATTTTGAAAAGAATGCGACGCAATGTGCGTCGGAAAATACGTTACTTCTTTTTTATCCCTCAGCTCTCCGTTATCGGTCATTTTTAATGCAACATTTAAGCTACGAACTTGATATATCTAATATTCGTTATTACATTGTATGAAGTTCTGTAAATCGCCATCAGAATATTTATATTTCCACAAAAACGATATTTACTTTATACTCCGCTGTAATGTCCTTTCATTTCGGTTCTAATGTCTTTTTTTTTTTTTCGTAAAACGACACGTTTGTTAAATTTCGACGGCGTATAATATTTAAGAACTTTCAATTGACTTGACATTAATTTAACTAGGACGTTTACTCTTAAAAGACTCGCCGTTGCGCAAGGCCGCCTTCGAGTTGTTGAGATACTTATCGGTACAATCGTTATTTTTCGTTAAATGAATCGAAATCCTCATTTCTGGTGGGTTTTTTTGCTTCTTTTAAGGGAGGCTCTCTCCTTCCTATCGACAGTCTCATTTCCTGCCTCAAACTTATCAAGACAAATACACTTTGAGCACGCTTCCTTGAACGCCTCTCGCCGTTCATCCGTCGGAAAATATCTCTAATGAACAAACTATCCGATTTGAGCCCGCGCCGCGCCATCCCGACACGTCTTCCCCTCGCTCGTCCTTCCCCCGTCTTCTCGCGAGAAACTCGCCGTCTCCGATAACCAATCTCAATTTCGTCACGATATATTTGTTACGCGGCTACGAGCTTTCATCTAGACTTCTCGCGTCCCCTTTCGATTTCTCGCCTACTTGAACACCTCGACACGTGTTTGTAACACACGTGACATAATAAGCGTTTGCGTTCCCGATCGAGAGTACGGCAAGAAGAATTTAAATAGTCGTCACGTATCGGTTATTTACCATTCGCCTTGTGGAGGGCTTATTTACATTTCACTTAATAAAATACAAAATTTATCAAGCGATACGAAAAGGGAATGAGCTTAAATCGCCGTGGAATATTTTCCTAATTAAAATCTCCGAGGTTGAACCCGCGAGAGTATTAATTGCGCGATGTAACTTTTTTTTTCTTTTTTTTTACGTTTATCCATTATTTTAAGTTTATCGTAAATATGATAGTAAAGTGCAGAAGTTAGGATCGACAGGCCTAATAAGAGATGACGGCCGTGTATAGAATGCGAAGGAGAGCCGAAGAACTCGAAGAGTCCTGGAACTATCCTTTCGGCGAGGCAATCTGTTAATTCGATCGTAACTCGTCGTTAAGGGAGAATTTAGTTGGTACTTGCCAGCGGTAATTACACGGGTTTTGCGGCACATGAGGTGGAGCGAGACGGGGATTCCATGAAAGGCGAGAAAACGAAGGGAGCCCCTGGAAGAGAAAGGCAGAGAGACAGGCAGATGCTGGCTGAAGTAGAATTTATTGGGCGATAAGCGCCGTGCAACTTTCTTCCCTTACGATCGTCATTCTTTATCAGCCCACTCGTGGCCGACAGTGCCGTATCGGCCGCACCAGGATAGACTAGGTTTTATGAATCGGGATTATTAAGGTCTTTCTTAGATAATAGATCTTCCGCATCTCCTCTCCGCGCGCCAAATGAAAACGTCGCAGGAAATTTCGGACCCTTCGTCTTCGCGCGTCTCACCGGCACATTTAAAATTAATTATCCTTAGAGTGATATCAAACCACATTTATTATAATTAATTATCAATTTCAATCGATACTAATATTTATTAACCCTCCCAAAAGAAGAAGAAGAAGAAAAAAATAATAAGATTATTATAAGAAAAAAATTTCACAAAGACTCGTTCGACATAAATGCATCTATTTTGAGGATTAAGATATTTTTTTTACCGATTACATTCGCGGATAAATAGTCCGTCGTGGTTAGGGCTTTCGAATATTTTCCGGGCGTGCGGTTCGGTCGAAGATGCGGCCAGGTCATGCGTACCGATCGTTTCCTAGATGTTATAAGGCGCACTCCGGCTGATAGCCGTGCACATGACCGCGCGGTATAGGCGATAGAGGTCTTGAGTAATTTATCAGGGTACCTGAAGGGCGTGGGTAGCGATGGGCGCAGGTGATGCGCGCCCGAAGATCCGTGACCAGCGCCGTGGTGCGAAGTCTTATCTGCTCAGCGGGCGAGCGCACGAGGGTGCTCATCTACTCGCCGTTAGTTAGCGATGTTAGCGATCTCAGTTTTCGCTGTGGCACAGAAACGTCACAGCGGCGATATACACGTAGCTCGACTCGAATCTACCTTCCCGATGTAGATACGTTTATAAAATAACGTACGAAACGCTCAGGGATCAATCGTGTAAATTAAAAATAACAAGATCTCTCTCTTTATTTAAAAAAATTTTTTTTTATCTTTAATTTAATTTATATTTTTTCTAATTTATCGCGATAATTTCTTTACTTGTTTTTTTTTATGTATTTATATTTTAAGACAACGTTGTTGTTTTCAGATTCATCTTTAAAGACGTTTAATTTTGATTATTAATAGCAAACCCAGATTTTATCTGCAAAAAAATTTGTGGAGTCGCTTACTGAAATAGTTATCTGTAATAATTATTATCCGCAAGTTTTTGCTCGCAACGTTCTTACGGAATTTAATTAGTATATTTTCACAGGGCGTTAGATCTGAAGAAAGAACTCGGCGTCAGATAAAGAAGAGATATATGTTTCTTATCGCGCTAAACTGTAACGAACTTTATAAAGTTTACGTTAAACACTTCGATGCTTAATGTACCGTGTAATGGAGGGAGGGAAAAGGAACGAATCGATTTCTCTCGTTTTGCGATCAAAAGGGAACGTTCTCGCGATTGAAAAATACATTTGTTTGTCCGCTGGGATGTGCAAATATAATTACTAAGCGAATGTACACGTGCGAAACAAAGGGCGGGGTATTAAAGGCGATCGTGATAGCGGCAAAGTATGCACGTATATCAGCGTATCCTTCGGTAGAGGGGATCGGCGGGAGGGGAAGGCGCGAAATGTGGAGGATGCGGAGGTGGGTTAATGCGAGTCCGCGTAAGGACACCCGCTGCGCCCTGCGGGAGTTAACGCGGGAATCGCGTGTTCCCTCGATGAAGTACCGAACGCCGGAGAACGTAAGGAAGAAAGACGACTGGAATGAAGGGAAATAAGATAGAGAGAAAGCGAGAAGCATTTTTCGCGATTATTTTTCTATTTATGCTCGCCGAAGCGAATGGAGAGAGAAATCACCTGTCGATGACGCGATGACGTTAGCGACGGCTTCAATTCGTTTTGGTTTAATTTTTTTTTTTTTTTTCTTTCTTATCGGTCCGCGTAATTTAAAAAATCCGTAAGCTATTCACGAGAAAATCGTCGATACTTCGATATATTCGCAACTCTAAAAATTAATTTTTATTGAAAGGCAAGTTTGAGATAAGAACTTTTTGTTTTTTTTTTTTTCTTTTACGTAATTTCTTTTGCTCGGACATTATGTTAGCTGCGTATTCAGGAAACCGTGTTGCAACATACCAATAATCGTGGCGATATCCGCGCTTTACGTTGCGCCGCCGCGAGACTCGAGAGGGAACACTTTTATGGACACACCTTACATCGTTTCGGCTGCTCGAGCCGGCGCTTTTATGGGGCGCGTTCTCTGTAATGCTTCAGCATTACGCGACGCGGATGCCTTACAACACCGTGAAGTAAACTCTTATATTACGCCGGAGAACGGCGCGGCGATACGGCGCGGTAACGGTGATTTGTTTTCCGCTTGACAACTTTTGAGCACTCGTGCAGTAACGACCGCAGTTTCCGCGCCTGTACCACCACCTTAACCGGACGGTCGTGGCCGTCGACGGTGCAACGCCATAAACGCGGGCCGTAAGCTGAGAGAGAGAGAGAGAAAAGAAAAAAGCGTAAATGTAAAATCACGCCTTATCATCGTGATATCGCGAATATAAAAGTCACCATTAACAGATGATAATGCTCGTTAACGGGGACTTTTGCGCGGCGCCGTATCCCGCGGACGTGATTTTTATCTTTTGCTTCACCATTAGCTTTCGCTAATCAAGTTATACTACGCGGCAGAGGTATCTAATTCTCGTATGGATCTTACTAAAATTTAAATCACGAAGATATAACTTCCGGCTAGCAGGGGTTCTAAGAACAAAGTTATTTCGACTGAATACACACGTATGTTATAATTTCTTCGAAATTTTCTCAAGACAATTTTTGATTAGGTGACGATTTACGAGCGGTATCCCCGAATATTTTCGCGCGTAGCTTCAACCCGGGATCCCCGATCGCCACGCGTGTGTGAGCGCCGACACCTGTGACCGCGTTCCGTTGCTACACGATTGCATCGTAGAACTTCTATTTAGACGCGTGATATTAATAAGCGACGGGGAGGAGACCGCGCGGAGGTAAGAAGCGCGCCCCGAAAGACGCAATCACGTTCTCGAAGCGGCAAAACGGGTTAGTCTACAAAAATTATCTGCCGCTGACGCGCCTCGATCTATTAGCATCTAACCTGCGCGGCCGCGAATTTCGTGAGAAATCGTGGGCACGTGTCGCGGCGCGTCGCGACGCATCCGCGACGCATCCGCGACGCGTCGCGCTTCGCGCCGCGTCGCCGTTACGCGACTTGGCGTCGGCTTGCGTGAATGCAGCCAGCAACGTCATTAAGCAAATCACGTGGACCGATCCGTCTGGGATTTAATGGTTGTTTGTTGGCTCCGAACGCGCTAGACTGCGTCCCTTCTGTTCTGCATATACCTCTTGTACTTGTGTTAATTTTCTAGCGCCAAGCCAAAAGTTAGTACGTCAAACATCAATCTCCCGGCAGGTGAAATTCAAGCCCTGTCGTCAATAGACAAATACGCAATCTCAGATCCGACAAACATTTTAAAACTTATTATTAGAAGATCTAATTTTAATTCTTTATGAGAGAATCGAGGAGAAAGACAATTCACAGCCGCTGCCGCGTTGCGAAAATAATCCCGTCTGAAAAAAAAATTTTTGTTACGCGTGAATTAATTGTTAATTGTCGCTGCTTTTTTGCGACGATTTTGGAATCGCGAAGAAACGCTTTGTTTTTTTTTTTTATTTTATTTGAAAGTAGACGCCTCGAGCTCGTCGAATGCATTAAAACAATCGCGTGAGCGGATAAACTCCGCGCGAGAAGGACAACGTTTGGTTGACGAGCGGACCTATTGCTGTCTCACTTTTTTTACGCGGTTGTCTCTTTTTCTCCAAGGCCCGAAATCTCTAGTGGCCATGTTAGTTTAATTGCGGAGACCCGGGCGCGAGAACGTGTCGCTAATCGCTCCGTAATTAGGCGTATTTTTGACCGCGGATAGGAAGATTTCGCTAACAAATAAGTGTCGACGTCGTCGACTCGGAAACGGGCAATCGTTTTCTGTACCTTTCTGTTACTCCACTCGTCGTTTTGTGCTTCGTTTCGCGCCTCGAAAAAGTGTTTCGGGAAGAAAGGGTTATGTCGCCGGTGGAGCGCACGGAGCGTCCGACGTGAATTGCGCCACGCGTCCTGCATTACCGGCCTGCATTACCAACCCGCATTATCGACCCACATTATCGACCTGCTTCACTCGTCATCTCAGAGCACGAAACCTGCACCTAACCTCGACCGTCTTCTTCGTCGCGGCCGAAGCTCCCATCCCGTTTCGAGCAAGTGACTTTTGCGGAACTCGAGAAGATAAAGTGCGCGGGGAACATTTCGTATCGCGACCCGTCTCGTTCGCCGCTTGACTCAAGTTTTGGACGTCGTTCATCCTACCAACGGGAATCGAAGGATCAAAAGTAACCTCTCTGTACATCGCGGCCGGTTTCTTGTGTCAGGATCGAGGACGACTCGAGTGAGAAGACAAACTGTATACAACAAATAATCGCTCGTCCGTCGCGCCTCGTAATTTAATTCGTAAAAAATCGCCGCGATAATCCACCGTCATTTTTGCGAACGTTCGTGTTTCGAGTGATAGCGTTAGTGATCAGTGATAGAGATTGTAAAAAAAAAGCAGAGCGTAATACAATGTCAAGTAATGTGAAGTGCTGCAAGACGTCAGGATAATCCCAAAACTGCCACGGAAGGAAGGAAGGAAGGAAGGAAGGAAGGAAGGAAGGATGGAAGGATGGAAAATAGCCAACCTCTAACCTAACCGAAAGCTACAAATGTAAGTGAACCGGCAACACGCCGTCGACCGTAATTACACAATTGTAATTATCATAATTAATTAATGTTCTTAAATATAATGACGTGCGAATTGAGACCTTTTGAAAAACTGTGCACATGGTTTCATCTATTTTATTAAAATGACGACTCTGTCGCCGAACTATTTTAATTTTATATATTGCCCCCCTTTTTTTTTTCTTTATTTATTACGAAATAAATTTTCAACGTAACGTCGCGCGCGATTAATACCGCGCGATATCGAGGGAAGCGACTAACAGTCCGCCGTTTATGGGCCGCGTCTTTGATAACATATCTCAAATAGCGGTTCCCAACATACGTTGCACGCGCGATGAAGACGATGCACGACGTCGAGATTACACTTAAGACACAACCGACGTATCTCGCGCGGCGATCTCTCGATTACCTCTCTCCGTTCGGGAACCTTCCTCTTGTTTTCTCCTAATTCTTCCTCATCGTTTCGTTCATACGAGGTTTCGGTACCGGCGATTTTATTTGCACACATTTTCCCTTTAGCCTCGATATCCTCGTGACAAGCTAATTGAACATTACCGCGTTTTTATCTTAATTAAATTAGATCGTTTTCCGTGCCCGTCAAATCGTTTACGTAATAAAATATTTGTTGGGAATTAAAAAAAGAAAAAAACCAAAAAAAAAAAAAAAAAAATTGTAATCTGTCGACGTTGACCGGTGACGTTTCAAGTGAAACACTACAAAGCGCGACTCGACGGTTTTAATTGCGATCGATCCAAAAGCGGGAACGTGCTAGGCATCGGCTGGTCTAATCGTCGCGCACGATAGTGCATACGCGGCCAAACCATTATTATCCCGGAGAAAGGGGTGGAGGGAGGATTACATTCTCTGCAGTGCTGTATGCTAACCGAGCTGAACAAACCATATTGTATCTCACTGTCATTTACTAAACGTAAGTGAAACCACGTAATGGATGTAAATTTGTTATTGGATAACGTAGTTTAATTACTTTTCACGGTGCGATAATCGATTGCGAAATTGCTTCTCTCTGGCTCCCTTTTCGCCCTCGCTCGATAAAATTCTCTATTAAATTACGCCACATAAAACGCACGTCGTCGCCGTCTAATTTTTATAAATCCCAAGCTCCAGGTGAGGACGGATCAAGTGCGAGCGCGGCGCGATGCAAATTTTGCGCGGGAAACGCTCACGGGGTACGCGTTGAAAAGTGTCTTTTGTCTACGACGGTGTGTAAAATTATAAGGGCTATTGTTTCGAGAGCGCGGAGATATATCTTTAGATATCGATATAGGACGGTTGTATGGCTCGGCTCGGTTGGTGGCTATGCGAATAGTGCTCCATCCTTCACCCTGGCGTTTGCGAACTAACTCCGCGCCGGGTGCATTCTGGCCGTTGTCGGTGTGCGTGCGCCCCGGCTCTCGCATGCGGGACGGATTGCTGCTGACCCGTTGTTAAGTTAGTTCGCCGTGCTTCGTGTCGCTGTCGGGGGAATAGTTCTGCTAATTAAATTGGCGCCGCGCGATTGGCGTGAGGGCGGCGAAAAATAGTGGTGCGTTCCACGGGGCGACGTTGTCACGGCATTGGGTCACGGGGAAAACTACCGATAGACAGCCGTTGGCAAACTCACGAATTTACGCCGGTTTAAACCGTTCCCGTTTAGATTTTGCACGTCAAGAACATCGTTACTCCACAAACTCGTAATTAGATCTTGGCGCCGGGCTGCGAAATGCGGTTTTCCGTGAATCGCTAATTATTATATTGAATTATTAAATAAAATTGACGCCCGTTTACATCGAGACGGTTTCAAGATTTTAAGGCGATTTATATTCAGCCGAGTATAAATTGAACGGCCAGGGGCCGGCGCTTATGATTAGATTTAGCTCCTCCCGAGATTCTTTTACGATTAAATAATGCTATGTAAATTACTTTATTTAACCTTGATTCTTCCTTTCAGGAAGTACGGATTCTTTTTGATATTCTTGTTTACTTTACGCGTTCTTTCGTCGTCAACTCGTTTAAGTTCATTTCACAAAGATTGGACGGAAGCTCGGAGTATGCTTGTTCAATATAAGCTCGTCCTTAACTTGACAACCGGATCCAGAAGAAGCTTGACTTTTCCCTCTGAAGTCCCGGAGGAGCCGAAAGAAAAAGATGTTTGTCGACCGCGATATTTTTGTCGTATTGCGCATTCGTTTTGTATTGGGGGTTGCTCTCTGCGACTCGAATGGAAACTTCAAGCATGCTTATTCAATTTGAGTCCGTATCTTTAATTCGATAAGTGGATGAGGCGCGTTTGATTTTTCGCCCCCCGAACTTACGGGGAAAGAAAAATGTTCGATGCTCGCAGTTCCTATTTTTCTTCATTATTTTGATCGCGTCGTCCGTTTTCGATCCATTTCATTCTTTCGGAAATCGAATAAAAACTTTGGCACCACGTTTGCTTCATTAATTTAAGTTCGCTACTAATTCGATAATTCAATGTAGAAACGTATCTGATTTCTCATTCTTACATTTCTACCGGGAGACGTTGATGTGAAAAATTTTCCCGTTGCCCTCGATCACTTCCGAGTTTGCATTCGATTTAATTTTTAATAAATAATTTGACACAGCCCGAAGTAGGTTGCAACATGAGAGGGGGGGGGGGATTCCTGTCATTAATACCGATTTCAAAAAATAAACCGCTTTAAGTAATTGCTGTATAAAAGTAAAATAATGGGCTTGTGCAATCCTCCGGGCATTTCGCCGAGCGAATTTTTGTTTGCATTTATTTTCGACATAAATCCCGCATATGCGAAATCGAGCGAATGTAGATCATAAATTCGCAACATTTGGGAGGGCGCAACATTGTTTTCGCGGGCACCGGTTTGAAAAAGGAGAACGGAGTTCGCGGAGTTCGTAGCGGGGGTAAAAAGTAGCACGAGAACGAACGAGCGTTTCATTACACGTAGCGGAAGGAGCAGCGGCGGCGGGAAGGGGAGGAGGGCGGAAACGACGAGGGGGTCGCAGCGAAGGGTGGAAACGACGCGGTTGGTTACCGCGCGTAAACGCACGCTGCGCACAATTACAGTAACTAATCGCATTGTTTTCGTAGCTACGACGCGGCGTAATACGTCATAACATTCGATCCAACCCCCGACCAACCCTTGATCCTTGGCTCGTACCCTCAAGCGTTGACTCTCTCTCTTTCTCTCCGTATCTCTAATGCGCTCGAAAATTGCCGACCCACGTAATACACATGGATCTAGGAAAGTAACGGATTCATGCGTGTTTACGAGCATCACGTTTGTTTGCAGAAATCCGAAAGGTGAACGCACCCGTAGCGCGCCCGTCATTATTTTTCTCTTCTAACGCGAAGCGAGAGTGCCGATTTTGGTATAATTTCGAAAATCATTTATATTCATTAAGTAGGAGAATTAGCGGACGTAATTATTGCGCGATCGCGCATAAAAAGGAACGTCATGATATGCATTTATTAGATTGGCGCGCACACACGCCGCAGCGCCGTGAATATTTTATTGCCGCGATAAACAAATGTGGAGAAGAAAGAGAGAAAACGCATTATGCTGAAATTCATATAAACAAAAATCGGTGATTTATTTGCATCAAGATATCTCCATACCGCGAGCAAATTGCAATCTGAAATTCACGCTGCCCCTATAATATATGAAAACCGTAATACAAATTCTAAATTAATTTCCAATAAAAAAGTCGTTAGCCAGATGTCCTAGGGTGCCGTACGAACAAATGATTTCGAGCGTGCACAACTTTTAGTATTTCGTCCTTTTCTTTTATTTAGTTATTTTTTTTTTTTTCCTTTTTTTTCTCTTTCTTTTTTTGAGGGGGGGCCAATTCTCTCGCGCCATCCCTCGCTACCACCTCGAATTTATGGCGAAATTGTTAAACGACGTTTGAAAAATTCGTAGCACATACCATCGCCTGGTTTTCCCCAGTTCTCCTATGATCGTCGAATTTATATCCTCCACTTCCGCAGGATAGGAATGTGAGTAGAGCTATGTAGGAGAAGGAAAGGGGTGAGGAAACGCGTTAGCGTTACAAACCGTTGCGCGGCTGCGAACGAATCATGATTTTTAACGGGGCACAGATGCCTTGAAAAATGTTTCAAATCTCTGTACGTATAGTTTTAAATAATTAAGCGTTTACTTTTCCTAGATTATACTGCGAAAATCTGACCACGGTGTTGTGCATTTTGCAAAACACCAGGAAGAGCGGATAAATTTCCGCGCTCTTAAATAACCTTCGCTCTTGATTGCCTCTCAATTTTCGAAGTTAATTTATTGCTTGATACCAATTTCATTTTGTATAATGGAGAGTCCTCCATAATTAAATGTATCCTACCATATTAGATGTTCGAAATGACTGTGTAATATGTATACGTATGATTTACATTAAGCAGAAATTCAGACCAATTATCGAGATATTTTACATTGCGAAAATTAATGGGGGCAAGCAGGGAGGGGGGAAAAAAAGAAATAAAATATAAAATAACGTAAGAAGAAATCTTTAAAGAACGTCGTGGCGAAGGATCGGAAAAACGATGCGGTAACTCGCGGGTGCGTTTTGCGGGCGATTATATTAAGCGCTCAATCGAGGAACAAAGCGAGATGCGGAACTGGGAGATGTGATTACGTTGCGTATCGCGGCGGGATGCGCGGCGCGATAATAGCTATTTGCATTAACGATCCGCGTACGCATGGGGCCGCGTCGCATGATCGCGGCCGGTTGCAGCCCCGGCCGGCTCAGTCAATCAGTGAATTCGAGCCCGGGATACGTCAGAATTGTACTAACCCGGCCGGGGATAATCGCGTTACCTTCCCGATTCTGATTACCGACCTTAATTAGACAATGGCAAAATGATGCGTGGCGCGGCCGAGAGCTTTCGCAATACGCATTTCCCTGTCGACGGGCCTCCGGTTTCGCGCGGCGCTCGAATTATCCGATCGATCTATTTATGCCGCGCATCCCTTTGAGCCTCACATTCTACCGGCCGTTTCGATTTAATCTCACCTCTTGTCTCCCTCCTCCTTCTCCTCCTCTTCCTCCTCTCTCTCTCTCTCTCTCTCTCTCTCTGCCTTTATCTCGAGAGAATTTTCTATACTTGGTCCACGTCGAATTGATAATTTCACCTCCGTGATACTATTTCCTTTTACATAAAAAAATAAAGAAATATTTTAAATATACAATTTCTATGCTTCAATGAATATTTAAAAAAATTTCACAAGCATTCTCTATCGCGAGAAAAATCTCGATGGCGTCCGTGCCGTGAGCGTTTTAATTACCGGTGCATTTTCCGAGATGTTTATACGCGCGATAAATCAGCCGCGAATAAAAGTCACGTCTCCATTTAAATGCACCGAGATTGGGTGCGTTGTCGCCGGTTGTCACGAGGCACCCTCGCCCTCGCGTCGACGGCGATAACAACATGGGGCGCGGTAGGGCGCGGGCGAACGAGGGGGCTTGTAAGAAATAATTGAAATGTCGGGGACGTTTGATTCATTTCCCGCGGCTTTTCTTCTCATTTTATATGAGAGCACCGCGGATGGATGCGAACGGCGCGACTTGTCCGCCGTGAAGGGAGAAAGAGGCGGGTGGAAACGGCGAGGAGAAGGTGAGGACCAGATCGCGCGATAGAGCATGAGAAACGTCAAAGGCCGCGGTATATCTGATGGGACGGGGAGCTCCGATTCTCTATACGAATGCACTTATCCGATTGGCTCCGCGAATCAGCCGCGTCAGCTTCTTCGTTTGCCTCCAGATCTGGTTTAGGTCCTTGTCTGTGCTCCAACTTAGACGACAACCGCCCGTGTTTCTTTCCTTTCCCTTCCCGATCGCCGATTTCGTCCCGGCAACTTTCAGTATCAGATACGATTTGAATTTCTTTAAAACATCATGCTCCGCCTTCACTTCCGCCGTCGGAAACGGAAAGCCGTAGGTGGTTTGCTGCTGCCAGCGATGGCTTTGATACGTTCCGATAAAGCGAGATATATTCGCATGTTTTACGAGTTGTATATAAGAGTAATTTAGCGATCGATAATTTAAATGGGAATTTCGGATAATGTATAATAATTAGAATGACGGAGCCGTTTGCGTAAAATAGAAAGACGAGCATCTCCGGCGGATTAATAGCTCCGATATATTTCAGGCCGCGAAAGAAAATCGCAAGGCGGAATTTTCTTGGGACCGTAAATTCCGCGCGAGTTGCATGTTAATCGTCTCCGTATAATTCTCTATTACGAAAGATAGTTTTAATCCGGAGTTATCCCAACTAATCTTACCCGCGGTCAGCTCTATGTAATTCTGGGGGATCGACCGTGTTTCCAATCGCGACAAATGGCAGCGGGTCGCGTTTCGCCCGCGAGTCCTCGTAGTCGTAAACGTTCATCGGGGCGGGCAAACCAGCGTTTTCATTAGCCAAGATAATCTGTTTACTGCCGCTGGAACGATACGGCAACCCGGGCCAGCGTTGCACACATACCACTCGAAAGCCATGGAAGCTCGTTGCGCGTTCAGCCCCCGCGCGCGTTCTCTCTCTCTCTCTCTGTCTCTCTCTTTCTCTCTCCTCCACCTTCCGCTGCCTCACTCGCGTGGTTCCGCGCTGCCGGCGAATCTTGGGTGAACCGTTCATGAATAGTGCATGGTGCTCCGTACTGGTATACACGGGCGTCCTATATAGCGCCGCTATAGTGCGACGGCGGAGTCGTTCCCAGCGCCATCCAGCCCGGGCCGGCCGGGTGCGCAGAGAGCAAATTGAATAGTGGACGTCATCTAATATACAGGTTGTCCCACATGTTCCGCTACGCGTCACGTCGTTTCGGCCTGACATTATTTATTGCCGCGGCGGTGGATACGCCGCGCTGTGTTCCACAACCCTTTCCCTTCCCCCCCCCGGCCCCCTCTCGTTCCCCGTCTCGCTCACCGCCCACGCTATTATCTCTCTTCCTCTTTTTCTCTCTCTTTGCCTGTCTCTATTTTCCACCCCGTCCTATCTTGTCGTCCTCTCTTTCTTTGTTTCCTGCTCTTTATGTGCTCTCCAGCGGCTCTTTTCGTTCTCGCGCAACACACGCTGATGCACATCTACATATACGGACTTCTTGCGCGGCGCCTTGCGCGTATCGCAGCATCCGCCCTCGATGCACACGATAGCACCCCCCTGGTCTCTACGCTTCCTACCTCGGCCGGCGCCCCGCCGTATCCTTGGATCTGTTTGTTTACCGCCGCAGTACAGTTTCTAGTGATTTATACCTCCCGCGCGTCCCGGCTAGCCAGCGAGTGGCTACGCCGGAATAGCCAAGTTTTTCCGATGGTCCAACGTTGTTGCATCAACAATGCTGCAAACAATATGAAACCCACGTGTACCCCCTATACGTTATTACTTTATCCAAGTAGATATTTCTCGAGTAATCCAAGCAAAATGGATATTAAAATCGAATTGATTACGCAGCGGAGGAAAAAACGATAATTTCTTTGCGGCTCCTTCTTTTTTAATTTAATAATTTATTCGATTTAATTGATTTGAAACAGCAATTTATGCTGGTTAAAAATATTTAAATATTTTTCGTAACTCGCAATTCTTTTTTTTACATTTATTATTTAATATTTATTCGTCTATTATTTTCTCTTTCATATTCTTATTCGATGCATTGAACGTAGTCAATAGGCGACTGCCTGTCGTATTTGCACGAACTATTAAGTGTTTAGGGGTTCCATTTTCCGGCGCCTAACCACCGTGCACGTCACCCACACAGCAGCCGTGTACCTTTTGTTCCGCATTCGCCTACGCTAAATCGTTAACCAGGATCATATTCGCTGGACGTATTGTCTGCATCATACCTTTCAGTCGACTCGTCAACCGGAAATCACGCGCGTCGCGACGAATAATTACACGCGGTTACCAATAACGCGATTGCAGGCCAGGCTCTTCCGGCGTGGAAGACTAAGTCCATACTGTTATACGAATAAACTTTAAAGAAACTAGAGAGAACGCTTAATAATTAAACATTGAAAATAGATAATAAAAAAAAAGAAAAAAAAAGAATATAACGAGTTTCTTTTAATAAATTATAAATCGATCTAAAATTTCAAAAGAGTCGAGTCTTTGAAATTATAATAAAAAAAATTCGAGAAATAAGCTTTAATTTAAAAATCAATCAAGTTTTACTTTAATAAAATTTCCTTTTATTTTGGCAAGATACGATCTTGCGCGAGAACGATTTTAATGAAGAATAACCTAGAAAAATATTTCCAGTTAGCGTAATATAGACGGCCGGTTTATAACTTAATCCTTTATTCGGTGAATGATCGACCGTTTACGTTGTCGTTGGCACTGCTGCCGGTTTATTCGATACATCCACCCTCGATTTTATACAACCCCGCGGATATCCATACACGTGTAAGCGTAATGTAGGTCAGGTAGAAAAAGAGACAAGTTTATGCCGGGCAGTTTTAGCTCACGCTAGTAAGACACACATACGTCAGTACGCACACGTACGCCGAAAAGTAGATACGGCGTTTTCTGCGGCGACAGCGGCTATCGTACGTAACCCTCGGCGGCAGAAGCAGGGAATGAGAGAACGGGGGGGAAATCAGTCATCGGCAACCGGCCGGCGCGGTACATACATGCGACTCATGTGAAACTCGACGCACACGATTTTAAAGTTACGTTCGCTAGTTGCTGTCGGCGCAGCAAACGCGATATCCGACTTCCAGCGTACGTATGTAATAACCGAAAGCAGGGCGTGCGTGTACGGGAAGCTTAATATTTCATGTAAAGGGTTCAAAGCGGGGATCACGACCGGTGGCTTCCACGGAATTGATTGCAGCAAATTCTTACGCGTCTCCCTTGTAAACTTCTCGTCCCTAAAGTCTTGCCGAAGTAGTTGCTGAAAGTAGGATGATTGCCGTGCACGGAATGCTCGTTATTTCTTAATACACGTTTCGACGTATCGATAGTAAAATTTCAAGCAGCACAACGCACTGATTTAAAAAAAAATTTACCGATTAAACGATTACGTTTCTTTTCTTTTTTTTGTTTTTTATACAGAGATGTGAAAAATATAGAAAATTAACGGGACGCTTTTAATTCAACGGTGACGTTTACGAGACGCAAAGTCAAGAGCTGGGAGGCACGGTGTATAAAGTCCCCAAAGCGGAGAAGTTGGAAGTTGAATAAATGCGCGATAACTAAAGTCTATGAAACTGACCAGGGACTGTTCCTTTGATATTACAATACGCCACGCGGCATAACGTCCGGACGAAATCGGCTTAAGTACTTTTGAATAATAACGAAGGGCACGCGCGTCAGCCTTGACGAATGCGGGCATTACGACGGATCTGACTTCTGCTGGAAAATTAAAGAAGATTCGTTTTCATCGGGAGGAGTGGAGGGCGCGGCTACATAAGGAATAATTTAATTATATACACTTTGCAATTTCGAGCTTCTTTTCCCGAACTCTTCGCGCGCAGCCAACCCTTTGACGTACTACGGGCGTTAAAATGATATTCTCCGTCGCATATAAAACTCACGCGCACGTTCGCTTTAAATATCGGGTTTCATTAAGATCGCCCGCGACATATATTATTCAAACAGCAGGTGCAGCGAGAGCGTTGCGCAATTTTCACTTTTAATTGCGCTACATCTAATTGAAATTGTTAATTACTGCAGCGGGAGAGGTACAAAGTTCGTTTATCTAAACAGCCCGTCGCGCTCGTTCGTGCGAGGAATTGTCTCGTGTGACACGTAAAATATTCGGTTATCCGAAAGCACGTGCTATAAAATGTTTAAATAACTCGCGTGTAAAAATAAATTAAATTTCTGACCGATAACACTCCGCGGCCGGAGGTATACGTGCTTGCATTATATTTCGAAACGGCCGAGACTATATTCGCCGCGCGAGATAAGTGACAATTTGGACTTTCAAACGCGCTAAGCGCGTTTGTTAATTTTTCTCTTCAACTTTCATTTTGTCTTTCCGTTTTATTCTCCTCTCATATTAATTTTCCGCTTAACCCGCGCGGGCGACGTTTACGCGGCATAATGGAGCCCGAAAAAACGCCAGATAAATCGGAGGGGAGAGAACGAGAGGGGAAGGTATCTCGCGCGTAACACCTACGTTCTTTTACGTATCCGTGTTAACCGACAAACCGCGATAAATCGTCGTTTCCATGCGATAGTGATGGGGAAGGACGGCGCGGCCCGGAATTTCGAGAAAATCGAGTATGGCCGTGATGACGACCAGCGGCGGTGCGGTACGGCGCGGTAAATAAACGAGCGAGCATGCCCTTGCTCGCTCGTGGATATGGAATTATTGATCTACGGCTGTAGCGGCGATTTATGGCCGCGGATAATGCATTCGGAATGCGTTTAACGGCCGAAACGGAGAGCTGCCTGCACACCACGACCGACTGGCGACTTTGTTTAGGCGACTCCGGAGGAAGGGAATCGTATCGGACAAAGGACAAAGGGCTTGAAAACGTTCCTGGCGTGCCGACGATTCAATCCGTTTTACCATTTACGCGGAGACGGGCCGAGAGTACACACCCGGACTCTTGAATTACTTCTTGATGCCGAAAAGGAGATATTTTAATCATAATTCGGATTGTATTAAAAATTTCACATCCTCGCCGCTTTAAAGGGATATAAAAATATTTTATCGTCGGAGAGAGCGAGAGAAAGAGAGAGAGAGAAAGAGCGAAGTGGTTAAATCTTTGGAGTCTACAGTTTTTATTCGCTTTCGCGTAAAATTTACGCGCCGCGGCTTGTGTTTGTTTTAACAAAGTCGTTGATTATAAAAGCTACTGCGATGATTATCATGCGATATCCAAAATAATTTTCGCAATTTCGTAATGTGCATGACTATTGTTGTAACATTTTATCCTCGCGACATTGCGCGCGGTTGGAGATAATTCCAAATATAATTTTCATTCGCCCGCAGATCGTAAAATATCGCTCCCTATCGCTTATGAACGTTGTATTTACATTTTAGAATGAGCCGTATCGCTAAATTAATTAACAATATTAATTAAATTAATATCGCGTAATATGATTTTTGCATATTGGTTACAGTTATCCGGAGTGCATTTGCAGTTGAAAAGAAATTCTTAATTAAAGGAAACGCGTTTAAAATAATTTTGATGTGCGCAAACATTTTCGTATTCGCGTTCCTATTATTTAACGTTAGATAACGCGTCGCGGCGTTCACGTGCGCGAATTGCATGTAAAATGAGCTCTCGTTATACACTATTTTTTTTTTTTTTTTATTTCTAGTTACACTGTGTATATACGTATATATACATATATTTTAAAATAATACCAGCGCAACTGAAACGTCGCTTTTGCTCCACTTTTTTTTGTGCCCGCCGACGAACCCAAGAAAATTGTAACATTACCGTTTTAAGTTTGCTCAACCTGGGTTGCCGATTGTCACCCCTTGCCTCGTCCTTCCGCATTTTCTTCGATGTTCGAGTTGCAAAAAGCGAGCTTTCGCACCGAGTTTTCTCTTTCCTCTCTCCTTTCCCTCCCTTTTCATCCTCTCGACGAGAGCCGGACCGCTGTTTTGCCTTCTTGCGCGAGGACATTTAAATGGCGCGCCAGCCTTAAAAAGGCCGTGCCTCAACCCTTCGTCTGGCGATGCGAATCGGGGGGGAAAAACGCGCGGCAGCCGTGCACAATTTTACGGAAAGCCGAGCCGTGGATTGTCTAGGCGACGAAAGGAACCGCGCGAGAAAGAGCTGGAGAACGAAAAAGGCACGCGGGAATGGAAAATGATCTACTTGATCAGGCAAGAAACAAGCGGGAGGGAAGGTTCGCGCACGGAGAACGCGCCTGGGTCGAAAACGGCAAGAATTGGACACAATTCTTGGCTATGAGAAATAAAACGGAGGTTGTTTTTTAGTACAAGCGTTATTATCTAGATAAGATAAACTGTTAGGTTCTAAAACGCATTTTTATGTATTCTAATTTATTAAATTTTTATTTCGATTAATGTATTGCGTGTCTTTCACTTTTTTTTTTTTTAATAATATATCTTTGCTTCATTTATACATTTATATTTAAAATAAATAAGTAAAACAAATTATTATAATAAAGTGAAACGCCAAAGCTACGTCGCCATGGCGTTGTATCTCGAATTTTTGAATTACTCGGGTCAGCGTCGAATTTAATGACCGTCGGCGCGCAATTTCCCGGCTTGTCGGGAAATTCTTGGGCGTCCGGTTGAAATCTGTACATCAATCTTTCGAGGAAAGCGGCGCACAAATAATTATGACGAACACGAAGTTTTCGCGACTTCGATAATCGGCGCGCCTCGAGTGCCAGATTTAATCGGAGTCGAATTTAATGAATTCGTTTCGCAATTTTCCGACGTCGCGCGGGAACGCCCTCCGACTCCGTCAGCTTGTCCCTCGCGTACTCGGACTCGGGGACTTGCAAGAGTCTCGTCGCTCGTCGGTTCTTATGAATCAAATTGGAATCGAAAAGCGATAATTACACCGTCGTAATGGCCGCCTTAAATACGAACCGGGGGGAGGGCCTCCACCTTTTTTCCGTCCGCACCCCTCTCGCCGCATCGGATGCCGCAGCAACTAATGTAAACTGACTGACAGACGAGGAAGGGACAGAAAAGAGGGACGCACAATAGCCACCGATGCCTTGAAGGAAGACGGTGGAAGAAATTGGGGAGAGAGTGGCAAATGGATCTTCTCCGTTCCGCCTCGGGAACGGAAATGAACGGAATGGCCGCTAAGCGAAAAAGCTTTCCTCCTTTGAGCCACCGAAACCGTCCAGAAGTGGACTCGCGATGATTTCCTGATAACCGTCTTAAAAAAAACGCGAATGAACATCGGCCTCTTTTCCAATATAATTTTACATAATCTTTCTTACGATTCCCGATTGAATAATCTGCGAGATAATTTTAAAACTATCAAATTATGTTTGTGCTTTTCTACATTTTCCTTGCATAACTTTTTTTTTTTTTTTTATTTGCTTTAATGCTTCGTTGGTGAATTTGACACTGGGAAGGGCTAATATTTCACTTTTATCTTCGCCAGGAGCGCCCCTGCCTCGTTTCGGAACCGCGGGAGAGCGATCATTATAATAAGTTCGGGAGATGTGGTATTAGTGTCGAGTACGATGGCGTATTTGTCAATGAACGACTGTTAATGACAGCGGACTACCCCTCGGCTCGCGATCACTTCGCGTTTATCCCCAATCGAATCCCCCCTCGGTGCCATTAACGTACGCAAATAGCTCATCGTATCCGTACGTTGCAAGTGATCGCGCCGCCTAATTTAATTCGAGGACACGCTAATGATATTAATTAATTAATTAATTAAAAACGATAAAATAATTTATAGACACGTCAGATTGTAAAACTTATACGCGTCATACACGTACGCGAGCGGCATGCGTGTACGGGGGTATTCTATTTTATAATAGTTGATATAAGACGATCCCGGAAAATACGCGCGTCGCACCGAGCCTCGTGCTCGCGAGCGTACGAGGAGGCACCCCAGCGCGGAGGATGTAAGTTACCTCTTAAGCTGCATCGTACGTGCAGGCGACGCAGAGCGTAGCGTCAAAAGGGCTGGCGTACACGAACAACGGTATTAATCGCGCGGCCCGGGGAAGCGTAAAAGGAAGCAGCGTCACGACGCGCGCCGTCGAACGACGGCAGGGATAACCGGCGAGAGCGAAGCCGAGGACGAGGGACGCATCGGGACCCGCTCGTAAGCAATAAACCTACGTGCGCCTCGTGGCTCACGGGCGGTGCATCATACCCGCGGAGAGGGTCCTAAACATTCGCGGGCGTCTATAAGGCGTTAAGCGTGGCGGCTTTATTGCCTTTCGGCCAACCGGGACGCGAGAGAAGCTTTTACAGCCGCGAGGCTTAGCTCGCGCGTCTTGATATCGGTTAACTTTCCCGATCGTTATCGGCGACGCAGCCGCCCTGGTCATTGCCGTATACCAGGGCGAACGAGATGGAGATTTGTTCCCCGCCCGCTCCTCCCCTTTCGTCGGACACGTCCGCAGTACGTTCTAGGGAATCACGTTTATGACGTTACATTCACCCGGGGGTTACGTCGCCCCGCTAGTGCCGCCCGGCGTAATCCGTGACGAGCACGCTGCCGCGAGTAGACCGCATCCGATTGCAATAATACCGTTTCTTTTATTGTCACTTTCTCTCGACTACGTCACGAACGTAAAACTGTACTAAAACGCAGAAGAAGATGGAGGAAATTGCGACAGCTGTGGTTACGTCAACTCGAAATATAAATATGATTTACGTTGAAAAATGGTAATATCGCGATTTAACGTCCAAGGCTGTTATTGAAGATGTAAATGTGCTAATTTTCATAGTTAATCCAAATGTAGAAAAAAAAAAAAAAGAAAAAGGAACACCGTAGAAAATCTGTATAAAATTAGCAGCCGCATAAATTTTCAATAATCGTTGCGAGAAATCCGAGATAATCAGCATGAAAGGCGCGAGTAATAAAACAAAAGTATCCCCGCTGTTATTGGAGCGACACCTCTGAGCTAGGCAATGGCGGTCACGATGATTTTCTCCGATCCTCGTCGCGCGGCACCTGCTCGGGATCGGTGCAATATTTGAGCTCTTGAGCGCGCACCCTCTTCCTCTTAGCTGCAACCACCGTTGCTCAGAGCTGATCCATATGTAACGCGAATGAATATTCAACCCCCGCTGCGAGAGTGCCACCCTTTCGCTAGGGTTATCGTGTCCGTCTCTCTCTTTCTTTCTCTCTCTTTATCCTGCTCTCTCTCTCTCTCTCTTTCTCTTTCCGCCCTCGCCTGCCATCGTTCCACCATCATCGTCAACGATGTCGAGCGAACGACGGCCGGCAATGGCGAAAGTACCGTTGGTTTCGTCCTAAAGAGAGGACGAGAAAACGAGAACGAAAGAATAAGAGCGAGATCCTAAATGCGGCGATAGCGTAGAACGACGATAGTGCTATCTGCTCGCTGATGACGTCCTGCTCCGCACTGCGTTATCCCGGATGAGTACCGCGGTAAATGGAGGACGAAAAATTTCGTCTTGACGGGCGACCGGCGGGCGCGAGACCGAAAGGGGAGAGAAAACGAATTTATTTGGCGGGCAGACTCTCGTTAGGGAGAGGATAAATACGCGTAATCTGCGAAAATGCGAAAGACGGTTGAACAGTGGGATGCTGTGATTAAGATACGTCCGCGCACGTTAATATAATCATTTATTTCGTACGAACGAAAAATTTTTATACAATATTATTCAGAAATTTTTAATTTATTATTATTATTTAGTAATTTTTTTTTTTTTTCTAATAATACTTTACAAAAAGAGGACCACTTTAATTTTCCGAACGGACTAGGGATTACTTTTTACCGTCGTCGCGTAATAAATGCATAATAAATATTTTTTTTATTCCCGTTTATAAAAGAACGAGCGCGAATTGTTGTCGAATACGGGAAGTGAGAAAGCTTGTTGAAGAAATATTTGTTTACCGAATGTACTGAGTAAATGTGAATATTTCGTACCGCGGGTAGCTGCTGGGAAACGCCTATGGGAAATGACGAGGGAGGATTCAAACAACATTTGTGTCGACTCGGTACATAAATAACTGCGCCGTCGAAAGCGTTTTAACGAACGCGCAACGAGATTTACCATTGCGTTAATGGTTCTCGTTTCGGATTTTCCGTTCGATACTTCTTTTGACGTTTCCAACCGTTTCCTTGTATGTGCACTTTTCCAGTTTATATACGCGCGGCGCTCATACATCTCTCACAAAGTTGAATAAGTAACTCGGGCGAGATAAAATCCCCGCGGATCGTTTGAAATAAGATTTTTGATATGAATAAGACACTTGACACAACAGTCAATTCGCATTTCACGTACCGTGATACCTTTTGACCAAAAATGAATCCTTTTCCGAGAATGCATTTCTCGCTTCTTTATTAAATGCGCATTATAAGGCGCTTCGAAAAAGATTTGTGCTCGTATTTATAGTTACGTATTATATTTTATATCTTTTGTTGAGAAATTTTAAATAAAATCAATTGCGAGATACCTGGCATAATTTTATTTTCGAAATCTAGTGATCTTAAACACGAAAAGATATAAAACGCGATTGATTTTTTTTTTTTCTTTTTTCATGAATATTCAGTCATTAGTTTGTGTGATTAATTAATTTCCTTGATTAATAAATTAACCACTGGACTGAGTATTTATCGAAACAATATCACGCTTCATAAATGGGAACAAATATTATTCATGGAATTGAAACAATAGGAAATGAAAATTATAAATTATCGTTTTACTATAATTATATACTCTATAGTATGCATAATTCGTGTTACTATGATTATTATTGATATGTTCATTGTAATAACGTCTTTACTGATTAAAGCTGAATATACATATTAACTGGTTTTTTTAATTCTTTTTTTTTATTTATTAATTTTTTTTTTAATTTAAACAAATACGCTCATTACTTTCGGAAAAAGCGTAAAATAATGTCATTCGATCGCTTGCCAGTCACAAGTATATTTTACTACATACATTCGCGTATTCTGCAGAAAGACATATACAATTTTATTAAAACGCCACGTTATACAATATAAAACGGATTAATTTCCAATGTACGAATAGCGTCGCAAGGCATTTAATTAATAAATACAGTCACAATAAGACCCGTTCTTGAATAATTATCAACCGTATTAAATCTGGCTTAAAAATTTAAAATATTAAATTCGGTATTTCTCTTTCGCGTTATTTTTGCGATCGTAATTCAATGGAATTCCGTCGTATAATGATAAAAAGCGCCTACGGTTAACGTCGAGAGCTTTGCCGCACAAAGCACCGAGAGATTATCTCGTTCTAGTGATTAATACGTGTGATCATAATTAATGTTGAGCGTAATTAACATTGAGCTTTCTCGCGAATCGTATGGACGCGATAAAGAGAAAATTAAGAAAGGGAAAAGTGTACGGTATTTTTTATTTTATCGAAAGGGCAGATCTGCAAATTGTATATTTAATTAAGATATAATCGTCAATAAAACATCATTATTTCGCATTAGATTTAATATGTGCAGCCGTTTGTCTCCATCGCGTGTTTTCTTCCGCCGGAATTAAAGCTGAAAGACAGGAAACTTTTAAATTTGAGAAATAATTCCGCTCTTTCTATTCCGACTGGTCTAATAATTTTCAGCTTGCACATTTTATTTAACACACTCGTGCCAAGATGTAGAACGTTGTTTTTATGCAATAAATCGGAACTGTAAGTATCCACTGAGTTGGAAAAAATTGGCTTCGCTTTAGCAATTCTTATTTGGCTTACGAGCGATAACGCGACTACTAAACGATCCCATACAAATGTGTTTACCGCGAAACTTCGGCGCGAAGACCCAGTTTACGTTTCCCTCGAATGTAGAAGGGAAATTCGGGATTTATCGTGCGCGTGTGCGATTTGAGCTTTTCTAGAAATTTATAGGGTCAAAATTCGCGCTCGAGGATTTCTTTCGCGGGGCGTGCCAATAATTTCACGCGCAAAACTTCATATTTGCCGTGCAACGCTGTAGTGTAAATAAGCGAAATTGCCTCCGTGAAAGTTTCGGATGTTAGACATTTCCTTTCTTTGCCGCGTCTACTATGTTTACTCAAAGATCGAGACGTTTGATTTAATTTTTAAACATTCTATTCAGTATATTAATCAATATTTTGATTATAATTATAAAAAAAAAAAAATCTACGATTGTAAAATATATTTTTTTTTTTTAATACTTTTATTAGAGATGAAATTATTTCTATATTTTAGCGAATCTTATTAAAAGTTTCTCTTTACGAATATAGATTAAGAAACATTAGAGAAGTAATTATATGGTTTATGCGATTACATGGAAAGTCCATAGGTACTTGAAGCCGCTCGTTTCCAGTAGCAATTCAACGGAAAATAATTTTTGTTTGAATATTCCCTGGGATCGATTTTCAGAGGGAGCACCGTGAAGAAGCTCACGGTACTCGAGGGAGCTCGAAGGTTTTAGTGGAAACGGTTGAAAGTTGGAAGAGCATTGCGCGCGTGGCGCGCACCGGGAATGAAATTTATGGCAGTTCACGAGACTTTACGCGATCTGTTTCCGCGAAATTGTTTTATGCCTTTTCCGTAACCATATCAGCTGGTTTTGCGAATGGTCGTCCACCGCCGCTGATTGCTTCTTGCATTAGTCAGCGAATATGTGTCCGCCTTTGTCGTACATTGCTCGAAAGTATACGCGGCAGCGGGATAATTACGCGAAACGATCCTTCTTTATTTTCCAAAGGAAAAAATCCCCGTCGAGTATTACGCCACCGGTTGCAATTAATATTATTAATACACTCTGCGTATATATACTTCGGTTTTCTTAACACGCATCAATCGCGGGATGGCATTAATGATGATGAGCGGCGCGCGCGCGCTTTCGCGGAATGTCTTTGGATAAAAAACGAAGCTGGGAATGGCGCTTAGTACGTGGAAAAGGGATCAGTGGAGAGAGCTTCGCGGTATTCGCGGTATGCGGTATCTGGTTTGCTTTGTCCGAATTTTTGTGCCCATTTATCTGCACATCCGTTCGCCAATCCTGGCATCCCCCGTCCGGGACGGCCAACACTACCCACCGGCATCCCTTGTCACAGGCTTTCATTTCTGAAGCCAACAAGCATCCGACAAGCCCTTCTGTCTCTATTCCCGCTCTTTATCTCGCCTACACTTTATCCAGCTCCCTTTCCACCGCGCTATCTCTGTTTTCGTTTATCTTACTTTTGTCCACGGTCTCTCTTTCTCTCTCTTCTGTAGCGAAACGCCTTTGTTTTTGCTGACTGCCTCGTAGTGTTCTAAGCCCGATTGCAATTTCGACGAGTTCTCTCGTTTCTCTCATCGACAAGTTTTTCGGGCTGGTGCCTAGCCGAGAGATGGTAAGAAACAGCTATTAGACTGCTTTCTGAATTTTTTTTCTTCCTTTAATATTCGCGACGAGGCTTTTTTTGACTAATATATTCGAAAATAATAGATTAAAATCATTAATGCACAGAGCGTGATTTATTATACTTAATCTACGTTGATTTTTCGAATGAAAAATTGATAATAATATTGTTATTATTTTAAAATATTTACTAGATAAAAATGTGTTGATTTAATTTATAATCTATTTAACGAAAATTGATTTAACGATTAATTTTAATGACGAATTCAACGCGGGGGGAAATTAGTCGGGTTTTTAACATTTGCATGCCCGGTTGAATTATCAGAAAGAAATATCTTCTCCATCGTGTTCTTTATCTGGTACTTTGCTTACCATTCTTCAGAGACTTTTCCGAAATAACTTTCTCTCTCGCTTCCCCTCTTTTATTGACTTCTATTACTTCCTCAAGAGAAGTCGGAGAAACATCTCGCGACGCATTTTCCGCTTCTTTGCCATGGTTTCCGTTAGCGGTTAATAGAAGTGACGTGAAAGATAGTATTGCTTTACCGACGAAATATGAGAACTTTCCAATTTGTTAAAAATTGTGAAATAAAATGTGAAATAAAATAAAATAAAATAAAAAAATTTAAAAAATTGAAGTATTCTTCACAGAATACTCACGCGACATTACAAGTGATTAAGAGACTTTCGTTAAAAAATTTTGGAAATTACAAGATTTTAATTTTAAAATAAACGAGATAAATGAAAAGGATATAAAATGGCAAAGTGAGCGCGCACGTTCGGACGTTTCCGCGTAAATCTTCCTTTCAATTGCACTGTATCTCCAAGCGCAGATTTGCACCGCTGATTTCTTCAGAGTAAATCTGTTTGCGTGCGTACACACGCGTGGAACGAACGGCGCGGCAAAGATAAATGAAATCTGGGAGCGGTCACGTCGAGGCGCGGCTTTCGAAAGATTCGTAATCAACTCGGATTTGACGTAACGCCATTAGTATATCCGTCGAATTGTTCGCCGGCACGAACCTCTCGCGTCAAACGTTTTCCATTTTAATTTTTTGAACGCCCGAGCCCGTGAGCGCGAACGAAGAGAAATGGTGTGCACGGTCACGTAATTAATATAAAGCTACAAGGAAGTTGTTTATGTCGTGTAATTAATACGCGACGTTGAATCTTTCAATCTTTCTAAACGCGGCGGATTAGATCGGATCCACGGACGCGTCGCGTCCGCCTTATCATTAAACTGTCATGAATCTTAGATTACCGTGCGCCCATAATTTCTATCTAAATTCAAGTGCATGCATACGCCAATCATGTTACAAGATCGCCGTCTTCTACCATAATCACCAGGAGACGACAGCTGGTCGAACAAACCCGATCGCCTTTGAGCGGATCGGAAGGATGCGGGCTGTGAAGACAGGCGCTTATTGAAGTGCAATTAATCAAAACGGCAGCGCGACTTCGGGACAGGCGTCGGTGGCGATACACGTGTACGATCACGTCAGCGCGGATCGTCACCGACGACATCGATCGCCCGGGTCACCGTGTCGCCGCGAACCCGAGGAGGTGATCGATCGATCACCCTTCGAGGTTACCGCAAACACATAGATATGCTACGCTTCGATTCCTCTCGGGGAAAGCGATCTTGACGGTCTTTGATAGCGGCCGCTTCATGAATGTGCAAAGTAGACAGAACGCTGGCCCTACAAATCGATAACTGAAAAGGAAGTGCTACTATACATTATAAAAATCAAGATATTCTAATTCACGGCGTTCCGTATACTCGGAATTACTTTTTTCGGCGAGAGGCATTATAAATAATTTATTTTTTATCGTGAAAAATTATTTTCTCTCGCGTACGGTGTTTTATTAATTTTTTTTTTTTTTTATATGAAAAGTTGGGAAGGGGGAGAAGATTTTTTTTATTAGGAAAAATTAAAAGTCGATTTAAAATTTTATATCGGATGGCCTCGTGACCCGCAAAGAATTGTTATTGCGGCACACGTCGGTTAGTTTGTACGGGGGAGTCATTACAGGTGATGGTATCAAAGCTGTCGGCTATAAGATTCGTTCTTGCGGGTTTTCCAACACGTCGAAGAGATGGTTCATGAGCAACGTTCCAGCTCGCCGAGAAGGAACAAGTCGCAGCGCGGGTCGCTCTTTGATCGCGTTATCAGGAAACAATAGCTGTTTTGCCTGGCTTCGCTCGACTTTGATCGCCCGCCGTCCCGGGAAGTTTGCCTAACCCGAGGAGGGTTCTTTGAACACGCGCACCTTTATCGGAATTCCCGTCTAATGGACTCTTACAGAGAGTCTTTGCTCACTGTCGCTCGCTCTCTCGCTCTCTCTCTCATTTGCTCTCTCTTCCTTTCTCTCTCCTCATCCTCTCTCTTTCTCAACCTCTTTTTCTGTATTTCTAAAAACTCTGCCGATGTCTCGCATGTATATCGCTGGATGACTCGATAATTCCTACAGAGATTGATCTCTTACGCGCAAGAGCCCGCAATAGTTTACTTTTAAAATAATTTAAAAAATTATTAATTAATTTAAAACACTTCTAGATACGGAAATACTTTTCTGCAAATGTAACACGAATATTTACTGTACACGCTGCCGTCCTGCAAAACGCCGGCAAGCTTTACCAGAGTACGGCGAGAACATTTCGCTTTCGTGATCGGTTAAGTGTTCAAGCGCTTGTAACGCGATACCCATTATCGCAGATGTTTTGCAGTCAGTGAGTGGCAAGTCCGTGTCATTAGCGCGTCTCTGGCCGATTCCCATCAGTCATCTTTACCCGTGTATGACAACCGAATTCGCAGTGCGCCGTCCCAGATTGATGGATCCTCGCCCGTTTCTCGGTATATCCTTCGCGGATCGGAGGATGAAAACCCGCCGTCGGTGATCCTACGCGCGCACATCCCGCCCGATGGTCGGAGCAATCCGCTGGTCATTAGTTTCCAAATTATTGCGCTTCCCAGGCGCGGACGGTAAGAAACGTTTATGCGCGTGTCACGATGATTTATAGGCCGCCTGCTCACGGACCTGTGTACGGGATTCCTTATACGTATGTAATCCGAACGTATCAAACCGCAATCAGACTCGAGGAGATAGCTACAGTCGGAGGTACCTTTGTTTCACGCGCGCAAGAAGATTGGAAGAAAAAAAATAAGCGACATTGAAGCGATTAAAAAAAAAGAAATTATGTTATATAATATAAGTATTAAATTTAAGATTTTAAATTGCAATAGTGCAAAGTGCAATTAGAATTTTTGATTAATTTTATGTCTCCGGGCTTGCGCTGGGCGATTTTTTTGAATTATAAGAGTCACGGTGCGTTGTAATAATTCGGGAGGGGGGGGAAGACCTTCTCCGGAGTCTTCTCTTCTCGGATCTTTCTTTCTATTAGAAAAAAGGGAAAAGAAGCGGCGCTTTCGACTCGTCTGTCGTTTACGACGGGCATAAAGGAGCGACCTTCGGATAGGTAGAGGCGATTGTTCGCCGCGTAACCCTTCTTTCCTTTGCGATCTCTGCAGGACGGCGCGTCGCGAGCCAACGGGATCGAGAACCGACGGCAAACTCGCTGACTCGATACCTTCCATCGGCTGATGTTCTTGATAAAAAAAAAGAAAGAAAGAAAAAAAAAAAAAAAAGAGTCCGTTCCATAAAGCGCGTGGACGGTAACCGTCCCGGGGTATAAAAGGTATCTTCGAACTTTTATTCCCGAAAGGAACGAGAGCCGGCGTGAACGCGAACATATTCCGTAGCGAGGAAAACGAATTACGAGATGGAAGTCGCACTCTTTCGAGTAATTTGAAAATTGCCCGGGGAAAGAAAATCGCGATACAGTTCTTCGCGCGTTGTGTTTTACCTCGACGATAAAAGTTTACGCGGCGTGTATTTCTCAGAAAGCGCGGAAGGACGTTTTCGCCCGTTCCCGGGCAATTCCCGTACGCTTCCGCTATTCGCACGATATTCAAAAACCCAACTGGAATAATTTAATGTTGTAACGACCGGGAGTAAGCATATGTCGGTAGGAACAGCTGAAAGATGAAAAGAGAACTTCCACCGGAATATATATCGGGAAAGAGCTGACTTCGCGACTAACTCTGACAAAAATCGGCCGTTACCAAAGAAAAAGCTTACACAAACGTTTTTACGAAACTGCTAATAAAAAACGTAACGTGATGCGTTTATTGGCATTTTCCTTTTATTTTAAGCAACGCAATTAATTTTGCTTGTGATTTCTCAAGTTTTAGAGATATCTCTTGAAGAGACAGAGATTAATAAAACGCGCGGGATTTAACAATTTTTAGCCAATTGACTTTCTCCATTTCTTTTTTTTTAAAAAAAAGCAGATTTACAGCTTGAGTATACTTCTGAAACGGGGTTTTTTTAATTAATTTCACGCGATATAAATACATTCTTTTTATGGGAGATAAAGATAAATTTAAATGCGGCGATTTTTCAAACTCCTCCGACGTGCAAAGTGGGAAGAAGACACTCGATCGCATTTATATAAAGATCCTCCGAACAAGCGCCGCGAGTGCTGAATTCGCGGCGAGTCCGCGTGTGAGGACCAGGTCAGGGGGGGGGGGGCATTGCGGCGCAAAGAGGAGCGGAATTGTTCGTAAGAGATGAAAATAAAACGGGTTGATTCGGAAGGCGGGCTCGAATCAATTCGTATTCATTTAGCGCGCAGGTGTTGCTAACGGTGAAAAATTGTCGTTACCTTTTTTCGCGGCGCTTGCGGGCCAATGAAAGGCACTCGTTATTTCGCGCCGGCGAAACGATGCCCAACTTGGAAGGGTGGATGCGGAACTTTCGGAATGATTTATCGTTCGCGCCGCTCTCTCAACTCGTAGCGACTGCAAGTATCTCTAAGCCGGCGGAAGATCGAGCTCTTTCGTATTGTTATAGGAAAAGTGTGCATTCACGAGCGACAAAGTGTGATTTCTTACGCTGCCAGGCCGCGTCGCGCCTTGTTTCTACGATCGAATCGCGCCGGAGCACTCTCGACTCGTCGATGAACCGGATTTATTCATAATTGAATTGTTTGAGAAACATACAGCTTTTGTATTTTTATTAATACTGGAAGAAACCATGCACGCGCTATTTTTTAAGAAACCCTAATTACAAACTAAAAATAAAATAAAAATTATGCGACTTACCAATCTGCATGAACTTCAGCGGAGTTGTAGAGTTCGGCAGATAACTGTAACATAAAATAGAAAATATTAATGTAGACATGCTCCGACTTGATAGCCGACGTTGACTCTCGCTTGGCGTGAAGCAAGCCAAGCGAGAGAGAATCAATCAGCGTCGATTTTAAGCGGCAATTAAATAAGATACGTAATTAACTGCGCAAGGGCCAATTGATAAAGTTATTTTTCTTTCTCTTTTGTTACAGGTGAGTGTTGGTCGTTTATCGTGCGCGGCGGTAGTACGCATTTATGCGGTAAGTCTGTACTCTTTTGTGGAAATTAATTACGGTTAGAGGTGACGAATAACGTGACTTATTATTTTCGATGTAAAAAATGCTGTCAGTCAGTGTAATTGAGAAACACGTACTCTGTTAATCGGTGAATTAAAAACAATTCATTAATTTAAAAGTAAACTTCCAATTTAATACAAAGCCTGTTTTTAAGTCTAAAATTATCTAAGACAGCTGCAAAATTATTTTCGCCGTGAGCATCTCGGCGTAAGAAAGAAGCGTGAAATAGCGCAAATAAAACCTGGCTGCGAAAGATTATTTATTTCTGCATCGATCACTAGGTCATGATAAATTTATTCGCTAGCGGCTCGGTCGACGTTACGAAGGCTTTAAAGCTTTAACCGAGCGACGTGATAATCTCAATGGCAGGCGGCAAGAGAGAGAAAGAGCGAGTCGTTGAGGGAGAGAGAGAAAGAGAGAGAAACTCGCGCGTTGATACGATATAAAGCGGAATTTCATTTTAATACGACATCAAGACACTTTGCGAGAATTAATTGAATCCATTTCGCCGTCGCGTCACATACCGCCTCTCGTCTGGATCCCTTTTCTTTCTTCTTTCATTTTTTTAACGGCTCGCTTCTATCGAGAGGAACGCCATTTCACCACGTCGTACTTAATTACGGAGTTGAGCGAACGATAGTTAATTACACAATTACCGCCGGGAGAGAGGAAGCGACGCATCTTCGGATTCGCACGTGGCGTCGTGTCCCTCTCGCGAGAAGTATCCCGCTGGGCGGAAGATTATGAAAATCCCACATAAAAATGAAACGTATACCTATTCGTATTTACGTATATGGCTCAACATTTTTTTTATAATTTTTTTTTTTTTTTTTATAAAAGAAAAAAGTATCTCATCAGTTTATTATTACGTAACGAGGTCGGCATTGCCACGCAGCTTTCCGTGACGTGATTGAACGTGATGTGACATGACGTGACGTGATGCGATAACAATGCGTCTCTAGATATTTTCGCGAGGGTTATAATTTGAGGAAGGTAAAAGGCGAGAGGGAACGTTTTCGAGGGAGAGTAAATATCGAGGAGCGAGCAAGGTCCGTAGAATGGCAAGTAGAAAAATTGCGTGATACATGCCTGTATAGACGCGGGGGGGAGGAAGAAGTGAGGGAGGGCCGAAGCTCAACCACTTCCGTGCCGTAAGCGGGGAATGATAACGCGGAGCGTCTCGATTCACAGTCGTGCGATGAGGTCAGAAGGGACGAGAAAAGAAGGGCGAGGAGAAAGATCTCCGGACCCAGATGTAAGAGAAGGATTATCTCGCGTCGGGTTTCGAATCTGATAGCGGAGCGCTCAGGGGATAGTGGAACCGGGGGAGGTTGAGTGGGAACCGTGCGAGCTTCTCAGAGGCCACGGTTGCGGCGAGGGTGGGTGGGTACTTTTAAGGTATTGGTCCGGTACCGGGATGAGAGTCGGAGAAAAGAGTCGAGCCGCGTTTCACGGACGTACCTACCTTGACGTAATACGCGTAAAATGGAACTCCCATAGCGGCGACCGGCGATGATGATGCCACTTACTCGGAGCAAACGTTCCGCGTGACCTTATCGCTCGCATCGATATAAATCGCGCGCTGGTCTTCGCTCGAACCTTTTACCACGATTTTACGATGGCGTTCGCGATTAGCGGCCCTACGCTGTTTATTTCCGATCGCCGGCCGTCCGTCGTCGACTTAATGGCCTCCCCGCGAAATTCACGAGTTATCATCTTTCTTCATTATGAGCCCGAGGGTACATCAAATTTATCCGGGTTAAAAACACACTTCGACGTCGTAACTTTTGAGCAACTTTCTTTTGGGCTGACCGAGTTATCTGACTTCCGACGCGATGCTTCTGACCGATCTAAATGGTTTCCGACAACTTTGCGGACAGACGCGGTTATCAGACTGGCATATATTTATTGCGCAATGCGCCACGTCAAAATTGAAAATATTTTATCGCGGTTTTTACGTTAGTATCCTATTTGGGAGGATTGCAATGCCAATGGAGAGATATTGCGCAAATAAGTCATATTGCAGAGTGAGATAAAAGTTTGCAACATTTTTAAAAATCTCTTGTCAATGAACTAAAAGTCACAAGAGTATATCTTGTAATTTCTTTTTTTCTTTTTTTTTTTTACTTTTACATTTTATATTTATTTTTTATTCACCACAATTCTGGTTAACGCATTAATTTAATTACTATAAAATTTTTTTTTAACCTTTTTAATGGTAAAACTTATATAACGTTCGTTAAAATTGAATTAAAAAATTTGTTAAGAATAAACATGTTTCCGCAACGATTGGCAAATCTGATTAAACGTACGATGCTAAATTTATATCAAGAATATCCCGCAAAATAACTGCGCTGCTTACGCGGTGGGTTATTCCCGTGGGACTCGTTCCTCTCTAGCTGTTTCCTTGCTCTTTGATCTCCGAACCGTCCCATGGAATCGCTCACGTGACTTCGAGTTTAAGAGCAGTTTGCGGGTCCCGAGGTATACCTCCCAGAGCGGATTAATGTCGGCCGAAAAAATAGACAATTCTGTTATCCGTGTAACGAGGTGTATCCAGGAGTTTCTCCCGGGTATTCCCCGGGTCAACAAGCGGCGGAACTCCGTTCGATCGGACAGTTATGATCCGCGAGGATTTTCACGGGCGAGCGAGGGGATCTACGGCTCTTCGTTCTCAGATTGATAAGAGTCGAATCGCATTATTATGGCGTGTGTGCCGGATCCTAGCCTCTCTATCTCGGAACTTCTCGGCGATGCCAACAATTTCTCGGCGAAATCGGCGCTAGCGGCTGCGAGGCGGCAGGTGTTGCTCGGAAGTGAAGATGATGAAAGATGACGGGCCGTCGCCCCGGGTGAGGATCTCTCTGACTGGTGCCTTCCATCGACCCCGTCAGTTCGAGCATGAAATTACCGGGCCGACTGAGACGCGAGTGGTTGCTTGCGCGGAGATGCCGCGGGATGGGTAAACGAGATAGGGGTTTGGAGACTGTGTCTGTATCTGTGTGTACGCGCTCGTATGTGCGTAGGGCGTTGATGGGTGATAGAGGGAGGAGAGGACGGGTTATACGAGAGAAAACGTCAGATAGAACCATCGTACCGGCGCGCGAAACGTATAGAGAAAGATAGGAAAAATCAGCGAGCGAAGTAGAAAAAGACGCGGCCCGGGTGCCGGAACGAGAGATGTAATTTATTAACTCCTGGACGAGTAGCGGTCTCGAAATTGTGGAATTCGAAGTAGGTGCGAAGCGTTCGGCAAATTCGCGCGACTTTCAGTTTAAGCAGTTTGCGAGCATGGGGATATAGTTCCCGGAGCGGATTATAAACGCGAACTATAAACAGGTCGCGAAATATTTTTCATATGTCAGTGGATATAAAATATATATTTTTTTTTTTTTGTTACTTTGTAATTTAATTAAAATAATTTCTTGCTAATAGATAAAATTAAGAGGAATTAATTTTAATGATTATCTTTTTGTTTACGATAAGCGTCGTATTATTTAAGCTGTAGATAACCGATTGATCAGTCTAATCAGGCTAAGCCGCGATAAATTGGGAGGAAGAGAAGAGAAATAGGGAAGATAAGAGGGACCCAGGGAGTGGCGGCGAAATCAATTATTGTCATTCCAGTCTGCAGTCACCATCCTGATGTATGTTGACTTCGTGATGTATGTTGCTCTGCTTCGTAGTAACACAACAATCCGTTATTCGAGCCTGCGACCTCCGCCTTGAAGTTTCTCTCTTCGTCTTTCTCCTCCATCGAGTTGTGCCGGCTCAAAATACCATTACATCACGAGCGGGTAATTTGTCACGAATAGTGCTTATTAGGCAATTCCACGGCATCGACGCGTCTACGATGCCGTGAATTTCATTAGGATCGACCTGCCGGGATTGGTATTAGGCGCCGTTCGTCTCGTTACATCAGCATTTCCGGTCGGTATGCGGCGGAATCTCCGTTACTTGGCCAGGGGGATCGTTTAATCCCGAAGCAATCGCTCATAATTAATCTGCGCCATGTGTCGCCTTCTTAACGAGCAGACAATGGCGATTGGAAGGTTCTCTCGGTGCCGGCTAAAGCGTTAATCTCCATTTCTTCGATGAAGGTTGACAAAGACTCCGTTCGTTCGATATCCTATCCTCGAATAACAAGACTTAGGTAATCTTTGTTACCCCCGTAATGAATTTACGAGATTTGATTCTTTTTTTATTTTTTTTAATGTTACAAGTTTACGTTAAAAAAATTTTTTTTTTAATAATTTTAAAAGCTTTTAGTCGTGTTCGCGAATTAAATAATGTACGGTGCGCTTGTAACGCGAATGCCGGATGTAACGGTGAACGGGATATCTATACGCGAACGTTAGCTCGAGATGCATCTTGATCTCGCGATAAAGTAGCAACTTTAAATACGCGTTGCATTCGACGAGGCGCGAGAGCGGCCGCCCAGATGGCCGGGGCCAGTTTATGACGCTGCGATTCCGCGCGCGGGTAAAAGGGAAAAATTTTATTTTGCAGTGCCGTCTCAGTAACAGCTTGCACAAAACTGCCGGTGATATACGAGCACGGTCCCCGGCTACCTGGAACGAGGCCATCCGCATTAAAAATACGCGTTCGCCGTGCCGCCACCCGCCGAAATTGATGGACGAGCCGCGCGCTACCTGTAATTATAATTATAAATCACTAGGAACGACGGACACGAACGCGGCGGCTTATACGCGTCGCCCGCAGCGCCGAAATTTATTTGCCGAAGGGCAATTAGAAATTTGAATATGCAGCGCGATTTTTATGCGTCGTTTATGCGGAAGCGGCCCGGTTTCCGGTTTTCGGTGGAAACTCGTATTTTCTTTGCGTTTTCCTTTTGCCCCCGGGAAAAGAATTATTAGTGGCTATGAACTGAAACGGCGACACGGTGGAAATATGTTTGTAATTTACGAGAGACGCCCCTTGACAAAGTTGCCGGTAACGATTTATCTAATTCAGTTCGGATAATACAAAAAAATGTCTAGCGATTACAGAAATTTCTTTTTAAATATGCATTTATACTTACGATGTTTTAATTGCTCGCTTTATTTTATAATTATGTAATTTACGTTACGTTAATGAGTTATTTAATTTTTTTTTTTTTTAATCTATTCATTATACATTCGGATAAATTAATTCTATCTTAAACCGTTATACAATGCCTGCATGACAACAATAGAATTTTCTCTCTCGAGATAGCCGAGGGTAATTTCTCGAGAATTACGGGATGCGACGGCGGCGCACTTTATTTCAACTAAGTCACGCCGGAACGTGAAACACGGATTTTCTCTCCGCTTAGCGATCTCTTTCACGGGGGAAGTATTTCTTATTATTATCAGGAATGTGTGTAGAGTGATTCGGGCATGACCTGAGATTGCCTCCTTACGGCCCTTCGCGGGGATAAATGAGGGGAAGGGAGTTAAGTTTGCGAGTAGTTTAGGGATCTCGTCGTCGTCAGCTGGTACCGCAATAATCGTTGCGATTCAACGAGCACCCCGTTCGAAGCCCTCTACGAGAGTACAGTTTCCTCGGAGTTTCAGATCATTCATGGTTCTTGGACGAAAAGGCTACTTCATACACTTCCGCCGTCAGCTGGCACAGTGATAATCGTAATTCGCGAAGAAACCGAGATCATATGTGCAATTACGCCGATATCGGCGTTGCAATTTCAGTTTCAGTTTCGTTATATAACGTAATTGAAATTGGTAAGAAATTAAAAAAAAAAAAAAAAAATTGAGTTATTTAAAGCAAACCGGATATATGTTCTTTCTTTTTTTTTTCTTTCATCAAATATTTTTTTAATTAGGTATAAATTACAGAAAAATTTCTAGAAGTGCAAATGTGCAAGTTTTCGAATCTTCAAGGAATCTGTATTCTCCAGTTTAATATCGTACGTTTCGCGCTGATTATCGCTCGCAATTTCGCGGACTCGAAGTGCTCAGATTCGAAATACTCGCAGAGGGCAACGGGAGGTCAGGGAGGGCACTCGAGAGGAGGAGACCGGCGGAGAGAGACGCTCTCGCTTCCCCCCCTAATTTGGCGCTTTCGATAAATTTAACAAGCTCGTCACGAAGGAAGAAGGGGCCCTGAATGTGGGCACGGCGCCAGGGTTCCCAGCGCGTTCACACAGCCGCGACACCATTACTGTCCCGAGGTGGACCCGGGCCGGCGTCCCTCGGGAGCCGCCCGGGACACGCTAGATCGCCGACTACGTCCACTTGGATAATACGGTTCCTTTTTCCGTCCGCCTCGTCCCCCCGACCGACCGATTGTAGCCGCGCTCTGGCAGGCCGAGGCATCGTTAGGACGTTTTCTATCGCGTCGAAACCGGCCGGCCGCTCCCTGCACGTCCCGCTCGCAGTTGTCATCGTTTGAAAAATTCGCCCCCGGTGGCACCGACGCGCAGCCGTCCGCCGAATAGGAAACACGTCGATTACTGTCCAGGACTGCGCGCGTAAAATTTTACGAAAGGCCCTTTTCCGATGCAAAGCAGGCCTGACGTACTACCCGCCCGGTCGTACGTCCCGGTTCGCTCGCAGTTCCCTTCGTGATGAATGGAAATGAAAGGCTCGGGGCGCAATAACATGCTAAATTATACAGCGAAAAGTCGCCCGAGATAGTCACGGCGATGTATATTAACGGGCTCGCAATTATGTTCTCAATTGAAAACTCTTGTCTCTCTGTTACATTGTAAATGCAGAGGAGTACGGTTGCGAGAGAAAATATCGGTGTAGGGATGCACGTACGCGCTAGTGTGCACAAGAGTGATCGAGGTGCGAGGGATGTGTGATCTTAGTTTATGCATAAATTTAAATTGCAAGCGCGTTGCTTATCGTCTGCCTATACTTAAATTACATACATATAAAACGATAGTCGACGTACTTTATTCGCATACTTACTGTGCCCTGGATAATATTACCTTCGCGCCGAACACGTTATTATCTCAGATAATTTGAGTACAAATGACGTTAGCTTTCTCGATTAGACCGCGTATCGTAACCGCGCGGTAATTTACTTTGTAAAATTTCAGCATTATTTTACTTTAACTGGGAAGAGTATTGATCGCCCGATTAAAAAGATTAAGGCGGGATAATACGAAAAGTTTACAAGGAAAAGATATTATTTTAGATTAAAAGACATAAATATCTTATCTTAATTTGAATCTCTTTAAACTTTGTAAACGTATTTTTCTTTTTTTTTTTTTTTTACATTATACCTACTTACACAAATTGAAATATTTGATTTTTGAAACAAAATTGGAAGTAAAATAAAGAAAAAAACGGGATGTGCGACAGAAGGAAGTATCAATGGAATCGTTATTGCGCAATCAACGTCGAGTTTCAACATTATTCAGGAGAGAGCTACGGTCAACCGATAAAGAGGCTGCGAATTCGCTCGTCGTTTTAAATTCAAAGGGTACCCAGAAGTCAGCATTTTGAGGAAAGTTCGCGAAACTCGGTACACGTACGTTAGGAAGCGGTATTATCGGCCATCGTCGTTTGACTGGAATGACGACAACGACAACGAGAACGACTGCATTCAGTCAGACTCTCGTGTTTTCTGCCTCTATTCTCCGATTCTTTTCAGCTTCGCTCGCGCAGTCGTCTACGCCATGGAAGGCAAATTGCTCGATAACTTTTCCCGCGGCCGTGCGTCACCGGTGCCCCGAAAGTTTCCCCGAAGCGCGGAGTCGCAGGCGTCGTCTCGGAATCACGCAGGCAGCGGCAGCTGCTGCTACTGTCGCCGGTGTTACATGCACGTCGTGCTCGCCGTGGAGCACAATAGGAATTCGGCTGGATGATCGATATGTTATATTCCTCGAAAGAGCGCCCTATCTATCCGTATAAAGTTCTTCCGAGGTAGGATTTAGAATCGTGTTACATATTATAAGTAACGGGATTATTTTAGGAGTTGACGAAATTGAATACAAACGCCGCTGGCACGATGGACGTTTAACGTTAAATTGAAAGTCCGATTCCTCCGCGCGTATGACATCAAAAAGACGTTTAAAAAAATCTATAAAATCTAAATTGTTCGATGAAACGACTTTGGATTTTATGCGCGTTCATTGAAACTTTCTATTTAATGCGCTGCGCAGGTACCATTTGCACTTTATTCCCGAAAACTTTCCTCGTGACTTTTGCATGTGCGTAAATTATTTTTATCGGTAAAGTAAGATCCAAGAATATCCACCGTTTATTATATCTCCCATTTACGTGAATCGGTTTTGATTTATTAAATGCTCGCTATCTAGAGGCCTAAAGAAAAAGATTGTTGCCACGAGAGGACAAATTTCTTAAAGGTATTAATACCCTGAAACTAGATCAGTCAATGTCATTGCGCGGTTTGCACGTTATGGGACACGGCTCTGAACTCCTGACATTTCCTTGGTTCACTGCCGAGAGACGGAATTAAATTAGTCGTTCCAACTCCGCGATATTACTGCTTTATGTAACACGTTTTCATCCGCGCTCTCAACGGGACGAGCCCCGCCGTCGCGGAATTTGGAGCCCTTGGAATTCTCTTTCTTTTTTTTTTTTTTTTTTTTTTTCGACACACCCCGTATATACGCACGTACGTCGTAAGATCCGTAAGCTCTCTCGAGTTCATTTCGCAGAGACTTAATAAACGTTTTACGGGCGGGAGAGGAGGATTGCGACGCTTTTCATAAGTTATATCCCGAGGGGGAGCGCGAACTCGTGCAATGTGAAACAATATCGTCGGTTATGCGCGCGTCCCAAATTTCGGCCAGCGCGCCTTCATCGGTGCGCGCTGCTGAGTCGGGGAGAGGACACCGTGAGCAAGGTGATCGTGAAGGAGAATATAAAAACGAAGGGGACAACGAACTTTTCCGTGTCGTCCAATTTTGAGGCAGCGAGAGAAGAGCGAGCGCATTCGGAGCGCTTAAAATAGAAAGGAAGGAGACGAACATGAGGGCGGAGGAAGGAAATGCTGGAGGAGCGTTAGTCTTGTCAATCGTTGAAAAGGTGCGCGCATCGGAACAATCTTGCGAGGGAGGGAAATCAGAACAATTCTTCGAGTCGATAAATTCTCTCGCTTCTTATCTTTACATTCTCATTCTCTCTTACTCGCTCAATTGCTCTCTGTTATACTTGTCGGTACGTAGCACGTGGAGGAAAGAGTGGAAGTAGAGCCGCGCCGAGCATAACCCGAGCAAAGTGAAAATTGCTCGAGCCATTCGCGAGGATTGACCTTACGTGCCGCGTTATATTCTCGCCGTCATTCGCTACGAACACATATGTAACGCTGTAAATATCTCGAGCCAAGAACCACTTTGTCTACGATTGTCTCTTGAAAATTTTTAGTAATGAGACAAAAATGTATTAAAGGAAAAAAAAATAAATAGAAGATAAAAATTAAGCAACCCGATTAGAAATGTATCTAGCTATTTTAATTTTGCAGCCAGTAATTAGATCGCGCGGATTAGATATAATTTGTAAAAAAGTATTAATTATTTAGTAACTATACATTACTGTAGAGGATTTAAAAAGTAAGGCTGTCATTAAAAAAAAAAAAAAAAAAAAAATTGTCTAGTATCCGTTTAGCCACTGTTCAGCGCGGGCCATGTAGCGAAACAATTATTTCCGGCTAATAACAAGCCAGAGAAGCTAGATATCTAAACGTTTTTCGCCGCGTGCTGGCCTACTACGCGTACTGACCAACGCAACGCGCGCTCGACTGTCGCGGCCGCTGACCTCCGGGCCCGCGCGTCCACCGCCACGCGGATCGTGCCACATGTTGGCTGCCGACGTAAACAGATTCACGTGATCACGGCGAGCGAGGCAGTCGGCGGATCCCGCCGTGATCACGTGCGTCGACGGCTCATGCCGCACGGTCCGCGTGGTGGTGGACGCGCGGACCCGAAGATCAGCTGCCGCGGCAGTCGAGCGCGCGTAGAGATAGATCGGTACGCGTAATATACTAGTTACGCGGCGGAAAACGTTAATATATCTAGCTTTTCTAGCTCGTTATTAACCAAACAATTAAAGCGTTATATTTCTGGCTCAGTGCAGGACAGTTTTTGCTAGACAGTCAAGAGATAAACTATGGATTGGCTAGATAGTTATTAAATAACGGGTTAAGCTCAATTTCCACTCGGGATATTTATGAACTATTTTAGTCTTATTTTTATGTAGAAAGATAATTGCCACGGGGCAAGTTAAAAATTCATGGGAAGGTAAAGAGAGACCGCGGAAACGGACTTTATACGCCGAGAGAACGGCGAAACTAGTCACCGGGAAAACCTTTCGATAGTTTAATCCGTCCGGTTTTTCAGAAGTGCCAGATAAACGCGCGGGATTAGCGAAAAGGAACGAACGGGATAAAGTCGGAGTAAGACGAAGAGGCTGCGATCGAGCGCGGATCTTATAAAACGCGCCACGACAATGACGACGAAAAGCGAAGACGGGGAAGAGATCGGAAAAGGAATTCGTTAAAGGAAAAAGGCCGGAGAAGTGGGTTCTTTTTACTTCAAGCATCATTGTGCTAAAGCGATGAAATGCAATTACAATCGTAGATCTTTATATGGGTTTTAAAACAATACTTCGTGACACACGCTAAATAATTTTTCTTTTTACTCTTGTATTATTTTTTGTTTCAAGCAATTAAATGATTCGGTAAAATAAGGCGTCGAATTAATTTTATTATGAATTTATTTTGACGGTATTAATAATAATGAGATTTGATTAATAATGTAAAGAAGACAAGTGTGAAATGCATATAATAATACAACGAGCGCGCAGTGAGCGTAACACGTTTGAGTTTACATTTTAATATTTGAAGGATAAATTGTATTTTTTAGTCTCATTTTCTCGCGCGATTTATTGACACTGCCGCTATTACGAAAATGGAATGTCTCGCTTTTGATAAGAACGCCGGTCCGACCGGACTAGAAATTCATACTTGCCCCTCATTTTTTTTTTTTCTTTCTTTTTTTTCTTTTTCTTTTCACCTTTTATCGAGTTCTTCCCTTCGTAACACTAGCCCACTTTCTTTCTACGCGCTTAGGAAAGTAATCAAACTTTTTCTTCACGCAAATTGCGCGAAGAAGTCGACCGCCTCGCAACGACGGTGGCTCGAGATGGAAAGAGAAAGGGAGAAGAGGGCGGTGGAGGAGAAGGACAAAATGTAGGTGGCAGTGGAAAGAGGATATAGGGTGTTCAAGTGATAAGAGGCAAATCGAACTCTCGAGGCGGCCGATTGGCAAAGCGTGCGGACAATGAAAGAGTAAGTCGGCCGAGTAGTCTAATACATATTAATGAGAGCTTGAGTGTCCGCAAAACTCTGCTTCCATTTCGATGTCGGTGTTTCCGCACGAGTGTTTAGCCCGAAATGACTAGAGTGCTGCTTTAATCACAGCTCTGACGTTAGGAAACGTTAATAATGGATATATCTAAGGAAAAAAAAAAAATTGCTTTTCTAAGTAAATTCTCGTCTTTTTATAAATTCTCGATAAACGCGCGTCGATTGGTTTTCAACTTAATTTTACGCTAACGATAACGCGATCGGTAATTTACGTACGCGGGATTAACGACGCCGCTTTTCGATGGTATTTCTTTTTTTCTTTTTTTTTTATCTCCAAATTGGAAGATGACTTTAAAATCTCGAAGCTGCGATATAAAGTTGCGAAAGGAATCTTGTGTATTCTGTATTAAATATGCAAAGTGTCGGCGTAGCTTTTGCAGCGTTAGCGAGCGAATCTCGTTGCCGACAAATTGGGACGCGTTTAAGAATCTGTCGTGCTTTCTGAGGGAGAGCGTCGTAAGGGCGTCGTGCCGTGACATTTCGCACGAGTCAGGGTGAGGCGTGATCCGAGGGTGCTCGCGGAAGAGCCCGACGAGTACTGGGTAAGTCGGGTAAGTCGGGTAGAACTGCCTAATGCATGTTGATAAGGCGAAGCGTGGCTCTCGTTCGTCACACGCGGCAGTGGAATCGACCGACCGCTCGAAATAGCTTTTTAGACTTTTTTGCTAACATCTCGATTATACCAAGAGGCATGAAATAGCTATATCTTCTGGAGGTAGAATACACTTGTCATTTGACGAAAAAAAAAATTTAATAAATCCGTAACGTACACAATTTTTTAAGTTATTAAATTAGCTCATAAAATTATTTTAGAGTAGCGCTTTTTATCGTTTATTGAAATGGAATAAATAAATAAATATATATATATTTCTTTTTATATAGTTTAAAATTTCTATACCTATCTTACGGTAAATTTTTGTAAAAGTACGTAGTGTATGTGAAATGAAATCAAGTGTATTCTTAGAGTCGCATAATGCCGGCGCAAGATGGAGGAATAATTTTCGAGACGGTGCACACGGATTCGCACAATCAACCGCGCGATCGTTCTTCAAAAAATGAATATTGGATATACTACTTTCATTTTACACCGATGCCGGAGAGCATAAGCAGCAACGCAGGGGCTTGTTCGGAAATTACATTCGTTCCCAGCGGATGTACTTCTTTCGGATTATTGCTCGTACAACACCGATTTCTCCTCTCTCGCTTTCGCGATCACCTCGTGCGTTTTTATTTTACTTCGTTGATCGGCCCTTCTTTCAGATCAACAGCTTCTTTCCCGCCAGCCCCCTCATTTCCCAGTCAAGTTCCGTAGGTGTTCCTTTAAAAGCACGTCTTAGTGGAAAATATCATATCTTCTCCGCCCTTCCCTACCCCTATCTATAATCCTACATAAATCCTTCATAAATATGGTCTATACTCTCTCAAATCCTCCTTCTCTCATTCCTCCTTCGTTCATCGCACATAATATACACCTTTATACTATAAGATCTATCCGTATATTAATTGTCGATCGAATTATCTATTTTTAATCATCTTCATGAAATTATAAGATGCTACAGAAATTATGTCATTTAAGTAATACAATTGCTTTTATTTATTTACTTGGTAATTTTATTAAACAAAAAAAAAACGGCATATTATACGAACGTGAAAACAACATCTTAATTATCTTTAATTGAGACTTACACGTGTCATTTCGAAAGACTGGATATGCATATTGTATAAACCGGGCGGATTTTGCAAAATAGATTTACCTTCTAACAGCGCCGAATGCTCTCTGTTGTTTATTCCCGGCGGACAGATTCATCACGAATTAAATCTTCTCGTCGCGTCTGAATTCATTCGCCGTCGATCTTCGGTGTTATTTATTTTAACTTCAACTACTCCATCACCCTCACCGCTTCTCGAAAATCCGTTTTAAATTCCCGAAAGATCCTCCCTCCCCGCCATTTACCTTAGTACCTTTGTTCTTTTTTCACTTTGTCATTATCTTTCTTTTTTTTTTATTTTTTCTTCTCTTTTTTTTTGTCTTTATTAGCATGCCGTCGCCATTACCGCCCAGGGGAAATTCCCAACTTCTCCCTATAAACTCCGATCTTTTTACGCATTCATAATTTTCCCCTGAATTCTGAAAAATGTGGGTTACATAAGCGATTTAAATTGCCTCTCTGTGACGTAAGGGTAATAAAAAGAGACCCCCCCCCCTCGTTTCATATCTCTTCTGAAAAACGTGAAATGGACATATTCCGCGCCGAGCTACTAAAGTCAGCCATTTTTGTTCGTTCGCTCGCTCGCAGGACTCGGCTCATGACTCGTGGTACCGTGAGTTATTCCGGTAACTGAACGAGTTACTCTTTCGAGGTCGCTCAGAACCAGGAAGAATCGTGAGAAAAGGTGATAGAGCGGGGAAAGGATCAGGGTGGAGCGCGGCGGGCGGAGGCGCGAGGCGACGAAAAGAGAAGGAGCTTCGGCTTCGGCGTTTCACATGGTAATCCCCTCATGAATATCCTCAAAGGGCCTCTTCTTCCCTCTCGCACACGCACGCGCGTGTATTCGCGCGCCGTTGAAGGCCTATAAGGCGAAAGACGTATCACTGCTCGTATTTATACATCCGGCCGGTAATGCGGGCGGGAGGAGATAGAAGAAGGAGGTACGAGGCGCGAATACAAGGTTGATGCCGGCGTAAGACCTCTCTCATTCGATTAGATCGAGGCAAAAGCGTTGGTGACACGCTCACTCTCCGTCGTAACTGAGTGACGTGATTAAAACTCCGATGGAGGATCCTAATCGTCAACGTCGAATGTCTTTTCCCAGCGAATTCGTATTTTCGTGAAAATTTCGTAGACAAAATCGTTAACGTTTTCTCGTGATTTTTTTCAAGTTTTTTTTTTTTTTATGCAGAAAACAAGATTTATTTATTTATTCTGATCTTATGAGGATTTTTCTATGAGTTTAACGAACTAACGGGATGATACGATGATATTAGACTTGTATAACATTTTCTATCGCACAGGTAATTTTTGCAAAATAAATTGTACGGTCGATATCGAGCTTAGTATCAATGGTACGCTTGAGGGATAGCGAGGGAACATTGGGAGCTTCAAAGTACGCGGAGCTTTTCCTTTCGCGGCGCATTTTCCCTCTACGTTGATTCGCAGGGTATTCGATTAACGTGCCGGTTCGAGCATTTCCCCGACGGTCGAATATACGGGGTCCCGGTCACGGTGGGCCCCCCTCGAAAAATATGAGACGGCATGGCTGCTCTCGCGCAAAGAGAAGCAAGGGGAGCTGCAGAGAGCGGGAATGCGCAGGGTGGAAAGCGACGGGGCAAAGCGTTCTTTCACATGCTAATCCACCAGGCAGGCTGCGCTCATGAATACCTATGGTCAAAGCGCGCCTTTCTGTCCTTTCCCCTCTTTCCTCCTTCCCTCCCTCCCCCTCCCTCCCGCTCGCCGCCGTTATTTTTCTCGTTCTCTCGCTCTCGTTGTATACACGTTGTCTCAAAACTTTCGCACTTTCTCCCAACCGCAGATAGCGGGAGGAAAATTGGGCGGAATAGCGGCCGTTTCGGCGCCGGGACGTCAATAGCGCGCGCTGTCCGCGCTTGGAACGTAAACGATTTTAACGAGGCAGATTTCGCCGCGAAAATGCGCCAGGTAACAAAGAAAAGGCATTCCCTTGCTTGATTTTTTTTAGTTTTAGATTTGCAATTTAATTGTCAGATGTTTAGTTGATTTAACGAACTTTTCTCGCCGATCGAAAATTTGCGTCACGTTCTTGCGGAAGGATCTTTAATCGACAGAAATGAATCGGGAGGTTCTTAACTTTTTGTGATCCTTCCCCTTTCTCTTTTTTTTTTTTTTTTTTTTTATTTCTCCGCACTTGCCTTTTGCATTACAAGAGAATTCTCTTCTGTGTAGTCAACGTTTCCTCTCTCTCTCTCTCTCTCTCTCGCTCTCTTCTGCGCGCGAAAATGGAGAACGCAGCAAGAAAGGCCCCGGGAGAAATGGCGGCGCTTTGTGTCCCGAATTTGTGCCACACCGTTCTCCGTTCTCCTTTACGAGGAACGATAAGTCAGGAGTGGCCCTCACTCTTCGCCCTTCCTCCCAACCCGTCATGGCCCTTTTCCCTACCGACCCGCCGCTTCTATTCTCGCCTACACGCAAAATTATCGCGACCGCACTTAGAATAACGCGATCGTATCTGCGTCCGGTTCGACTTTAGCGTACCCGTTAAATATTACCCGTCCCTAAACCGCTTCAGGTACAAGGAGTAACCTTCGCATTATATTTAACTGTGGCGAGGAGCTTTGCGGGCGTATCTGATGATTACGTGCGCGAGCGCTATTTTCTATTTAAAATTGTTACTAGAATAAACGACGCCATCCGTGATATTTTATCATTCTTTCTTTTTTTTTTTACGGACCTAATTTTTTCGTCGGTAACGTTATTAAGATACTTTTAATTGCTTTATTAAAAAGTACTTTATGTGAAATTATTGCATTATAAATCGAAGAAGCGCGCGTCGTTTCACGGGACGAAATTATTCACTTATGCAAATACGAAATTTTGGAAAATTACATTGTCGCGGAGGTGCACTTAATTATCACTGGGCTTGAAATTAACGTTCTACTCATCGCGCGTGAACTTTCAGGAGCCTCCTTTGTTTCTATGCACGTTTGGTCGGATAGGAGTAATAACGTTACCTATTCATTGCTTTATCATGTTTATTCTCAGAGGAGACGCTCTAGTATGTATAAATAGATACGTCTCTCTCTCTGCCTACTTGTCTCGTTTTGCTCTTCTACATCCACCGTAGGATCGTCGCCGCAGGAGCCGAAAAACGTCGTGGTCGTTCAATTTCGTCCCGCGAGCACCGCGTAATTGGGACCATGCTCGGCGGGCTCGTTGCCGAGAATTTAGTTTTCGGTTCGCGGTGCGCCCCGATCTACGTGTACGCGTGTCGACGAAGTCACGATGTGGCGAGGGCGAAAAAGGGGTGAGCGGAGAAAGAGAGATAGCGCGAGGCGGAGAAGGTAGATGGATACCTGCGACGGAATGACCGAGGGCGTAAGGGGCAGGGAGGCCGAGGGAAGAGGGAATAAAAGAGGCAGCGAGAAGCGCAGAGAACCGAACTTCTAGGCGACGGGGGTGGCGGACGCGGAAAGGGCGAGGGGGCGCAAAAGGGATGGCTATCCCACGTGCTGCGCTCCCATGCATAGAGAGGGCTCATGTTTCCCTAATGCAGCCCGATAAATATTTAAGCATAACGTAATCGGTCGGATTATCCTGAGAGCGCGAGACGAGGATGCGGTAGATGCGCGGGTGCGGGACAAAGAGAGAGAGAGAGAGAGAGAGAGAGCGAGAGAGAGCGAGAGAAGAGAGATAGGATGTACCGGAACGAGGACGCAATCCGTAATGCGCTTGAGCGTGCAGCAGTTGTCTCGCGAAATGGCGTCTTTCACAATCTCGTACATACGCCATGTACGACGATCGGGATCGAAATTTGTTCGTCGATGCGCTTTCCCTTCGCGATAGAAATTCGCAAGAAGCTTGAAGATAAAAGATGGCAGCGGAAACTTTATAGCTACGCAGCAATTGCACGATGCATATTGAAAAGGGCAATTGTTCTTCGTTTCGATCTAAACATGCGTGTCTTGAGAATCCCGTTTTTTTTTTTTTTTTTAATAAAAATTTTGCAGGACTTTGTCTTTATTACGCGAGCATTTTTTGACAAAAATTGAAATATTATTAACGGTGTTATTAATTTTTTTTTTAGGATTATAAGTATTTTGATTTAATTACAAGTTTTCATATTAACCTTACTACTCTATTTTTAACAAAATCTTTTTTAACGAACTGAAGAAATTGCGATGCGAAAAGAAATGTAAAAGCAAATTATTAAAGTTAACAGTAGATTGCTGAATTTCCTCGGCGAATCCCTTCCGTTTCATATCGCGTGACTCTTGATTAACCCTTTTTCATCCTCCTAGTTTATTCTAGCCTGCGTTCGGCATGCGAACAAAAATTACGTGCACATTGGGGGGGTTAATCGCCGCGACACATAGACTGTAAATCGTGCACGGTCGACATTTCCAATTTCGCGAGTCCGACGTGCGCAAAGAACGCGACGGATTACTGACATCTCGTTTTGGTATCGATGCGCCTCTCGATGCCGATGCACTCTCGTGGGCTATGCAATCCCCCTCTTATTCCCCTGCCGGACGTTTGCAGGATACCGAAACTTCCCTCCCCCCTGGAGGTTGTCCGTCTGTCGTGTCATGTCTAACCGGGCGAGGCGGAATTTTCGCGACGAGGGGCGAGAGGAGTGGCGGTGGTGGCGGAGGTCGACGAGAGGAACAGAGCGAGAGAGAGAGAGAAAGAGAGAGAGAGAGAAAGAGATTGTGGGACTTTGGGGGACGCGAGGGCATTTAAGCGTAAATGGTTTTTGTAACTGGGAGAGCGTAAAATTGCCTAACCGCCCTGTGCATCTCCTGGCGCTTTTGGATGAGCTCAACCAACCCCTTCCCCTCCCCTCCCCCCCTGTGCGCTGCAACGCCACCCCTTTGGTCCCACCGATACAAACTGCTCGGCAGCTTTCTGCGTCGCCTTCAGTCACGGCCTCGTTAATTCGAACGTAATTTATTCTCGGCCAAAATTTTTCTGACGTTTCCCTCCGCCTGTGGTCAGTGTAAATTATGATAAAGCAAATAAGTTAAAATGCTAACGAGGGTACCTCGAGTTACGGTACGGTTCTTTAGGGAGAACTCCGGTACGACGGCGTCGAAACGCGTGCGTATCGAAATTTGAGATTAATACCGCGGGAATTAGGGCGTTCGGTTAAAAACCGCGAATTGCACGCGGCGCGCGGAGGGATGCCGGGAAAAAGGAGGGGGCGGAGAGGCGGTTATAATGAATATTTAATGAGCGAAGAAAAAACTGCGTCTGCACCGGAAGGCAGGTGCGTGCCGGCGATATGGGTAGGCCCCGTAGGCGAACCTGGAAATCGCGTATTCATCATCGGTCCATTCGTAATCCGTCGCGCGGTCAAGGGAACGGGGGTGGCGGCGTGCACGGGCATAGGGGGGGAGGGGAGACGACGGGGGCGAGGTGGAGGAAGCGATTAATTTCACAGCGCGATTCATAATGGAGCCCCCATCAATCATCGCCGCCGGTTACGCGCGCGCCGCCCGAACTCCGGCGCGCGATAATTAATTCCGAAAAATTATTAATCGCAATAATGTCCTCATTTACACGGAGCCCGGCTGTTACAGCGCGCGACGTCGGTTTGCTGAGCGATTCGTTGGAACTCCCGTCGACGAGCGCCGCTCGCCGCGCACTTAATTACGTACGATTTACCTAATCGAGGATCTGTGTAATGGAGTTACACGTATCGCACGAAATATCGCTTCCGTTATAGATCTTGCGGGATGCACGCTCGGCGCCAAGTCTGGTTTATCCGATAAGAAACGCAATCATAATTATATCTAACGATGGGCCTTAATATTAAGACGCACGCGTACTCTCTTTCTCTCGTTGCAAATTTTGTGATGTGACATATTAGACGTCGGACTTGCAATTCGTTATAAAACACATAAACGATATACTAATTTTACGGGAATTCTTTCAAGGCACTGTGTATCATTTTCAATATCGCACCGATCGCACATTTACGAAAATATTTAATATTAATATTACACAAATTATTGTATTAAAATTAATTCCCGATTAATAATGCGAAATTATTAATGAATTACAATGTATTCAGCATTTATAATATGAACGTTTTATGCATACTTTTTATAGATGCAAGATCAATTTTACAAATTTGTGTTATTATGAATCAATAAGTTTGTTTTAATTAATTATTAATTAAAAGCGGTTGTACATAGATACGAAACAAATATCGATAACTGTAATAAAAATAAAAGAAAGTTGATAAAGAATAGAATTTTTACTTTGCAAAAATTGTGCGCTATCGATCTAATATTGAAAAAATAATATATTTCTACTTCTATAAAAATCTATTATCCGAAGAAAGCAATTTGCTGCTAGTTAAGTCGTTATAAACAGCATGTAGTCAGACGTACTTTTCACTATCTTTATTATTTCTTTGATCAACAAAATTACGTTACGTCTTATCGTATTTGGGATATATTGATAAAATATCATACCGGCAAAGTGCGAACTAGCAGGAGAGCAACCTTTTACGAGGCGCACGCGTGTCTGTGCTCGAAGACGTATATGTATATGTGTCGCGAGTCGTGCTTAACAGCCCGCGACGTCGTAAATTGATAGTAAATGTCACATCCGGATTGCAGAATAAGAACGCGTTCCTGTGGGAAAGCCCCCACTGACGGCAATCACTTAGTCGCTCACTTCGTGGGACACGAATGCGCTTTACATTGGTCTCGCTGACGCTCGTAATTCCGTGACATTGATATTCCTGCGAAAGCCGGGCTCCAACAGAAAATAATTCGACGGCACGACACGTCTCAAAGTATACCTCGTCATATTTGACAAAGAAATCGTCTCGAATTCTGATGCACCTTGCGATTATTCATTTTTCTGATCATTACGAAATAAGCTGTAAAATTAGTTGCGCGTTACCGCTTGATTTTAGCTCAAGTTCCGTATCGAATAAAATCTTATTCGTGCTTCTTATTCGAAAAACAATTTTGATATTACCGATAATATTATCGCATTTCTCGTGCGAATAACTCATTTTTACGAATCTTGCACATAATTCATCGCGAGGCAAATCCATTATTTGTGCAATGTGTTGTTAGATTGTTTTCGTGCTCGGATTACAATCGAGAACTATAAATGATATCGCCGGCTAGAAATAGTAAAAATAGAATGTTAAATTGTAAAACGATACATTCGCCTCTTATGGCTTCGCCGGCGAATCGAATCGATGCGGGATGGATAAATTGATCCGATATATTTATTGGCGCGCATCTAATTTTAAATGTTCATTACTCGATGCAACAAATATTTTATCACGTTGTTCCGAGATTTATTGTACTCGCAAACAGTAAAATTTTGATCGACATCGAACAGCCGGTACTTTTGCGCCGGTACTTTTGACCTTTAGCTCTGCTTGACGTAAGTGTTCTTATACTGGGCGGAATCGGCGAACTTATTTATAAACCGTTAATATAGAGCAAAGTTTAGGTGGCAATGAGATTACTTCTAATAGCACAGCCATTCGCGCTAATTATTATCATTGCGTCGGACGTCGGGTAATCTAAGTTTGAAATCTCGGCGCGAAACGTCAAATTGTCGTCGTTCGGAAAAAAAAGAAAAAGAATGCATATAGCGTTTTTCTAAAATTTTCTTTCCCGCGTCCAACCTTCCTTCTTTTATTCTCGCAAAGTCCACGCGATCCGCGGATCTTTTTTTGCCATTTCGTGTACCTGGGACGGCAAAGCTAAGAATATATACATGAAAGAGACTTGCATTATTCAGGAAATTACTTCCCCGCATTAGAATGTTTCGCATTTAGAACGATACACGATCAGATTATTCGTTAGTTTTGCAATCTTCTAATAGGAGGATTCTACGAGTCACGTAAAAAGAGACCGGTTATTTACATTTTTATTCGCCTATATGGAGCTTCAGAATTTGTTTCTATAAACTGAGAGATATAAAAGGGAATAGAGAATCGACGCGCACATTGGCTTTCTCTATCTATTCCTCCCCCCTCCCTTTCGCTTCGCCTTTGAGACGCGTATAAACGATCAGACATCAGTGACGTTTCTCGATCTCACTTCGGTTACGGACGAAATCGGGAGACGGGGAAAACGGATAAATGGGCGTATTCGTTGAAGTAACTGCCAGACAATCGATAGCTCGACTATCCCTGGTAACGCTTCGTTGTGTCTCTCAATTTCGAAGCGGGGCTTCATGAATAACCAATGGCCTGGGAGGGACCCCGAACCCGTCCCAGGAACACCGACTGGCACCGAGGCCCGCTTCCATCCCTTCGGAATCGACGTTGCAACACGCGATCCCGGGCCGGGCCAGGCCGGGTCGGGTCGGGCCGTGCGCTCTGTGATTCCGATGAACCAATAAGACGACGATTGCGGGCGTCGTCGAGGGCGACGTTTTTCGTTTCGTTCCTTTTTCGCGTTCTACGTTCCGCGCGCGCCTCTTCCCCGGCGCGCACCGATCGCGTCGGAATAAAAGAGAATCGGAAGCTAAGGGCGCATCTACGCGGCGCTTCAACTCTTGATAATCCCCCGAGATATGCGAAAGCGGAAAATGGTTTCCTTATTGATCATGCCTCTAAAGTTTGATAGCGCACACGGGATTCATCGGCGAATGTGTCTCGTTACGAGTCGTCGACGAGTTTATTCATTCATAAACGATATTACGTATTATTGCTTATTAGAGAAAAAAAAAAAAAAAAAAAAAGAAAGAGTTATGCAAATGCAAACGGAGGTGAAATAAAATCGAATAAACGTCTTTCCTGCGCAAATTGTAACCGATAGATAACGGGATTTATAATAATTTATGTAAATGGCAAATAAACGTTGGACTTTAATAATTAGTAATTAGAATAGTAATTTACTTTAACGCTGATGTTACTTTAATTCAATCTCAATTAATCTCGTAATCAAGTCGCAAACGAAGTCTTCACGGGATTTCTTCATAGCTGGAACACCCGTGCAGATTAAAAGTTTCTTCGCAGGCAACTTAAAACGAGTCTTAGCGACTCTTTAACGAGCTTCTCGCACCAAATCCAAAATGCTCCCTCTCTGGTTCGCAACTTAGTAAAAGCCGGCGATTGCAACTGTGCTTTCGAAAGTTTTCCCGAGCGTTTCTGCTACCGAACATCAGGCGCGAGATAGTAGTGCGGTCCGAGAAGCGCCAACCGCTCCTTGAGTGCGTTACAGATCTCTCACGGTCATCAGAAAATTAGGTCGTCCCGTGTCCGGGTGTACTTCGATTAAATCCTTAGCCTTAGCCACTGTCCAGTTTCATTTCCGAAGTTTCCGCGGCACAATGGGAGGGGGGGGAGAGAGAGAGAGAGAGAGAGAGAGAGAAAGGAGGATCCGGCAGGACGAAGGACCTACATCGGACTTGCGAGTTTCCGCCGGACGGATCCCGCTGTCGAAGCTCCGCGACGATAATCTTCGCTGTAATTGCGTCCGAACGGCGGCGTCTCCGGACTCTTGGTCCCGATCTGGCCAAGAACTTCTCAGATTAAACGCTTAATTGCACCGCTACTATCTCTTTCGGCCAGGAGTCCTCCACGAAAGCCGATCGCACTGTTCCCACCGTTCCTAGATGCCGCGATTACCGGCGCGCAATCGGGAGATGGCCTTCGCCCGAGTCCTTTAAAGATCTTAATTAAGTCTTCGACTCGGTCGATCTGCGGAGCGGGATCTTTCCGAGGAAAGTCTAATCGTGTAATTTAAGTTGGAAGTTAATTTTGGCACACATCTGCTTGGTGATTAAAGCCGTTTCTTACGCAGGTTTCTTATACGGTTTGTAGTTTTATTGAAAGTGTTAAAAATTTAATTTTTAAACTTCTACGTAGGTAAAAAAAAAAAAGAAATCTATTTATTATTTAATTTTGTAAAGTTTCGTTAAATCTTTTTTTCTCTGAGACAACGCCGAAATATTTCTCGAATAGATAACAGCGAATGACGCAGCGCAGTGTACACGTGTATAATTCGCAACATAACGTAACAGTAGCCGCAAAGGTATTTCAAAGAAAATTCTTTCAACGATGTAACGTCAATAAAAACTTTATCTCGAAAGTCGAGTGCTTTTGAGAAAGGCTCTTGTTAGCCTATAGAAGTTCCCCTCGAAGTCACCGGGCTCGATTCGCACCTAGCTTCGAAATTTCGCCCGCCTCCTCGAGATTGGTCATTAACCTACGCCCGGACCATTGTTCTCGTTTGCGAATCGGCTAAGACGCGCACAATACACTCCCAGACCACCCATTATCCTCCCGAGATTACCGTTGACTGCCGCCCCGAGTTCTTAACTTCGACGGGGGTCGAAGGTCCTTACGAAAGAACTGAACTTCGGGCTGCGTCATGCGCTTGTACTTTGAGAGCGAATAGCTCGATACGAGGTCTTAATCGCGCCCGCGTTATATACACTTTACGATTATCGCGTTTGAAGAGCATTAAAAATATTTCACTCGGCTCGAATTATTTTTACGAGAAATTAAATTAAAGCGGCAAATTTATGTTCGAAGTCGTTATAATATATCGCGTTGATTTTAATCGATATCTCTCCGTTTTAAATCACGCTCGTGGAATATATATTACAATTTGCCTAACAGCTCTTTTGTGTTTTACCGAGCAGTGTGTTTCTGCGGGAGACTGCACGGATATAGTATATACGTATAGGAACGGAGGATGTCGGAAGCGCGACGTTCCCTAATCTTTCACAGTTTGCGGCCACGCAGTGAGGTCAGATGGTCGTGCAGGGATGAAACAGATTAGAACAACTTAGTTTGGGAATCTCATGAATTTCCAATTATCAACTTGGCGTTCCACCGGCGACCTACCATTCCCACCGTCTATGAATTCTACTCCCTGCTCGTCAGTTCGCACTATTTCGCTGGGAAAATAATCATCCCGATCATCCGTTCGTGCGCTACTTTTGTCGCGTACGCACGCGTCGCTTATAGTCATTGCTTGGAAATTAATATTATTGCGCGTAAAAGTCGCAGTTTGTTGCAAAAAGAAAAAATAATTTAAGCGAGTAACGTGCCGAGTATTGCATTATACTATATTCTCAGTAAAGAAATAACGTGCGATTATATTGAAATATTTTTACTTCAATTAACGTAGTTAAAAAATAATAAAAAAAAAAAAATTAAATTTAAGTATCAAATAACGCTGGTAACGATACGTTGGATGTACTTATAATATGAACATTACTTTTTTTTTCTTTTTTTTCCCCCCATAACTAAACAAATCTCGGCGTAAAAGGTAAGCGGAGAGCGAAGGTGTACTTTAAGGAAAATAACGTAATTGAGCGAGAGAGATGTTTCCATGGAGCTCGGCTTCTCGTTAAGTTTTATTAATCTAACGCGAAGTATAACCGGAGCAGGGCTCGAAATACCGCGGGGATATCACAGAAATGACACGTGTACGGAAATAAGAAGGACTTGAGAGAAAAAGGAGATATCAGCCGAATACCCATGAGGCATATCGGTCTTCTTTAATTAACTGCGAAAATCGGGAGATCCGAGAGCCCCGCGAGCGGGGAAGGGGGCTCTTTAGCAATAATTCGACCTCGGGATAAACATCTCATTTTTGATTTATCGGAAACTCTATTTTACAGTCTATGGCTTTCGGTATTTCGAGGGATATCTATCTGTCTTGGGCGAACTCCCCCGTCCTCGTGGGAGAAAGGCACGGAGATAGCGTGAAAGGGACAGGGCCGGCAAACTTTTTCAATCGGCGTCTCTCGCCCCCTGCCGACCTCCCCCCTCGCCCACTCCTCTTTCCCCTTTCGATTCGACCACGCCGACGTCGGGAATGTCGGGTATCCTGTAACTATTCGCCAATGAATTTCAGGCTTTTCAGAGATCTCTTTCGTTTTTCTTATCGGGAAGAGGATCGAAGTCGGCGAAGTTATCTCGCGGATATCCCCTTACAATGTCCACGCGAATGGGATCGGATTGCCGCGGTCGTGCCGCGAAATTGATCTCAATAATATTCCCGGACATATCGAATCTTAATTTCAGTGGATGTTCTTTGTCGTCCGGCCGGCGTCGCGGTAGGAAATAAATAAACCGCGCGTGACGAGAATCGAGACGGAAAATATCACGGAATGTATGACAAATGTGGCACTTGACATCCTCAAGTGTCACGTTTGCCCCGCTGCTGCGATTACCTCGATTGATTCGGCCTTTAAATATAACATCGAGGTGCCGATATTGAATCATCCCCGGCTTTTGGTCCGATTGAAACTGCAGGGTGGCCGTGTTAATTAATTCGGATCGGATAATTAAATCTTTTTTCTGCTGAACTTCGTCCGAGGTCTTTAATTTTTTTACAAACTTTTGCGGGGGGGGGGAGAAAGGGGGAAAAGAAAAAGTTTTTAAGAAAAAAATTTTTTTCGATTAATAATAAAATCTTCCACGCCCGGGAAACAGAATCTAAAAATCGTAAAATTAATGCAGTTTAAGACAATCACGGTAATTAATTTGAATTCGTTAATTAGACCTCCTTCGGGTGCGATTCGATCGGAACTGATCCCCTCGGCGAGCGTTTGACAGAGTTTGAGGAAGAAGCCCGAGGTGTTTCGTCTTTCTCGTCTAGTTTTCGCGGCGGTAAACACTCCCGGTGCCTCCGATGGCAACGGTGGCCACGAGACGAAAGTGTGTGGGACAAAAAGTAGATAAATGGTGGCCGGATGGCGAGGGTGGGCCAATCTATCACGCCCCGGGGGAGTGTTATTGACAGTGCAAGAACTGTCTAACCCTCGACCTCGTCTTTCTCTCTCATTCTCTTTCCCTCCTCTCTCTCCCTCGATCTTCCCCCGATATATTCCCGGGCCCCGAGCCTCTTCCGCGACGTGCGATCCTCATTCTTCTTTTCTCGACTTTCGATACGAGGAATTCCGAGATAATAGAAGTTGTTGCCGTTGCCCGGAAACTTTGCGTAAAATACGTCGGTGACGTAGATGTCCTCTCGCATCCGCGCCCGGTCCGGAAAAACGAATCAAACTTTTCTCTCGCGCGAAACATCATGGGATTCGACCGACCTATGGAACCCGCTGGTTTCTTTCCGCAGCACAATTGGTTATTGTCACTTCCGATCGCAGCGAGATCTAATGCGCTCACCGTCGACGACGGCGTGCAGAATTTTAGGAAATCTCTGTTCGGTAATTGAGAATAATCACCGCGATGTAAGAAGAAAAAAGAGAGAATGAGAGATAGAGAGTGAACAGAGAGATAGATTTTACTTTTAAAAAACTTTAAGGTTTAAGTAACATTAAAACAATATAAATTATACACATGTATATTGCCGAATACATATTATAGTAAATGAACGGGGTTTATGAAATCACAATTCTAATTTCACGAGTGTGCCGACGTAATTAGAATTTAATGTTGTAAGTGGGATTCACGCGCGCAGATTTACTACACGTCGTAAATTTAACCGTAATCTCAAATTCATAAATTAGACTAGATTCTTATCCATTAAATGGTACCATTGTGTTACCAACGTATCGTTTGCAGCTGCGAAGGGATCGGGACATTCCGCCGGAGAGTCATCGACGTTGATCACGATCATGTTCGCCGCCTAATACCGTTTCGAGATCCGCGGCTTTACCGGTAATTCTCGTAGCTTCGTACTACCTTCTCGACCCTCCCCCTTTTGTTTTTCGTGACCCCTGAAACGACCGCGGACGTTAGTACGGCGCGTGATCGTGCCGCGCGTGTCCACGTCCCGGTAGATGCACGAATGCCGGTCGTTGCGAGCCGGGATTTCCTCCTCGAGGCCGGAAGCTTAAGCGGCCCACCGGCGGGTCTCGGTTAATGCCTAATGACGGGTCGTTTCAAATATTTACCGCCCGATTCCGCGTACGGAATCCGACCGATTCCGTAAACGCGATTACACTTGGCCGCACGGTATATAGTCGCGGGCTGACTGTTCCGCGAAGAAAGTCAACCTGGTGAGGTAGCCGCCGATCGATCCGGGCCTGTCTCGCAAATCTGCTCAAATTACGCGGTCGGTGGATCAGCCAGAATGTCCTGAGCGCAATATCCAGAGCGATATAATCCGGTGGTCTTTACGGCGAATTTATTCCTAATGCCTTATTCATGTAACAGCCTGAGGACTCATTATAAAAGTCGTACGGGGACGATTGGATATCTCGTGTAGAGCGCAGCTGCGCCCCGAACTTCGGGGTTCATAGCTCCAATTTATTCTATTTCTCGAGATTAGCTCGCGATTTCGTAAGTTAGCGGGTAGAAATTATATCTCTTTTATCCTCGTAACATATGCCGAGTAATACTTGCGTATTAATTAATGAATTGATTCCTTTTTCTACAATTTTTGCCTTTTTTTTTTTGTAATATGTATTTTTCATTTATTTGGGATTGCGTTTAATATTTTTGCGTAAAGATAAATTTGCAGAAAATAGCGGAACGCTGCGGATATAAAAATTTTATTTTCTGCTTCTTCTCTTTCAGCTTCGTGTAACATGTTAAACTCGGTACTTTCGCCAAAAATTCAAGCGGCAGAAATTATTAATATAAAGAACACACCTATCGAACACATGAATGTGCCCGAATAAAATTTCCATTTCGTGTACATTAACCGTCTCTTTCGCCTTACACGCCCACTTTTTCTCGCGATAGGAGGAAGTCGGAAATCGTGAAAAGTGCGATAGCGCATACGAGGCGAAATTGTGGACGAAATCGTTAATCCATGCGGACGAAAGCTCGAAAATAAAATTGTACTACCGTGTGAGAAATTCACGATTTTTTCCTGCGCGATAAAAAAAATAAAACTCGCAATTATTTTTACACGACGCTTTTAATATATTATTACGTGCTGATTAAACAAAGATATCGATATTTATTGCACGTTTTCAGTTATTAAAAACGCAGTTTTTTAATAAAATATTGAAGAAATAAAAAAAATACCTTTAAAAACAATTTTCTTTTTTTTAATAATGAGCGAGCGAGATTATCTTCATTTTTTATAATTGTTCATTTAACTTATCTATATTTCGTATTTTTATTTAAGTTGATGATTCTACTCACTGTGCTTGCGAGCACAGTGTAGAACTTAGCGTTGTCTCGAGTAGAATGCTACTCCTTCGCTGTCATCATCATTTTCAATTAGCTTTTAATCACCGGGTGACACGGCGCTCGTTGAACGAGCGCGGGGGAAACGCGAAAGAACGGTGGCATCGTCGTCGAGCGACTTATTAGTTATTAATGTACCTCCAGTATTAATTAAACATTCGACTGACGCCGCGCAAAGCGAGTAACTCCTTCGTCTTGACATGTTTCTCCATCTACCACGCTGTTCTACCGATTTCTCAGAGGGTTTCCACATTCTGCTCTCTCGCATTTTTCTCCCTATTTCGTACCTATATATTCCTTTCTCTTTCCCACCCGCTGTTCCTGACAGATGGAAATGGCGATTGTTTATCATCCCGTACATCTCCTAAAGCAGCTTTTACAACTTTACGGTCGGCGTAATATTTTCCATGCAACACGATTCAGCTAGATTGAAAAGCATACATGATACACTTTTCAGATCCCGCACGATTTCGTTGCGCCTCCCGGAAATCAAAAACATAACACCATCCCCTTTAAATCTTAAACAGACTCCGAGATTTTATAGATTTCCAGTTTAGCCTTTTTCTGACTCGGTATTAAGAAAAGATATTACAAAAAAGAAGAAAAAAAAAGAAAAAAAAAAATTTAACCTGCGATACTTTAACAAAATTATCATTATTTTTTTTTATCAAATAAATTCATTACATTAAACATTTAGCTTTCTGCGAAATTAAATTTTCCCGGATCGAGATTCACGATAAACTCGACAGGATCTGCTAACATTGTAAACGTGCATGCGATTTTTAATGCCGTCAATATTACCGGCGCTCGCGCACCGGGCGAATAGTTGCAGCGACAAAATGACAATATAATGATTTCGCTGATACCGCGGAATTGTTTTGCCCTCGTCATCGTCCGTTCCCGGATTTCCATCATCTTCCATCATCCGTCCTCTCTCGCTCCGCTCGCCCGCGCATCGCGTTCACCAGGTTGAGCTTGAATTAGCATAACCAGAGCAGCTTTGATCAATCGCAATGGCACCTCGTTGCGCGACTATGGCCATTAGTATGCACCATTGACCGTGAGCGGCCACTGCGTAATTAGCATAATATAGCAATATCATAACGCGCGTACCGGGAAATGTGTTGGCTGCGGCGATCGTTGGCGGGATAGCCGAGGGAAAAGGGGTGGGCGGATGGACAGCGGGAGGGTTGCGGGGTAGCGTAAGGGAGCGAGTATCAGCGTGCAGGACCCCCGGGGACCCTGATTCCCGACGATGCTCGAGCATATGCGAGGTGGTTATACCGACCACCGTAATGAACTTGGACGTCGCCAACCCTGAAACGGAACAGCCCCGGACAGTTGTGGCCGCTCCTCGGCGACAAGATTCCTGATAAATAACAAATCGGACCCGCCCGCAACTCGCCTAATGGCCCCGGCAATTGCGCGAGCTCTCGACCACCGCGTATTTAGCTCTATCTCGTACAGCAGAGCAAACTGTGGTTATTTCCTCAAAATTTTTTTTAATTTCGAACTTTAATCGTTGAGATTTTATTAATTAACTTTGATTAAAAATTCACAGGCTGGCAATTTTATTTCGCTATTCGCGTTTCGCGGGTATCTCCGTCAACGATCGCGGGACGCGCGTCTGACAAATGGATTTATTAAACGCTATCGGGCGCGATCAGCGCGATTGGATTTTGCGATGCGCTCCGCGATAATGGCACCGGTTTGTAATGGCAATTAATGTATCGCGGACATCGTAAGAAAACAGCCGCGTGACGCTTTCCCCTGCGCGCGGACTGACCGTTAAGGGTGTAAAACACACCGACTAACAGCGAGCGATAATCATCACAGTAGAACAATTAACCTCGTAAATGGGAGTACCCCGCAATTATGGGCCGTTGATTATCGCCGGATAATACCAGGCGCGAGTAACAGGGTGACACGGCTGTTATTATGACGAGCGATTAGCGCTATTCATATCGTCCATCGTCTGCCACGCGCGGTTCACGGCATTAGTGTCTTATGAATTCTCTGATTGCGTTTCTGGCGGTGCATGCACATCCCGACCGGCCGCGATAGGTCTTCGGAAGCTTCTGAGGGGGCTCTCGCAATTTCAGCGAGTTCAATTTTTCAATGTTACGCACGCGAGAATTGTTTTTTTTTTCTTTTTTTTTTAGTCGTACTTTCATTATCGCGGAATAAAAAATTTTTATGCGCGCGCGTCACCGAGTTTCGAAATTGCTGAAATTACTATCAATTTTTCTTTTTTTATATATATATATATATATTTTAATTTTATTTCCGGTAAAATTCTCCCGGCGGAAGAGAGAATTGATTTCGCGGCCGATCGAAAGAATCTGCCTATTATAAAATATTTTCCACCGACAGTGGAACATCCTCCGCGTGCACGTCGATTATTGATTCGGGAATGCCGTTCGTCCGTCCGGAGTAGCACTATACGTCCGTCACATTGACCGAACAAACATGATAGCCGCCGTTCGTTCGACCGGGACCCGGGGGTGGAAACGGAACCACTGCACAAGAGGGTGCAACGTAGTGGGGCGAGAGTCGGGTTAAGATACGATATTTGCAGGGTTATTAGACGGCGGTAGCAGTTCCCTTGCGCTTGGTGCGCGATATCGATCGTGCATTTGCCTGATGAGTTGCGTTATGAATCCCAGTAGAAAGCCACGGGGACGGAGGGCGGGAAGATGAGGGGGGGGGGCGAGGGGATGTTCAGCCAAGTTTGACGTGCAAAGAGCTTAATATGCCGTTGATTACGCTCGTCGCGATTCCACGGTTTTCGCCTGCACGTTTCCCGCAAGCCCTGTTCGTTCTCCCGGTCTCTTTTACCCCACCCACCCACCCTCGCTTTCCCGCCCCGCTTCTCTTCCTCTTTATTGTGAAATGCATAAAACCGCCGTTTCCGCAAGGCGAAACGCAGCGATGCATAACCACCATGTGTCGTCATGGGTGTGGAGCCAATGAAACCGACGGCCGATTTGTGGAACGCAACGACCCGTAAAAGCGATCTTTGATAGGATATAGCAAAACTGCTGTCGCTCGATCGGGGAATACGTCCCGGCTCTACTTTACTCTCTTTTCTTCATCCACAACGCACCGTCTAACGCAACTGAATTTCTAATAAATTTAATATTTCTTGCCGAGGCAATTTATAATGAAAGTACCCGTTATCGATCTTTTTTAGCTTTTCCGTCACTATCGTTTTTACATTTTTTTTTTCTTTCAACAAAAGTTATAAAGTAGAATGTCGTCAATAGAGATTCAATTTAAAATTTAATACATATAATAATTTTTTTAAAGACTTTTACTTATAAAAATTAAAAAAAAAAAACAATAATGAAAATATATATCAATATATCTAATGTTTAGTATCATATACATTTCCGTGGTTAACCCGATTAAACGTGAAGACTTAACATATTTATCAGTATTTGTAATCATTACGAATTCTAGTCACCGGCGTGTCGCGTAATATCCCCATTTCCGTTGTTTGATTTATCTCTCGCGGGAGATGTACTGTCCCTTAGCTACTATCGCGGTGTTACCGAATATCCGCGAGAATCTCCTTTTTCGTTCGCATCCCTTTCTCGTCGCCGTCGGCCCTTGCGTCGCGCGGCAGCGCGGCCTTCGTTTTCTAGGTCAAGATGCCTCGAGGTGTCTCGCAGTTGCGCGGCAATCACAATTCCGGATGGAATTGGCCGAGTCGCGACAATAGTTCATCGTCGGTGCTGCCGTAAGTGGGTTATTATAGGAAACTGTCTGTGGCGCCTCCGACACGGAAATTGCTTATGCATTAAGCAAATACAAGAGAAAGTACGGGGAGAAAGGGGGGAGGGGTAGGTGGAGAAAAGGCGAGCGACGGAGAGAAATTCATAATATATCAGCGTATTTCTTTCCCCGAATGACGTATATCTTCCTTAAGACTCGCGCGCGTGCAAATAAATCCGTATTTTCTTGTAACGCACGCTCAACGCAAACGTATGACGTAGAGCGGGGGGATGTACGTGATAAGTACACGTCGTTGTAATTACGCGCCGTATAAGATATTACAACTGCAGCGTGCTAAGCTGCAGCGGGAGCTGTAGCGTCGCAAAATGTGCATTCCGCAGCCGAAACGGGCGTCTCTTCAGTTCAGATAGACGCGCAAAAACGTGCCTCCCGTACAACGGCACGCTGCCGGAGTAATACTTATCATACTGCGGATAAAATCGCGCTGTGTAAGGCATACCGCAATATTTGACGGTTACATCTTCCCGCTGGTGGTACACATTATCCGAGTGTAGTTAAGGGAAGTTTTTGAGACCGCTCGGTTCTCCGAGTTTCCCGGGTTAAGAAGCTCTCAAATCTAAGAAATTGCCGAGACAAGAATCTTTATTACATCGCCGAGGTATGTTTTCATTCAACTTATTGATGGCACTCCACGGCGGAGTAATTGCACGCAGTGCCGTGCACTTTGCTCGTTTGAAAACGTAATGATTTCAAACTTCCTTCGCTTCTCTCCCTTTTCCATTTTATTACGACTCCTCTACATTATTGCGTCTCTATTGTCATTTCGTTATATAAGATTGAGGGAACAAGTACCGCTTGATTTTATTTGATATATATATATATATATATATATATATATATATATATATATATATAAAAGAAAAATAAGGTGTTACAATTAGTATTTACGTACGCCGCAAGTTGAACCAGGGCGTCAAATAAATCTTGATCGTTCTCGCGCCCACTTAGAGGTTTTCAGCAGGTATTCTGGGGAAAGTCTGCGATATGAACGTGGAATAGTTCGACGGAAGGAGGCCTTAATTACCCGTCGAGGTGGCGGGCACGTGGCAATTTAAACTTCACGACCTTAAACTGCGGGCGAACCGATGGTGAACCGATGGCGAACAGTCAGCGCAAGAAAGATGGTCGGGTAAGGCAAAAAAAAAAAAAAAAAAAAAAGTGGGCGTTGGAGCGCGCGAGAGCGAGAAGTGAATAAAATTCGAGTCGCCCGAGTCGGAGCCGGTCACGCACGCCTCGCGTGTTAATCATCCTGACTTATGTGCCGGCATCGCCTGGAACAAACGACGGTGATAAACGCCCGATGCCTCGACAGAGAAACGCTCGCCCCGGAAGGTGGAGGAAAGCTGGAAAAGGGGCCGCGCGCGCGATGCTCGGAATTAATATTTGTTATCGTATACACCCCGGCCTAAAACGGAGCCCGACCGCATTCGCACGAACGGTAGCCGTGAGATCGTTACGGCCGATCCCGATGCACGTGCTACGTTTCAGTTCCGCTTCTTGGCGCTCTCTTTAGTTGCACTTTGCCTCCTCTCCTCTCCTCTTTCTCTCTCTGTCTCTCGGCTTCCCCGTTGATTTAGAGACTGTAAATCTAGCTATGGCGCAATTGGACGTGGGAGGACGCACGATGTGAGAATAATTGCTACTTCGTAAAGGGTTATCGGAATTTTCGATAGTTTTACCCGCGCGCTACTCTAATCGATATCGAACGTCATTATTTGTACGATGTATTTAATATTTAATTATTATTTGGCCGAAATAATGATACTTCTCGATGGGAAATTATAGTTGTGTGAAATTGATGAGCCTGGGGGTCGATTGTTTTCGGTGAAATCGATTCACGCGCAATATTCATTTTCTACCTGCCGCAGTTAAAAACGCATTAACGTATTTGTCTTCGGCAATTATGCTCACTTCTATCTCGCGGACATCATTTTGTTCGCGCAATGGGGTCAAGCTTTTGTTCGCTACTTATAAATAACGACGGTCTTTGAGCGTCGTCGGAGACGCTTGTTTTCTACAGTTGAGAGTATGTTGAAAGTTATTTCAGCGTGGCGGCATTAATTTTGTAGGTCGCATTAACAGAAATAATACTACACTCGACGTCGAGCCGGTTGAGTACATCTCGTCCGACATTGAACAGTGATCTCTGAAGGGGAGGGAAAAGAAAGGGAGAAAAAAAAGAAAAAAAAAAAAGAAAAGAAGGGACCGACATCTTTTGGAAAGAGAGACAAATAAAAGAATAAGAGACCTAGATCGCGGCAAGGACGATGACAACGTTGGCTCACAGACGCCGGATTGTTTGTTCTGCAAGTAGCTAGGAGACGACGAAGTTTCCACCAGGTCGACCCAAGTACCGTCGGGATACTTGTGCATTTTACAATCCGATTGCTATTGCCGATTTTTCGCGAGCGCGAATTCACCGCCGGAGGAAAGAATGCGCGATCGCGAAACGAGGAGAGAAGAACGGAGGAAGAGGAATGGCTTTTGCGGGAGAATAGAGGGGCCGAGGGGGAGGGCGGGAGGGGTGAAAAACCAGGATGATGGGACGTCGAGAGGATGGAAGGATGCGGCGAGAGGGAACTTCCGGCGAAGTAGCGAGCGGCTGACTTTTAACCGTACGACGAGCAGAAGTGGATGAACCTCGAAGGAAGCCGGGATCGCGAAATAGCGGAAGAGGGTGGAGGAAACGGCGGAGGCGGTGAGAGGTTGCCGGATAGGCGACGAGCTGAGATTGCAGCAAGGCGGTAAATAACACGTCACTCGCCACTCCGTTTACTTTACGCCGCCGTCGGCGCTTGCGGGGAGAGGGACGAGAGCGATGTAGCTCGCCGACGAACGTCGGTGCGGGAAGGCGACGCTAGTGTAAATCGTATTGGCAGAAAAGGCGATCGAGACTTAATTAAAGGTATCAATAATTAAATCTTTGGAACGTACGAAAAGAATTGACGTAAGAAGTGCCAGGCGCGAACCGTGTTTTCGAATTATATAGCCGAGTTGCGGAAAGTAACGACGCGATCGGTAAACATGAAGAGACTTAGGCGCGAATCGATTGCATTTTGAAGCAAATAATGTTTTATCGAATTTAAATAAAATAACAATTTTTTTTTTCTTTTGTTTCTTTCTTTTAACTACAGACAAGAAAGTTGACGAAATTTTTAATTATTATTCCCTCGCAAACGTTTTTAAATCACCTATACCAAAAGCGTGGGTTTTTATTTATTTTTTATTTTTTCTTATTTTAAGACTTCTTGATGAAAAACTTTAGAATCACGTTCGCCGACGTGGTGTCAATACATAACTAACGACAGCCATTTCGTTTGCATCGCTGCTCTCGAGATTTGTAATTGAAATTTTCGATAAGGAAATTGCAATGGCAGAAGTGTCGCGGGGGCGAAATACGAACTCCTCGCGAGAGCTGTCGTTATCGGGGCTTCATTTTCCACCTTTCATTTTCGAAATCGCGATGCTCCCCCGATATTCCGTATAGCTTCCGTCAGTCATCGTCGCGCGGGGACACGATAACGTCGCCGATGATCTACGATCAATCTTTGCCGAGGGTGAGCGGGGCAGGGGGGGGGGGAGAAAGAGGCGATCTGCGAACAATGACTGCGGCGCGGCGAGCATAAAACGACGGGCGCAGCCCGGTGAAAGCCACTTCATGGTAATTACACCGGGCGATCCCCTGATCATCTGGAAGGCGTTAAAGCGCAAATGAAATCAGCCGGCAGCCCGGAGAGGGGAAAAAAAAAAGTGCTCGGCAGCGAGGGGAGACGACGGGAGCTCTGCATCACCCCGCGGAGAGAGAGAGCGACGAAGGATGATGGATCGGTTCACGCCGGAGTAACCGCCGGCGTTCCTAACAGCCATTTCGTAATTACACCAGCAGCGATTCGTTCGCGTCTTATCTATCGAGGCCCATCAATAATCCCTCCTTTTCGTCCTTTCCACCTCGCTGTCCGTCGTCATCCTGTCGGCACGTAAGCGTCTTTTTCCGACGCGCAATCGTTACGAGGCGCGGCGCGCGCTCTTTTCCCGGTTTTAAACAAAAAACCGCGCAACTTCTGGAACAGATAGGTGTACGCCGGGGTACCGGGAGGGGCGGAGCCGGGCTTTTAAGGGATATTACATACTTTCTCGAAGGATATTAAATTCTGAGATTTATCTCGGGGCCCCGTCAACTTCTCGTACTCGACCGCACGATTATCGAGTCGAGGTCGATTTCCATCTTATGTGCTCGAAGGGAATCCCGACGGAACCTCTTTTGAAGCTTCATATTAATATATTAGTTCTCTAGCGTATACTCGGAAATCGCGGCGCCGTTATCCGAAACGAAGAGTGGCAGGGCTGGAAGCGGGGGGAATCGAAAAACTCTGGTGTGTTTGTCGATTATTTATCGCTTATTTCTTCAAACTATTGTATCAGCTCACCGTTGGCTTTTTAATTGCACGGCGGATCGTTTAGAAATTAAAAAAAAAAAAATAAAAATAAAAATAAAAGTAATCTCGATTGTGCGCATAAATTGGGACGAGTATCGTTCGATTGCGTTATCAAATAATGAGTAGTTCAAATATGCCGTCGAGCTAGAATTGCATACACGAAATCCAGCCCTCATCGCGTATTTACTGAGCTTTCAGTGTGAAGTTCTCTAATTGCGCGATCTCCGTTTCACTGTTCGATCGAGGTATCGCTTTGTAAGCTGATCAATAGAGAATTATCTACGCGGAACTAATTTGCAGCCCCTGCAGGTATCAGTTTCGATTATTGTATTTCCTAGACCAAGCTACAAAATCAATATGCATATATTTCTATTTATATCTCCAACTCGGATTGTTGAAATACGACAAGAAACCTGACGACGGGCTGGAGCTTTAAATTAAATTTAGACGTTAATTACGCGACTTGCGTATGCGTGGTAATTTGTCAGAAATGTCTTCGATCACGTGTACGTGCTATTCGCTCCTCCGAGACGAAAATTAATTGTCGATATAAGTAAAGTGTGAGCTCGGGGAGAGAAGTGGGTCATGATTGACGAGAACCGCGACGTATTCGGTAAACATACATACATTCGTGGTGGAGCAGCGTCGAGTATAATATAATATTTGGCCTAAAAAATTTTCTTGTACGTGTTTTGTTGAAGCGAAAGAGCAAAGGTCGGACGCGTCGGCAGCGTACGCGGGTCGTACGATTTTCTCGTGATAGCACCGGAATGTCCCGGCCGGCCAGCAGCAGCTGGGTGCGCAGTCAACTGTGTATAACGCCTCGTCGAATAACGCAATATAATATATAAATATTAGCCGATGCGACCCGACTTTCGCGATCGGTAATTCATACGCGTCGAGTGAGAAGCGATTAATTGACACATAACAGATATAATTACTTGAAACTTCATGACAAATATGATCCGCTTGCTTATTTCAGTTATCAATTTTAAGACATTGCTTTCTTCATTTTAATTAAATAATTATGTTAGCGTCTCATTTATATTTATGATCTCGCTAAAAGAGCAGTGAGAAACACGGTTGCGATGTTACTTGGAGAGTGATTCAGCTTGAGACATTAATTGTATAAGATCTCAGTCTCCTGTGAAACGTTTGTTCCTTTTTTTTTTGTTTTTTTTAATTATATTTTTGCAGTTAATAACGGAGGAAAAAATTTATATTTATATCGCGCGAAAACTTGTTTGCTTTCTAATCGCGTGCCGATGCGTTATAGATAAGATTAATTTGTTATTGCAAAAATGTTCTCGATATCGTTGACCCTTTTTCCCCTATTGAATAAATGGATTAAAGGGGAAAAACGAATTACCAGATCACAAAGAATACACGATGTCACGGTGATTGTCACATCACTCCGAAGCCCGTGTGATACCCCGCTATGCGCCGCACGCACTTGGATCTCTTTCGCGCGCGTATTACAGCGACGCTCGCAGCGTTTCGGATGATTAATTGACCCTTAGACGGTTCTCGGAACAATTTTTAGGACACGATATCGCCGAGTATCGATTAAAGCCGCGCGCGCCGGCAAGACCCATGGGAAAATTTTTCTGAGAAATTACGGGATCTACAGCGTCACGATTAGATAAATTCGCACACGATGGATGTATCGCATGCGCGAATCTCGACGTTAATATAAGCCTCGTTAATAGTACTTATTTAAAAAAAAAAAATGCTCGTTCAAAATTAACGCAAATGTGAAACGAAAGCCTCAGGATTAGGTGAAATAATTCTATTCAATAAGAGGACACGAAGGGAGAATTTCGCGAGACACGCCCGCGTTATAAAATGATTTTAAGACAGCGGGAACGTTTGTGATTTCTCGCATTTATTATAACTGCAATTTCAGCCGCAGCCGCATTCATATCGGTGTTAAAATCTTGTTTTATCCGCGATTCGAGACAGTTGGTTCGTTACCGTAGACAAAAGGTATCTCCGTCGTTCGGCCTACCGTACGCGAGCGTGCTAATTATAATTCAATTTACTCGCGCGGATTTCGTTACCATCAGTCACGGGATGGCCCTTCACTCGCCGTACTCTTCCAATCGTGATAACGTTTTGTTTCGTTATAACGAGTATCCTTCCTCCCTGTTTTCCTTTTTTCTTTTCCTTCTTTTTTTTTCTATTTTCTTTTTTTCGTCGCGGCATATTCAATTTTTACCAGATATTATTAGTATCGACATTTTCTCCTGGGATATAATAGACATTGTGCGTTCCGCAGAACGTGTGAGGAGGAGAGGTCGGCAAAGCGCTTTGAAAAAACTCCTTTTTCCTCGCAGAATTTTTCTTTTTTAAATTTAAATATGTATTATATGAAATTCTCTTCGGTATTCAATCGTAACGCCGAAATGTAACGTTAATAATAGCGTGGGCGGACGTAGTTGAAATTTTGTTAGGTTTTTCGAAATGGAAAAAAATGCAATTGTTTCGAATTCATTCGTTTTATTACTGCGCTTCGCTATGTGTTTTTGGTGCTTAAAATGATTTAATTTTTATCCGGTATAAAAATTATTCTTTATTACTGAGCATTATTATTATTATTTTTTTTTTTTTTTTTAAGAGTCAATTAGTTTTAGCCGGTTACGTGAATATATATTTTAAACTATTAAAAACAAATTTCTTTTTAAATATATCAAGAGTTCTCTCTCTCTTTTTTTTTCTATGATTTTCTAGTTGAATGTAATGTAATATGCGATGTCTACCCATGCTAAGTTACACATTGTGCTTCAGGATTACCGCGTCGTTGCTTATCTGCTCTCTCCAGCTGCATGTTGGCACGCCACGACGACGGGGATATTTGTCTTCGGAGATATACACGTTTCAATTTATTGTACCGTGCAAGATGTTTCGAAAAGTGAATACTAGTAATAAAATCACATTCCAGCTACGATTTAACTCGAAATATTTTGTTGTCCTATATTTTTGGGCTGGTTTTATCGATATGATATCGCAATAGAAGCGAGAGTTGCCAGCCAATGGGACGAATAAATTCACAGTTTGCGCCCGACTCGACCGTGAATATCCGAGACTCGGTCGCGCGTGTAAGAACCCCACTAAGGGGGGACGTGGGGGGACCTATGCGCCGAAGGGTCGAAAGAGTCAGCGAGACCCGGAGGAAGGCGATTTCGTCGCGCGAGAGTACCGAAGGGTTCGATAACGAAGATGATTGGGAGCGCGATTGGTGGCGACGGTAACTGCGTTAACGGGGTAATAATAACCAATCTCGAGGCGATTTCCTCCCGACCCGACCAATCAGAAGACGCGCCCCCATTTCCGGAGCCGGGACCATTCCTCCCCGTTCCTCGTCTCGGACCCTCACCTCCCCTCGCGACGGTAATCGAATTTTTGAGCAGCTCGTTTTCAAATCCCGAGAGCCATTCGCCGCGCCGCCGACGTCGACATCGACGTCGCCGTCGCCGCTGCATTTCCGTCGTCGTCTCTTTGTGCGACACTCGTAAGTTTACTCTCGTCCCCTTCCGGTTGCACTCAACAACATCTCGATCCTTTCGCCCCGTTCCCTGCCCCGTTTCGTGCCGCGCGCCCGTTATATCTTTCTCTTTCTTTCTCGTTGCGCGAAACGACTACCTGGTGCGTTGAGGTGGAACGACATCGGAGAATCTTTGCCGGCGCTCTTTTCTCGCGTTCGCTCGTAATAACGATCTTTTTTATGACGGCGATTCTTTACCTCTCCTCTCCCTCCCCCTGTGCGCGCTCTCGTTTTCCGCGCGCCCTATAGACCGCGCGAGTGACTGTCGGTGCCAAATTTCAATCAAACTTGGCCGAATTTCAGGACTTCCGGTACGAGTGGCGATACGACACGTCATTTCATCGGTTTCGGCTGATCTTTCTCTTTTTTATTCCCGGTCCTATTCCCCCTGCGATATCACAACCGCGTTTAAGCGATTCGTCTCTCTTGACCGTTCATCTTGTAGTCTGTTATAAGTGACTTTTTTCATTTTTTTATTTTTATGCAATATCTCGTCTGGTTTTTTTTTTTTTTATATAATAGTAAAAGTTATGCTTATTATGATATTAATTCTGCTTCAACTTGAAGCGCACTTGAAGCGAATAATTTATTAATTCATTTATGACATTTCTCTTCGCTTTAGTCCGGCGGTTACGCGTTACTTTAATATCTCCATAATTGGTGCAATTATTATTCAGCAAAAAAAAAAAAAAAAAAAAAAAAAACGAAAGAACTATTTGTGTGCCTGCACTGCGCGGACTCGTGAATTTTCTCCGAGTCTCATTGCCGAGTTTTGCCGTTTGCGTACATCTCGTCAGCGAGTTTGCCCGTTGCCGCTCAAAGTATACACCGTCTGCCTAGCGTCGCGACGAGCAAACAGTCGTAACAGTCGTAACAAAATCAGATTTCGCTCTGCGTGCCGACATTCCTTTTTCCCTGCCTACCATTTATTCGCCCTTTCTTTTTTGACCTCGCTTTAACGTTAGTCAATTCGATCTCCTGTCACCTACAATTATGCACTGACCGTGTGATTGTGACCGCTCTGCTTTAATATTAAACTGGCAGGCAGAAATTTAGGAAACAATTATAAGAAAATTATTTAAAAAAAAACAAATTTTTTTAAAGCGCTCTTTCGATCAAGTGATGATAAAATAGGATAGGATAGGATTGATAAACCTAAGCATTGCTGCATTTATTATTACTCTCAAAATCGGATCTCAAAATCGGGCGATCGCGCTGTTGCGTATTCAGATGGATTTTTCAGAGTTAATCGAGCGCCACGGTGGTTACTTCTCGACACGTGAAATCGCACGGCGTTCTCGCAAAGTTAGGCGAACGTCACGCGTTCGAATTATGTGGCCCTCGGCCTGACCCACGGGGTGGGTGGTCCACCAAGTAGTTGTCTGGCGCAAAGATCGCCCTCGATGGCCGGTAAATCGCAGAAGGGACTCGATTGCCCCTAAGAAAAGCGTTTATGGGGCTAAGCTGACTCGTAGAGGAGGCGTGTCCTGGCCCGGAGACAAAGCAGCCAGATGTCCCTGACGGTCTTCGCCATCGCCTCGTTCCGATTATCCTTTACCCTCGTCTCGCTCCTGTCGCTTATACTTTTTACTTTTTATCCGCGCCTCTCTACCCTCGCCTTCGAACGTTCGGATCGTTAAGATTTCACGGACTTTTCTGTCGTCGTCGTAAACGCGTTGAATCAGGGCCGACCCGCTTCAAACTTGTTCCCTTCGAGTAGTAACCTGTTTTACGGGGCGACATATCCAGCAGGATGTTGTTCTTTTTCCACGAATTGCCCTCCCCGACTTTAATGCAAAACTCGCACGTCCTCGCTCTAATCAACGTGTTCAATTGCTTTCAATACTATATTAATTGTGAACCTACGTTTCTATATTTTTTTTATATAACTTTTTTTTTAATAGTAAAACTATTTTAATTAAATTAGACAGCAGAATGCAACTCGTTGAAATTATATATTTAAAATTTATTTGGAAAGATATCGCTTTAAAAAGATTTTTCGTTTGATTTTGCAGTTTATGTTATGAAAGAAAAAGATTTCTTACACAAAGAAAACATTAATTCGACATCACTTTTATTTACACTTCGTTATCTTTTCCGTATCTTTTGCTCGACAGTAGATCATAGATGTTATTTTTGCTAAGCGGGGCACTTCAAAAGAATTTTAACCTTCTATGTAAACGAGTCTTTCGACCGAGCAAAGTTAATTAATAAAACCCGGAAGAGTGAGGAAAGAGAGCCAGGATGTGGCATTTAATATCGTTGGTTATTTATTCGCTTATTTTGTCGCTATTTCTAAAGAATTTCGAAAGAAAGTTTTTGTTTCTCTGTCTAAGGCGAATCTAAGACAATCTAAATTCCTCGTGTAAGAATTAACGGGCTTTTGTTTACAGTTTAAGTTGCTTCACGTAACGTCGAAAACTTTCATTGTAAATGTGAAAAATTCACGGGAAATGCGATTGGACGTTCGGATAAATTAAGGATAGATTGACTTCCCGAGTTATCAAGAGTATTGATATATGAATGAAGTAACGATAGTTCGAGAACGCTTCGGTAGAATGAAGACGAGAAGAATATTATCGGATTCTATAAATGGAAAAGAGCCGTGGTGCATTTCTCCGTCCGCGGCAAGTTAGACTATTTTCCCAGCAAGTTCGGTATAAGTTTCTGGATATAAGCTCCCCGCCCTTATTTTGCTCCATTTCCGGACTCTTAATTACTTCGCTAATTCTTAACTGGGAATCTCGGCGTCGTCTCGAAGTCTGAAATAACAACTCTCATCCCCGATCTCAACTCGCCTCGCCCCGTGTCGACCTGGGGGCGAGTCTCTAAACCGAAGAGATTCTCTCTTTTTTTTTTTTTTTTTTTTTATCAGTCGTATTCCCGTTTATTTCGTTCATTCAGCCATTGAACTAGCCATTTAACTTAGCCAGAAATCAATTTCCTCGACTGTCGTCGAAGATCATTTTCATTCACAGATTAAAATATTTTGAAAAAAAAAAAAAAAAAATGTATATTTTTAATGCCTACTTCTATTATTATCGCTTTCTAATTTCCGTTTTATGTGCATTTTGGTGCGTATGTTTTTATATCTAAATATACTTTCATTTATTTTAAGATATTGGAAGTCTTCTTGTATAACATGTAATATGATTTTGATACATTTATCGAAATGCTTATCGAGAAGTTCTATGGATGTTTTAGTAATTCGTGATATTTTTACGCACAAAGCGAAACTCTCGGGGCACATATTTGCACCGCTATATTTACGATAGTCTTCGGAAATCTGTCATGTGTATCAACTGGCGCACTTTATGTACGGGGAAAAAAACACTCAATTTTAACTTGAAAAGTAACTTTAACGAACACGTATTTAATTTATCGTTTTATTTTATTTTCTCAAACGGTAACTTTCTCGCGGTTCGATAACTGGTTTTCGTTGCAGCGGAGCGACGTGCATGTATTTTTCTTGCAATTTTATGTACCTACGTCATTAATACGCGTTGCATTATGGAACGTGATTTGGCGAACGATTAATATTCGCCGTGAGCAATTTTTAAATTATGCTGTTCGCAGCTGATATAAACTACGCGAATGGAAAAGGGAGGATTGAAGCGTTGATTCGACGAGATTTATGACACTAAATGAAGCGTGAAGAAGTTGCGGATCCGATGCGCTGAAAGTTTGATTCGTCGGTATTTGCGCCAGCTGATATTGGGCTCATTGAAATTATACAGTTATCGATCACTGTCGTAAGCATAATCTGACAGCGGATCGATTCCGCCTCGTGTTGCCCCAATTCTAAACTGAATACTATTATCGTCGCATTAACGTTAATTTAATGGCCATGCAGACGTAGGTTGAATTGAATTTCCTTTTCTTTTTTTCCCTCCCTTGCATTCTCCTACTATTCGATATTAAGGAAATAGAGACACGGAACTTGATCGGTTTTATACAAAAGAATGCTATGGTGCGCCACGATTTTATCTCAATGTAATATAAATAATGTATAATTTCTTTTACAATCAATCGTAACATTTTTCAAATAAATTTTTATATAATAATGGAAACATTAAAAAAAAGAAAAAAAAATTGACAATGTAGTAGTTACGTCGACATAAACTTTTTATATTTTTTTTTACTAGTAAATAATATCCCGACAGCGTCAGAGTTACTCGACTTTAATTCTTGAAAAATTCTCTTTCTCTCGCAACGAGCATTTCATTTTCTCGCTCGACAGCCGACGGGATTTTTCGAGTGCACCGCTATGCGCGTCATGAATCGACGATTGGTGCATCGAATATCTCGCTGGAAGATCGTCGAGAGAGTGACTTCGCTCGAGATGCGGAAACCCATACGAACGCGTCATAAATTTTACCATCGGCAGGCAGTTCCTCTCGCCCCTCTTCCCCTCCTCCCCCCCTAGTACCGGAGCTACTCACACCCTTCAACCCGGGGGGTTGTTCGGCCGGCCGTTGTTAAACTTGCGGCCGATAAATCAGACGATCCCGTATAAATTTGTTACCCGCGAAATCGCACGGATACCCGGCGCGCGGCACGTCTTTTTCTCTCCCTCCGATTCGCCCCCGCAGGAAACTTCCCTCGTTCCCGACCCAACCCCTTCCTTTGTCTTCGGCTGCGCGTTTACCACCGTTTCCGCGCGCATTTTTAGCTATCGCGTAAATAACTACCGCGCCCATAAAACCTGATATACCGCCGCCGATACGAATCTATATATTGTTGCCCGCGATAGATGTACCCTCTCACGGCCGATCGGCCCCCGGCACTTCGCGAATTTATAGAGCGCTTCAACGCGGGAAAGGGAGGACCGAAGTGTGTACAGAGACCGATGCCTCCCTCGCGTGCATCCCATTAGGCATTGTTTTACGGCGGACTCGTTCAAAATAGCGTGATCCGAGCCGCGGCCTACAGGTGGACCCTTTAATTTTAAAGCGGCAGTAGCCAGCTCGTTCTCAACGCTGATCATAAGACCAGCTGAGCATATTTTTTTTTCTCTTCACACTAAAGTACATGTTATACAATGCATCCTACCGTTCAATTAACCCACCCTAAATCTCACGCAGTCGCTTTCGCTGGACAGCTGTTTCGAGATTCTTATTAATTGCAAGCTGTACGCGCGCCGAGTGTCTTAAAAAATTTCAAACGATTCGCTCGATATGTCGCCTTCTTCCGCGGACTTTACAGCCCGCACGAAAATTCCGGAAACCCATTTACCGCCGCGACGCTCCCTGTCCCGCGGGAACGGGCGCTCTAAACGATCTAGCGCATCGGCAACGATAACTCTCTAATTAGAGGCTTGTCCTACGTTAATTATTCCCGCATGATTAATGGTGACGGATGTCCTACCGGCGTCCTCCGCAAACTCGAGGACGCCGCTAAGTCAGGACTGCGGAGAGACGCGCGTTGTTCCGCCGGTCGTGCAACAACCTCTGGGACGGCCCGTGCCGTGGTGGTGATGACACCACTGACGCTGGTAGCGTTTCCTAATCAACGGATCGCACCCTCAGGAGCCAGAGTTCTGACAAATGAAAAGAGAACGCGGGGAGCGACGGAAGGAGGGGAGGACGATCGCGAAAAGGGCCGAACGTGCGTGCCTCTTAATTAAATTTCTGCTGACCAAGGGTGCTTTCTTCGAGAAAAACCTAGCGAAGGGTGGCGAGAGCTAGATTAGTTCCTGCTTTACATTTTTTCTTTCTCTTTTTTTTTCTATTCTACTTTAGTGATTTCGATATTTATAATAATAATTAACGCGCAGCTCCTTCGAATATGCGCAGGTGAAATAATACAACGTTACGAAGTCAGAATTAGATTCTCTGCATTCTTATTTTGTGGATATTGCCATTTGTTTTATTGCGCCTTCGAATAGTTTTTCGTTAACTTTCGTAATTGCGTTTCTTCTTTATCGCGTTTTAATGTTACGGGCGCGCTTCGTTGATTAATCTAATCGGTTGGATATTATCTGTATTACGATAATCGTAGACGAGTGTAAACTTTTCGATGGTACGGCGAAGTACGACGGGGAATATCGTGAAATTCCTCCATTAGAAAATCCAAACGAAATGAGACGTGCATTTATTGGACGAGATAAAATGATAGAGACATTGAAAAATACTTTTATCTTCTCGACGGGCTACGCGAACTTTTCAATAGAGAAAATAAACGATTATACAGATTGGCCAGCTCGAAAATACTTTAACAATGGGAAATTGAGAATACAATAAAAACTGCGCTATTTTTAAAACTGTAAGTTTTGCTTTCCAATAAAGCGTCTAAAAAGTAGTGCTGTACCGCACAACTGATTACACATATTTGCGTCGTTTTACTGTCGATTACATTCTCGCAATTTCAGGTCACGATATCGCATTTTCACCGACTGCATTCTTCAGAGTAACGAATTAATTTTCTTTCCGAATTTACGAATTTATCTACGCGAATCAATTTTATGCGGGTTTCACAAACGATAAGAAAATAATTATCGTTTGTTAGGTAATTTTATTTTTGCTCTTAAATATACGGTAACAAGCGGAAGTGTCCGAAAAATATGACCGGCATTTTTCGACGCCGCGCTATATTATTCGTTAAATATTGTAGTAAAGGGACGTCCTGCGGGATGATGTTACAAGGTTTATTTAGTCGACGCGATATAGGCTGAAGGGGATTGTTTATGACGGTCTAAAATGATATACCTACAACATCGCCCGTTACTAGCCCGGTGTTGCGGTCGCGTTTTCACGTAACGTACTTGGGTGGCGTAACCACCGGTCAGAGGGAAGCTGGTTACGAACAGTCTTGCAATTTTGAAACCCTCCCCTGCGCTTTGTATTGATGCCTCGGATACCGAGGGAAAACCACGTTTTCTGTTCCCGCGGAAGGAGCAACATTTTATACCGCTGTATTCATCAACGTACCAGCTACTCGCGTATTCAATTTTGGTAACTAAAATAACGACGTGCAGCCGAAAGTTTTAGCGAGTTTCTCGAGAACGTTTTAAATCTGTCAATGTTACGACGTGTTCGTATATTATTGGAATTTTTCCACAGAAATTCGAATTGAAGCGCTCTTGTTCCGAAAATACCCAGCGCTATTTTTAAATTGATAAAGTTATTAAGCTTTACATATTTAATAACTGAAACGGTTGGTAAACGAGTGGCCTGTTAGGTTGGCTTATTCTCCATCCTCAGACTTGACCGCTTTCGCGCGTATTACGTTTCGCATGGAGCCCATTATATTAAGTAGCAAGTAGGGGGACGGTACATAACAAATGAAATGTCCTAAAGTTACGAGGATCCCGAGCTGGAGGAAACGTAATACCGCCCCTTTGTATAATTCTACACTACTGAGGTCGTAACTGCCGGGGCTACGATGTGCTTAGATTATGGAGAATGCACTTGCGTTACGTAGTCAGTCTCGCCGAATGTTCCGAGAGTGTCTTCGCAGCGCGATACTTCGTGAAAAATGTCTGCATAAAAATCCTTGCTCTTTATGTCAGAAATTTTTACGAAGAGCCGTATTTCTGCGTGTAAATAATAACAAACTTTCCGGTGTATGTAAAATAATTTTTCTAACCCGTTTCCTTTTTTCTTTTCTGCTTTCAGGTAAGATCTCTGGCGAAACAATCCACTTTCCGAGTTCGCAGACGGATAAGTAGATAGAAAATTCAATTATATTTTAATTGTTAATTAAAGTAATCGAACTTTTCAAATAAATAAAAAAACTGAGTCGAGATAGGGGTGGCTATTTATCGAGTCGTGTTTTTTTTTTTTTTTCGTAACAGAGTACGTTATTCACGCCGCTGATTTATACGTGTTACGGTGTCGTGAAAATACCCGCGTTGCACATACGCTCGCGAGGTATTGAGTTCCGCCGTGTGGATGTTAATAAAACGCGGAGAGAAAGCGCGAGATAATCCCTCTTCATCGATCATTCGTATTCCGTGCGTCAAAAAGCGTCTAATAATTTCCCGTCGGTGCGACTTAGTTTTACTGGCGCTTTACTCCGCCCGTAAACCCGCTTAATTTTATTCTGCCTGCCAGGTATGCTCGCGTTTTTCCTCTCGATTGGAGACATCCCGGAGCGAAGCCCGTTAACTTGCCCTACCCGTACTTTCTTTGTTCGCCTCGCGCTCTTTTACACGGCACGTGCTGTTTCGCTACGCGGCGGTCGCTCACATTATTCCGGACGCGGTGCAATTTACGCCGGGAATTAACGGCACCGAGAAACCTTCCCTCAGGAACTGTAAAGCCACGGACATTTCGCGAATAAGGCAACTTAAAAATTACAATGGGTTTCGCGAGTATAAATTCCGAACTGATATATGGCAGCGCGTAGCGAGAATAATCCGGCCTTCGTTGGTCGATAAATTTATTCTCGCGAGATTAACTGCCAATTCTGCGGAGCCGAAGAGGATCCGAGGCAAAAGCTAAAACCGCATGTAGAAGATATTCGATTTAGAGAAAGCAATCTTGGATTTGGGGGCAAAAAAAAAAAAAAGAAAAAAACGCGGTGTAAGATTAATGCTCTTTCAAATATTGTCTCAAAGCTCTCTTCTATACTGTTCTCTACTCTTTCATTCTACGTTATTAAAAAATTAATATATGCGAATTATTATCCTGAGCTAAAGGAGGTAAAGGGAATATCTTATCGGCGATACGTAGGTATAGAAAAGTAACGGTAAGGGAGCCGGGGAGACCCTTCTGTGGAAGTCGAGAGAATTTTTATTTGCTTTCGATTATTAATTTACGATCTATAAACATTTCTATTTTGTCAATTTACGAAGGTTCGAGCGTGCTCATCCTTTTCATCGGCGATCGCCGCGGGCCGATTTATTTCACCAGTCGGTGTGACTCGCAGGGCGCGTATAGCGGCGCCTGTTAATAATTCGCGGCGGTTGTTACCCTGCGGGCTTTCCATCCCTCCTGCCGCCCTTCCGCCCTTGCGCGAACCGTGCCGCTAGTAACGCAAACACACCGCCGTCTAATTCGGTTAGCCGGCCCGCAAAAATTATATCCAATTACGCTCCCGTGGCCCTACCAGACAACCGGTGCAACTTCTATCCCTCGACTGTCGTGTTTACTGCCCTGTCTCCCTGGGACTTTTTATCTTTCGTCTCGCGAAGTTTTTTCGTTTTATACGCGAGCCTTTCAATCATTGACAACGATCTCGACATCGATCGAGAATGCGTAATTTCGTTAAACATAAAAAAGAAGTCGGATATCTTTTTATACTGTCTTCAGTAATAGTATCCTTTTTGAGAGATCGATGAAAACTGATTTTACAATCAGTAAAAGTGAGAAATGGTAATGCGCGCGATAAAAAAAATATTCTCTACTCACCGGTCTGATGCGCAGCAGCGGAGTTTATACAGCTGCAGTGATCCTGTAACATATAAATAAAAATTTCGATTATAGAGATGTTGAAAATAAATTTTATTATTTGAAAAAAAAATTTTTAGATGCATTCTAATTATTTTATCATTTAAATAATTAAAAAAAAATTAAAATGTGTTATTTAAATGGCAAAAGTATTAATTTTTTGAAGAGAAAAAAAAAAGGATTCTTACCAAAACGTTGCTCCGCCGAAGCAGGATGCCTTTCCGAGGCCTCCTCCTCCTCTCAGTTGGGAGTGTCGAGTCGTCCTTCCGCGCACAAGAAACTCGCGAAAACCGCGACCGTGAATTTAGAATCGCGAGAACTACTACTAATTTAACACTATTTATCGCGCGATGCTATTACGACACTCCCGTTTGAAAACAAAATCGTATTATAAAATCACCCGCCCGAATACTATGCGACACTACCGTAAAAACGACCGACGAACCGGCTGCGGTTCGTTTAAATAGTAATATCGGCGGTGACGGCACTTTGAATTCTCCTTGGCACTTTTATCTGTAACAAAGAAATAAAGATTTTCATTGTAGAGATGTTAAAATATTTATCATTACTTTAAAAAAAATCTATACGCGTTTTTAAGTTAATTTATTAATGAAATAATTTAAAAACTTTTTTCTGGTTGTCTAAACGGCAAATCTATTAATTTTGTATAGACAAAAAAATGATTCTTACCTTCCGAGTGGCTCCGCAATGCCCGATGCCCTTCCTGAGCCTCCTCCTCCTCTCAGAACGTCTGGTATGGTCCGGGATCTTCCTTTGATGCACGAGACATTCGCGAAAGATCTCTCCCAAAATAAATCCGACAAACCGGCTGCGGTTCGTATATTAGTTATCGGCGACAACGGTACTTGAGCTCCTCCTCAGGGTCGGTCTTTATCTGAAACAGAAGAGAAATTTATTTTGTTAGCATTATGATTAATATTCCAGGATGTTGAATCCGCCCGCCGTGACTAAATCGTACCCATAATTGTACTTTATCAGTGTAGGATATCGGTCGCACAACTTAAATTCACGCTAGCTAACCTTTTTACGAGCTGAGAATGAAGTTATTTATCAACGCGTAACTGCTCCGATTGACTACGCACTCGACCGGCTGGACCAAAGCAGCTTCAAGGTGATTCACCCGGTCACGTAACCATCGTGCGACTCACGTACGCCGCACGAGCCATGTATGTACGCCGCACGAGCCATGTATATACGCCGCGACCTCTGCCGTTTTCTTCTCGTTACGCAGCGATCGCGCATGAAAGAATTTTCCACACGTGGTCGGCAGAAACGTTCTTAGTAGTAAAAATTAATCCGCAACTAGCTCTCGGAGCTCTGTCGAAAAGGACCTAATCACTTGTTCGGGAGTAACGGCGATCGCTCCGAGGACACGTATGTGATATACACGTAAATGGGAATAAAACTTACTTTTGAAGAACAAGAACTTTTCACGAGGAGTGTCGGCATGCCAAGCACTCCTTGGAGAAACCAACCCGTCGTGCGTCGCATGTGCGTAATACTTCCGGCGCACGTGGCTTATCTCCTGCGTAGGTGCTGTGTGCTCGGTAGGCCGGCGAGGGAGAGAGTGAGAGCGGTAGTGCGGCTCGGCGCTCGCTTCCCCCACCCTATCGCCCTCTCTTCGTCCCTCTCGCCCGTACGTAGTTTAACGCATCGTAAAAGAATTTATGTGCCGAATATTATTTCGAATATTAATTGAACGTTAACTTCAATGCATCGCGAGTATGTGACCGGTGTATACTTTTCGATTACTCAATCGCTTGTAATTTGCGTAATTAAGGTAGACAAATGTATATAATTAATGTATAAATGTATATAAATTACATTTATAATAAAAAGTGTTTGAAATCGCAAAAACTCCCTAATGTTGAAAATTATTACAGTAAATCAGTCTTTCTTTTTTTTTTTTTTTTAATAAAATAGAAGAAGAGAAGTAAACGAGGCGCGTTCTATAATGTCCAGTTTTCTATGTAAAAACGTGAGACGAATGAAATGAGAATTGCAAAACGGTACATGAATAAAACCATAGAAAGTTTCGTTTCATTGCTTAGATTATTTCACCATCGTTTTACTTTTTCTAGTATTATTATGAATGACTAGTCATTGTCTTCCATGTCGCTGGCTCTAACGGCGCTTCCGGTTCGACAAACGTCGACGATGGTATCGCTTTGGTTGAACCGTAAAGACTAGAAATGGAAACTGAAATGTGATAAGACGCGCATTTGCATTCTTAGTAAGGACAATTCTCATTTGCAGTAACGAATGATTCGCGAAAAGTCCGGAATAACTGCTGCGAACTGTTCGCATTTCGCTCGGCGAGGTCTAGTTCGATAATTTTCGTCGTTTGCTTCTGAAATTAATTCGCTTTCCGTTTGAAAAGTATTTGCTATTGACGACCTACTAAAAATGAAAAAAAAAATAAATAAATAAAAAAAAAACAGCTTGCACGTTTATTATAATTTCGCACTTTTCTCTAATATGATAAAAATAAAGCGAAAATCGCGAAATTACATTTTAAGAAAATGTTAAAAAAATTTTGACACTCGATCGCTTGTAAAAGCTCGTTACATTTTAAGTCATGCTCTCGCGGAAAGCGTATTTTCTCCTTACATCACCCTGTCTTGGCAACGAGCAGTAAATACACTCTACCCCATCATTCTCTATTGACGAGCGGGGGAGGATGCGTGGCGGTTTACGAAGAAGAGGTGCGGAGGGAGAAGACGCGAGAAGAGGTTTCGCTCGCACTTTCCGGCATGTCCTCGAGAGACTACGTGTCCCAAGACTCAATAAACCTCTCCACTTCCTCGCTTTTCAAAGGCGGAGGAGATTTTCCCTCCCGCAGGTGTCTCGACGAGTGGTTGGTAAAGATTCGAATCCGCTTTCTCCTCTTTCTTCTCCTCTGTGTTCGCCCGCGCGCCTCCGCGCCCGACTTCCTTCTCCTTCGTATTCGCTTTTCACTCAGTAGCGCCGGGTAAACATCCGGGGCTACCAATGATGTGGCCGCATCCATTGGAAATTGGCAGATTTAGGTGGCGAGGAGCGCGCTTAAACCCACCAATCTTCAGCCGCGAGAATAATCTCGGGCGCTGTTTGCGCTTGACGGAGATCGCGTCCCCCCTCGATTATTTCCCTCGCACGCATAAATATAACGCGTGCAATTTCTTCCCGCGAGTAACGCCGCGCAATAATTCGTCGCAGCGAACGGCCCCGTCGCCGAAAGTACAATTTCGTATTCCGTCATTGAGAGAGGAAAGGGTCAACGCCGACGGATAAGAGACACATTGCTGCCGCTCTGGTGCACCAGCTACCGTGACAGCAATGTGTAACGTGACGTCCGCGCGCGCTCGGCTGAGGGTAGCATAAACTTATATTAAACAATAAAATGCAAATAGAATGCTTTATACCGCGAGGCGGCGTCGCTACAATTCAGGGCTGCATGCAGTCCGACCCGCGCTACATTTCGCATGCCATGTATGGGGTGTCTCATTTCTCGAAGAATTTTAAAGCCAAGCGTAAAGATCACCCGCCTCCTCCTCCGATTTTTTTAAATTCTAATTAACTCAATAAGTTTCATGCTGGAAGCATCGCAGGATTATATTCTAAAATTAAATTTTTCGCGTACAAAGCTGATTAACGAAAGTTTCTTTCTCGCAATGTAATTTTTGTGGTAATTTTTCAAAAGACATTTATTGTCGAGTACTAAGGAAAGATAGCGTTAAATAGAATTTTCATTAAGGCAGGCTTTAAATAGTTTAAGGAATTCTTAGATTAAAGGAGCCGCGATAGTTCTGGGTCACCATATGTGTGGCGGCGGCTTACAGAAAACCGTCGTACAATTGAGTTTGCCGTGAAAACGCGGTTGGTTTGAGAACTCGTTGAGAGCAACGAAGGGCCGGGGGACCGAGCCGAGCCCGGAGAGAGGACGTAATTAAAAAATCACTCGAAGTGACCAATAAAGGTGGCAACTGGCTGGCTTATCTCCTTCACATGGCAAATCCTATTGCGGCCCGTTCAAGGAAAGCCCGCCGTTCCGTAGACCATTGTCCACTCGCTATTATTTGTCCCTGTCTTGATTAACGGCGTGCTTTTTATTGTATTACTCTTGAAAAGCCCTGTTATTGCGCGAGTTTTACGCCCACGGCGAATTACGACTCTTGCTTCCTGCATAGTGCAAGATGCTCAGATTGCAATTTAAATTCGCGTTAGACCCGACAATTTCGCGTTGCTTGCAAAATTCAACTATTCGCAATTAAAGTTTCGCGAGCCCACCCAAGTGCACTTAATACGTATAAAAATAATATTGTGATTTTCGGCCGTAATTAAAAATAAAGTATATATCTCGCGAAATGTTTTAACGATTCGATTGGGATGCGGCTCGCGCCGAACGAAGCATGATAACTGTTAATTATTGCAAACGTCGGTTTTATATTTCCAGCGAAATATTTCAGTAATCGACCTCGTAAATGCGTTCCGCGCTCCGCTTGCTCTATTTACTACTCTCCGCTCCGTGCTCTTCTTTCGTGCCGGCCAGTCAGCAGTATTTTAAAGCGCGTCTTTTTACATTGCCACCATCTGGAACATGGCTCCTCCCCCGGCGTTAAAAACGCTGGTACTGCGCAATTACCTTGGAAGTTCCCGCGGACAACGCGAGCGTCTCTGAACGATAAATAAAATGTAAATGATTTCAGCGGCGAATAAATTCCGGGAAGCGCACCGGCCGCGAGAGCGGAAGTCGAAGGGAGGGAGGGTAGGGGACGATCGAGGCGAGATGCGAGGGGAGGGTTTCGGTAAAGTACGTCGTTATAAATGCACTTGGTGCACGCGAGACGAATTGTTCGTTCATTTCCAACTTCAACTCGCGTTCCCTTCTTCATCTGGGTGCGAGTTTTCCGAAACATTTTCCCCGCATTAATGCCCCCCGGCTACGGTATTGAAGTCGGATCTGACCATTATGCAAATATTTCGTATGAAATGTTATAGAGAGACCGGCTATTCTATTTCCTACCATCTATTCCGTCTTAATAACTTTTCCTTCTTTGTAATCTTTTCGCATCGCGTTATATATATACATCTTTGCTCTTTGAAAATGAAACTTTAACGTCGGAAAGAGATATCGCGAAATATAATTCCCGCCGCGAAGAAATTGTAATTATTTCCTCGGGATAAAATCGATACGAAGAAGGATAGGGGACGTATATATAGCATACGTCTTTTCTCTATAAGATCCACCGAATAATGTTTCCACGCGAAGGGAAGGAAGAACCCGCGGTAACGGAAACGCGCACGTGTCGCTGACAGTCCTGTCACGTTATCGTCACGTGTCGCATGAATCGAATGTTTTCCCCCTTTGGAAAGACGCCATCTTTCCCGAGTGCGTTTTGTACCGCCGTGGACGTCTATGGAACGAAGAAACCCCGTTGGATATGCGAGGAGGCGGCGGCCCGTCCGATCTTTTATGCGATCCATATTTCCGAGGATACTCGCGGAATATGAAGTCGAACCCGTAGCTCTCTAGCCTATTTACGGCTTGGATCGCTGCACTTCGTACCTTGTTATGTAACAGAATTCACTAGCTATCCTCCATGTGGAAGAACGGGGACGTTAGTTAAATAAATAAGAATCTTATCAACCTAGCTTGTTTGTGAAAATTAGAATTTTCTAATTTTTTTTTTCTTCTTTTAAATCTTATTATTTTCTGGTGACTTTTTAATTTTTAATATATATTTAGAGTTGATTAGTTTATTTTATAATTAACGTTTCTGCTTTTCTGGCAAAAGTAACACCTACGTAATTTCTTAAAAGACCAAGTTAGAGGAGAGAGATATTTGACACCTTTGTCTGCTTGAAGAGCGAGAAACGGTCAACGTAGATAATATGTGGTCGAAATTGCTGGTCGTCCGCGGCGCGTGGGTCGCGTCTCAGAATGCTGACAAGGGGTGGAAGGATGCTGCGGGACGTTGCAAGTATTCGCTAATGCAGCTCGTAGCTCTCGCGAGATAGGAGTTTGCTATAGCCGTCGGTGACACTCAGAATGCGCGGTCCTTATCCGAATCTATGCGAGCGTTTATGCTGAGGGCGACTCGTCGTGCGCATTTGAGAATCCGAAGATTGCATTCCTGGCACTCGTCTGGTAAGCGGCGCTCGTCGCTTTTCCCGCATCCCCTCGTTGCCTCCGCGCTTCATCATCTTTCATTCGTCATAAGCTACATATTATTAATACCCGCGCGCGACATATCTTTGCACACTTAAGTTTGTATTTTTTTTTTCTTTACACCCGGAAAAGAAACCGCAGAATGATAATTGCGACGTTAATATCGAAGTGACGTATAAATTGAAATAAATATTTTATTAAATTTATTCGAGGCGTACTCTCGAGTTAAAAAAAAAAAATTAATAAATATATAAAAGGCACTGTTTTGCAGGGATGATTCTTGTTCGCTCTCTATTCATTGTTTTATTTCGCGACGCAAATAAAACAGCCTCCTCGCTTCTGTCTATATATACCTTACCCCCAGCCTGTTCTCCATAAGTGGCGCAACGGGGGATATGCGGTGAGACCAACTTTCGAAATTAGGTTGCATCGTCGAAGCACGGGCCGCGCCGCGCTTCGTTTTCGAATCCCTGCTGCGGCTTAGAAATTCAGCCCATCCGTGAAACGAATTTAGGCTGCGGAATGAAGCGAAGCTCTACAGGCGAGTGCTTTCCCTCTATCTGTCTATCTACATATCTCTCTCCCGCTCCTCTATCGCTGCAGCGACATGTCTTGTCGTCTACTCCGTTATATACGTATATATGCTTACATGAGAAGACCCGACGAGAATCGCGAGATTATTGCAGAGGTTTAACGTGTTAGATGTAAATGCAGTCTTTACGACTCTGTCGTGCTGTCTGCACAACAGAGCGCAATTTAGAAACAAACTGTCGCGGAAAATGTATAATAGTATAAACATAAACTGGAAGAAATTGAAGTGGCGAACTAAGACGAATGAATGCAAACGAACGGGAAATCAAATTAATCTTTTTCGCAATTAGGGTTTTTTTCAGAAACTTCTTCTCGTTTAAAAAAAAAGAAAAAAAAATTAAAAACTTATATTGACCTACCGCGGTACAAGGAATAAAAAAATCGTCATATCGTGGATGCGGTATTATTGAAAATTATTGTGCGAGAATTTTGATTCGCGAACTACTGCGTGCGAGAAACATTTCTCTATGTTTTTTGAGAAACGCAAATATTTCACGGCTTAGATAAAATCCCCCCTCAATGTGACATGTTACGTTTGCGAAAGAACTGGCCAAGTTATTGCCAATTTTGTCGTGGAAACCTGTGTCTTGAAAGAAAAGTCGGACCGCGTTGATGCCGTGGCGCAAGCGGAACGTGAACGAATGGATAATAATGCGGAGACGTGAAAAACGAACGAATGAAAATTTCCCGTCGGAAACGTCACGATTGCCGGAAAAGCGGATTACAAAGACGACGGCGCGAGTCGCCGTTCGCGAAAATCCCCGATTCCTCATATCGCACGATTGAGAGCACAAGAAAATACACGCGAATAAGCCCCCGTGCGTGCGCGCGCCCGCGAGATCGAGCGGCTGTAAACGACGTTTTATTTTGTTTACATATATTTCCGGACCAGTTTTAAAAGTGAAATTGAACGAGAAGAATAAAATTGCACGGAAAAAAAAAATTAGTTGCCAACTGCTAGACAAAAATTCAATTAAAGGGAGGCATTCCGCGAAACTTGCTTCCGCCGGGATCGCGAAACTTTGCTATAATTTAATTAAAAAAAAAAATCTGTTCGAACGCAACATTAGAAGGTGAACGCTGTCTCGGGGATTGTTACGTTGTAACGACGCGAGAATCGACGTGAATGCAGCGGGAGAGATTCTTCAGCGGTGTGCGGCGCGGCGGCACGAAGGGCGACGTGTGACGCAGGAACAAACGAAAACATCGGCGACGTGTGCAGCCGGGGGTGCAAGACGGCGCTTCTCGACGGGCCGGATTGCAAAATGGCAACCCGCGGGATTATTGTACGTACAAGAGATTTACCGTCTGCGGCCCTTTCGCCGAGCCAAAGGGCGGCCGAGGTCGCTATGGCAACAGACAGGCGGAAGCCAGCACCTACCCTTCTATTTCCCCGGATGCGAGCCGTCGGCTCCGCCGTCTCTCGCTTCTCTTTGCGTCAAGTGATTCTGTTGCGCCCCGTCCTGCAGCCTCCACCGCGGCGTTCGTTCTTGTTTTTTTTTTTTTTTTCCTTTTTTCTTTCTCCGCGTATTGCTTTCCCTTTGCGTTCCCGCGCGCGATCGTTGCGCGTCGTCGTCTCCTCGTTCGCTCTTCAGATCCTCAAACGTCGTCGCGAACCGTTGCGCTCGGTGATCCCGTCTGTCGCGGTTCTTTCCGTCGGCGATGGAATTTCCGATGAACAAAAGAACGAGCGCTACTCTCACACGCGATATAAGAATCATCGGTCTGCTGGTTTTTGCCGATACGTTTCGGAAGTATGCACCGCCGCGAGGGGGAATAAAAAATATAAAACTTGACACGAACGAAAGCACAAAAAAATTTTTTTCTTTTTTTTTCTTTTTTTTTTTTTTTTTTGGCTTTTATTGCATATTGAATGAAATATTTATTTTTAAGCCGAAAAGTTTTACGGATTGCCCGAATGATAGTGCACAGATTTAAACGACATTCAATATTAATTTCCAAATGCATATGCATATGCATGTGCATTCGCAAAATTAATTTAAACTCGATAAACAGATTTTTAGTCGCGGCAAAGCAATCGCAAATTTATACTATTAGTCAACGCGTATTATTCGTTAAATGAATATTATATTATCAGAATTAATCGTATAGAATATTAGTTATTTATTATAGGCATATTTAAAATATTCTAAATTATTAAAAAACCCGCAATTAATTAGTACTTTTATTAATAATGCGTTCGTACGATATTATATTTCTGCTTCGTAATTCTGAAATAAATTCATTTCCCATTCCCGAAAATTTGTATTTAGTTTTCGAAGTGCCTCCGCTTAAAGACTGTTCGGCAGAATTCTCCGAGAGTTGATTTTAACTGTTTAGAATTTTTCGACGTGCCGTAATCAAATATTTGTAATAATCAGTTAGCAAGACGCGTGACGAATATTTAGGATGGTATCAACAGGTGGCCAAGGTACTGCTTTTTTTCTCCATGCTTCTTCCTCGGTCTTGGTGTATCCGGTGTTCGGTTACCACGCGCGAATCGTTTAATTCATAAATAACTTTTTTACTGAACTGGTCAGTTAATATTTTCAGGCGCGCTTCCGCGAGATAGATTGCACGCTATCACCGGCTGAATTTAATAAATTTCTGAGTTTATCCCCGCTGATCGTAAGTGAGCCGTGAAATTTTCTACGTAAAACCAGAACAAAAATATGTATATATACGAAAGCTTAACGGTGAAATTAAAATCCCCCGGTAAATAACGCCTCGTACATTTTGAAATTGCAAATTTAAAGTATAACGGCATTGTTAAATCTTCATCCCGTCATCGCTTGATGCAAATTATTATTATAGTCGGCAATTCATATTATTAGAGAGCAAATTAGAGGCTTTTACGAGAGAAAGAGAGCCGAAAAAGCGATGCTAGAAAATGCCAAGTCAGGATCAGTGCGCGCTATCGAGTTATTTCAGCGTCGTGAGATAAGCGTTATTCCCCACGGTCATGAATATTAACGAAATCCGGTATGGTACGATGGACAAGACTTGAAAGGGATGGACTGGACTGCGGTGTGTGCGTGACAATTCGCGAATGAAATTAATTTTCCAGCTCCGCGACGAGCCACTATGACGCCTCAACATAAATTATCCATCGGGAAACGAATGGAAAAGGCCGTACGTATAAAGTATTTCTTCGATAACAAAATAGCTCGGCCAAAGATAACGTTTTAAAAATTACTTTTGCAGCCGAATTAGTTTTCGACGAATAAATATCGCATCGATCAATCGCAAATATATATATTTTTTTTAATTATTTAACGCTTTTTAAGAAGAGATTTATAATTTATACAGATGCGTTTATCTTATTAAAATTTTTCCAAATTTCTGTTTACAACGGCTATTTTTTCTTGGTAGATAACAGAGATTTGGTCTCTAAAAGGATTAAAAATCACACTCGAGCGTGACTCAAGAAGTTCGCACAAAAGACAAATCAGACCGAGCGGACTAGCTTTCTCCTCGTTCTGGCTTGTTCTCGTCCTTCCATCGAGCGGAGGACAATAATTCCGTCACTAATTGAGTTACGTCGCGGCCTAAATGCCCGATGAATATTCATATCTTTCCCCGTAGTACCTCGCGTTTCTCGTTGGCGTCGCCATGGAAAGAAAAAGTTATCGTGAATTAAAAACTGGATGAAATTATAAAACTGTGCCCGCCCGACATTTGGCTGGAATGTTGAGAATTTTTACTATTTCTATTTTTTTTTCCCTGCCTATTACGTTACCCCTTTTATCTTTCGGCAATTAAAGCAACTGTGCCGAAATTATAATATCACTCCATATTTATCGCAATTTTCAGAGTATTAATTAAAGAAAAAAAAAAGCAATTATCGCAATTATCCGGAAATAACGTTTCAGAAAATTTATTTTGTTAATAATCAGATAGAGGCGCAACAATTTTTTTTTTTAGCAAAATATAATTTTTTCGCGCATACCAATACTTTCGCCTTATCATTAGCGAGCGGCTGCAGTTGCGGATATCGTTATCGCGTCGACCGCAGCGGGGAGAGGCTATTGAGCAGATTTTTCCACGCGTTTTTCCTGCTCCGGCTTAAACGTCTCGCCCGGTCGCAGCCCGCGGCGGCGGGGGGGCGGGCTGACTTAGGGAGATTGCGATTTGCATAATGCAATTCAACGGGATCCCGTTTCAAGGAAAAGTCAAGAAGAACAGGGCAATTACAATGAGACTCCATGGGACGCGGTGGCTTTCACGGCCTTGCTACCGGCCACCTAGACGATGTCAGCTTTATAAATATTCAGCCGGTCATTAAGGCGGCGAGGATAGAGAGAAGTAGTGGAAAAAAGGGAGAAACAGATGGAAAATAGGTGGAGAGATAGAGGCGGAAGATTACACGGAAGGATGAGAGAAAAAAAGAGAGAGAAAGAGAGAAAAAAAAAACCTAAATAAAAGTCGTTCGACTTAGCGCGCTCTTTGCGCTAGTCGGTTTGTAATTCGGTTCGATATACCGCCGTAATGGCGTTGAGTGTGTGCGACTGGCGACGCTTTTAATGCAGCCGTACAACTTGTATCTGAAATTATTATGCGGTTAAGTTAATCTCGCGGAAACATTTCAATCCACGTCGCGGCGGAAGTCCTGCGAGAGCAGTTTTACGGGCGCAAAATGAGAAGCTATTGTCCCCGCCGGAGAATTGACGGCAAACATTACGGGTGGAAAAATGCGGCTTCACGTCTTGGAACGTCGCACCGTTACCTAATTAACTGTATTATATTTTCTTTCCCTTTCCCCCCCCCCCCTCGCACCGCGTTTTTCTCTTTGTTTCCGTTTACACGTAACTATTTTTAAATATATGTAATGCGTTGTAAAAGGTATATGCAAGAGTCGTTGAACATTTTTATTTAACATTTACGGTATAAAGAGAAATAAAGATATATCCTTCTATCTTCCCCAGCAATTTTCCGTATAATACAAGTTTATGCAAAACATAAAAAGGGATTGTTCGACGGGACAATGCCTGAGGTAAATTTGGACGGAAAGGAAGATACGCCGGAGAGAGAAAGAGAGTGAGAGTGAGAGAGAGAGAGCGGCGCGAGTCGGAAGATCAGCGAGCTTGCGGCGAGTTTCGCATGTTTCTCACCTCGACGTTGGTGCTGATTGTCTTCATCTCGCCGAGAGGAAAGCGGATTAAGGCGGTTAGTTAAAGAGCAGTTACCATATTGTCGGTACGACAAAGCAGCGAGCGCATGGCGGGATAGAAACTTCCGGGGGCCGAGATGTGGCGGCGAAAACGTAGCGCGAGCGAGACGAGCTGGATTAACGGGCTGGGAAAAGGAGAGTCGTTTTCTAGACTCCGAATTGCGGCGTCGGTACCCACGGCCTGGCGGAATGCGGGGGTGAGAGCGTGCGTTCGCTCGAACTAGGTCCGTAACTGGCTTCAGCTACGAAGCTACGACCCGACCCGGGACAGGGTATATCGCAGTCGGCTGCAATAGCAGAAACTGTCGGGCTAAGTAACTGCCGGTACTTACAGTAAGTTCGCGCGCAATGAGACCGCCTACATAAATACACCTAATACTGGCGTCTCCTCTTCGCCGGGCCTTGCAGCCTTATCCATTGCGTCGTGGTAAATCCTCGAGTTAGAAGCCTTTCGGCGCGATACGAGAATAAGGTATATACGCGAGCTGCGTCGAGTTGATTTACTTTGCATTTTATTATTTTCTCTTCTCATACCTCGTTACTTCGCGCGACGCATATAATTATTTATAAATCGAAAATATATATTTATGGATATATATGTATACGTATATATGCTCTCTATCGCAGAAAATAGCAGGCATCTTACGAAAGAAAAATAATTGTTGATTGTAAAAATTTCCTATTCGCGAAGAGAACATTTTTATTTCATTCAAAAAGATATCGCTTTGAATTGCTAACAAGACCTTCACGCTTCGATAATTTATTTTGTACGTCTAAGGGAGTGTGTTTAACGTAATATTCCATTTGTTGAAACTGAAATATAACTTTATGAATATTGGAGTTATCCTTTGAAGTTTATTTCTACGGTTACTTCTTCAGTAAAAAAGCCTCTAAACTCCCGTCGAAACTTTCAATAATCGACGAGTGTCCTCCGTAAATTTAAATCTTCACAATTTTTTACCTTTCCATTAATCGGATTTCCCCCATCTTCGCGACGCGTTATCCCGAACTGATTTTCGGCCGCAATTCTTTTTTTTTATCCCTCTCGCGGCACGCGTCTAAAATGCCCTCGCGTAGAGGCGCTCCGATTCTGCGACGGGGCAAGAGAGAAGACCCCGTGACAAACAAATGCACCGCGTCAGCCTGGTGTGACATCCTTCCGCAGCTGGGACGGGGAGGCATGCGAAAAGGGCGATGAGACCGGGTGGAGGGCGGCTAAGTCGGCGGAGATAGAGCGAGAGGGTAACTCGACGGTGGTCGAGCGACGGGGAGGACGAGGCAGGAAGACAAGGGGCAGAATGAAAAGTAGAGGATCGTGGAAACCGTGCTCAAGTAGACAAGGGACACGTCAGCCGCCATCCTTCTACTCAGCCTTTTATAGATTATTCACGTACAATGGCCGGGGGTGACGAGTGGCGCGGCGGCGGGGTCTCGATGGCGCGTTGAATCCGCGATAGATCCCTTCTTTATCCCAGGAATGACTCTCGAGTGGCCCTCGACTCTTCTGATATACGTCATAAGATTGGTAACTCGCCATACGATTTTTTTCCCCTCCCTTAACTTCCCTCCCCTCCGGTCTCTCCGTCGTGAATAATTACCGCAAATTAAGAATTAAGATCGAATCTGCGCGAGTTCGAAATCGGGAATTAAAGCGGAACGGAGATTGCGCGTGATAGCGACACTAAGCAATCCATGACTTTAATTATTCTTTTTTAATTAAGCCCGGCGGTGTTTACGATATCACATTCTGTAACGTTTTCGCGGGGACCTGCGCGCTTTAAATCTTGCGGCACGAAAACGTGTTCTTATTTAAAAAGGAGACGCAGTGAGTTTATTCGTTTCGTGGTTGTTGCCGCTTTTCTTTTTTTATTATAAAATCGTGGAACATCACGAACGATCAAAGAACGCGAATGCGTATCTTATACGAAATTTACGCAAAGTACGTTAAATAAGATTTGCATTATAATTATCGCAGTTAATTATCTTCCAGCGGGGCCATTCGTGAAGTGTAATTAAATTCCGATATAATGATCGGCCAAAAAAAAAAAAAAAAAATGGGATAAATTTGCGCGGCTTTCTGCCGTTCATGATTTCGGTATATTGCACATCGTCATAAACGCGGTGTCGTAAAAGTGAGTGCGAGAGACGCGGGGAAAGAGAGAGAGATAGAGAGGGAGAGAGAGAGAGAATCCGGACAAACTCTTGTTTCGTTGTATGCAAATGCGAACTGCCCATGGTGTTCTCGCCCGTGTTGTTTGGCGTTTTAATGCTGATTGGACGACTGCCGATTCAGCGGCCGTTCGTTTGCCGCGATTGTCGCTTCGGCCGTGCGTACTGCGAAAAATCTCCTGAAATTCGGCACGTACATAACCGTCGTAACCGCGCGAACAAAATTGTGAGCTCTCTAATGCTGAACGGCGGTCGTCGATTTCGCGAATTCGAGCGCATATAGTCTTTCAAATATTTTTTAACCAATCGGCGGCATGAAAAAGACATTTAATATTGGAAATATTGGAAAGTTGCAGTCACTTTTCTAATATTGCAGTCGAAGAAAAAAAAATAAAAAAATCGACTTTATACGTTTCATTGGTCAACAGAGTTAATAGACAAACGACCGCTCGGCGATTTTAAAATACTTTAGTTTAGATTAAAATATATAATACTTTAGTTTAAAATACTTTAGCGAGTGGACTTTAGCGAGTGGAGTATTAAATTGATTAATAAGGAAACATTTATACGTTTGCGGAATCAATATTGAAAATTAAGAAAATTACGGAAAAGAATGCAGGGTGGAACAATTTTTTTTTTGTTACAAGGGCAGTCTCGTATTTTCACGTGCACGTGCCGTGTATGTTGACAGAGTAATATTGCAATAACTGCGGTCGCGCGCGTTATATTTCGCTGTTATAAAATGAACGACGAGCGAGAAACCAGCTTTTTTTTTTTCTTTTTTTTCCACGGTACGTGGAAACACGAGGCGTGCTCTTCTCGGATGTTACTGACGCGGAATAACGACCTTCCGATTTTGCGTGCGCAAAAGTACGCGCCGTCGCTCTCTTCTCTCCGCTTCTGAGGTATACGGCGCCCTTCTTGGCGACTTCGTTTGAGAAGCGGCATCGCGTGCCCGAAGAAATCGATATAGAAGGAAGTCGTCGTGATGCTTCTATGCACTTTGCAGCTCGCAATCGACGCGCGAGGTGCCGGCGAACGTTGCGGGCGAGAGAATAGCTGCGACGGAAAGCGGGGACGGTTGAAGAGGGTGAGTCGAGGGCCCGGAGGGGTCGGTTCCATCAAAAATTCAATCCATACGAGTATTCGTTGTTTCGTCGGCGGGAAGGAAGCGGAAGTAGTAAGAGAGGCGTGAAACGTTTTGTAGAATTCTCAAGACGTTGCCGGGAGGGTTCCGGGGGTTCTCGGGAGCGGATGAAGGGAGGTTGAGAGAGGGCGACGGAATACGCCGTTCCGCAGGGAATAGTGAAACAGAAAAAGGGAGGCGGCCGAAAGAAAAAGATGTAGAAAAGAAAAGGGTTCGCGCGCGAAAGTCGGACGAAGAGAGGATACGGCGGTGCACGCGGGGGAGAATCGATGGGGGTGGCACGGAGGCGCGTTTGGTTCTTGAAGCATGTGTGCCCCATAAATAACATGTAAATATTTTCAATAACTGCCGGGGTCGGCCTCGGCATGAAAAATGCAAACCGCTTTGCGTCCGGCTCTCGGCGCGTTGCACTCCCTCGTATCGCCGATACGAGGCTCACCCTTGTTCATGGATCGGCCAGCGGCATATCCACCCCCTTAGCTCACGGGCGTCGAACTGTCTTTTAATATATCCGTGTATACACGATGTCCCGCGTGAAATTTATGACGCCCAGGCCCGAAAGTTTGTACCTCTAATCCCTAAGTTTTTAATGCCGTTGGTGCCTTTTACGAATTTACGCACATTATAAATTAACAACCGTACCGTTTAGCGTCTATTACTCCTTCCACCAGTATATTCTATAATTCGAATACGAAATATTGATTTAGTCGCTAGAAGCATTACAAGATATTAATCCATCATTAATCTTGGCTTAACTTAATGCTGTAGCAGATACGTTTGCGATAAATCAAACCGACGTGACATATAGCGTGGGTTTTGAGGCATTTTTTTTCTCCTTTTCCCCTTTTCTTAACGATTTGTTTGATATAATTTTCAATTCGCGAAATAGAAGAAGCGTTCAATCGATTTAATATTTAATGACTTTTAACCGCAGAGATAAAAGGAGCAGCATGAGTTATTCTGTCCAGAGAGTTAATCGTATCTCGCGATTTACGAGAGCGAATTAATACAAAAGTGCATTATGCATCTGACTTTCCTTTTTACGAATCGCGCGCTTTGATGTATGCACCAACATCGGGATATGTACATACCACACGAGCCTGCGCGCCCGCCCAGTCTCCGTACGCGCGCACGATGGAAATACTATTACTATCAGCAAATGCTTGCTTAATTAATGTCCCGAGCGACGAGCGCACACTCATATTAAACATTCTCCTTTCGTTTGTTTGCAGGGGCTTCGGATTCATCACATTCGCAGATCCTGCGAGCGTAGACAAAGTGCTGGCGCAGGGCAATCACGAACTAGACGGCAAGAAAGTGAGTAATCATCACATTCTACCAGATTAATTCTAAAGCTACCAGATAAATTCTAACGGCGCGCAATCAGATCCCCGAGTTAAAGTTTCCGCCCTTTCTAACTGTTAACTTCTTAACTGCGCGATACTGCTGAATGCGAAATTCGCAATCTCGGGCGCGACATTTTCTAACGGTTAATCTTTTCCCGTATAATTTAACAACTTTGTCAAACTATTCACCCGCGTATTAAACCCGTGTATTAAAAAATCTTTGCCCGCCAGTATTTTACAACTTCAATTGACGATCATAAACATTACGCTTCCCGTGAAAGGCGAAGAATCGCTCCGTGAGAAAAAAGTAGTTATATATACATATATATATATATAAAAGAGGATACAAATTGCCGTGATCAAATGTGCGTCACGCGAGCAATTAATTTTCATGTCCGATCGGAGCTACCGTCCCGAGATAATTGAAAGAGCATGCCGCGAGTCGATTGATCAAACCGATTGGTAGCTGCAGCCTATAGATATATTCCAGTTCAGAATGCATCTGTATCATCGATTTCGGAGCCCAAAATTTTATTCGCGTTTGAAACTTCATTAATTCACCGTCAAATGTTATTTCGTCCCATTCGCCACGGCGCGGGCATATCATTCGTCAACTATACATCGCAGCTGTACGAATAGTTCAATTATTAACGAAATATCCGTCTTCGTTGAAAAAATATCCTGGGTGTGTTGGGGGAGGCGGAGGAACGGTCGTAGACAAATAAATTTATCTATTTCGCGAAATAAATAAATTTATCTATATCGTGACTTATTAATCTCAATTTAAATCGTGATCAGACGTGAAATTGAATTTTTATTGCAATAAACCCTATTTTAGATTAATTAAAAAATAAAAGTTTTCGCTTTTTTCCAGTTAGATCTCTGGGCAATTTTCAAATTTCAGCTGTCAACGCTTAAATCAAATAGCGTGTAAAATAATGCCCTTTCGCCTTTGTCACATTTGAAAAATTTAATGTCAAATAATGAAATTAGTTTTTATTTAAATAGAATTGTGGTCGAGGTCAATATATGTTTTGTCGAGAGTTTAATAAAAAAAAAAAAAATTAAATTCACCTAATACCGAGGACGGAAATAAGAACTGCGATAAAATTACAATTTAAATCACTCTTATTTTAAACTATATGCGATCACGTATTTAAAACTGAAAATTGCGACGCGGAAACTTTTCAATGCCGGGCGGCATCGCGTCGCTGATTGAACTCTCGCTTGTGAAAGATCTCTTATCTTAACTCATCGGGAGAAAATGCAGTATCTCTCTATCGATTCTCGTCTTTTCCTAAGAGACACCTTAAACGCTTAACGGCATTGAGCGGAACGCGGTGCCGACGGTGCGACGATTAATCGTGGGCCGACATAGTCGTTTGGCAAACGTGCCCTTCCTCTCTCTCTTTCTCTCTCTCTCTCTCTCTCTCTCGGTGGCAAGACACAATGCTCGTGGAATAATATCGTAAGACGGCAAGCGCGGGTTATACGGCGGGAGAGAAATAGTTGCGGACATTAGCTGTCCACGGCGCCATAAGTAGAGCGACTCCACCGCTGGAGCGGCCGCCTAAGTGGCCCCGAATACGCTTAAGCGAGGGCAACCCCGGCCGTATCCTCGGCTCGCATAAATTTCGCGTAATTCGCTCCGGCTAATGCAAATTGCGAATGCACGGATCCGGAAGCTAACACCTTCCCGATAGCGAGAAGAGAATATCGCGCGTATAGGGCAACCGCCGGCGCATCCTATTAAGGCTTCCTCTTAAGGGATGAGATGTCCTCACCCTAGCTAGCACTCTATCTACCCGTTTTCCTCCCATTTCTCTCTCTCTCTCTCTTTCGCCAAAGAAAAAGGAAGAAGCGAACATACAAGGAATGCAAACGCGCGGAAGAGCCCGTTGCTTTGATTCGCTGACAAGTATCGCCGCATTAATTAGTACGGCCTTCGTCCCCGGCCGCGTTAACGAATGCGGGGAGCCCTTAACTCGTGCTAACATACGAATATAAATAAAGTTAGACAAGAGCGAAATATTCCGCCCGGCAAGTGTAAGTGTGTAGTTTCTGTTTGGTTTACTCTTCTCACGTGCGAACTTTCCCAGAGCAGAGCGGAATTATTGTCTGAAATTCAACCGAAATTGAATGCTACAAGAGCCGCGGCTGAGTTTTAATACATTTTTTAAATATTTAATTAAATCGAAAGAGGGTACTGCTACATGTAGGTGAAAAACTTTACGATTATATCGTTTATCGAAAGTATGCCGAGCCGGACGGAAGGAGAAAGATTTCCGTGAATCGAGCACTCGGGCCGTTCCGATTATATAATATCAAAAATCAACGTCGGTTAGTTCACGCAAGAGCGATTTTGTGGGCCGGCGCACCAGACGTTTCTCTCCATCTGGCATGGACAATGATTTTCGCAACGTGCCGCGTAAGCGCCCACCGCAGCACAATGCTGACCGATCAGAATGGCCAGCAGATTCCGCTTAATCGGGCCGCTGATTAAAAAATGCGCGGGTCGAACGTGCGCGTCCTCGTTTGCGTCCCGTTTGATCTCGACAGGCGTAGTGGAAGTGGCCAAATCGGCCGTACTCGCGCGTGTTTGCCATAATGCTGGCACTATATATGTATAATACGAGATTGCGAAGTTGTTCGCTATTCTCCCACGGAAATTCAGCAGCACAGACTCTGCGGAACTGTAGATTAGAGCGCCAACTTAGGAGAATGGTAATTATTATAGTAGCGCGGTTTCAATTTAAAGCGGCTAAAAATTGATTGCTTTTCCCGATAAAGAATTCGTTCTTAATTAATAATCAAAATTTGTCGAATACGTTGGAGAATAATCTTATTTATAGATTCTTTAAAAGATTTTTGTTTGGGGAGTTTTTTTAATTTTAATTTTTTAATTAATATCAAGAGTAATGTTCTTATAATTTTTATGTAAATATTTTAAAAAATTAAGCTTCACGGTTAATTTTAATTGGTTTGCGATCTCGTGCTTGATGCATTATTAATGTGATAAAGGTGGCTTGACGTGACATAAAAAATAAGAACAGATGTGGGTGATGAGGTTTAAAAAAAAAAAAAAGAAATCGCAAGAGGGAAGAAACCTCTGAAGGTGGATGCACGCGAAATTGTGGAAGCTCTTTAGAACTCTCTGCATGGCCCGCATTCCTGGATACCTTCAGACGTCTCGACGCTTTAGAAACGTATCGTATGAGAGCACGTGGCGGACAAGTATGTCGTCCTTTTCCTCCATCCTCTAACTTCCTTTCTTTCTTAAAGAAGAACGGGCTTTAACCTTTTTTAAAACATACCGGTTATTACAAAAAAAAAAGAATTTTTAACTCTTGGACCGTACATCTTTTCCTCGGCTTTGTTTACATAGTTTTAAAATAAAATTGTGTTAAATTATGCAATTAATTATTTTCGACGGAGGAAAATTTCGACAATCTTATCTTGGTAATTTTTTTTTTTTACTGTAGTTAAAATTTATACAATTTTTCACTACAAGCCCTTTTATTTCTGTGCGATAAAGACGTGGTAGCTTAAAGGTTTTCAATGCGTTGACTTGTTATTAATTTCGAAGGAATATTACATCAACTACAAAGTAAAAAGAAAATAGTATCGAATATTTTTATCGGAGGTTATCGGGGAAATGAAATCCTTGCGGGATTGTGCGTATTAAACTGTATATGTTTCGTCGGGAATTAACCGAAACGATAAATCGATATAATGCTGAAACGCGGTTTTCCGATACTTCTGTGAATGCAGTTTTCCATACTTACGCAAATTGAAATTCGCGCAAGCCCTGATTGCAACGTCGTAATGTAGTTAAACGAGCTTTTTCATAAAGATAGTATTAAGAATCGATATTTTTCATAACGACATTGCAATCATACTTACTCATAATATTAGTTTTTATATCGATATAGATTGGCGGAGCACAGAATCGGGAAGTTTTCTTTTTCTTTCTTTTTTTTTTTTCGTCTTTAAAGCAAATGTAGTGCATTGGAAACGATTAAATATTGAACGCGAAGTAATAGTACACGTTTATAAGATATTTATACAAGCTCTTGCAGTCTATTTTCTATCCGTTTTACAGATTTTATACTTGTTTTAACGTAAAATGTTATTGTACGAGCAAATATACGGACTCGTTCGTTTTAGCAAACCGTTGCCGTTTGAAAATAATTATAATTAGTTTGCCGCGGCATATTATCAAGATGCGATCGATATCGGCGGGGGCTCTCGTTTAAAATAAAATAAACTTACGTCACTTACAAAACAAACGACCTTCACATATTTCATAACGTAAACCAGCATTTCTTCAATATTGCGTGTCTAAATGGGTTTTGCCTAAAGGTATAATAAAACTTGCTTTCCTGTTTCTCTCCGTCTCGCTCTAGCCCCCTCCCTCCCCCCCTACCGCGTTCCTCTCTTTCTTTTTCGATCGATGGTTTTTAAACGCCTTGCGTACGTTTCAAGCGGCGGCTCGGAAAACGCTGAAAAATAAGCAGCGTCGCTCATCCGCGGAATAATTTATTTGGAGAGCCCAAAGCCACTAAGCCCTGCGGAAATTGTCTGCAGTCCCTCACAAAACTCTGAGCTATCCCTCACCGCGTTCGCGGCCGTCGTTCTCCTCGACCGAGGCTCCTTTCACTTCCGCGCGCTTTCTTTCCTGCTCCCGGCCTCCTACGTTCTTTCTTTCTCTCTCTCTCTCTCTCTCTCTCTTTCTCAAGTGAGTCAACAATACGAGAAACACCCATTGTCGAATGCTTTTAAATTTGAAATACAAACCGTCCACCCCGCTTACACCTTATTTCGCCTGTACCTCCTTTGCCCGACCTACAACGTCATTGGACACGCGCGGCTCGAAAGGATTTCTCATCCGGCGTTTCCTCGCGCCGTCTTTTACATTCGTCGGTTTGACCTCTTCGATTTGACCCAATTGTAACCGTGACATTTTCCGTAACACTTTGCGAAACCGGCCTCGCCGGGATGCGCAGGTGTCCCGCTCGCGGTAGCAAGAGACATCTCTTAAATCTTTATTCGCGCCAATTAAAAAGCTGATAGCGGTAAGCTTAATTATGACCTTATCATATTAAATGCGGGAAAAAGAACCAGCCGCACGAGCTCACCGCGACGTTAGAATTATGCGGCTTGTTAAGATTTCGCCCGAGACTGTTGATTCAGGTCTCCTAAGAAGACTCGGTGACTCCTTGGGAAACACAAACGTAATTAGAAGGCACGGAAGCGGAAAGGGAATTAGTCACTTTGTAATCGTAATTCGGGAAAGTTTATGGCCCGCGGTTTATGAAGACGCATCCCGTCGAGTCGCCGGGAAAGTTCTGGTTATCGCGCCAACGAATTAAACCGATACAGCCGGGTTGCGGCATCTGTTACTAACGGCTTAACTCACTCGCCCTTTGCGCCGGATATACGGAATACAGCCGGCATGAATATAAGTCGAAACTGGGGCACCTACATCAGACAGTTGCGGAAGGAGTGGGAAATAAAAAAATCCCATATATTACGGACAGAAATCAAGGAAGATAGTGAATGTAGCTATCTACGAAAAGAGTCGGGGAGACTGCAGAAATAAAGGATTAAAAAGAAGAAAAAAAATTTTTTTTTTACATTTTTTAGAAAAGAAAAATATAATATACGCCTCGTACACGCCAAAAAGTATGCAAAGGTATGCACGTTATTAAATAAAAACTCCTAACGGTGTAAAAGTAAATGTAAAATCCAATTTAATTACTCAAACATTACTGAAATAAATTTAATTAAATATTAAAAAAATGACATTAGAGAGATTAGAAGATACTGCGGAATTTTATTACACGTATGTTTTGTGAATAAAATTTTATTTTTGTGCGATTCCGTATAATTCCAAGTGAATTTTAAATCGTGTAACATAAAATGAAATTGACGAATAGAAACTTGGCGCGTCCGAATTGCATTATATATTTTTTACTTAATTTTTTTTTTTACGAACAACGAGCGACTGCCAACGTTGATTTTCATGCAAAGTTATCGAATAAATATACATTTATATTTCACCTATTTATATTACACTTTGGAAAACTTCTATGAAATTTACTGTTAAACTGTAATCAACAGGAACAGACGTATTTCAAACGAATTAATTAATAGGTAAGCTATTAATCGGCTACCGCTCAAATATATGACAACGTTTATATTATTGAAACAAATGAAGTCCGATTATGCCTTCATGTTGCAATTAGCATAATAATGCATTCCGTCTTTTTATTTATATTACCATTCCCTTTGTGTGTAATAACGTAATGGTGGGTTTTAGCCGATCGATCGCCGCGGCTCGAGTATTTGGCAACCTTAAGAAAGCCTTAGGGAGATTTTCGACGGTTTTCCCCTCTCGCACCGTCGTAAATATAAAATCGAGAAGCCCGCCCTCGCGGGTGGCTCTCAATGCCTCGCCCTTTTTGATTTCCGGTATCGGCGAAACGCGATCTTGTTAATGGCGCATAACATCAACAGATATTTTTCCGTCCGATCCCTCTTTCCTGTCACGAAATAAACTATAGCTGTCTGTCAAGCGATTCCATCCCGGCGCTTGTTAGGTAAAAAAGTTATAAATCACAAAGGGACGGGGAATTCCAGCGCTTCAAGGAACAAAATGCCGCGAATTCGTGTAATGAATCCCGCATCATGTTTAAAGAGAAAATGCAGAAAAATCACGCGGAAATGTTAGAAACGTGTCCATAATAAATACAAATATATTGTTTAATGCGACCGTCATTTTTCATAATTGCCAACGTTTTATCAAGTCTATTTTTCCCCTCTCGCGTGTAACGCTGTCAAATTTATATGATGCACACGTTCGTAGCCTTAACGAGCTTGGAAATTACCAATGTAAAAAAGGGGCGCACTATATCTTTCGTTAGCGGCAAACGTTTTATACTACAGCTGTATGTGTCATGTTTATTGAGCGCGGCGTTAAACTAGAAGCTAGTTATCAAATTTGTATGTGACACAAACAGAACGTTTACTACGTTTCCCGTATACAAAAAAGCTCTTGATTTAATATGTCAATTTTCTATGAAAATAGAGACGCATGAGAACTTTAATGCGTAAATATATGCGCGGCCGCTTGCTCGTCTCCAATTTTTTACCGTAGAAAAAAAAAGAAAGAAAAAAGAAAACTGCGCGCGTACTTAATTGCTACATTAATATTTATTTAATTTTCCGAGCCGCTTTGAAGTTCGTGTTAATGACATCGAAGCCGACAATCCATTAATTTTTAATGGATTCTTATGATTTACAAGCATCAACGTCAACAGACGTCAATGAGGCAAGAAAAATTGCATTTAAGGGATCGTTAAAGATTCAGCGGATGTTATCTGTCTCGTTCGCGAAGATTGATGAATCGTCAATGTCATTAACTACAGTTCAAGGGAGCTGATGAGTCGAAGGTTAAGTGCTTGCTTTGCCAAAGTTAAAATAATTTTTTTTTTTTTTCCCACCCCAAATAATAAAATAATACTGTTACGGAATAAATTTTATAAAACTTTTGCGTTCCATTAGTTTTGTATCTTATAACGATATTTAATTTTAACTTCTATTATTAATATTATTTTAAATCGTTAAACAATTTGGAAACTTGAAATTGCGGTGTTCCCTTCGTTCTTCGAACCGCGCGCGAATAAAGTCTGCACGCTATATTCTCTGCATATGACGACGTATCGTGGGTGTAAAATACCGCGTGCACGTTGTAGGCTACAAGTACCTCTTGTGTGTGTGTGTGTGTGTGTGTGAAATATAAATAATTAGTATGATATATACATAAGCTTTCTACGAATGGGCGAGTGTGTCGGGCGCAGTATATCGATGCAGCTCACGGCTTTATTTCGAGAGCGACTACATTTTCCGCGTTAAATTAGTGTTACTGTCCGTGATTTATGTCATTTATTTTGAGAAACCATTGTCGACATAGATCATTTTGATGCTTTGTTAAGCAACAGATAGAAACCGATGTGAATGCATAATTTAAATGTTTGGTGGCGCAGAATATGCTTTCACATTGATACACACATTTTCGCGTATTTTGACGTTATGATATCGGCATAAAAGAAAAAAAAAAGGGGGGGATGCATGGAAAATTGGATGAGCACGCTGCGTTACATTGTTACATTAAAAGCGAATTAGTCCGTCAGCGTTCGCTAGAAAATTTAGGGCTATCCACGAAAATAATGGGCGATGCCGCGTGAGAGAAAAACAAGATGCGTGTGATGGTCCATTCTCGGCAGCCCTAAGAAAAGGCGGTTTCATGTTTCTCGAAGATGATGCCCTGAAAGCGTTTTCCTGGACATGATCCCTTAACGCAACTCGAGCTGGTAACGACACGCGGAATTTTCACTCGCGATGTAGAGCGGTTAAAAAAAGGAAAAAAAAAAAGATAAAAAATAAAAAATAAAAAAAAATAAATAAAGAACTAAGAAGGAAACACGAAAGACTAAATTATTTCGTTATGTTGATATGTGACGCGATTCATCATTCATTTTTGGCAAAATTGCGCTTCGCGAACCTTATAAAGAATAAACGTCGTTCGTTTTGGAAACTACATTCTTGACTGCGCCCATTGAATTATGTATAAACTACCGACAATATGTTCGCCCAAGTATACATTCCTCGTATTGTTATCCTACATTAGACTTACTCGGCAAGCATATAGAGATTGGTGGCATAATAAGGGTGCGGAAGTACGGTGGGAGGCACGCCAACTTTTCGCGAAAGTGTCATTAATTTTGTACCGATTTTGCAAGTTCAAAGTGTATTATAAAGAAAATCGGTAAGGGTTTGTAAGTTACAGAACTTCGACAAACGAAACTTTACGCGTATACCTGCGAGACTGCACTTTTCCATTTACGTTGAATTAATAAATTTCAGTTTAATTAAAATTTCAGATTTGATTGCGATGGATTTTAAGGTAAAAAAAAAAAGAAAAAAAAGAGATAAAAAAAAAACAAATTAAAAACCCAAGGTCTAATTACGCGCACGGGAGAGATCCCGCTTTTACTTGAGCGCTACAACAACTTACATAGTTAAATTATACGTATCTTGTTTTCAGCGTCCTGTACAAATGTGTAATTTGCGTAATGAACCGCGATCGCAAGAAGTTATTCGCGCGTTTCCTAGCAGTTGCTGGCCAGTTCGTGTCGCGCGACTTAGCAAAAGGTGGAACACGAAAGGAGGGAAAAACGAGAAGAAGAGCAGATGCAGGAGAAGAGAGACACAACGAAGTAGTCTATTTCATCCGTTTCTCTCTCTCTCTCTTTCTTTCTCTTCTTCGTCTATCTTTCCTCCACATCTGTTTCCCCTCTCGGCCTCTTCAACTCGCCTCATAGAAGCGTATTCTTGGGCGATCCATTTCCAGATTAAACACGCGTAAAACTCTACTCTCGTGCGGTACACACAAGAACTGCGCTCCTCTCCTTTACTCTTTCTCTTTTTTCTTCTCCCCTGCTTTTCTTCTCTTTACGTCTGTTCGCTTTTCACACACACACACACATACAATCGGCTCCTCCTCTTCCTCTCGAAAATATCAGGGACCTCGCATACTCTTTCTCTACTTCGAAAAGTAAATGACAAGCAAAGACTTGTATGCTATCATTTAAAAACCTCGTAGAAACAATTCCCCCTCGCTGCCAAAGGAACCAGGGATATCCGCTTAATCGTGCGATATTTCGAGAGAAGCTGACTTGTAACGTCGGAGAACAAACGAGACATTTTTTAAAGCGTAACAATTACAGTATTGTACACTTTGCTATTAAATTGAATTAATTTCAAGCGCGGGCGAATATTGGAATACTTAAACTTTGCGCAAAAAAGTGATGCTTTTAATAATAATTATAAAAAAAAAGAAATATTAAAAAAAAAAATTTAACGCTAATTAAAATGAATTATGAACCATATTGGAGTCAACGAATGCGAACGAAGGGAGAAATTTACAATAAGTGTTTTAACGATACTATCACCATGCTGTCCTGCTCAAGTTATTGGCTGTCCGTAATGTCTGTTTCCTTAACGGACCAATTTCCGGCTATCGGGCATGTTCGAGGCGAGGTCAGGGTCACCCGAGATCGATGGGAACGACGTTAACGAGGCGCTGGATGCGCGGACGGAGATACTCCGAGGCAAGCGTTATCGTTTAAGGTGGGACGTGACGTCGAAATGGAAAGTACGATGGGAAGACCGGCGCGCGAGGGCGGGAAGGGCGAAGCCACGCGTGCGAGGCATTTGTAGCACAAAGCTCGGCCAGGGGTGAAGGGAAATGTTTCGCAACGGCGGGACGGAGGGTGGAATAATGGCCCGACTCGCGGAAGGTAGATAGGACGAGATACGGGGGAGTGTGGGATCTATTGAGCTCGTCGTGCGGCTGCTACGCGCGTATTAACACGTCATAATAATTACGAATGTAATCAGCGACGCGCGCGAGAGCTTCCTGAATCGCGCGGGTTTCGCTTCCACCTCGGTCGGCCGTCGCTTCCTCGGAGGAGAAACGAATTCGCGACGCAGACGGGGAGGATTCTCCCACGAGGGTGGAATAAAAGTTTCAGCACCGGGGCCGTAATGCGAGGGGGAGCGTTTTGCCGGGGATTTTCACGCTATGATATCTCACCACGTCGATTTATGTAATGAGATTGAGGCTCATTGAAAGTCCGAGAGCGAACGTTGCGATGCAAATACAAAGAGGAAGTCTTAGCGCGCCGGTACGTCACGAGGAACATTAGAAAAATAAACTTTACTTTTTCTTTTTCTTTTTTTTTTTTTTTATCGGGCAAAATAATCTTCAAGAAATTGTCGCTGGCGCGAGATTGCGCGCAAAATACTTTCCGAATAATTGTTAACGGGATAAAATTTTAATTGCCGAATAAGCATAGTTCTCTTGCTTCTGGAAATTAATACAATGGCGCACGGTGACTTCGGTCGAAATGTTGGACTTAATGGCGCGCAGAAAATACATGCAACGCGGAGGAGGAGACAGTTTCCAAAGAGAAACATTATAATCCATTGTACAAGTTGGAGAACGAAGAGCGAGGGAAAGTCTTAAGTAATCGTTAGAAAATCAATGGCGAGTTCTCAGGCAGTGTCTCACGGACAATGTGCTATAATCCACGTTCTCGAAAGCCGAGGAGGCTGCAGGCTTTCCCACGAAGTAAGCGGTTAGGCAGCAGGGAATCGGGGAACGTGCTGGAAACGCTGAAGCGTGTCCTCCATCATCGAAGTTGGAACTTGTCGGCTAATTGCATAGTGCGCCTTCTTGCCGGCAAACATCTAAATTGTCAGGAACACTTGGCCGGACTTGAGCTTTTTCCCTCCTCGATCTTTTGCATTTTCCTGAGCGCTCGCGAGAAATCATTGTTTCGCGGAAGGCGATAGCGGTTAATTGCACGCGGCCTCGCGAAGAAGCTACCCTTTGTCTAAAATCTCGAACGCGCCTACGGGATGGGATTTCTTACACGCCGCGAAATATTCCGCCGCGAAATCAAAACGGAGGCGGGCGCGACGGGAGCGTTGTTGTTCCGGCCGTTTAAATAATTCATAAGCAATATCGCGCGGTGGTCGCGGTCACGTCTCGGCTTCCCTGCTGATTGGCTCGAATTTACGAGCCATTGTCGCCTGATTGGCCGCGCTTGTGCGACGGATGGTGGCTTCGTAAAGAAAAGCACTTTATCGCCCGGGAGCATTGACGTGCCGGCGGCGGTGGCGGCGACGGCGGTGGCAGGGGGGGAGAGAGAGAGCATGAAACGCTTTCGGTAATTCTTCTAAGACTTGCTCGCCTCGTCGTTTTCTCCCGTTTCTTCGCTGCCAGCCACGTTCCCGATTCAGCTTCGTCGAATTCCTTCGTCTTGCACAAAAGCCTCTCCCGAGGTATCCCAATAGAAACGGGAAGTTGCGCCCGCGCTCCCATGTATCCTACTCTTCTTTCTAACATTTGCTATCGTTTGTGCGGTATTTGTCAGCGCCATTCCATTCGCAAAACAATACCGTCGGATATATTCGCGAACTATATACCGGCGAATCGTCGCTGTGATTAAATTCCCCATTATCATTATTACGATTTTTAATCGTTTGAGATTTTCGTCGTTTCGATTTTGCGAACGGCTTAAAATAAATACGCGCGGTGCAATAATAAAAAAAATTTTTTCGCTTCGCGGCAGCAACGGGCGCAGCTTCCGAAACAATGCGGACTCTACTTCAAGCTTCTTTTTATCGCTCGCGCGGATAAGTTCGTCGTATTTGCGATGCCGGCGCGATGCATCGATGCCATTTCGCGAATCCCCGAGTTTCCTGAGATGCCCTCTTCCGCGGCGGCGGCGCGAGTTTACGAGAGGACATTATGCCCGCTACACGCCCTCGCGAGCTGCAATTTCAGTTCGGTCTGGTGGACCTCGTTGCCCGTGACATTTTGACGCAAGCTCGGCGAGCGGAGAACGGTGTCCGTAGAGCGGCTGCGCTAGGCAGTTATGAGTTGCTTAATTGTTTTGTCACTGTTCGCCGCGACAGCAACGTCCTCGTTGTCGTCGCTGCCGTTGTTGCTGTTGCCGTTATGCCCGTACCCAGAGTTTCTCGAGATCGTTTCCGGAATAGCCGACTCGACTTGGCCTCTCGATAACTTGGGGCTCGCCGAGATTCTGATGTCCGCAATATCGACAGGGGAGGATTGCATTGTCCGCCGTGGACAAAGTTTCCCGATGATCGCGACCGGCAGTGAATTGCAATTCAATGTCTTCACGAAAATCCCGAGGTGCATCCGTTTTACTCATTGAAACGTTCGATTTGCTTAAAACGTCGACTTTACCTATTCTACGTGTTGTATCTTAAAATATATTCTAATCACGCGTAAACGATTTAAATTCTCCCTACATGACTCAATATTTATAATAACAGGCGCAGTCCCCTCGTACATCATAACTTTTCCTATAAATTTTAATCGTTACTTATTCGCTTTCATATCGCTTTCTATTGCCGCCGGTGTAAAGAGCCATCCAGATGGCAGCCGTTAAAGGTACATCGCGCCGCGATATTGGCTGGCGCCGAATGTCGATGACGTTGTCGCGAAGACAGGCGTTGTTATTAAAAATCCGAAAAACCATGAACTCCGGCAGAGACGAAACATACGTCGTCCACCGTTCGGGAACTTGAAATAACGTAGAATATTTGCGGTAGCAATGTCACACTTTATGCAACATATTTAATTAATTTCAGATTACTCGCAATTTTTTTTTTTTTTTAATTAACGTGGTAAACTTTTTGGTCTTTTTTTTTTTAACGAAAATAATTTAATTAATTATTAAAATTAATTTAGTTTGATATTAGCTGCATGTAGTTTGGCAAAGGTGTATTTTTTTTTAGCCGGTCGTTAGCAAGAGCGAGTTTCTTTTGACTCCGTTAAAAGTTCCAGATCGCATTAAGCGATCCTCTTTCATCGCGAAGCGGATTTCCATCGACGTAGATGGTTTTCCGGGCCTCGCCTCGATCGCGATAACGACGTTCGCGCGTGGAGAGTATTGTGCGTTGGATCGAAGCAGTAATCCATTTTTATCGGCCTATACATCTTGGGTACGTCGCGAAGAGTACTTTAGCACGCAGCTGGCGCGAATATTAAAAGCAATCGCTCAGTCGTGCGTAATAACTGACCGCCAGTATATATGTATAGCGCACAGTCGTACTCGCCTACGCTTTGCAATTCGCACTTGTATGAAAAGAATAATGGTCCTTTTCTTTTCCACGAAACATTTTTTTTTTTATTTTTTATTTTTTAGTTTTAACGTGAGACTTTACGACGCAAAGTTTTCACGTGTAAAAGCCCCGTAATAACCGCAAAAATAATAAATTGAAAGGTGTAACGTGCTCGCGCTTCAATGCGCCGTGCATTATCATAATTCTTTTCGCGATGAAAAAAGAAAAAAAAAAGAAAAAAATTGATACGCGTTTCTTGCCGCTAGAAATACATTCGAGTTTTAATGTAATTGCAAGGACAATTTATCTTTCAACGGGTATCGTTGAAGGTTTAAAAACGCCAAGTACTTTTTCCCAGTGGATGCGCTTAGACAATGTCTCCGTTCTCACAACAGTGACGTCGGGCGACGAGGTAATAAAGGAAACGGCGGGGAAAAGCGACGGCAAAGTCCGGCGGAAATGATCAGTTGCAAAATCGCGGTCGCGTATTTGCCTTTAATTTGTCGAGCGAATTAACCGAGTATTTGAGGCGAGCAAACGCTATTGCACTGTTACTGTTACCATCGACTCGCGGAAAATGGAAACGAATCGGCCGATCTCTCTCTCTCTCTCTCTCTTTCCCTCTCCAAAATTTAATAATAATTTCCGTCTCCAAAATTCCGCACATCGCCAAATACGGCATCACCGATGAATTCCCTCGTTGTCTCTATTGGCAACGAAACTGGCCGCCTCTCTGCGTTCGAGTTCGATGTTGTCCGAACCGAGACGGGAATTCGGGATAGAAATAAATTATAAACGCGCTCTCTGTTTAAACAGCTAACGAGCCGATGGCGAAGTCGCGCTGTAGAAATAGAAATCGCGCGACGGATAAATAACCGGAGAGTTTCGTCATTATAAAGAGGCAATTGATAAAGTAATTAGAAGAAATTATGCGTGCTGTGTACGAATTATTGGCCGTATTAAAAAAAAAAAAAAAAAAAAAAAAGGCGTCGCCTTGCGTTTAATCGAGACAATGAAGACGATTCTTGTAGCCGTTTTCTTTTAGATCCGCCGTCAAAGGCGTCGACTCAAACGCTTGTCTTATTAGATTTAAAAGCGTGCTAATAGAATTGTCAAAAATAAATTTCGCCTATTAAAAGACACACGCTCTCTCGCCGGTGTTGGAATTTTCGACGGAAATGCTCGTGATTCGAGCCCGCAAATCGTTCGTTCTCGGCGTTATAATTGAAACTTTAACATTGTACGGCCTCCCTCGGCCATATCCGCGTCTCCTCTGTCTTTGATACGAGCGCTCGCGACCACATACCTCGTATAACAATTTAACCGGCATTCGAATTCCTACCGGAATTAACGCGAGTTTGTCTGCGAAAATTCTCGTTCGCGTTATCCGCGGATGCAGTCCGCCCTCGGAGAAACGGAGAGGGCCGGATTGAGGTCTCGGTACGCGAGACCGCACCGCTTCCCGGCGCGTCGCGGGGGTGGCAAGCGGGGGTCGCGAAGAATGGCGTCGTGAATTACTTTTCCAAATGCTCCCGATCCGACTCGAGGCTCTCCTTTCTACCGCGCCCCTTCGGGGTAGAAGCATCCAGAGGTAGGTGGCTCTTCCAATTTCCAGGCGTGCCAACCAGATTGAATTTCTATCGTCTTCGACAACGACGACGAGAACGACGACGACGAGAACGACGACGACGACGACGACGACGGTTGGCGGCCGATCATTTCGCGAGATATCGGGTAACTGGGTTATGTTTGCGAAAATGGCTTCGAGCCTCTCGATTTTTCTCGGTAATGCTACCGCTTCGTTCTCCCGGCAACGCTCTCATTCTCTCTCGCGTGCCAACGCGCCTCGTTCCTCTCGCTTCCCGTTTCGCTTTCTATCTCCTCGTTACCAACTCTCTGTTCTGCCCTCGCGAAACCATCGCTTCGGTGAGACGAATCAAATGAATGGGACATCGAAGGGTCTCACGTTGATCGACCGAACGACCACGAATTGCGTCCCGTTGACAACGCTTATTACATCAGATGGAGAAAAGTGATTACGAGAAGATAGACAGCATTCTAGATATCGTTGATATTTATTCTTATTTTGCAACGCAATCTTCGTTACGAAGAGAAAGTTTGGAATTAAAATGTTGAATGTTAAAAATACATTAAGTATGTTGAATCGATTCAAAATTAATTTTCTTTTTCTTTTTTGCGAGGTATACGATTTACGCGACGTACACGAAATATTTGATTTACGTAAATCTTTTTTTAAATTAATAGTTTTCTATATGCAAAGTAATTTTCCCACCCGAAGTTCTTATATGTAGAGTAAGGAAGAAAAAACTTTACTCACGGTATGATGCGCAGCAGCGGAGATGTTTGACGAGGACCTGTAACAAATAAATGAACAATTTAAATTGCAGACATGCTGAAAATGGTTTTTGGCTTAAACAAAAATTTTTTTACACGTTTTTAAGTAATTTATTAATTAAAAAAAAATTAAAAATAAAGTTTTTTATCATTTTACATAAATAAACCAAAGCTATAATTAATTTTATATAAAGGAAAAAAGATCCTTACCAAAACGTTGCTCCGCTGAAGCAGGATGCCTTTCCGAGGCCTCCTCCTCCTCTCAGTTGGGATGTGTCGAGTCATCCTTCCGCGCACAAGACGCGAAAACCGCGACCGTGAATTTAGAATCGCGAGAACTACTACTAATTTAACACTATTTACCGCGCGATACTATCACGACACTCCCGTTTGAAAACAAAATCGTATTATAAAATCACCCGCCCGAATACTATGCGACACTACCGTAAAAACGACCGACGAACCGGCTGCGGTTCGTTTAAATAGTAATATCGGCGGTGACGGCACTTTGAATTCTCCTTGGCACTTTTATCTGTAACAAAGAAATAAAGATTTTCATTGTAGAGATGTTAAAATATTTATCATTACTTTAAAAAAAATCTATACGCGTTTTTAAGTTAATTTATTAATGAAATAATTTAAAAACTTTTTTCTGGTTGTCTAAACGGCAAATCTATTAATTTTGTATAGACAAAAAAATGATTCTTACCTTCCGAGTGGCTCCGCAATGCCCGATGCCCTTCCTGAGCCTCCTCCTCCTCTCAGAACGTCTGGTATGGTCCGGGATCTTCCTTTGATGCACGAGACATTCGCGAAAGATCTCTCCCAAAATAAATCCGACAAACCGGCTGCGGTTCGTATATTAGTTATCGGCGACAACGGTACTTGAGTTCCTCCTCAGGGTCGGTCTTTATCTGAAACAGAAGAGAAATTTATTTTGTTAGCATTATGATTAATATTCCAGGATGTTGAATCCGCCCGCCGTGACTAAATCGTACCCATAATTGTACTTTATCAGTGTAGGATATCGGTCGCACAACTTAAATTCACGCTAGCTAACCTTTTTACGAGCTGAGAATGAAGTTATTTATCAACGCGTAACTGCTCCGGTTGACTACGTACTCGACCGGCTCGACTAAAACAGCGCCAAGGTGATCGCCAGATGACGTGACCATTGCGCGACTCACCTACTGCAACATAAGCCACGTACGCCCGCACGAGCTATGTACACATGTCGCGACCTCTGCCGTTTTCTTCTCGTTACGCAGCGATCGCGCACGAAAGAATTTTCCACACACGGGCGGTAGAAATAAATCCGCGACCGACTTGCTCTCGAAACCCGGTCGAAAAGAGCCTAATCACTTGTTCGGAATTATCAGCGATCCTTCCAAGAACACGATTGTAATATACTCGTAAATGGGAATAAAACTTACTTTTGTGGAATAGGATCTCCTCACAAGGAGTCTCCGCATGCCAAGCACTCCTTGGAGAAGTCCACCCGTGATACGTCGTGCGTAGCATGTGTGTAATACTTCCGGTGCACGTGGCTTGTCTCTTGCGTAGGTGCTGCATGTACGGTCGCTAGCGGGAGAGAGAGTGAGAGCGGTAGCGCGGCTCGGCGCTCGCTTCCCCCACCCTAGCGCCCTTTCCTGGCCCCTTTCCTCGCTCCTCTTTCCCTCACGCAATTTAAACGCGCTGTAAAGAATTTAAAACGCCGATTGTTATGTTGAGTATTAATTGAATATTAATTTCAACGCGACGCGTATGTCTTTACTTTAATCTAAACAGAAAAAGAAGTAATTAAATATATTTCTGAAACGTATTAAAATGATGTAGGCAGAAATCGAAAAACGTGTCGTGCTAAAATACTCTACACGTACGGGGAAATAAATCAAAGTTAATTCGCGAGTAATTAATATCATTAAGTATTGAGTAGAATTACCTTTCGACGAGAAGGGCAAGACTGCCCGTCGCGCGGTACGTGTGCGTAATGCGTGGCGCGACTGACCCGTCTGAGAAAAAAATGTAGCGTCAAGGCCACTCTCGCCGCTTGCTCGACCGCCAAAAATAATGCCTTACTCTCGAGGCTGCTCCGTCGAGACGTAATACCTTTTCGAGGCCTCTTTCTTCTCTCAGATTGTCGAACGTTGGGCCGGATCATCAACGACGAACGGCACGTTCCCTTCTCCTCTCGATTATTATCTGAAAAAGACGAAAGTTTCTCTGGGTTAATTAGACAGACAGTCACTGTATTATACAAATATATTTATAAGTACTATCTGACAAATATTCGGCGCGTAGCGTGACTCGCTGCTATGTACGTCGCGTCGCGTCAGCCATATTGTGCAGGGCGACACCGCGCGCGCGAGTTACGTATATCACCGAGAAATTTGCCGCATATCAGGTGACGCACTGGCGGGACTACGTTCGGACCCCCCCGTCTTTCCGTGCTGACCGTTACGTAGCGGTACAGTGAGTTCGTGGACATCTTGTGCAGGACGACACCGCGCGCGCGAGTCATGTAGGCAAAATATTTTTTTATGACATATGTATAAAATAAATCGTAACAGAAATTTACTTCACAGTTTACGTGAAAATTAAAGAGTGCGTACGCGCAGGCGATCGTGACGTATAACTTTTTTATGAGCCTGTGTAATTATCAAGCGGATCTGGAGCGATTTAATTAAATATTAAAGAACGAGTAGCATCGCTGGAAGATTTATGAAAACTCGTAACAATGTCCATCTTATATTACAAGGTTAGACTCTCGTATAAATCTCTCTTCATTCTTGCATCTATGAGATAGAAATGCGGTTGTTCCAATTTCTAGATATCTACATGCATCCAAACCGTAGTCATAGCTCGCAACTTCGTATCCAGCGAACGACATGTACAGCGAAATCCGTTGCAAATAGCTCCTGCGGGTGCAGTAGCGAAGTTTGAGAGGCACTTCCTTCATCCCCGCCTGCCGTTCCCTTATATCAGAAGGCGAGATCAGAAGAAGAGGTATTACCAAAGCGAAAGAAAGGCGGGAAGACTGTCTCTCGTTTCTCGCCTCCCGTCTCTCGTCCTCGTCCTCGTCGCCGCCGTTGTCGAGACACCTCTCTTGTCCGGGAGCGTGCGAGCCGGTGTGAACTTCGCCGTAGGGGATTATGCAAACGGGAGTGGTTTCTGAGTACGGGAAGAGAGATAGGTAGAGAGAACCGCCGCGTTGCGTCGGGGTGGATGATGACGTTGACGGTGCCTGGTGGTTGCGATGGCGGCGGGCGGGTTCTCTTGCTTGTCATTACCACGTTTGTGGCTTCCACCGCCCGAGGTGCCGGTCGCTCTCTGTTTCGAGAAAATCCGGCGCTAAAGAACTCGCAAAAATTTTACCTTCGATCCGTACGAAACTGCCTTCTTTTGTGACACGTCGACGATACTTTTCGACGCTGTTAATTAGGCACAAGCGATTAAAAACGCGCCAACTTAATGCATTACGTAAAAAAAGAATATTACAGCTTGTGTAAACGAATTTTCTTAAATAACGATGTAACGTAGTTTTGCGAATTATTATTTGCTTTTCGCGGTGAGGAATCATTGCGGAGTTTTCTAGTCGGCGGTGGCAAGTGGCACGATGAAATTAAGCAGTAACGTTTAGCACCGAATGCGCACGGAGAATGCAGAGAGAACGGAAGAAAGGAAGGGAAAGGGCCGCGGAAAGAGACAGACATTGTTTCATTTAGTATTAGAACAACCGGCGGAACCAGAGCTGATCCCCGCGTTCAAGTAGCGGCACCGTATTTTCCGGAAATTCTAGTATTAACAATAAATACTCCTACGGATTTCCATGAGCTTAATATTCATGATGTTGTTTATCTCGCAGTGCTGTAAGTAACGCAAGTCCAACGCCACGTACATCAAAGCACTATAACGTTAATAATACAAAATATTACGAGTAATACGAATTTAATGCAACATTATATTTTTATTTATCAGCGAACTTGCGAGTCTCGCAAAACTTTAAGCGTCGCTTATTAAAGTTAAAGATTCGAGGAGTATATACGGGATTTGCTCGGAAATTGTCACGTCTGAAGTTCTAACGATTTTTCGTGGGGACAATCAAGGGCGGTTACGGCTTTTTAACAAGATGCGGAACGTAAGGCGCCGTTATGTTCGACTTGGTAGCTCTGTTCGTCCCCCTCGGGATCGCCCGGCTAGTGAAAAAAGACGGCGACCGGGGTTTCGGTTAGTCGATTTGGAGTTCTCGAGCACCTACTCTTTATTACTATGTAATTAATTGTAATGGGGATTCCAGCTGAGAAAACAGCCCGCCGAGAGCTTTCTCCTTTTGTCCGTTCGTTTGTTCTTGTTTCTTTGCTTTTCCCACTGCGCTTGCGTGTAATACCTATTTTCATATTGTTTCTTCTGCTTGCCGTATTTTCATATTTGCTTCTTCTTTTTGTCCCTCCTTCCCCACCCGCCCACCCCCGCAAAACTCTCGCGGGCGAACAAGATTTGTCTCCGAGTTTGAATTCGCATGTGGCGCGTAATGTTCTTTTCGCGGTTATATCCTCGACGGAACTCGGTGCTTCCGAGGCAGTTTGAGATTTATCATCGGGGAAACTTAAACAAGCCGCTATATACCGATTTGTATATGTTGATTTATGACATTTTTGCGTGCCAATTAAATTTTAAATTATTTAATTTTCGACTCTCCCTCTGTTTCAGATCGACCCAAAGGTAGCATTTCCTAGGAGAACACATCCAAAGGTAAGAAAACTTTTTTTCTTTACTTAATTACTGTTATGCTGAATTTTTGATTGATTAATTCTAAGCGAAGTTACTATAAATAAAACTATTTAAAAAAAATGTACTCATGTCAACGTGACATTTCGTTTCTGGCATCGGAGCTAATCTTGTACGCGAGGAATTGAAAATCGCCGTTACATGCAAACTTCATCGGAAATGATTCTAACATGAAGAATTGAAATGCTTTATCCATTTGCGAACGAGTTGACGCTGACGTTTATAATACCAATCCCTTCGGCCGACGGCGTGGCAAAGTGAAATAGCGGGTTAACGAGAATTACTCGTAGCCGGGTTCGCACAACGTTCATTTGGAACGCGGTGTTTTTGCCGCTCGCAGAAAAAGCACGGATGTGGAAACGCGTTGGCGTCGGCGGGATCGACGTAGGGCAGGAGGGACAGCTTAAAAAGTCAAATGACGGCGCGTTCGGAGGGCGTGATTGAAGAGGGAATAATAAAGCCGACCGGTCCTAGCAATAAGAGCAATTAAACGTAATTCGCTTCGAAACCCGGGATTACTTGCCGACGACGATAATCGTGGCAATGAAGCGACGGCGTTCGGTCGCGCCAAAAATAAAAAAAAAATAAAAAAAAAGAAGAAAGCGCACGAGAAGCATAACGCGGAAAACGTGGAATGGTTGGATAGAGACGAAGGGATTGCGTGTACGAGTGCAGGCGTACAAACGCGGCGGGCAAAGTGATGAAAGAAATTTGCGCGACTTAATAATGTAAATGCCAGGCATGCGAATTACTGGGGCGAGTGACTGAATCGCGCTAATTTTAATTGCATCCTTTCTCTCCTCTTGGCCACGCGTTCTCCGTCTCGCTCCATTGTGGCCGTTCCTCGTATCCTGTATCATTCCCGGCGCTATTTTCTCACTTTCGCCTACCGTGGCATTTTTATATGTTTTTATAACGCGCGCGCGGCATCCCCGGACCCCTTCATTCGGCCGCGCTTCGCCGGTCGTTCCTTTCGGCGTTTTATTTGGATGACCGAAACCCGAAGAGGCTATAATTTACGGCGCGTGTGCGACGGAAATTACGACGTGCGAAACGCCGTCGAGCGGGATCACGTTTCTACAATCACGAAAGGTGTCTGGCAATCGCGGCCTGAGAAACATTTGCCAAAAATTGGGAAAAACAAATTTGAAATCGTGAGAAATATAACATTTTGGTGTAGATTCGAAATCGGGACAAACGTCACTTTTACACTGCGTGTGACAACCTTGCTTGGAAGTTCCAACTAAATCTCATCTATCACGTGGCACGTTTCGGTGCCAAAAATTCGAATCCGAACTTCGGAACTTTGTGAGAAATAAAATATTCTTAGAATAATGTAAAGCAGAGATAACTTTTCGATATAGACTTGGCCTCAAAACGGTTTAATATTGAAGACAATGTTGTCTCATTTTTTTTTTTTTTTCTTTGAATTTATAATTTATATTCTGCACTTGCGTGTTTTATTCTACTCTACATTTATTATTTTTATTTTAGTAAAAAATTAATCCAATTGGCACAATATCTTCTTAATTAATGTTTTGTGATTTAAAATTTTTATGGAATAATTTATTATATTGCGTAAAACGTTCCGGCAAAAATTATGCGCGTAAATAAAATACGGGGAAGTAAGAAATTTATTGAAGTTAAAGGAAATTTGAATTTAAATCCCGGGTCACGAATAATAAGATATCATTTTAGTAGCAATCGGATAATCCAATCTCTAGTAACTCGATAAAATTGATGATTTCACAGTAAAAGTTTCTGGAACTGGTATTTTCAAGTACCTAAATTTTCCGAAATGCAGCACACGACATTTATATTCTGCAGGTCGTGCGAGCTAATGTGCGAATGCATGGCACTCGAAATAACACAACTGCCATTGTACGCGGCATGTAATTCCTGTAACGAGCGCAACATATATGGCTTCCGCTTTAAAACGTGGATATAAAGCGAGAGATGTAATTTTCGTAAAATAACGCGCTTCTTCTCGGGCCTCGCTTTTATTTTGCATTTTCACGTAGCGAAGGTTCGAGTAAGTTGTGCCAATGTCTCGAGATTGGAAACTATGCCAGGAAATTATTTCCCGCTCGCACGTGCTTGGCGCGATTTCGCGATACGGCAACTCGCCGCGGATACAGAGGAGAGAGATATTTCAGTTTGCGGCGCTCGGTTATGCAAAATAACGTCGCTTACGCGCAGTTAATTGCGAGCGTGTAATATTAGAATTTTTAACGAAATGAAATCCGCGTTTACTTTCATTTTAAATAAAAATTCTCTCGCGGATCTTTGCAATTTGCGCGACGTAATGTAACACGTGTGGGGCGGGAACGAGCTTGTTCGATCTTAAGTGCTCAACTGCGTCACGTTCAACTAACGAACACTCGTCTCATTAAAAGAACGAGGTTAATAGTCCGCGATTTTGCTCGGCCACACATGACGCGATTCCGCCTCAGCTGGGAGTTGGGTTAATATCACTCGCGAGAACGTACAATAGGACATTTAATACCGCCGGTTCATCAACACCCAAAACGCACGTTAGACTCGGTGAACTTTAGGAAGAGGACGGCACCCGCCGCAAAGTTCATTGAAATGTCACCGAGTGCTCCCGTGCTCGTCGTAACAACCTCCTTGAGACCGCATGCCGGAAGCTCTTTGTTACCGCACTTCCGGTCTGACGGAAATGGCGCAATGCGCTTCCGACACGGCGGAAAAGTAGCGACAGTCATTACCGAGGCCCTCTCCCTCCCCCTCGCGTCCCTTTCCTGTCTCTCTTTACGCCGCTCCTTTGCTCCGTTCCTTTGCCACGCTTCTTCACGGTGAACGCACGAAAAAAGAGTCCGGCAAGGATTTTACCGCTTTTTTGAGAAAATGCGAGGCCGTACTTCAGATAATTGTCTGGAAGTTTTGCAGTCGCGGAAACGAATGGGAACTAGAGACTCGTCACGGCGGTTAGATCGGAGATATACGTACGGCAAAATACAATAAATTTTGATACGACATGTAAGACTAAAATTCCAAATGTATAAGTTGTTTTTTTCTTTTTTTTTTTTTTATATTCGTCGACGCGCGTGTTAAAATATATTCGTTTCATGCAGCCTGTGTAAAATTTATATCGTTAATCTCACGAAGGCTATCGCGCAAGTGTGTACAGTTCAAGTGTGGAGAGTTGAACTATTACATAATTCAGATAAGCAGGGAAGACTCACGTTCGGTGATAGTACACCGCGATAAATCGCCGTAACCACAATCTGGAAAACTATAGCGTACCCGAGGCTAAGGGACGGGGGCACCTAGGCATAAACCGCGCTCGGCCATCGATGGCGCGGCGTCGCCCTTAGTCGAAACGGGCGACTGTTCGGGACAGTAATGGCATCGCCAACCTCCGGTATAATACCCACTTGTTACTGAGTAGTAATACATACACATAAGACACGGGCGTCGTGTATACGTGTGTATGTATGTATAAATATATATATATATATATATATATATATATATATATATATGTATGCGGGGATATTACTTCAACCGCTGCAAGCTCGAGAGGCACGGCAAAAGGAAGAAGAAATAGAGATGCAAAGAAGACGAAGACAGAGAGAGCGAAAAAGGGAGACCAAAGACGCTGGCGAGGAGATAGATAAGGAAAAAGAAAGAGAGAGGTGTATGCGTGGAAAGGAAAGAAAGTCTAGGAAGGGAGGGTGAGAAAGCCGGGATAGTTGCACCATGTCTCGCGTAACGAGCTGTCGGCTCCCCAGGGTGTTCAGTTTTCCCTTCGCTCTTCTCTCTCTCTCTCTCTCTCTCTCTCTCTCTCTCTCTCTCTCTCTCTCTCTCTTTGTTCCCCTTCGTCCACCACACAGTGACATCTCTACCTACGTACCCGCACAACCATACCGCGCACTCTTCCTCTCGCGAACTCGTTTTGTTTCCTTCGCTGAGTGAGAGATATCCAGATATCCTCACTCGAGTCGAGCAGGGCGCCAAGTATATCGTCGATACTCGGTAACCCCCGATCGCGCGACAGCCTCCTCCACTGTCGTACTTTAATGTTATCTTATATGATTTGTTTGACTTTGCCTCGCGAAACCCTCCGGCATGGCGTCCCTCGTGCCGCCTACGTTCTTCTTCCCGAGCGAGCACGCGCGTGCAATCCGGTTCCGCGAACTTATACGTTGCGGAAGTAACTTTTTCGGAACGCCGCGGAACGATATTCTTTTTTCCCTTCTCGAACGAAAAATGCTCTCAGCTGCGTCTACGATTTAATGCGATAAACAACTGAAAATGAAGGCGCACGGTTCCAGATAAAGACACACGTTATAAATTAAATCGTAAATATCATATGTTTGCTCGAGACAAAGAGCTTCCGGTGTAAATCTTCCTGTATTAAATCTTAATTTTAGCTTTCGGAGTATTTACTGAAATAATGTTGTTTTAATGTTACACGCGGCGAATAAATCCAGCCAGTCAAAGATGAACTCTGTGACGTACCGTTGAAACGAATATCAAAAACATCCGGTATTAATGTAGTAATATAATAATCAGTGCGTTTCATGAATATTTAAATTAAAGCTCACGTTAGCCTCTCTTGCGGTTGATTGCAATACCTTTTTTTTTCTTTTTTTTTCTTTTTTCTATTTAATTTTTTCACTAAGGTAATTTCACTAGAGTAATGTCATTGCAATTTTATGTTAACTGCAGAGAAGAATTTTTGTTATATTTCTTCAATTATACCACGCTCCAATTATACCTGCTACGTTATGCAGAAGGTCATTTAAAAAATTTAATCCAGTTTGGAATAATGAAAGAATCAAGAATCACGAAATGCTAAGGGTGAAGTACTCCTTTCGAATGCACAATGAATGCATGAAAGAGAGGTCTGACATAAGTTCAAGACTACGTCATTCTAAATTAATGTATTCGGGATTTACGTTGCTTGATTAATCGCGGCACGGACTCGGTTACTCTTAATTAAGACTCGGACGTCTAAAGAAGCCAGTATCCGTGACCTTCGAGTAAAGGGATTCGCACAATAAATTCGTGCGTAAGTGACGTAATGGCCGTCAACGGGGCCGAGCGGTAAAGGATCGACCGACGTCATCGGGAGGAGGGAAGGGGGAGGGGTTTCCCCATGAGACTTATTCGTAATTCCAACCGGAGCAAGGATTACAGATATGTTCACGTACTTTGCCCGGTCCCATCTCGTCTGGCGCGTTCCCTCGGCTCAAAAGGGACCTGTTACATACATCTACGCGGGGCTAAATATGCTCCCGGGCAAACTCCCCGGTCGGTATTAGAGTGAAATCCCATGCATTTTATACGCGCCCGGGTCATTCAGCGCGACGACTCGTCGGTTATGGCGGCTGTGTACCCTACGACGTGTTTCCCTTGCTCCCCTTCCGTCCCACGCAGCATCTTGTGGACACAGGCCGACCCCGAGGAGCCGCCTACCCCCTTGTCCTCGCGTAACCTTCCGACGGAGCTTTTTCTCATCCCGTCTCTTTGACGCGCCTACTTTCCTCCTCGCTCGCCGGTCTTCCGGCTATACGAGAAAAACACGGAGAAAGGGAGATGACGCGGAGCGGAGGTGGAATGTTTGCGCGGCGTAAGTGGCGTCTCTACTTTCCGTGCAATGTCGTTCCTTGTCCCCGAAGGTCCGTCCGAGTCTCGAGCAGGGATTGTTCACGCTATTCGTGCTACCCAAGTGCGTTTATGATTGCGGAGCTTCCCGGGGGAGCTTATGTGTTGCCGAAGAAAAAGATACGTTCCGGGGTCACGCTTGGGATACCGAGAATATCACTTTCGCCGGTATTAGTAAAATGTACTCGTGCTTGCTGCTGTGTAGAACGATTTGTGATGCGATTTTGGTCACACGTTTCAATGTACGTTGCGTCAATTAATGTTTTAATTAATGTATTTAGCTTTTTAATTAATTTATTCTCGCGATATACTTCTTTAGAAAAATAATAATTAAAAAGAATTTCTTTATTAATTCGAGAATAAACTTGCATTGCAGCAGCAATTTAATTTTATCTCGCAGGTAATATCCATTCGAATAATTCGCGCGGCTAGATATTAGCATTCAACGCGCTCGGGTCGCAAACGAGCGAAACGGCCGCGACGGTCGCGGTAATGATTGGCTTCCGAAGTTACGTTGTCCGAATCTGTCTCTACCTTCGCGATAAATCGCCGAGTTAATCTTCGAGGGAACTTCCTAAAGCGAGCAGCCGCGGCCGCGTATACTTTGACCGCGAATCGCTCCGAATTCACCACTTGTCGCAGCCGACAGTAGTTTTCCTGCCGACAGGAGACGGAAGCCTCAGATATGTTGTGTCACATTGAGATAAGCTAAGCTCCGCGTGATGGAGCAGCCCGTAAACTCCAGACGGCCACGCCATGATGCCACCGAAATGGCTGCTAGATAATGTATAGCTATACGTGATGCGCCGCCGACCTCTCGCCTCCTTCTGTCTTACGCGCGTATGCATACGCACACGTAACGGGTGCTCCGGAAATGTCCCGGCGATAACACCACCTTGAAATCCAACGTTTGATTTTCCGCAATAACATTAGATTCTGACGGGTCTGCGAAACGTCGGAATGGATGCTGAATTATTCCGCGCGAGAGTGCGAGGGCGAGCTTGAACCGATACCGAAACGAAGTCTGCGCGAAATAGATTTGCACGATCCGCGCGCGCGTAACTTCCCACAGCAGTTACAATTTTCAGACGACCGAAGGGCTGTAATCTTTTCAAGTTTTTTTCGTTCCTTTTTTTTTTTTTTTTTTTAATCGTCACTCGATAGCGACACGCGGTATCTTCTAATATACTTGACAGCGTTGATTCTAATGACGATTCGCAACGGACTCCGGTGAATCGAAATGCGGAAACAATGAGTCGGCGCAGATAGAGAGCGTGAGAGAGCGAGGGGCGATAGCTCTGTGCGTCGCTTTTTTTTTTCTTTTTTTTTGCTACGTATGTCTGGGCGCTGGAAAGCTCTTCGCCCCGGCGCGCTTTTTATCACCACGTTGAATCGACACGCGGAAAAAGAGAAGGAATGCAGCCTGTGTCTCGGCACGCGTCTCTTTCTCTGCCTTTGTTCGGCCGCGTCCTCTGTCCCTTCGTCACCGTTCCCGTATGTGCGTTACGAGCGCCGCGTGTCGCGTCGCGTGATGCATCTCCCTGAATAGGCTTAGTAATTGTGCGTTTAATATTTCAGAGCTTTTTTCCGTGGTACGAGCGCGTACTGAGAGTCCGCGCGATTTAGCCGGGGATCCCGCGACGTCGCCTTTCATCGCTCATCTTTCGTCTTGCTCGCCGTCTGTTTGCAATGCGCCGGCCGAAAATAGTAAAGCTCTCATCTCATCCCTCGGCCCTCATCTCGCTCTCACTTCGTTTGCAATTTCTCGTTCACGTTGCGCATAGAGCTTTGAATTATTGAAAAATTCGACCGCGCGTCGGTACAACCTTCGATATCTGCTTTATGAATACCGATTTTTCGGCTTAAATTACGGTGCCGTCTCGTTATTTATTTTATCACCGTCTTTTTTTTTTCTTTTTTACTTTTTCTGAAGTAACGGGAGAGCAGTAGATCGATGTAGACGTTATTGTTACGCAACATATTAAAGACGTAATAATCAGAGAGTAAAGCGACTATTCTCACATCAACAATGTGAGCCGATATCGTAGGAAATGTCGTTTTGTGGTCGGCGAACAATCGCCGCAGAACGGCTTTCCCAAGACGAGCGGCTATATACCCGTGGCCTTCGATAAGGTACAAAGGGTGGCCTAATGCGAGCTCACCGACAAAGCGCCATTTCAGGATCGCTTCTACTACTCTCTTGCACCCTGTTCCTCGCCGTTATTCCCACCTCAGGGCGACAAAGACTTCGGCGATCTCAATCACAAATTGACAATAAAAAATGTCCAATTAACCCCGAGGAGCATCGAGGATAGATGGAATCGGCTCGACCCTGCACACCATCGCCGGCCGTCTTTTCACCGCAACGAAACGCGAGCCTGAGACACGGGGAAGTGGGAGGGGGAGGGACGCGGAAGGGGGAAAAGGAGGGAGGAAAGGGAGAAAACTCGCGCGAAGTTGGAAGCAATCGAGAAGGTTTAATCCCGCTCGATTGCGTTCCTTGCCCGGCAACCTCGGCTCGCTCCTCCCGACCTCCCTTTTCAACCTTTCCGTTTCGCTTCCTCCGCTACCCTGTAGCCACTTTTCCCCCTTTTATTACAATCGACGACGACGACAGGTTTCGTAAGTGTGCGAGGGTAAAGGAGCTCTCCCCCCGCTTCTTTTTTTTTTTATCCTTTCGTAAGAGATCGCGAGGTGCTATATATGGCCCACGCACGCCCGGACACACGCATCTATCCCGGAGAATATGGGGGAGACTCGACGAAAGCTCTCCTTAGATGAATGTCGTCTGGGAAGAGAAAAAGAGGATCCAGGTGAAACCGCCTCGTAAATATTCCACGGCCAATTTTCAGGGTTACACCGGAGAATATAAGTCAGAGCGTTTGAACGAATTTTGCACGGCGCGCAAACATTGTCCCGGATAATTCGCCGCGCGTTACGAGAGTGCGAACGCCCGCCGCGTTCGCGATTCAGAAATTTCGGCGCGCCGGCTCGGGGGCCAAGAATTAATCGTAAACGAATTTATCTTTAGCGCGCGCCGGGGTTGAACTAAAACGCTCCGATATTACGGGAAAGTAAGCTCGTTAGAGGGTTTACAGCATCGCCGGTGCACGCCTCGGCCCCGGCCGGACCGCTGGGTTCCCTGCTGACCCTTCGCCACCGTTGGAACGGTAGTAGCTTGCGGTTTGGTAACCGCAGTCTCTACTGCGCTGTCGGTTGCGGATAGCCCCGAACCTCGTGTGCAACCTCGCCGTCTGTTTTGCGTCGAGAGGGCTTTCAAAAACCGCGACTGCCGAACCGAACCGGCGTAGCGCGCCGCGGCGCGCTGCCACCGCCTCCGAGAGCCGACATTATGACGTAGGCCAGCATCCACCGGCGGGAACTAACCGGATGCACTTTGACGGTTGCCGGTAGAGCGAGAAATGCGTGTAATATTGACAAAAATCCGACTTGAGTGATATCAAGTTCTGACGCTTTTGATATTGAAGTTGCGAACCCATAAAAATCTATATAACAATTTTTTTTTTTTTTGTAGAAAGAGAAAAAAAAAATTATGCGAAAGAAAAGAGAGCTCTTTGCGGTTAACTTTACAATTGTCTCGTGTAAAATGATTCATTGAAGCGATTTTAATATTTATTAACGAGACTGAATATTTTAATGCTAATTTTTTTTTTTTTTTTTTTGGTTTAATTAAGACAATTCAATTGTGTGCGTTGATTTATAACCGTGATAGTATATCGTGAATGTAAAATGTATGTAAAACAGGCGCGATACATCGATCAGAGACAACCTAGACTCTAACTATAATAACTCTTACGGTAAGCCTGTGTATGTTCTCGAATTAATTACGTGTTGAGATAATGCCGATCGATACGTCGTATTAATCACAACAGCGAGAGTAACATGGTTAATATTAATCAGCATTTTAGCACAGGCGGGCTGCACGAGGAGACGAAAGGTGGATGATGTTTAATATCGAAGGGTATAATTATCTCACGTTGATAAAATCTAATGTGTAATCGAATGTGTGACACTGAGAATTAAATGCATTAACGGCGGACAAAGTTTCGTAGGTGAGATTAAACGGGAGAATTTCTTATTTAATCGGCGTAGATTGCTTCGTGCACTTTTACGCGAATGTAAAATGTTACAATAATGTTATTTATTCGGGAGCTGCTGCGAGGTGCTAAAATCGAAAGTCACAAATGGCATTCAGGGAACGTTCATTACGGCGCCCGTTGATCGATTGTAATGCCGGCGTCAGGGCGATAAACGGCGCGATAAAATCTGCGAAACTTCTTATCGAGGCCAAGTTTACTAAACGAGACTGTCTTCCTCGTTTCTTCCCAATTTTCTTGTCCCGTTCCGCGGAAAGGCGATTCCGCGTGCGAGTGCCGAGTATGCCATTTCGTCTTGGCAGCGAATTAAGCTGCTTTATAAAAATGTAAAAGGATTCGCGAGCGAACCGCTTTCGCGGGCTTACTGGTGAAACGAGAGGCAAGGAGCGAGATGTGGGCTCGGCTCGCACGATGGAACCGAGGAATAGCAAATGCGATTGGGAGCCTCATTGTTTCTAAGAGCGGGGGTTCCCGGAGGGTGGAAACTCGAGACCCGACGAGAGAGTTTAAGGCGTCGTGGAGGAGCCGCGGGTGGAGGGGCACGGTACGGGGAAGGCGGTGAAGTTGAAGGCAGGAAGAGATCGCGATAGAAACGGTCGTGGGCGACTGAGAATATTCTTTATTTATGCACGAGCGGATACGAAGACTTCCAAAGTAAAGCGGCGGTAAAGGGCTCTCTCCACGCATTTTCTTTGGCCGGTGGAGTACTTCGGACATTATGCGAATCGGCCGCGAGCATAACTCCGGTTACGCGAACTTTCGACGTCGTAACGTCGCGGCGACGTTCGCGAGCGAGTCGGCCGAGCCTTTTCGCGAAATTCTGGCTCTTGCGAGGCGTCCTAAATTATTTCATTCGTTTAAAAATATTTTTATTTGTGTGCGACATTGTTTGTCAGTTAATTCTTTTTTTTTAATATTTTTTTTGTAGTTATTAAGTTGTCGATATTGTTACGATTTATTTGCCAACAATTTAAAGCTCGATCAAATAACGCGTAATACTTGTCGTAATATCTACGACATACTGTCCCGCAATTCCATTTTCTGTACTTATAAATTTCCGAATAACAGCGAAGAAGAAAAAAAAAAACAATTACATCTACCCACGTAGTATATCGTATCCTGAACTTTATTGATCAAGATGTCATAATATTTTTCCGCTTTTGAACGCGAAGTCGTAACTGGGTCAGAAAGTCGCGGCTTCGCGAAGACACGTACCGATAAACTGGCCTATACAATTGTAGTAGCAATATCTTCGATAGGCGTTATTTCTTATTTTAACAACGGCGCGCGCCCACAAATTTTATACCGCCGTCGATTTTCAGAGCAACCACAACAATCGTAATTTTTAATAATAACAATAACAATCTCCGCAATCTGTGGGGACGCATTACGCATTCAACCGTGGTTCCTTTTAATACTCACGAGGCGAAAAAAAAAAAAATAAAAAAAAGAGAAAAAAAAAAAAGAAGAGGGCGGGAAGAAGGGAGAGAACAAGTTAAAGTAAAAAGGGAAAAAATAGGACTAGAGAAGGACGGAAGGAAGTACCGAGATAGTGAAAGACCCGTTGGAAGTTGGAACGCGAGTGCACGAAATAAGATTTCGATTCCGAGGGTATTAATTGAGCCTGGCTATGTATTTCCCTGTGGGATAGGCGAGGTACGGTGCCTTCCGCTACCAATCTCCAGGAGTTTGGATTTCAAACCGACAGAAATGGAAGAAGGGGAAGAGAGAGAGAGAAAGAGAGAGGAACGGAGAAGGTGATGGCGAGCGAGGGGAGCCGCAGGGGGCGGGGACGTACGGGGGAGTTAAACTTGCATGCGCGCCATGTAATATGGCATAGGCACGGGATATTGGGGAAGGCGGGAGGGGGGGGGCCAGAGGAGGAAATACGAGAGATCCGCGTGTAAGGTGGAGAAACGAATACAAGATAATAGAATGTGCATGTAATAACCAGAGGAAATATACACCGTGTGGTCTCATATCGCACCGCGGAAGGAAGGAAGGAAGGAATAAAGAAACAGACAGTCGGAGGAGAGAGATAGAGGGAAAGAGCTCTTTCGCGGGAGTACCGTCCTTGCCCACATTCTTGCGCCTCTTCTCCTCTCGACTTGTTTGCGTGTATGAAACTCGCATTGAATCAGCCTCGGCCGAGATGCGAGCCGCGCGTATCACGTGTAATTTCGTTGCGCGATTGAAAGGAACGGTGTCGCCGAAAAGTGAAATAATACTTTACGCGCCGCGTGAAATCGTGTAAACGCACGGACAAAGAATTGCAATTAGCGACACGCCCGCTGTTTTATTGAGTATCGGAATGCCGAAGTAATTTGTTGACATTTCAATTAACGCGCGATACAAATTTCATGAAATTCATACGCTGCCAGATATAATTTGGAAAATGAAGTAATTAAGGGTCAGATAGTATTGATTGCGTAATAACACACGAGCTCGGTCTATATGACTTGTGATATTAGCACCGTTGTTGTTTTTATAATGGCGCGCGCTTAAAAGATGTAAATCGAACAATCTCTTCAACATGGCACATCGACGTGTTATAACAATAAACGTTCTGAAATTTCTACGTAATAAAAATAAAAAAAATAAAAAATTACGCTAATAATTATTTCTTGAAAACTGGAATGAAAAATCATTGCGCGAGTTAAACATTATATACACGAGTTATTTTTAAAAGCGAAATCTTCAGGCTGGTGCTTGCTCCGTGTTGTCCTTTGCAGAATCCGGAGCACGTTTCGTTCGCGGGATACCGCAATTAACCGTCTACGAGCTCACGCTGGCGTTTCCTATGACAAGAACATCCGACGTGAAACGTCAGTTTATACCTAGATATTTCTACGAAACCCCTGCGACATCGAATCGGGATTCACGTGGAGTACAGTCTGAAGTAATTCGACTGACGACTGCTCCCTCAAAAATTCATGCGTACATATGAAAAATGTATTATCTCATTAACCGATCAAGCAATAAAATAGTTTTTTTATTTTTATTTTTCTTTCTTTCTTTTTCCACCTGCTTGCGTCGCCAGATAATTAATTCATCGAAAGGCTTCAATCTCGCTCTTTTACATCTTGACAACTATTTATGACTCAGCATTGAAACAGCCGTCGTTCTTATCTCGGCCACTATTCCCCGGCATTAATTTCCGGCGGTATGATAGACCATTCTGCGTAATATATTCATGGCGCGGAGGGTGGCGGCTAAAAGGGCGGCGCAGCAAAATAAAGAAAAATCCGCGGCGGCGCAATCCGAAATTTAGATCTCGTCCGATAAAGTTCGGATTTTCGAAAGCAACGAGTCTGTTACCGCGCGGTTCGACTTTTATTATATTAAAGTAGTAAAGCAGATAATAAAGCGAGGAATGCCTGCTCGTGTCCGTCAGGTTTACGACTGCCCGTACGACATCTTATATCGCGTACTTACGCCCGATCATAACCGGCCGTATGTCGCGTGTAAGTCGCCTTTCCGTCCCGTGTCTTTCGATCGCAAGGCACGTATCACGGTCGGGAATCATAACAACGAATGGCCACAATTTTCCCGTTATAAACCGTGCGATGGTGCAGCCTTCTTTTTGGCGTTTCGAATAAAGCCCGTAAAAAGAAATGCAGAAGCACACGTACATATATATTTAACAGTATCTCGGGAGGCTGACAGCCGGCCGTGACAGAAATGCGCGATGCCTTTTACTTTGCATCGTAAACAACTCGAGAAAGAGTAAACCGCATCTGCACCGAAACATAAAATTCCATTCGACGTCTGAGAAAATTAATTAAGCAACATTGCGGAGTCTACGAGAGAAAACGCAACGCGTTATTATTCTACTGCCTTGTCTCGTCGATATTAATTTTCAAATCCGTTGGATCTTTCGAAATTGGAAAAGCGTATTCAGCGTATCTGAAACGTTAATCATGCAGCGCGCTGCTGCGCTATATCTGACATTAGAGGAAGATGCTGGCGATCGGGAGGTGTCTCCCTTTATTTACAATCGATCTAAGCGTTGGACCATGCATCCACGATGAGACTGCTTTCGGCGGCGAGCGGATAAGGAGAGCGCGATTGATACGCCGTCAGAACGGAACCCGCACAGTACCCGAATGCACAGATCGCTCCCGATGTTGATTGAAGTGTAACGGAGATAACTCGAGTCGTGGGTAACGGAGCGCGGATGCACCTGCTCGCACGAGTGCGGGCGGGCAGAGATTAGCGAAAGGCCGTGTAATGGAGTTAAGCGGTAACTCAAAAAGGATCACGCTCCGCTGGAACGGTCCGCGGCCGCTGGACCGGTTTCGATCTTCCGGCCACGCGCCGCCCAGCTAATTCCTGATATAATGCACCGTGTGATTTATATCAGCCTCCTCGTCTTGCCTTTGTTTACATAATAGCCGTGGCCCGCTGGAGTCCAGCCAACCGTGTCCGATGGCGATAAACGTTCGCGTCGCGCTCGATCAAAGTCGCGCCTGATAAGTGCGAGAGGATAAATCTCCGTGGAGGGCGCGAGGCGACCCGGCGTTTATATCACTTTAATATATATATATATATATATATATATATATAATATTATTCTCTTTTTCGCATTCACTCGGCGCATATATTACTCGTTATCCGTTGACTTAATTGGAGTTTAAGCACGTGAAAATTAGAGCGAGCTTTCAAAATCTATATTTTACTTTCAACGCGACAAAACTTATTTTATTAAACTTTTTTTTTTTTCTTTTGATGCCAATTTTTCTTTAAGAATAAAAAATTTTTTTTTATTAATTATTTTATTAATTCATACCTGGCAAGAAATTATTCGAGTTGTTTAACGAGTCGTTTCCTGTGGCACTCTGTTTCGACGTTACGGTGATCAGGATATCACCAGGATGGGTATCGTTCGAAGTCTTCGCGGCTCGGAGAGCGTCGCGTGCGTTACCGACGTGGAAATGGGGAAGGTCTTGGGTGGCAGGTAGCTCGCGCAGTGTTATGGCAATCTAAGTTGGCATGTTTAGTCAGCTCGAATAAAGCGCGCCGGTACCGGGTCTGATAGCTGGCTGAGTCAACATTCACGTATTTGCCGTGGCATCGCTACGAAGCCATCCGGTTGAAGCCCAGCCGGTGAATCAGGTAAGGAAGAGCGAGAGATGAAGATGAAAAGCCGGATGAGAGAAAGAGACGGACGGAGAGTGAGAAACGGAGTACATGAGTGGAAGAGCTCGTGGGAGGGGGAGGGGGGGTGGGTGTCTCGTGCCGTGCACAATTTGGTGCAAGATATTGCTCGGGAATGCAGCCCTCTTACCCTTCGCCGCCCAAGCAGTTATCGATGTTTACCCTACATGCTTGACGAAACTACCGTGGGAAATCCATGCATCTGTTTTTGATGCCGAGTATCTTAATCGAACAGGAATTATTGGAACGTAATCCCATATTATAAAAGTCGAGGAGATAGTTTTCTTTTTACGTACGAATTGTCACGTTTGCCCGTTCCTTTAATTTTTTTTTTTATTTTATTTTAATTATTATCGACTGTTTCGATTTTAATCAATTATTTCTTATACGAAACTGATATTCTGAATCTTCTTGAGGAAGTATAAAAAAAATATTAAAAATTTACGTTTGACCTTAGCTCGTTTCTACATACATAGATCGCGGTTGATCATCCACTCGATTACTCGATTTATGAATCCGCGAGCGTGGCTGCGAGTTTGTTAATAAAATCAAACGCGGTGCTCTCGGGAGTACCGGCAGCGAATGAGAATGCAGCGTGCGTATTACGTTACATTGTTGTAATTCACAGGGACAAACTAAATTAAACTATATATTTAACGGTTACGTTCTGAATAGTCCCGCTGAAAATCACGTCGGACAAGTAAAACGCTCGCGACAATGGAAGAGAGGCGGAAGAAACGCTTCGCGTTACACGCCGTCGTAAATTACAGGAACGTGAGAGAAGCCCGGACTGAACCGCGCGGCGAGAGAGCTCCCCGGTTCTAGCGCGGGTAGCTGGGATGGCGTAGCACGATTGCGGCCGCTGGTGCGAGATCGGCATTGTAAGCGAGGATGTTAAACAGTTGTCAAGTCCATCTCTCGCGTCTCGGGCTGGTAGACGCTCGCGGTCCCTCCGTCTTTACCTATAATCCGCTGAGAATCTCTCTCTCTGGCTCTCTCTCTCTCTCTCTCTCTCTCTCTCTCTCTCTCTCTCTCTCTCTTTCTGTTTCTCTTTCTCTTCTCCTTTCGCTGACGAAGACATTAGGGCGGAAAGAGGGAAATAAGGAAAGGGGATGCGGGCAAGCGAGTGCGCCGAGAGGAACAGGCGGACGCCCCGTGAAATTGAATTACAATAAGCAAAGTAAAGTTGGATGATCCGACTATTGTGCCCTGCCGCTCGTTGCTACCTCACTGCCAGTTATACCTTCGCCCTTCCCGCGCGCCCGTTCCCCTTACCCTCCTCTCCCTCTTTTCCCGACCATCTATCTCATTCCTCTTCGGTGAGAGTCTCCGAGGAAGAAGTTCTCTGGAGTACGAGACGACGGCCGACGGTATTCTTACGCCTTTGTTCCCCGCAGGTCTGAATTAATTGCTGCGTTTTTGACATCCATTCATTGTCGGGTCCCGGCAGACGACGTCGGGATGAGCGGATAAAGGGAAAAGTTACGCAGCGCGCCATATCTGTCTGTCTCCCGGGTTCTTCTTTTCCTCTCCTCGCCTCTCCCTGCTACATCTCTCATTATTCGAATTCGCGAAATATTATTTCGCAATGCGTAATCTCACGGAAATCAATATCCCGTTGCAATGACTGATAACAGCTTTTTTTTTTATTTTTTAAAAATTATTTTTTAATTTTTTTTTTTTTGCGACAATTATAATTTCCGACTGCAGACAGATTTCGGCAATTATTGGGCGAAGACGGGAAAGTTGCGCGGTAAAATTAAGAGAATTGTGTCAGGTTTATATATAGATATATCAGATTCGATAATCTTTTACGCCATCTCCATTCCGAAGTTTTCCTCCCTCTAATCATTTAACACTTTAGCATACATTAGGCGGGAACTAGGAAGTCACAAAACTTGACTAGCTTCCCCCCTTTCATCTCGCGGCGGGTTTGCGCGCCGCTCTCTTGTGTAGACGCGGATGGAGAAAAGCCATTGAATATGCATAAGTCATATTAAATTGGGGCACCGAGTGTATGGTGCATCGACGAAGACGGCGAGGATAGTGAATACCAATTACAAGAATAGATTTCGGGCTTCCAACAGATAAGGAAGAGATTAGAGGACACTTGGAAAAGATACCGTGACGCACTTTTGAGCGTCGCTTCTCTTCTCTTGTTTTTTTCTTTTTTTTTTTTTTCTTTTTATTAATCGTGCCTCGTGTCGCATTTAATTTTAAACGTTACGTGCGCTGTAATACGCGCCAATGAGCCGCTCGTTAGCGCGGATTTGCGAAAGATCTTGCGACACGCATGTGCGAAACGGAATCACTAAGTAGCGCGAATTAGCGTCTTTTCATATAACGTCGTCGGGATGGTTGAATCGCGTAAGAGCACGGCTGTGGAAGTCGAGAAAGTTTCGAGTTGACTGATACGCGCTGGAATATATTTACTTTACACGCAATTCTCGCGCATTATGTTCCACGCTGAGATTTTGACAAATTACAATCGAGAGAGAAGCAACGATAATCTTGCCGAGACAATTATAAAATTAAGAAAGCCGCGTAATCAAATAATCAATTAATTGAGTTTCTCTCGCGATCGGATCGGGAGCGTAATCTCTCGACAGCGGTGTTATATTTACGGCTATTTCCAATTCTATTCTTACACTGATTAAAATTATTCACGAGCTACGGAGGAACGCTTACAATTGTTTGTCAGCTGAATAATTTGAATGCGTCCGAACAGATGCGTGTTTCGCCGGAGTGACGTTTACATAATCCAGGCATTACTTGCGTCTCCTTTGGGGATTGACGAAGGAGTTTCTACCGGAATAGCGAAGTGGAAAGGATTGAAGGACCGAACGAAAGAGGGACTCGCGGGGGGAGGAAAGACGGAAAGATGCAGCGAGGCTTGGGGCAAATAAAAGGGGGTCGAGCGATAACCAACGCAAAATAAAAAAAGGCCTAGATAAAAAATAATTTTTCTATCGAGGAATTTCTCTCTCCTGCCGAGTTCTCTTAGGAGATGATAGAGAACAAGAGAAGAAGATGATAATAAAGGGAGCGGGCATAAAAAGTTAATTTCCATTATCCCTGCTAATTCAGTTACGCTCGGTAACGGTCTCTTTAACGAGAAAAATTTAATGAAGGGCCCCGGCGTAAAATACAAAAACCGCATTCTCCGTATTTGGTTAACCGGTTAAGCGATCGCTTTGTCGAAGGGGGAATTAATGCCGTTACCGTTAATTACCGCGCGCAGGAAGTTCGTTTATCAAGAGGCACGCTTTCGGATAGTTAATGTGTGAAAAGTCGTTTGACGTTTGTCCATTTATTTTCTGCGGCTCGTCCCGCAAGGTCGCCCCGCGTTCTGTGCACTTGTTAACAAGCTTATGGTCCCTTATGCCCTCCGGTCCCGGTGCCCGGGTTCTCGGTATTCGAGAGGTATGTTCTCCAGGTGTATTTTCTGACCGCTTCTGACCGCTTTACGCTCGTTGATCTAGCTAATAACATAATACCGCGTGGCGGACGTGTCCGGAATGGGCGCCGAATGCTCTTGAAATGTGCATACCGCGATATTGTTGGGCGTCTTTGACATCTCGTCCCGCTAAAGCGAAGCGTTTCGAGTTAAATTAACCTTCCTATCGTTTCTCCCTGTCATTTTGCACGAGGAAGCAGGAGATTCCGATGTTTATCTGCTTTCTTCCCAAAGATTTAATAGCGATCTACGTTCTCTTTTTTATCGCTAATAATTAAATATTCTTTTATAAAAATAAAAAATTATCTCTTCTACGTTTAATTTTTAATTTTTTTTTTTTTTTAATTATTTTCTACTTAAAAACACTGCCGATTACCGTTGTAATTTTCTAATGTTCGTCCCGAGTGCGATATGCGACGAACAAATATTGATTAACGCGCACAGATAGGTCGTGCCACTTTGTATAAATTAGCGAAATGATTCTCGCTTGCAACGATCGTATTAAGCAATGTACCCTGCTAACGCGGCTTCTGGACTTGGTTTACGCGGCGCGGCCGCTAATTCGAGTTAAACGAGATGAATGTCGGTTTGCTAATAGTTGTTACGTATTGCCACTGAAGCTCGCTCAGGGGGGAGATTTAGACGAGCAACTAAGATGAGCTCGGGCGCTCGGCGGCCCTCTCTCCTCCCCCGTTTTAATCTCGCGACTTCCCTTTCGCCGGTATCTTATTCTCCTTCTTCGTCAAGATTAGAAGTCTCGCACCCGGAACTTCGACGGCTGCGTTCCCGTGATCAAATTTGCAAACCGCGATTGACTTTCCGGTGGTTGTGCTGTCGCCTCCTATTTTGGCTCAAGCGCGTAAGTGCAAGAAGAGCAATTGAATGAAATTAAAGGTTAAATTTAGAAACCGTTTGTTAATTTACTTCTCTCCCTTTTGATTATCTGCTAATTCTCGCAGCCTACGAAAAGCGATTGCTATCGCTCCGCCATCCCCGGAGGCGTAACAAGTCTCGCTCTCTCAATTGTCAATTTAATTCCCAGCTGTTTTTTTTTTTTTTTGCGCTCTACTATACTATAGAAATTATTTCTAATCTCGGTTATATTACAACGAGCGGTTTCATCTTACAATCTCGAGTATGTCTCGTGAAATTCCTTTTGCGCGCTGTTGCGCACCTTTATCTTTCGAGTCGATTAGCCGTGTTATCTGACCATGAGAAATTCCCCGCGGAGAATCCTCCGGGAGACGGTTGTCCGACCGGAAATCAGCTCTCTCGCGATACCGAGATCTAGATAGCTCGTGCGCCAAGGCGATGCAGGATATATTAGCCGCGTCAGAATTCTCGGCGAGATCCGGTCTCGGGCGATCTTTCCCTTCGGTCTGAATGGAAGGTGTCTCTCGGGGATCCTCTCCTACCTTACTCGCGATATATCGCGGCGTCCTCGTGTTTACCGCCACGGCATCTTACAAGCAGCAACAATCCGCCCAATATCGCGCATCGTGTACACGCCAACCCTCCCGGTTATGGAATTACGCGCGCGTCTGTATGCGCCCCGTGTCCCCGCGTACATATTTGCGTACACATGCGTGCGGGTCGTAGTAATGCATTGCGATCTTTAGGCCATGTCTACCTAAACGCCGGGATAAGCCGAAGTCTTCGCCGGAGGGGGGCCGCGGGGTAACGGGGGGCGGAGTTCCGGAGCTCATCAAGGTAATGCAGCTGGGATTATCCCGTAACCGAGTGGGTTCCTGACGAAGGGGCAAGGAGCACTGACACGGCTCCGGGGGAAAGAGCGAACCTCTCACAGTCCGGTATTAGTTGATCGTTTGATCAGAAGCCCGTTGAGATTTATAGCCACCTCTGACACGCTTTTGTGTCCACTCGCCGGGATAGGCAGCAGTCAGACTTAACCGCCTCGTTGAGCTTCGCTTCCACCAGTTTAGCCCGCTAGCTGCACCTAAATTTATGCGACTTTATACGCGTTTTTTTTTCTTTTTTTTTTTCTTTTTTTTTACGCGCGTAAAAAGACGTTTTTATTGAAGCGTAATTTTGTTCGACATTAATTAAGAATATTATTTGTTCAGGGTGCCGAGTGCCACGAGTGTTTAATGATTATATCTTGATTAACTAATGCTGATAAACTCGGTTTTACAGTACCTCCACTCGACCATTGCCAAATATATCTCCGTAGTTAATAGCTACACCGACATCCCGATGTCCCAATGTTGCCTCGTCGTCCCGACGGGCAAGGATAAATAAGTGCGTTTAACAGATTGATTGTGTACAGGGCACTTTGGCGAGATCAGCTACGACCCGGTGTACTTTTGCCGTCGCCTGCACCGAATATAAATTTAGTGAATTTAAGTCCGCCGTAGATTACTCGCGATCGTCTTTAAGCTCGAAATTTAGCGCTTTATTTCGTGACATTTATAACAGTGCCGTGCACCTTTAAATTAAAAAAAAAAAATTTATAAAGATTTATGAAGTAGATTTAAAATACAATTTCTTAAATCAAATTACTTCTTGCGCGTTTTATTTGTAAAATTCGTCATCGTACTGCGAGTTAAAAAAAAAAGAAAAAAATATATAAAAATAAGGGAAGGAGCAGAGGCTGACGAAAGACGAGACAGAATGAAAGAAATCGCTTTCTAAATGCCAACGCAAGACGCGCCCTATTCTTATCTAGCTCGACGACAGTTTGATTAAAATGCTCGTTGCTTTTTTGTTGCAGGTAAGAATCGAAGAGGCATTTTCTGTCGGTGGCGGCTCGTATCGCGCATTTAATCGGTGAGTCCCTCCCCGTGTGAAAGCAGTAGGAGAAATTCGAAATTAAAACAACCGTCTCGTTCTTGTTTATCTCGCTCATTGCCGGTCGCGAAGTCGCGTTTGAAGGTGCTCTTAATTACAGGGCGGATCGATTAACCTGTCGATCGAATTTCGATTCCGCGGGGTTCGGCCTGAAAATTATCACCCGGAAGTGCGCGATAGATTCGGAAATCAGTCATCCTGATATCGCGCGAACCGATATCAATCGGAAAATGCCGTCAGGTCGAACATTTTTGTGTTCAAGCCTGAGTTCTTTCTTCACATTGAGAAACTTCTGTAAAAATGAACGCGAAGGGATTATTGAATTTTATTTAAAATATATCGGAATTCTGAAAAAAAAGTATTTAAAGATGTATAATTATTAGATATATCTCGGAATCATATATATATATATTTTTTTTTTTTTTAACTGTCAGTGAAAATTTAATATTAGTTGAGAGATTGAATGTGATTTTTAATAACGCATTTGAACGACTGCATGTGACGTTGAAAGTGCTGTTAAATGGAGCTAAGAATACAGACTAATGTCTCGCGAGCTTTTTCGTGACGATCTTCTCTTCCTCCGCTACCTTTCCGAGCGCGCTTCTCTTTCGGCGACAGTCAGCGATATCTTGAAACAAAAATATAACATCAGCGAAATCTTTAATCTCGAAAATAGAAGCGTTTATTTGCGCAGTGACGTAAGTAGTGCGAGCACGACGTTCTACGTCGTAAACGTAATTGCACGGAAATGCAGACATCAATGTGACAATTAAAACTTTACTAATATTATCGTAACCGCGCTTTGTGAAATTAAGTTATTTGTGAAACCAAAATCTAGCTCGAAAATAGCTCTTTAATTAACAGAGATTTAAATAATTTAACGCGTTTAATAATTCGCAATCTTTTGACCTTCCACGATGAGGAAATTAATTTGATCTAAAGCGCGAGACCCTTAGACACAAATTCGCATCGGGATTTCGGTCATAGATACGGTGTAATACCAGAAATGGAAACATGCGCGTATTGCTTGCCACAGAATACAACGTTTGTCCACAGAGAGAGGGCAGGAATATCCATTTCGAGATATTTAACCCGACCAACTACTGCGTCGAGACCGGTTGCGGTACGCGACGCTTCTAAGATTACCAGGCAGTTTCATTATGCTTGACGAAAGTCGCCACCAGGTTACTTCCTACGCGCGTGTTGTCACGTTGGCCCTCTCCATCCTTTCGCCAGACTTTTCGACTGTTCTTACACCCCCTTGAGCGCGCGTCCCCCTATGTTCGCCGTCTCTTCGCTTTGTGTCGCGGAGAGGTCCTCGAGGAGCGCGGTGCCCAAAGTCGACGTCAAAACCGGAGATGAGAGCAACCGGGAAGAGCAGAGGCAAGATTTCCTCTCCGTCCCGAAGTTTTCTAGACGCTCGCGCGGCTGATGAGCGTGAAATAGAGTCGATACCGGTGTAACGAACGTAGAAAGTTTCGTCGCGCGCGTTATATCCCTCCGTCGATCATCAATGTCGATCAAAATACAAAGCACGTATGACAATTATTTTTCTTTTCTTTTTTCGTCATTTAAAAAATAAAATGTAGTTTTATCGAAATGCCTGGTTATTTATTTTAGGTGTTAAAATTCAAGATAAAGTAAGAAGAAATTTATGTGTTTAGAGAAGAGTCGTTTGTAGAGTTTATTTTGAAAAATCGGTCACTCGGTTAAACGCGAATATGCGTGCGCGAAGTGGCTTCGGATAACAAAGGCCGCAGTACGTACCGACGTTTCAACAATGTTCCAAGATTACGCTATTTTGTACCTCTGTCGTTTTTGCCGAAAGAATCGTAAATCCGAGTCCTAATCCTCTTACGATCAACGTCATAAGAGGTGCGACACGAGCAATATCCACTTCTTAAAGGTTTACGGATGGAGGAAATGCCGGCCTCATTGCAAAAATATCTCCGCAAGTGTGACTTTTTATTTCACGAAACTAAACGTAATATTTTATTATATTTTAGTATTTTTAATTTTGTAAAAAAATTAATTTTTTTTTTTATATTATTCATCTACATTTTTATTTTATTTAATTTATCCGCAAGGATAAAAAGGATTATTTTCAACAAAGAATTGGCACGAATATTTTTCTTGAATAGTGCGAAGAAATATAAAAAATTCTCTTTCGTAAAAACGGTCTTAATATTACGCAGATAAACGACGTCGTGGATTAATCGAGCATATAGCGCTGCGTCGGCAGGCATATTACGTGCAAACCAATCTAACGACCGAAAGTCATTAACGACCGAGCTTCACGGAACCCGAGATACTATGGGCACACACCTGCGTGTACATTTCCGCAGAGTTACCAGCGACACCTCTTCCTTCTCTCCTGTCTTTAAGCAAACGCGAGCGAAACTCTGCCACGTAGATGCATCCAGCGCGTTCTACTAATCACATGTTTGCCAACTACAATCATTTGCTACTTCTCTAACATTCGAATGAGTCGATTCGTGTGTGGTTTGGCCAACCACGAACTTTACACGAAGCAAGAGCGTTAAGGTTTAAGTTTCTTGCAAACAAGTTTCGTGAAAATAAAATAATTTAAATATTAAACTTATTGATCGCTCCTTTAACGGTATAAGCTTAGAAATATTTTAATATTTTATAAAGTGTGAAGATTATTCAAAGATATTTAATGTAACTAAAAAGAAAAAAAAAATTAAAAATAAAAAACGTGTAAATTAAACGTTGATAATTTTTTTTTAAACATTATTCGACGGCTAAATATCTTCTTTCGTTAGAAACATTAAGTATGCTTTTCGTCGATAAGAAGTCTTGCATCTTGGCAATCGGTATGACGATGGTAACTCTCTCTTATTAATGCCATTAATCACTCGATGAAGAACTGGCCACTAGGAGGAGAAAAATAAGGGCGTTCTGGGAAAAGGGAGAAGAATCCCGTAAATTTATCGTACCGGTGAATTTTTCCCGGAGTACTTTACCCGAAGACGAAAGTAAGACGGTATGGAGCATCGTATCGCTTTCCCAGTTTCTCGCCGATTTTTTTCGTAGATTTTACTTAGTTCTTACGGTCGAGCAGAGGAGCTGGCGTTGCTTTTCGAGGCGAATCCGAGGCCTTCTGTCCTCGATAAAAATTCATTTCCTTCCTTTGATTTACTCCCGGCGCTCCAACCAACTCTTACTCGGCGCGTCCTTCTCTCTCTCTTTCTTATCCTTACTTTCTCGCCGTCCTCATGAAGTGAATGAGATAAATGCTTGGGAAGTGCGAAGCGTTCTTACGACTGGATATAAATTTTTGCGCGAAAAGACGCGCAAATAAAATTCTGACGGGGAGCGATTCTCAAGATGAATTTTGTAGGGTATGAAATCTTGACGAAATGCTACATCGCTAAGTCGCTAAGTATTTGACGAGACAAAACTGATGTTCAAAAATGTGCCATTATCGTTTGAAAATTAATAAGCTTTTGGTAACATTTTGAAGATATATAATTACGATAATTGTGAATTAAATTAAAAGCACCTTTTTTTTCTTTCTTTTTTTTTTTTCTTATGAAGATTATTAATTTAAATTCACTTTGATTGCGAGACGATTACGCTATTTATTATTTTACGAACCAGCGAGTTTATACCGATTTTATTATCGCCTTGGCGAAAAAGGCAGACGCGTAAAATACTGTCAATATCGATTAAGGGTTATCTCTTGAGACTCCAAGACTCTTTACGGCGGACAGCTCTTCTCGGTGATGTGTAGCTACTGGGAGGATCTTGAGGGTCGCTGATGGCGCAATAGCTCGTTTTCGTGCGCCCTATTAATTACGAGGCAACGGCTCGCGTGATTCGAGCTATTTGCCCATCTACCTCTGGCTTTCTTGACCCGTTCGCGTTTCTTCTCTCTCTCTCGTCTCCTTTCTTCCTTTCTTTCCGACGCCCGACCTCGGGGAACTTCTCGAACGAATTGCGAACAACGGAGCTCGGGCCGAATGAGTATTGAACGAAAAGAGAGATTGAAACGAAAGGAGATGAGATTTGCAGGGCGGGAGAGGGCGGGGGGGGAGGAAATGTCCTCGCGCCTTTCGAGCACGTCGAATGCGTAATATTTTAGAAAAAGTTTCGACCTCGGAGCGAGACCCGGAGACGGGCGGACATGTCGTAAGAATATCGAGAAGCGGTTTTCGGTAGACAGGGTCGAAGGGCGGGTTGGGATGAGCCATACCTATTACCGGAGATAAGTATCGAGCTCGTGAATCGCGACTAAAAATCCCGGTAACGTCATGCGGGAAAGGGCAAACTGGGTCGTGAAAGAGTTTCCATTGCAGTCGAACGATGCAATCGAACGGTCTCCTCCTCCCGGGTCTCCTTTCTCCGCGCGTGCATCTTGCATGCGGGCCTCCCACGAAACTCGGCTACCGCTCGACGACGAAAACACGCTGCCCTTGTACTGTCACCGAAACAAATACTGATTGCGGAAGGCGAGCTAAAAGCGATCGAAGGCACCCATCGGCGTTCTCTTTCTTCGGTATCGAGGTTTCCAGGAGTACGAATCCCGCTCATCGATCTCGCGACCGAGTTATACTTTTTCGTTCGGCCAATTTCAATGTTGCGATCTTGAATTATTCGATAATTCGATACTCAGCAATTTTACGAACGCGTCTTTCGAATATCCCCGTGGGCGCGTCAAATTAGTTAAGAGCGCCAATCGAATTTCCATTTCGCGTCTACGCGAGGATTAAAAGACGTTTCACTTAGCGAGATTTACGTCAGCGTGTACGATCCGATTACGAATCGCGCGTTAACGTCTCGTCGATCCCGGTCACCAAGCGGAATATACATTGACTGAAGGACCCCTCCGAAGGAAAGGGCAGACCCTCTCGTATGACGCGATAATTCAGTTACATGCCAATATCATGATTACACATCATCCTTGGCAGTCGACAGCCTCTAGAGTAATGATTATTGTGGGGCCGCCGAAACGGTTACGGGATCGCATTGACCAGTCAAATTTCTCGAGGCCAGTGAATAATCTGTCACTCGCTCGCCGCTAACCGTTTCCGCGGTAACGCGCTGTTATTACATCATAAATACGTAACCGCGAAGATATGATAATGGAAGCCGAAATGATTTCATAAGCGGAATGGAAAACGATTAATGGCCGTTTGTCGCCTCGCTTCCATTCATTCTGGTTTCAGATTTCGAAATTAATTTGTTACTTTTTACATCGATTTTCGGTATTTAAACAGTAATATAAATCTGATTTCGAAATTTACCTCAAATATGTTTGTATCGATTTACACACGCGTTACGTTAAAATATAAATATATTATATAACATTCTCTAAAATTCGAACTTCGTAACTTTTAAAAGAGGAAAAGAAGCAAGTAGGTTTTTTTTTTTTTTTCTAAATACAATGCGCGTGCATGAAAATAGTCACAAGCAGTTGTAATTAACGATGATCGACGTTGACGTAATTAGTATTTCATTCATTTTCATAACGCGATCGGAGTGTCGGAATTGTCGGATAGATAATTACGCGCGTACAAAATTGTAAAATTTTTGCCTTAAAAAAAATTTAGATGTGACGATAAAAAATTTATCAGTTGCCGTAAGAGAGGTCGATAAATTCCGAGGTTATCGTCAGTGTTATCTTCCGGCATAGAGACGTCTCTACGCAGCCGGTGCAAGGATATTGCCAGCCATTGTAGTCGCGTCTATCGTACGACAGAAGGAAACACGCGCCAATGCGGTTTTCCCGCCAAGTTCATTCAGCGTCTCGCTTTGGACGCAAGCCAAATGCACGCGAGCAAGCAACGCTCGCCTTTCCTTTCGCCTCCCCGTCTCTCGCAGGCGCCGTCATCTCGTGGATCGGGGATCCTTGCCGTACTCGCGGCGGCCGCTATCACTGGCAATCGGCGGCATCCCTAACTCGTAAACTGAACGGCGCGGGCAAACAAACCAAAATTCTTATCTCTCACGGTGATAAAAGAGGGAGAAAAAAAAAGCGGCAATACCGATATCGATGTTACGTAGTTTCGTGGAAGCTTGACCCGGGTTCTTACGACTCTAAACGATCGCCTATCCCCCTCGATAACCGCGGGACCATTCGACCTTATCCGAGCAGCTTCGACGGCACATTCCACAGTGACGATATTTCCCAAAAACGGCGATTCTTATGGCGGATTCTCTCGCGAGTGGCGGTCATTGCGACAGTTCGCATAGAGTTCATAGTATTGGCGGCCGGCCAAGTCACGTTGCGGCTCAATGAAATCTTTCTGGGTTAGGTTAGACCCTTCCTTCCGCGTTAAGCATAGGATACGTTCACGCCGAGACGCTAGATGAGCGAGAGAAAGGCCCTTGGCGTACGGCCAGCCGACGCAGTGGGGGCCGAGGAAACAGTTGGCTTCGGGATTTGACAGCAGTAGTAGTGGTCAATATTGGCCGGACTTGGCTTCTGGTTCGGGGAGCGAGGGTTCGAACTACTTGCACGGTGGGTCATTGCTGTTGCGTTATCTTGGCAGCTGTCGATAAAATATAGACAGAGCGGACTTTCATTGTAATTGTCAGGTCGTTTCGCTTTAAACAGTTGAATACGAATTGCAAGCCCGATCTGAATTAAAGTTACGTGCAATATCTGACCGTTTCAATTTCGCGCTTTAAATCAAGCGCGAACGGCGATAAAAATAAAATCTCCCCGCGCGGTCGATTGACAAAAATCAGAGCGTCGCGGCGCGTAATATGTCAAGAGAGGAGAAAAGAGTAAACAGAATTTGATAATTCGGCGCAGATTATTCTGTGATCTTCCGTGCATCTTTTCCGCGATTCTGCCGAGATCTTGTCATCAGCTGAGAGTAACTCGCGGACGCGTAACAAGTAGCCGCAAGGTTTCACAAGCAACATCTGGTGGCTCGCGCGAACCTCTTCACTTCCGTGTGTTGATCTCCCTCGCTGCCATCCCGCCGTCAAGCGAGCGTGGCTTGGCATAGGCAGTCAGGCAGTCAGCCTCTCTCCTGGCATTAAGTATTCCCGTTGGGTTGGCGTGGCGAGAAGGATTTGCGGGGACGGAGGAGAGTAACGCCGCGGGAGGAGAGGATACGAAAGCGGCTCGGAGCAGCGTGGCGCGTCGGTCGATGCTGGGGTGTGCTGCTGGTGAAGGAAGGAAGGAAGCGAGCGAGAAAGAGAAGAGCCCGTGTTCCTTCTCTCTCTCTTCCCTCCCTTCTCTCTCTCTCTCTCTCTCTCTCTCTCTCTCTCTCTCTCTCTCTTTCTCTTTCACGCTTTTCTACCCTCCTTTTCTTTATGATAGCTTTCCTCTTCGTCTTCCTCTGGAAACGTACTCCCCTCGAGCCGGTGGCGGCGCCCCGGGGGCGCCTGCGCGCCTCGGAGGGGTAGCTCTCGCTCGAGGGCGGAGGACGTGAAAGAGCGGGATGAAGGGGCCCCTTCCCGGAATATCCACTCGCCCCTCTATCCGGTACACCCCACTCTGGCGTCACCACCCGCGCGGCTTCCCTCCACCTTCCCTCCACCTTTCCTCGCTACGGCTTCACTGCCCGGGCCTCTACGATCGCCCCATTCTGTTCTCGGCGTCACAGCGTGCAGCATTGAAACCCGACGTACGGTGACGGAAGAGCGCGACGACGACCACCTGCCTGTGTGCTCGCAAGTCGATCTCTCTCCCTCTCTTTCTCTCTCTCTGTCTGTCTCTCTCTTTCTCTCTGTCTGTCCTGGGTATTCCTTATCCGTCTCGCTCGTACCCTCCTCGTGACGGCGTAACCACGGAGGATACACGAAGAATCGTCTGATACAACGATACCGGTTCGACTCGAGTAAAGTGAAGGCACGCCGACCCAGGAAAACTTGTCGGAGGAAGGAAAGCACACACGCAATACTGATTAATACCGTCGGCTGCCCGTGATCCCGTCACGTTCCCGCGTAACGTCGGCTGAGAACCGATTCTAAGTGTCTTCCGAATCGCGAAAAGTGTGTAACGGTTTGCTGCAACGCGCGAGTCCGCCACTCACGCTCGCTCCGGTGTGAAAAAATAGTCTTGTGGGAGAGCCGTCGGAAGGATCCTGAGAAACAGATCTTCTCCAAGATCGATGTTCCACATCCGTCGAGGTCAATTTTACTCGTAAAAAAAGTATCAAGTCGTACGCAGCGGACTTTCATTGGAGTACTTCCCGAGGACTTTCAGTGAATGCAGCAAGATCTATCGTAGTGTCGTGAATTCGTTGCGTTCTCGTGTTTTACAATCGGCATTCGCACGAACAACAGGTATACGCGCGTGTGTGCACGAGCAAGCCTCGTAAATCCGCCGGTCGAATCAAGATCGGCCACGACCGAGATACTCGTCCCGGTTTCTCTCCCGCGCTGACGAAGAGCACCGCGCCGGACGCGCTCGCTATTTCGCCAGTGGTACCTGCAGTAACCCTGCGAGTTTTTCTCAGCCACCCGGTCATCACAAGGTGTACACGACGGCGGTCACCACGTACATCACGCCGCTCATCACCCCCGAGAAGGTACGGTGCGTGTAATCCTGTTTCCGTGAGCGGTATCGCCAATTCTGTGCCGCGAACCGGGCTTCCCTGTCCGGAGTCCCGAAGGGCCTCGCGAGCTTACGAGTACCGCGAATAATGCGCTCGCGCGCGTATGCGCGCGTTCATGTGCCCGCTTGTACATGTCGCGCGAGTGTCGGCTTCGCATGTACGTGCCGGATAGCGCAGAACCGTGTGCGCGCGTGCGTGCATGTGTGTGTGCGAGTGCAGTATGCGTAGGTGTAAGTACGCACGCTTATATGGGTATGTGTGCACTTGTGTGTGTGCGTTGGCTGGGGGCATGTGTGTGGGTGGAGCTTGATCGTGGACGTCATCCGTCGGACAGAGGCGGACCAACCAACCGGGGTGTCGGATATTTTCTCCCTCTCTCTCTCTCTCTCTCTCTCTTTCTCTCTCTCGCTCTCCTGCTCTCTCTCTCTTTTTCTCCCTGTTTCCCTCCACCACCCTTCCCTCCTCTTCCTTTAACCCCTTCTCTCTCTCTCTCTCTCTCTCTCTCTCTCTCTCTCTCTCTCTCTATCACTATCTCTATTCTAGTTCCTCTTGCTTGTGCACTCCTCGCAACAATGTGCAGTGACCGAAATGTTTCACTGAGATGACAGCGAACAACTTCGTCTCGTACGATTCGGCTGTTTAGGTCTACTATTTTCTAAATTTTTCGCGCCCGCCGATCTGTCAACGTAGGCAGATTATGTCTATTCTGCATCCCTCGCGGATGTGTCCGCGATATTTGAAGCAAATTACACGGCTCGCTCTCGCGAACGGCAGTATTAACGACAAATCAGTTTCCGTTCAGATTTATCATCACCTGTCAATTATGAATTGAAGTTTAACACGATCACTTATTAGCTTTTTCCAGCGTACTAGATTATTGACACATTTTATTTTAGTCTATCACACAGAAATCTCGGTTAACTAATTTTAAAACTTTTTTTTTAAATAAAAAAAAATAAAAAAAAGAAATATCGATACATATTATTAATTTTTTTCAATCAAAAATAGTAAAAATTCAAAGAATAATTTTTCAGCATTCTATACAAGATAATCAAGCTGTATCAATTAATTTGTTATTTGACAATTAAAAAATAATTTGAATAAGAAAGAAAAAAATTACATCGCAGAAAAAGGAACATTTGATACGTGCTATCGTATGAGTAAATTAATCAAAACTAATTTTTAATTCAAAAGTATCTATTCAATTTCCCACTCGCAGTTAATACTGAGAACGACATTGCGAGATAAAGGGAATAAATCCTGCTTGATTGCGTTATATTTCGAACGATAAACTCGAAGGAATTGGTTAATTTTTTAAACAAGTACCGCGTGGTAATAGAGACAAAGTTTCCAAGAGTATTATGGCTCCTTCGCGCGCTTTTAATAATCTCGCCGCGTCGGTGCGTCAAATCGCATGAAAGAAATATTAATGGAATTAATAAGTTGAGTGGTCTGACGCGGATGACGGTGGAGAGAAGCGAGGTAAGCGAGCGCTATTTCCCTTTCGCGCGCGAAAGCGCTCCGGTTTCTTATTAAGGACTCTCCACCCTCCCATACAAACTTATTATCTTAAGTCCTTCGCTTCTCGAGGCGGAACGATAACGAGATCGTTACTTTCGAAGCGCCTTGTGGCAGCCGTCCAGCAGGACTTGCCTCTTGCTTCGTCTCTTTTCCTTCCCCGCGCTATCTCTCTGTCTCGATTGCCATCCGCATTGATTCTCCCGCCGGTCCTGGTTTCGAATCGCCGCTTTATGATCATCCGATGTCGATCACATATGTCTATAAATAGCTATCGCGAGATACGTCTATTTCCATCGTGTTTCCGATTTTTTTTAATTTTTTTTTTTTTTTTTTTATTATTGCTGTTTTTTTTTTTTAAGACGTAAAACTTGTAAACTCATACTTCTGTTTTTATTTAAGTTTCTAATATACTACAGTTTGCTTCTTCGGTTATTTAAAAAAAAAAAAAATTAATGTCAGTTTAATTAATTTATCTTTGTTACATACGTTACGTTACGTATTGCGATTTATATGTATATTACGCAAATATCTCTGTTGGATATTACTTTTTTTTCTATTTGATCATTGCAAGGCGTTTAAATGGAGTTCTTAAAACTTCCTGCCGCACAGACGGAAATTGCGGTAACGCATTGTCACGCGAGATAATCGTCACACGAACGATCCATCCACCTTATCTTTACGAACCTTCACACCCTCCCCTTTCGCTGACCTATATATCACATCGCGTTGTAAAATTCATCATTATCTGAAATACAATCTCTACTTCAGACTGTGTGTGGCACGATTTTACAATTCCGACCGCGACATTTAATATCTTTTTAATATCGTGAGCGTGGATCTGCAACTTGTGAGAATAAGAAAAATAAATATTTTCCAGCGAATATTCTTAGAATATAGTTATTATGGTTGCTATCATATTGTCTCAAAGAGAAATCAATATTTTCCGATACAAAAATGCGGAATTCTTACTTAACACCGAAATAGAAAGTTACAATTGGTAACAATTTCTAAACAATTATTGACGTTTCTGTTGAGATAGCGTGTCGCTGTTTACGAATAAACATTTGTTGATAAAAAAATAAATAAATAAAAAGAGTCAAAAAAAATAATATGATTTCAAAAAATTAGTAAATTCTACGTTTAATAATTTACTATCTCACGAATGAGTGAATAAAAAAATATTGCACGAATGTGTGTTTAAGATAAAGAACGTGCTTTTTTTTTTTTTTCTTTTATTTTTATCGAGAAATGTTTTTCGGCCGGCGGACATCGATGCGTGGAAGGGATTTTAGATTTTAAAGCGGCGATAACGAAACGAGATGAACGGAGTTATTACACGGAGTCCTAAACTAGCGCCCCTTTAAAGTTTGACGCGTTAGGACGCGGAGGGGTCATTTTTCCGTTGAGCTCCTCACGACGATGCGCTCTTCGGGGACAGAGGGCTTGATTACTCTCCGTCTTTTCCTGAAAACGATGTGGAAGCCTTTTTCCCTTGCCAAGATATAAAGCAAAATGCCAAAGTTTCCGGCCTGACGACTATGACGATACGCTCTCTTTATATTGTCCGGCGACACCGGACTTCGTTTTCCCAAGGAAAGCTCGGCTCGCGCTCGTTTCGCGAATGACAAAGCGAGTAAGCGGATTTGGTGGTCGCCTTGGTTCTCGAAGAGATGAAGCACGAAGGAGAAGAAAGTGAAGACAATTAAAAACACCGGATGAGATCTTACGGCGGATACTTTAAGGGCTCGCGCGTAAAAGGACGATAAAATGCAAAAGCGCAAAATTATTGTGAGACTCAATGTGAGGAAGTTAAAAGAACGCGAGGCGGGCCGCGGAATCTGACGTATAAACGTCGTTCGTAGTCAATAAAACGAATGGGTTAAAAGTAGGCGACATCAGTCGATCCACTTGAATCGATCGCTCTCGTCTCTCTGACATATACACAAGAGTTTTTAATATCCACGTGTCCGGTTTCGAGCATCTTGCCCTCGCGAATAACTTTTAAACGTTATTCTCGATATCTACGTGAGAATAAGCATGAAAAATATATATTTTTCAATCCGGTGGAAAGCGATTTGATCATTAATTTATGCGCCCGCTCAAATTTCTTAGCAAGTATTCGAAAAATGCATCTCTTGCCGCTAATTACGGGATAGATATTGAAATTAACAACATTGTGTTAGAAGGCAATGCGCGCCGCGGTGTGCATTCCGCGGTTACGCGAATCTCACGGTAATTATTAACGATGTAACCCGGAAGTGGTTTGGACCTGGGAGAACAGAGCGAGGTGGAAAGTCAAACATACAGCAACGATAGTAGATTATTTTATCGTTATTCCGCATACACGCGCCACATTCGTATGCGTGAATATTTTCGCGCAATTGCAGCGCACAACGCGAGTTTTGCATTCACGCAATCTGTAACACATTTTTCTCTCTCTCGACCGTGTCTTTTTTTCCATATTTTTTTTTCTTTTTTTTTGTTGTAATCTTTCGATCTTTGCCTTTCTAATTTTTTTTTTCTTTTTTTTTTACGTGATTATTTTGCAAATTGTATACACTGGGAATGCCTTTACTTACATATTCGATTTAATGCGTGTAAGCGTATTAGCTTTGTTAGTAATCTAAAGTACGCACTCTCACGTACCAGTCTTGATTGCAATTTGCAAAATTGTGCCGCTCTAGATGCTTTAGTTTCCCTTGAAATTTCTACGAACATTTTTCTTGCTTTCGGGATAGATTCGATATTCATCTTCGTTAAATCTCAAATCGATTTGCACGTAAAAGCGTCGCTGTTGCAATCGATATTTGTATTCGAGCCCTTTCCGCTCTTTCAAAAAAAAAAGCCGTGTCCATTACAAAACTTTTTCTTTCTTTTTTTTTCTTTTTTTTCAAAGAGCGCTAATAGTCCGCCGCTAATAACAGACATATGACACAGACACGCTAACTTTATCTGATAGCGAGTAACTACGACTAATGACGTTGGAGTTTCTTTTAAAGCCGTAGGAAATTAACACGACGCAGTCAGGAAGTAAGATAAATTGAAGGGACTATAGAATAATTGGGCTGCCTTATGCCCTAATGAATCATGCGCGAAGATTGCGGAGCTGAGTTATTGTTATGACTCCTGGCTCTCAAAATATCGATCACCCGCGCGAGGCACTGCGCCGGGTAGGAAATTGTCGGAGTTGCACACTAGCCGAATAAGAGAGAAATAACGTTATACGCCGGGACGTATTACCGGGACGAGTCTGACAAGAATTGAGAGCTCTGTCTCGGCAGCCACGGACCGCCGTCCGGCTACGCATCGTGACCGCGGCACGGTACGCGATTCGTTAATTAATCCCTTGCCGGCGCGCGTGCGGTACGCCCAAGATCCGCATAAGAGACCCCCTCCCCCAGCCTCATTCGACCGTTGAATCGCGCTGGCATAATACACGAATTGCGGTTTACGACGGTGATTTAACCGCCCGCGGGCAACCAGACTCGCAAAGTCCCGCCGTGCTCGCGGTTGTCCATATTGTAATTTTCGTTTTGCTCGTATCTTGTATCCGTATCCGAAACTCACTGGAGCTTCAAACGATTTGGACGGCGCGAGCGAGTGCGTTTCCCGGAGACCTCGCCGCGAGAATAAAAATGTCAGGTGCATAACAGCGAGGAGGAATGAACGATAACTCCAGGTCGAATTAAAATATCCAGCAATGCGAAAATTATCGGTTTTATGCAAATGTTTTCTCGCGGAGTTACGTTAATTCTTAATTTCTTAATAACTTTTCTTACTTTAAAAGACAAAAAAAAAAAAATTATGAAAGAAAAAAATGGGAATAAATTGCTTTTTAAATTAAATTAAACATAGGCTTCGGGAATATTTTTGCAACGACGTGTGCTATCGACTGATTAAGCGCTTTGATTCGTCAGACATTCAACGGCAGAATGATGGGAATCAAGACAAGGTCGTTCCGGCTGCCGCTCTACATTTTAATTGACAGCACCGTACATTGCCCCTAATGGTGTTTCTGTTGTCGGCGATTGAATGGTGCCTCACAATAGCTGCCTTTACGTCCTATTCAGCCCTTTCGCAGGGATAGCTGGCGGGTGGAGCTGGAGGGTAAACTACTATGAATGTGCTAACTCGTGGCCGAGGCGATTGAGTTTAGATCGCTATTGAATTTCTACGTGCTCGGACGGCTTAGATGCGCGATTATGTCCTTTTACATCCCCACTCCTTTTAAGGAGAGACAGGAATAGCGAGGGGGGAAGAGGGAGAAGAGAGAAGAACTTCTTTAGATACGCGATCGTGTAGAAAATTCTCAGAAAGAATAGAAAGCACAAAAGAAATGGAGATTAATGAACGGATGTATATATAATTTAAAAAGAACTTCATTATCACTTTCATTGCCGATTCTTTTTTAATAAGATTTTTAATAAAATGCGAAATTAAAATTTTAATTATCCACAGATTGTTAATGGTGGTAAAAATTATAAAAACTGTTGGAATATATTTATTACTTGTCGGCGAAAATTATTTTTTACTGAATTATTTATTTTGCCGATTTGTCTTAATCATTACGAGAGAGAAAAAAAAATTTAATTTAAAATATTCATTCAAGCATTCTTTCGCTGCTTTCGTAATAATGCCGGATTCGAAAATTGCACCCGACGGTATGCTCGTAACGGATAGATAAGTTCGCAATTTTATTGGGCTACAAACTGCAGTTGGTTATCGCGTCTTGCCGCAATTTTTCACGCCGGTGCAAATGGAGTTAGAGCCATTTCTCCACTGTTAAATCAAAATGGAAGAAAGCCCGTAAGCCGCTTAACTCTAAATACGATCCTGCGAGGGCCGGATCGTTTCGGTGCGCGATTTATGGTCGCCGAGTCCGTGCGCTCATAACCAATGTCATAGTCAGCGTGTCAACGAAACTGCATTACAGCGTGGACGAGTTCAACGTCGCGCTGTTGAATGCCGGTTATTTCGCAACCAACTCCGGAAGGGAGCGATGTCCCGGCGGGGTGAGGTTTACGAGCGCCTCCGAAATCTCGGGCATGACTCGATAAAAAGCACCCCGCGGGACTCAGAAAACCAGATCCCCCTTTATCGTCCTCTGCCCGTCATGGGGATATCACAGGATTTCATTTTCTTTCGCCCGGATTTTGACTACGGCGCGAGAGAGGGGAAGAGGGAATTTTTGAAAACAAAAAGAAAGAAAAAAAAAAAGAGATTTCTTAATAATGGAAAATTTTTTTGTTCGTAAAAAAATAAATTAATTTGTTCGAGACTTTACCGCGAGGGATAATTAATTTCTCTACTGCTGTCGGAATTTTGTGAGGCTTAGCGCAACGATGTGTCCTCTAACAAACAATCTCGGAGCGGATTAAAAAAATACAGGACCGGTTTCCATTCTGGTATCGGCGTACCGTTAGGTCTGAAAGGTTGATCACGGATATATCGGGTGCCGAATAAAACAAGAAAGCCTGATAATGCGCATCAAAGGCACGGGCAGAAATAGAGAAGCGCTTAAGCCGATGTGCACTTGTCGAGCGTCAGCGCTTTCATCTTCGCCCTCAAAGAGCAACTCGTAAACGTTTGATGCCACAGGATCAATAAATGTATCATGCGCGAGCCGAACGCATCGGCATTAAGTTTCATCGAAAAAATGAAATCTCTGTCATCTCGCGTCTTTGTGTACGGGAAACCGCGATATCGAGTCGTGGAGCAATCGCGACGCCGTTGAAATTTATCAGATTTTTTTCTTTATTTTTTATTTTTTCGCAAAAATTTCTTGTTAAATAAAAATTCTTCTAAACAGGCTTTTATATTTGCAGATAATAAGTGCATCTGGTCGGAATAATGTATTATAATATTATGTCAAAAGTATATAACGAAAAGCGTATTTATCGCGAAAGAAATGCCTGGAAAGAAATTTGAGTGGCTACTGTGGAAATTCTTTTATGGGAGTTCGCACTCGTTTACGCGCATTTTTACGGCAGTTGCTTATTTTAAGATTCCGCTTGAATTTGCTGACGACGCAAACGACTTTGGGAAACTCCTTACATAGTCCCGGGCGCAATTTTTATCCTAATCTCTACTCAGCTTTCATTAAAATTAATATTTCCCCTCTTTATTACACCAATTATTATTTTATTATTTAATATTTACAAGAGCGTATCCGGAGTATTTGTTTTAATTCGCAATATGATAATTACTTTTATTAATTTCTATTCTCCCATTCCAATTTAATTTATTAACAATAATCGCGTACGCTTTTCTAAAATTTATATACGACTTTCTGCGCAAAAATTAATTTAATTGATCAAATTATTGCAACGTTTAACGTTAATTAACTTTTTAATCACCGGCAGCGTCATAACGTTCCCGATGTAATTTATCGTTAACGTTGCGTTCAAGCAATTTTCTGTTTTCCAAACATTATCTTGAATATCGCGACACGGAGGCACGGAGATCTCGAAATAATCACCTAGGGCTGGAACTCCTCGAACGAGGAAGGGGTTTGGCAGATTCCGTAGTAATCCGGTAAAGTCGCAACTCAAACAGTTTAAGTCAGAATAGTGGCCGAAGGGTGGTAGGTTGCGGTCGTTCAGAGGGTGTAATGGGTGGGATTTAGGATTACGAGTGCTAGTATATGTAACGTTCGGTCCAGCAATTTATTGGCTCGACCTCCCATTCTTATTGGAACGCTCGTCGATATATATATATATATTCTTGTAATAATGGTATGCATAATTTCGCCCATTAATATGTATGATAGCTCAAGGTGAAAGTATTTTAAAAGTTATTATCATAAGTATCCTCGTGTCCTGTAATGTTAGTCTTTAAAGCGGCGCGAATGCCTCTGATATTAAACAATTGAAACACAGCCTGTAACTATCGCTTTGTTATGCCGCAGGCGTTTTTCTGCACGTACGGGAGAGAGAGAGGGGGAGGAGGGGAGAGAAAAAAAAATTAATAAATTCCAGTCACGAAGGCTTCGAATTCGCTTCTTCTAAATTCGCAAAATCGACGCGCGGGGCAACGTTGATACAAGCGAGGTGGAATTTTCGGAATATTCCCCGACCGGAAAACGTAGGATGAGGCATGCGCGTATAATTTACGTGAGAGCACGTTCTGCGGCGAGCATCTCGTGAATCGTGCTATAGCGCGCGCAAGGGGGAGAGGGGGGGGGGGCTAGAGCAAAAGCAAGAGCAAGAGCAAGAGCCGGAGTTAGAGCAAGGTAGGGTCAGGACTGGACAACGCGATAGCAATGCTCCGAGCTATGGAGCGACGTTGAGCGCCTTACCTACTGCTCGGTTACTGATAACCTTCCTTCCTTCCTCCGCTTCCCTCCCTACCGCCGTCGTAACCCCTTTCGCTATTTATGACCGGTAACTTAAATCGTGAAATGTCGCTATCTTGAGAGATCGCCGTATGATCGCCGTGACGAAATTCGCATAGATAAAGAACGGATAGCTCAAATTATTTGGAGCAAGAAGAAAATACCAAAAAATACATATACAGAAATATATATATATATATATATATATATATATATATATAGATGCTCGCTTAGCGATTAATATATTTCGTATGTTAAATGGGCAGAATGCGCGGAATTGTGCACGTTTAACAATAAACGTTCTTCCTTGTCTTTTCTTGTGTACAAATGATTTCGTTAAAACAGAGGTAAGACTGAGATAACTCGGCGAAAGGGCGAAATTCAAGTACGTCAAAGAACAAAAGCGAGTGACATTATCCACAACGGATGGGACCGCAGTCGCCGAGTTGGCCAGGATTAATTCTTTCTGAGCGATTCAGGACGTGGGGATGGATCGTTCGGGAGACAGAAGGGCTGGAAGAAAGACCGTGGATTCTGCCGGCACTGGTCTAGCTAGAGAAAAAGTAGGGCGAAAGGGCGAGGGACAGACCGGGCGAATCGGTTATCATCCCAAGGGTTGCGAGAACCTCGTCTCGGGATCCCTCCGTCACTTTTTCTTCCTTCCCTCTCTCATTTTTTTTTTCCTCCTCTTCTTTTTTTTTTTTTTTTTTTTTTTTTCTCTATCGCCGCATATCCTTCTCTCCCGACCTTATCCTCGCCCTATTCGTCCCTGTGACCTCGATTCACGACAATGCGGAATCATTCCGTGCTACGCAATTTTGATCCGCCTTCACATCCCTGTTTGAAAATGCTTTGACATCGGCGGACAATTAGCGCATATTAAATTGATACGCGCGCATCGTACGAGAAAATTACATAACAGGCATCTATAAAGCTCGTAGAGCAATAATGATATTAGCTGTAATTAATTAAGAGTTATTTGCAAAAACATATATGTAATTTTCCGAAATACGGTCGGAATTGAATTTCTTCCGCGGAAATTACGTCAAAGACGTAAATAGGGGCCGGGTAGTTTGGCCCGGTGGTATTAAAAATTTAGCCTATATTTCGGGTATATTTATGCATTTTCATTAATGTAACGTTGTCGAATACCGTATCCTACGCGTGATTGGTAAAGGGCCGAGTGAACAAAGTAATATTTGCAATGCGTTGGAGTTATTGATTTTAAAGTTGAGTTGATTGGCCGCTGTACTGCGATGTAATAATATAGATGGGCCATTCAACCATGGGATACACGTTACCAAAAGCTATTGCATCGCTAAATTGATAGTATACATGACGCAACGGAAAACGATAATTTATTCGTAACGACGGGCGCGCGCGATCTATTTTATTTCCCTCTTTCCGAGTCTTCTGCTACGTGCACGTGGGTGCACGCCCACGGACGTTCACGCACACACACGCCGCGGGACGCATTAGCGCCGTTTAGCGAAATGCAAAATTTTCGTAATATTACGCTTAATGCGATTACAGCGTTATTCTGTGCGCAACACGAAGTAATACACGGTATGCATCTCGCGGCACTATCTAATAACGCGCGTGTCGCTTTACGCGTTCGCTTAAAAACCGTGCTGTACCGCTGGCGGATTGCGCGCGATCTCGGACGTTTCTCGGTTATGCAAATTCGCGAGATTTCATCGGGACGCGCGATTAAGCTCTCGAAACGATCGCGAATGGAAGCGGAAGTGTTTTATTGTTAAAGCGCGAACGCGAGATCGCTGATTAACGTTTATTCTAATATTTTTCTTGCCGTTACCACGTTTCGTGCGTTTTTCTTTTTTTTTTTCTTTCTTTTTTTCCGGAGCTGAGGAAAGGCGACGGGGATTAACGCGGCGGAAAACGTGGAACTGATTATGACATTTACGAATACATCGCAATAACGTGGAATGATAATGTCCAACGACAATAAAAGACACGCTGACTATTGTCTTCTTCTGTCTCCCTCATTTTTTTTTTTTCTTTTCTCTTTTCTTTTTTACGAAACCGTGCATTGCTATTAAGCGTGCCTTTTATTACGAACCTTGCGTTTCTACTCGTAATTTGCGTTACACAATAATTTTGTCGAGGGAAAAAAAGTTTTTATTTTACGAGCCAATTGTTGCAATAAATGCAATACATTTTTTACGATAATGACGCCCTCGTACACGCAACGGCCTTTTGTGTTTTATTTTATTTTTGCAAACTTCACTATTTGTTTTTTTTTTTTTTTTTTTTTTTTAAAGCGTGCATTCTAATAGATCACAGCTGCGTCATATTTAAATGAAACGTGAAACAATAGCTCGGCATCGTTACAAAATCGTATTAAACTGCGGAACGTTAATTATATAGATGAATATTAAATTTCTGCAACTAGAGCGCGGCGCGCGGGAAGGATAACTTCGACCTTTCTTCCCGGCGATTTCATTTTCGTGGAAATTTTAAAGGTGAGCCGGAAACATATACGCGGTCGCGTATCGAGTGAGGAAAGCAAAAAGTCGGTAAGGAGAGATGAGGCGGCTCTCTCTTACACCCACCGCCCTCCCTCGAGCGATGAAACTATAAAGCCACTCCTAGTAAGTTGTAAAATTGTAATAGCCTTCCGGTATTTACATAATGCTACGGCGTAATAAGTGGAACTCGCCGAGTTTCCATTACCATTCCACCGCTATCCGCTCTTATCTCCGCTAACGACCCAAGGGGGCCCCGCTCTCCTTCCCGCGTTCCCTCCCGTGACTTATATTTTTCCACCTTATTCTTTGCCGGGCTAACCGCGGCGAGAAGCGGCCCGCGCCGCCGTTCGCGACTTCATCTTTTGTTCGTGTCTCGTACTTGTGAGAATTTGACTTATTCCGCTAAGTCGAGCCCCACCGCAATTTCAAGCTAAACACACGGATTTATCAACGAGCCAAACGTACGGCGATCGACGGACATCTGCCGTCTGTTTGCAGAGCGGCAATAAAACATTTGAGGCAACGCTTCCACCGAAAGGAAATTAATTCGCGATATTTTGTTACATTTCGTTTTGATTTTGAACAATGGAAAAGTATAAAAACGCTTGTTTCATACGGCGGACGAGGGCAATGTGAAATTTCGACGCAAATCTGCCCTGCTCTTCGCGACAAAGCGCTCATTACGCGGTCGGCAATGGGGAAAAATGCAAAACTGGATTTCGTTTTTCGGCGAGAAAGCCGAATTCCCGCTTCCGGGGCGAGAGAAAAAGAAGAAAGGCTGTAGCGGTTTCATTCGAATAAGTGGCCTCCTTGGTTTAAGCTCTCCTTCCTCTCATCGCTTCTCTCCTCACCTTGTCCATTCACGATAATATCCTTCTTTATTCCCGAGTATCCTTCCGTGCTCTTTCTCTCTTTTTCCCTCGCGATGGGCCCTCTCTCCCGCCGACGAAATCGAGGCGAATCGTTTATTTAATTTTCGAGAGATCCCGCTATTTTATTTTTATTCTTGGGACTTTATACACTTCGCTGATTAACCCACCTCGCGAGAGGAGCCCTCGGTACCCTTATTCCCTTTTAGACAAGGACGCCGGAACGAAGGAGGCTGCAAGAGAGTTTGCATGGGGTTTTGAAGAAGGGTTAGAGAAAACGACGGGGAGTAAGGGGGGGAGGGGGTGTCGAGTTCAGAAGCGCGCGCGGGGTGGAAAGACTCGCATCCTCCCGGGAGTTTGCGTTACTCACCGGATATAGAGATGTCTAAGCCCAGCCATCACTGAAATTGCCAGAGTTTACCTCTTCCGCCCTTTCCGTCGCGCTCCATCTCCCACTCCCCCTCCCTCCCTATCTTTCTTTCTACCTCGATCGTGCTTTCCTTTCCTTAGCACGGAACTTCCGCCCGTAAAATGTTCGACTCCTGCCTTTCATTCCCCGGCTCGTCTGCCTGCGGCTTTATTACAATGCGATTGTATTATCAAGATTTCAAGACTAGAAGTATTGGTCTTTCCCCGAGCTTTTCTCCTTTCAGCTCCTTTAAGCTTCTCATATTAATCCACCTTGTTGGAGTTGATTTCACGGAGGAATCGATGAGTTTTCCCTTTATCGAATTTCTTCGCAATGTTTATCCGACTATTAATGATCGGTATTTCGCTTGCCGCGCCATTGTTTTATTTTTGTTTTTTTTTTTTTTTTAATGAAAGAAGGTATGTCCGCACAAAGCTTTACATTTACAAATTTAACGGGTAATTTTTATTATTAACGATTTCTATTTTCTGGCGCACTGCTTTCTTGCGTATGTAAATGTGCGCGCGCGCGCTCTTGCAATCGATCAGATGGTCCTTAAATACTAATCGAATTTCTCGCGATCTCCATATCTAATTCACCGGTTATATTATCATACCGCACTGATATCTGCCGATTGATGTGGTTCCTGATGCGTGGGTGGTGACGTTCAATATCTAACAGGAGACGCGAGGAATATCGGAGATCGAAGACGTCACGTTCCGTGTGCAGCTTGTAATCGCATCGAATGCAGAATTCGATGTCGCGCGTCTTGGATTCGCTTGCGAGCAGCCACCTCGGAAAGTACGACCGCCGTCTCCCATTGCTCGTCCCGACGTCGCGCGTATTCCGTCGGCGTTTTCCTTCGATTCGCGACACGCACTTCCGATAAGAATCCGCGGATTAGCCTCAGATGCTGCGAGCGCGCCTCTCGGTGACGTTTCGATTTTGACCCTGACCTTTATTCTCAGATTTATCTCATACTTTAAAACGCTATCTGGATAACGTACTTAGCTCTTTTCCGCCTCGCTCTGCAAGGCTCGCGGTTTTCCGCGAAGGAGAAATCTATTTCCTATTTTCTAAATTTTATGACGAGACAAATATCGCGAGTGCGCCTCCTCTCCGTGTTTACGTAGCGGTATGTTATATTGAAGCGTAACTTCGACTGTTAATAATGCAGCCGAGTCGATTATTTACGACTTTTCTGTCGATAACCAGACAGGTATGGAATATGAAAGACTAAAAGCAACGGCAAGAACCGCTAGCGGAGGAGTTTACCTGGAAATGTCATAGCACATCCAGACACAAATCATTCATATTTGATGGATTTCTTATCAATTTCCCTAGTACGATCGCGTCGCGTCGAAATTTTTATTATACCTTTCCTAGAACATTGTTAGCTGCGCCGCTGCTTGTTCTCATTTATTTATCCCGAAAGCAAGTTTAATTTACAAAAAGTTATTTTTGCGATTTCAATTAAAGTTTCATTTCTCTTTGTCCTTTTTTTCTTTTTTATAGATGGTGACAAGGACAAAGAAGATATTCGTCGGGGGATTATCGGCGCCGACGACGCTGGAGGACGTCAAAAATTACTTCGAACAGTTTGGTCCGGTAAGTACAAAATTTAATTTTATTTATCACGTTACTCCGTATCGCGAAATTAAAACTATCGAATTTGACGGATTTTAATAAAGCAAAAAAAAATTATTAGTCAGCGGTAATATGAAAGTAATGATACTTTAAATTTATTACCGATGCCGTTATAATTTAATTAAAAAAAAAAAATTCCTTAAGAAACGCCCGTATGGCATTATTTTTTTAGTGTTCTTAATCTACCTTTGTTTTCTTTGATTTGCGGGCGTTACCTTCGGTTTTCGGACATTTACTTTTTATAACAACGCCGAATAAAATTTACTATGTAAAATTGATCGTGTACCAGCATAATGTAACATATTGGTACGTCTCGCCGGAGCCACGGGCAACATCATTGACTATCATTTCAGTTGGTTACATTATCGATGTATCGCACATCCTCGCCATTTCCTCTTGTGTCGCAAAATCGAGCGGCACTGTCGGCGACTGTGATTCATGGGATTTACATTGTTTAGTACTTTTGCATATTTTATTGGCCATTTCGCGCGGAACGCTATTGATTTTTGGGCGAACAAGTGCACTCATTTCCATTTACACGACGTCAACGGCGCGCAACGACAATTCTGCCTCGCTGCAGTTCCCATGAATTTTGATCGTTATGGCTCATAACAGTGATATCGGGCATTGCTATTTGGATTGTTTCAAAATGCGTGACATAATATTATTCACGTGTGAATGATCTCATTCGCTCTGGTTGCCTAACTCGTTCATAGATTACAGAGAGAGAGTCAATCTTTGTTAATCGTATTATCGCGAAAATTACGTGTTTAACTTTCCCCTCATCTTTCACATGCCGGGGGATTGTTTCGGAGTATGAGTCGCGTGAAGTAGGTTGAAAAGGAAGGGAACGAAATTAAAGTGTTGAATTAAATTTTTATCGGGATCTTGAAACCGCGTTATTGTGCGGCTTTCTTCACTTCGATAAAAGTGATTCATCGGAATTCGGAGCGCCGGCAAATGGAACACACGCGCGGACTTGGATTCCAATTTCGGCGCGGTCGCTCTAAATGACTTCTCACGAGGAAGTAATAATAACTGATTCTAATACGCAGAATGGAGTAATAGTTATTAAGTTTGAAATTTTCGGTGATATTATTTCCGAGCTGAGATCGCGTCGTAAAATTAATAGAACCTATGGCAGCTCGGAACGCTGCGGCCAAATGCGATTTTGTAATTAAAAGCCCGCGGATGGCGCTTATTCGGATCGTCTTTGCCAAAACAGATATTAAAAATGAATTTTCGATCGGTAACCTTAATTCGTTTCGGATTAGTCGCAATAAAAACAAGTATGCCACGCGTGGAGATCGCGATAGTCTTTCCATTACGGTGAATCTGATTTCTTGTCACGGTCAGGCGTGCATACACGCCCTTCCGTAACGTTCCGTTAAAGTCTGCGACGGAGCGGTCGTCTGTGGAGAGAACCGATGCTGCTTATCATCGACGGGGACTCGAGATACGGGGGAAAATTCGGCGTCGCCGAATACTCGCGTAATAAGACGACCCCGAGTCGTCCGTTGCAGATGTAGCCGGCGGATATAGGAATTTATTGGAAAACTTGGCCCGATCTTGGCCGGCGCGTAATATATGTATGTATGCCTGGCTCTCAGGTGACACGACGTGGCTTCGAAAGATCGAGGGTAGTGGAGTCGGGTCGGCGAATCGCAAGAGGGAACGGAGGAAAAATGGAAGTCACCACGGCGCACGAAGCGTTTGTCCGCGCGGCACGAGCTAGAAATTGACTTGAGATATCAGAACCCGTCGTTATCTTTATCTCGAGCCCACGTCTAATTCCTCCCTTCTATTTTCTCTCTCTCTCTCTCTCTCTCTTTCTGTTTCTCTGGAGCGCGCTCTGTTTCTCTCGTTCTCCACCAAAAGTCCTTCGTTCGGCTTTGAATGCAGAGTTTCCGGCTCGTAGCGGCCGGACTTCTCCCTTCTATGTATGTGACCCACATTGGAGATACCATCGGGCGTGAACGTGCGCGCTGGCGGACGTACATGACGCCATTTCGGAATTCGACTCCTACGTACGGGCGCATACACGTGGGCATATATACACGAGTTCAAGTCCACGCCTACGTGCATCCCGAATGTACGTACACGGTCGCGCTGTGCTCTCGCACTCACGATTTCGGGGACGACAAAAGTGAAGGATGAAAATTTTAAACCGAGCTTTATAAAGTACGCTTTCCCACCCGACCTACAAAATTAACCGCCCCGTTGCCGTTTCATCGGGCTTTCGTGTTTACGTACGTCTTTGCGTTCGGTAATGTTCAGCAACGCGCACCACGTGTTTGTATCACGCAAAAAAATTACCATTTGCGTGATTTATAAATTCGATAACGATCTAAAAAGCTTTCGGGGTGGGTTTTTTTTTTGTTTGTTTTTTTTTATTTTTTTTTTTTATACGGTGGATGTTGACGATCTGGCGCGCGAGCTCGCGACTCGCGAGTTTGTAAAGTACGTTCGTGCCTGGAATATAAACACACAAGTGCGAGGGACAAGTCCCTGCGCTGAAGTTCCATCGCGCGTCGGTCTCTTCAGGTCATTCCGATGCTCCATCTAGCCAATACCTATCTGATTCCACTTTTGCTTTGCGAAAGCACGGGAGGAGCGCGGGCAAAAGCGGGAGATTTCTGCCGATGAAATAGCTAGACCGCGAGGCAGCTGATAAAGCTAATGGCATTGCCGGGAAATGCGTTATACTCATTGCACGTTCTGGCTTATGAAACTTTTCAGAAACTACCATTTTGCTTTAATATTTGCACAACGTATTCACGACTGAAAAATTCGCGCATATTTTTTATGTATATATATATACATATATTTTTTTTTCATGTATATTTAGCTTGCTTTTAAATAAGTTATAACCTAGGTCTTTTCGCGTGTTTTATGAATTTACGTTATCTCGATCTCAACTTGGATTTTAATGTAATTAAACGGCATTCGGGAACGTCATTTATACATATATAAATTCGTTATTTAAAAATTAATTCGTACAAATTGGACAGTTTATTATGGTACCTAATAAGACGAGATTCGTATTAATGTAGAGCTCTTTCGGGAAATTAACGGAATAATATCCGAGCAATTTAAATTTGCCGCATCGAGGGGGATTAATCTGACGGTTTGACGTTTTGTCGTTTTAATTTTTACCCGCCCGACATCCTTGCGGCGTAGACGCCGCGCAAATTTAACTAAACAAAAGTCTCTCCCCACTTACGTGCGCCAATGTAAAAAAATATCTACGTGACGGGAACTCGCTGTCGTCGTTAAAATTGGGAAAAGAGTCGAGTGTAATAGTTAGCGTGAATGCAAATCTCGTTCCGATATACATAAACTAGCGGCGGCGGCCCTACCTTCCTTTCGTCCCTTGCCCAAGGCCGGTCGCGTATCATAGACCGCCGCCAGCACGCGATTTAAAACTTAGATGAGGCCGTCCGGCGACGTTACCTGAAAAATGAATGGATCCCCGAAGAGAGCGAGAGCTTAATTGCGCTCGCTCTCGACTCCCTTCCCTCCCCCTCCCGCCCCCGGCGTCTTCCTTCATCGGCAGCCGAAGGGCCGGAAACGGAGGGTGGACGAGACAGGCAAGGGACGCGGAAACCGGCGCGACGGTTATCGAAGCAAGGACCTCTTTGGCGCCGCACTTAACGGCCGACTTGAAATTAAGAAATTAAGAATTGATATGGACCTCGAAAACTGGTCGGGCGCGTCCCTTATTCTCCGGCAAAGACCCGCCGCGTTGAATTCCCGCGCCGAGGGACGAATTTTCCGCGGCAACGAGACCGTTCATTGATCCGCCGCCGATGAAGTTCGCTCGTTGAGATATCGAGAAGTGCCCGGTAATCACCGCACCCTCGTGATCGCGAATGACAGTCCCGAGAGCTTTGATGGTCGTTCTATTTCGAAAGTGCAAAATAATGTGCTTTTCTATAGTTGTTTGCCGCATTAACTCTATCACTTTCGTGTGAAATCGGATACAGTCGCGTAAGAGGATTCGCGCGAATTAAAATTCGCAAACGCGATGCTCGTTATCCTCGAGTTGCGTATTTTGGAAGTTGCAAATTTTATTTTCAACCCCGGTAGCGGGCGGAGTCTGGATAATCACGTTACGCGAATCGATTATTAATGCACTTTTAAAATAAACGCACCGAGACAGCAATATTTAACGGCCACTTTCTTGCCGGATTACGTTCAATTACAGCCAGCGTGAATTCACCTGCGATCAAAATTCGAGAGCAAAAATAAACAGTTTTGCGTTCCGCGCCCAGCCGCGTTTCTCTCAGCGGCTTCTATATTCGTCAATAAATAATATTTCCAGCGTTCGGATATTCTCGTTTTGTTCCTTTCCGCGCAGAATATTACCGCAGTCTACAATACATCACTTGCAATCGCGCGCATGCCTCCAATATTCGTTCGCCGTTTCGTTTTCACCTGTAGAACACGGGGGGAGGGTGCGGGGGTGGGTAGGTGATAGGGCGAGTGGTTGATGGGGGGACAGGGGTACCCGGGGACTTCTGGGAGTTCTCCTGCGTCTGCAAACCTGTGCGACTGCGTGGCTGAATAAATAAATTTAATGGCGCTTGTCACGTAGCAAAACGGGATAAATTCCGGGCGTCTGACAGCCATTTAAAACAATGCCGTCGCGAATACACGCCATTTGTAACCCGGTGCTTTTGTTTCACGTTGCTATTCATTCCCCTGCAGCCCACCCCTACCGCCGGTCCCCTTCGCGCCACCACTACCGTCACCTATTCTATATCCGCCAACATCACCGTCGTTCGACCAATCCGCGAACCGGGAAAGCCAGGCCGGCACATTGGTAGCTGGACCGCGCTGTCGGATTCATGCTTCATTTTTTATCCCCGATAAAAATGCAATTAAGGCTCTTTGATAAGGCTCGAGTCGCGCCCATTGTACCCCTTTCTCGACCTTATATCCCCGATTCCATTCATCCCGACCGGGTTGAAAATGCAGCGCCATTATTTGCGTGCGAAAGATCGCTTTACCGTGAAATGTCAACATCTCTCGGTTCCTCCAGATGCAAATCCCTCTTCGATAACGCCGCGCTAAACCGTACCGGACGGACTAAACAGAGGCTCGAACCTTTCGTTTTTTTCGAAAAATTTTTCTATTAATATTAACCTAGAATTATTTTGATTGTAATTATTATTTTCACCGGGGTGCAAAAATGCCAGCAGATTCGGCTCGATTTCGCCCGGGCGAAATTCGCGAGCGTGTCCAGGCTTGCGGAAATATCCGGGATTAGTTGCCTCGAGAGAGGGAAAACGGGCGAACGGACGCGTAACAGCACTTCGCGGAGCGCTTTTTTCCCGTCGTCGCGACGTAACCGCCGTATATCACGTTATGGCGCTTATCAGACGGGCGTATATCTCGGGCGTTTCGCGGGCGTGACGACGGAAGAAACGGAAGGGAGTCGGGTGAGTGTAATTCCGCTTCTTCTTTCGAAATTTCTCAGGCTCGAATGGCGGGTGCCAGCCCGACGCGATGCTGCTCGCGCGCGCTGGAGCATTCCTTCTTCGGGGATGAAGGGAACCGACGCCCGTTCTCGCTCCGGCGAGGGTGCTCGGGCGTGCGGAATGAAATTTATGAGGGTCCTTTATTCCGGCACTTAAAGGGACGGGGGAGGTAAAGGGGGAGGGAGGGCCGGAAGGGAGACGCTCGACTTAAGTTTGAGCAATTTATTAATTTCCCCGTATTTCGGCACGACCGTAGGCGACGCGTTCTCCACCGCCCTCCTTTCCTCCCCCTTTCCCCCCCCCTCCTGAAAAAGAGATCACGCTCTCTCGCGTTTCCTTCCGCCTCCTCTCGCGCGCCTCGTTTCCTCGAGGCCGATTCGTAGCGAAATCGTACATCACGCGCGTGTCACGAGAAGAAGTTTAACGTCGCCCACAAATCGTACCACGCGCATTTTTACGCTCCCAGTCGGGAAATTCTTAAATCCACCGAGCAGATGACAATTTATTACCTTGTTACATATGTTACTTTCATGCCCCGCGTCACGTTCGCGGTGACGCTTTCGTCCGCGTTAACCCGCCAGGTTTACCGAATTTTTACCGTGTTGTTTTAGAGTACATCTGGTTAATTAACGACTTGAGTGGTGCATCCCTTTACAAATTACTTTTTTTTTTTTTTTTTTCTTGCTTTCCTCGCTTCTGCACTTATTTTGCAACTGCCACGCAAAACTAATTATTGATTCCATTTGGAATACATTTTTCGGGTTCAGGAACGCTCTATTCTATTTCTCCGATAAGCTCGTCATATGATTGCTACACACAGCTTTTGTCTGGCGATGCAAGCATCATTAGCGTCGGGCGTAATGAGCACGCTAATCACCAGCGGACCGCGCACCGTATGCTGAAGCACCCCAGGAGAGAAAGAAAAAAAAAAAAAAAAAAACAGAAAAAACCCACGCTGGGACACGTGACTACGAAGGGTAGAACGAACGAGTACGAGAAAATATATACGCGCGCTCCATGTCAGAGAGAGAATTGCTTTATTAGTCTCCTCTCGGCTGCTAAAGTTTTACAGGAGATTTCACGATCTCTTAGATTAGAATCCGCACTAATTGCAATTGACTCGCGAATCCCCGTTATTTGCGTCATTAATTACTTCAGCTTTAACACAGAAATAGAATAAGGGCGAATGAATAGAGAGAAAAACCAGAGAGAAACAGATATACGGCTGTACGAGGGACGGTTGTGCGGAGAAATAATGTTTTCCTAGACTCCGATTTGCTACGCGCGCACTTAGCACACCGTGCTACGAAATGCGAAAGGTGTATATATATATATATATTTTCGGAAATACGTGTGCACAAATGCGAGGCGCAGAGAGCGAATAATGATATCAACCGACGCGCCGAGCGACGACGCGTTAGATCATTGTGCAACAAATACCATTTTACTGATTTATCTGCGTCTCTTTCTCCGGGAACGGGATTGAGTGTTGCCTAATTATCGCAATTCCGCTTTACGATCGCATCTCTTTCGAGCTTTAGGATTTAATTCATTAGTCACGTTGATTAACGCATTCATGATTTCGGTAATTACGTAAATGTAAATACGCCACTATTCATTTATCCGCGCATTATTATAATTAGCTGGTATTCATAATCCTTATCGTTTATCCGGTATCACAATTATTTACTTTGAATTTTCATTGTATATTACGTGTATGTCAATTCTCATTGATTGATGTTGCAATATATCAGATATTACGTTTTATTGGTGTCTACATTGGAACGAACAACAGCGTTAAAAAGTCTACGCTGCATTTCGTGTTTTGAGAAATCAGCGCTGAATTTTAGTGGTACGGTGTTTATTCATTCATTTCCTCAATTTGAGAGAAATATTAATATCTACTGGCGCATTAAAAGAAAAATTTTGTTTAAATAAAAAAAAAAAAAAACAGTTGAAATAAGTATTTTTTTTTTATCCCGTTAAATACATTAAAAAATTATTTATATTCGAGTTTTCTTTCTTTTTTATTTTTAACCGGCGGCATATATATTTTCCGATGCAAAATTGTTTATTATCGCAGATCCAGAAGCGGCATGAGAATAACCGTGTTTTGCGAATTATTTACCTTATCAAAGTAGCTTAATTATTTTTCATAACTTTCCTCAGTTAGTTTTCCAATTAAATTTTAATAATTCATCGCAAACTAAATTAAAATCAGGCAATATTAGAAATCTCGTATTGGATTTGGCATTTTGGGGATTAACGTCGCTTCACACTCGTTTTGTTTTGCTATCTCCATGTTAAGAAGATTACCGATTCCGAGATTACGCTATATTTAACATAAAACCGTAGTAACTTGCTTCACGTTATTTTACATCGCGGTTTCGCGAAATCTGTTTAGAATCGATTTAAATCCCGGCTCTGTTCTAGCGGCGGCGGGGCCGAGCGGTGCGAAAACCGGCGGCCATTTACATTCTCAGACAACACGGTCCGTGTTGCGCAAGTATTTGCCCGGCCGTTTCGGAACATGGAACAGACACGAACAATTCCGAGCGAAGTGCCGTTTTAGCGCCGCCGAACTAGCGCCGTTTTAAACCCGCATGTTTTGTTCCCTTATTTCCCCGTTAAGCACGCGCGAGAAGCGGAGAGAGAGAGAAGAGAGAGCCGGCCGTTTGTGCGCTCTTGTAATTATCGTAATTATTATCGTAACCGAAAGTTGCCGAAGTAATACATGGAGGAAGATTCTCATTGCCCTATTGCGCGAGCAACGCGATATTTTACAGGCGCTTGGTTTATTTGTTCGACTTACTTGTTCCGGGAATCGGGAACGTTTCGAATTATTTTGCGGGCATCGCTTAAATTACATTTTTACGCGAAATAAATAATCCGCATTTCAATTTTATAAGGACAATCTATATTATCAACGGTTTGTTATTTTTTAATATATCGACGCGACGATAACGTTTTTTGATTCGAATAAATACTCAGTATTTTATTTATCATTAAATTACTATTTGTGTACCATCAATCTTTAATTAACAAGCGGACGAAGTAAGAGGAAACGAAAAATCTACAACCAAAAGAAAATAAAAAAAAGAGAATAAAAATAAAAAAATATGCTTTTATCGCTGATACGCACCCTCACGAAGAAATCTGTTAATAATAGATATAAAATAAAAAGCGGATACGTGTGAGATGGGGGAGAGAAGTGCTGAAAGTAGGAGGATGGCAACGAGAGGCTTCAGTTAACAGTCCTGTTAAACATTAACTGCCGTTCTGCAGTTTTCCCCCATAACTTCAGGTTAACTTTGATTGCAGTTAACGGCCCCCGGGGATAGTACGTTTAAGAGGAAGCTAAGGTAGGACAGAGGTTGCGCGGGAGGGTAAAATAGGTTGATGAAGGAGAGCGCGCGGGAAGGAAAGAGACTCTACGCGCGAAGGAAAGGGCGAGAGGGGAAAGGGAGAAAAGCCAAGCCCCGTCGGAGAAAGGGAGGCATCTTATAACTTCTTATAATTACTCAAGACTCGAGGGTTTAACTACTGTTTAATTTTATTCGGCAATTAACCCGCGCTTTATCGACGCTCGAAACACCTCGCGCCGTCGTTTCGTACGGCCGTCAGCGATCGTTTTATCGTCCGCCGCGCGCGAAGTGTCCGGCATTGTTTCACGCGTCGAATCCCGAGAACGCGCCGATTGAAATTTTCGCGAGGAACGAACGTTGCCGTTAAATGCGCTAAAATCGAAAAACTCGCGGACTGGCGCAAAAGCGCGCGGTATTTCCGAAGCAGACGTTGTCTGACAAGCCAAACACCGATCGGCGATATGATATACGGTTGTTTTATTTAATGCTATTAATTTCTGCGGTCCCCTCCCCTCTTTTCCGATGTTCGATGCTCGCAACAGCGGATTCGCGTATACGTTACAAACGGCATAGTTGAATAGCTGGAATCGCATTTCCGCCAAATAGCTATTTCTGCCCCCTTCCCGTCTCTCCCGCGAGAGCGCCGCTTCGGCTGAATTCGAAGGAACACACCTACCCCGTTGAAATTGCAATCGTCGCGGTGGGCTGTAAATTAAAAGGCAGACAACGAGCATTTGCAGCTGACAAGTAATGAGGCGTATAATGATTTTATCGGGCAATTGCCGGTGTTTCATGTTGCAATGCCGATTGGACGAGAATAATGGTTCGTCCGCATGAGGCATTCGATCGTTGATTGCCCATTCGGCCCGTCTGGCCCGGATGCTCGCTGCGTTTGACCGCCCCCGACATCGTTTTTCCCCAACCCTTCGGAAAGGTATATAACTGCGAGCCATAGTTACGTCCCGCGCTAAAATTCTGTTACATAATCTCCGTCCCGCCGACACGTCGCGAAATTTCTCTATTCATTTTGCATCGATCCGCTCGTAACAATTTTAAAGAAAGCTCGACTTCAAAACCCGAAAGAAATATCTTTTTTTTTTATATCGCAGATTGCCGCGGATTTTATTTCGGATCTTATTGTATTTATGAGAATTACCGTTCGTTAGAAAGTTGATATAAGTAAGTTAGTAAGGCTGGTAATTTAATCGCATCAATAATTGTTGGATTAACGGTAATTACGAATGTAGATAGAACGAGGCGAGAATTAAATTGTTCAAATCCCTCTTCCTCCCCCTCCCTTGCTTCCCACCCCGTACCCCGCGCGCGCCCGCAATCAGACGCCTTTCTTGCGGCTCGACTCCGCGTCAAATTTTACACGCGCTCGTCGCGGATTTGCATATTCGTCGAAAGTAATCCACTCGAATTAATCTAATTAGTCGGAAATCGCAATGGCCGTAGACGCGGAAGAGAGGACGAGGGAAATATAGTTGCCGAGAGGAATGAGCGAGGCCACTCTGCATATACAGAGCGAGAGGATAGAGCGAGCCGTCGCTGGCATGTTGGATTCGCTTCTGGTGAAATTTGTTTATGCAAATAATTCGCTACAGCTATGTAGAACCCGTTGGCCGTGCCCCGCCTCTCTCCTTTTCCTACCGACTCTCCGTCCCTCGTTCGTATTTCAAGTAGCGCTGCCGCGCGCTAGAGCTGGACTTCTCTTCCACCTCGTACCGATTGCGTCGAAATTGACGACATTATTTCGAAACGATCATCCCGAAAGCGTAGGGACACGTCACTCCGCGCGGTGCCACTTTTGAAAATACGACGCACGGAATTGGATTCGATATTTTACAAAAGCTAATATTATTTCGCGCAACGTGAGGACGACGGGACAAATACGTCTTACGGGGGTGGCGTATAACTTTCTTCCGTTTTCCGGACGCGAGGCTACGCGGAATGAAGCATCGCTACGCCAGGCGCGATGCCAAGCCCAAGAACGTTAAACTTGGAATAATTGATGCCGATATATCTCGACGTACTAACAGTTGATACGATGCGTTGTCATTTTTTTTATTTTTTCTTTTTTATATTATTTTCTGTAACGCCTGTTTGTACGATGCATAAAGCAAACATAAAGGCGCCGTGAAACTAAAAATATTTCAAGTCACATACTTCTCGCCGGATATTTAATTTTCTTCAACATTTATTTTATATAAACTAAAAGAAACTATCAGGGCGCTACGCGCGCGCTATTTTCTAAGAGACCGCAACTGTAAACTACGAAAAAAAAGTCATGCGACTTACCAATCTGCATGAGCTTCAGCGGAGTTGTAGAGTTCTGCCGGTGACTGTAACATAAAATAAAACATATGTAGACATGAATTTAAATTAATGTAAAGATAAAATTTTATTTTTATAAAGATTTTCTAAAAAAAAAAAAATTTATATTTACCTAAAAGTTGCTCCGCCGATGCAGGATGCCCGTCCCGGGCCTGCTCCTCCTCTCAGATGGGACGTGTCGAGTCATCCTTCCGCGCACAAGTCACTCGCGAACGCGACCGGGTGAAGTTACAATCGCAAGCACAAAGTATTTAATACTGATTCGCACGATGAGGTACGGCACTCCCGTTTATCAAATTCGCGTAACAAATCACACGCCCGATTACTTAAACGAATTCGCGAGAACGCCCGACGAACCGGCTGCGGTTTGTATAATTATTACTATCGGCGGTAACGACACTCGTAGACGGCAGTGGATGCAGCTGCGTCGATCTGAAACAAAAAAAAAAAAATATATATATATATAATTTAATTATAGAGATGCTACAAGTATTCAGTCTTTAAAAAAAATGCACGCGTTTCTAAACGGTATATTAAATAAATAATTAAAAATAAACTTTTCCATTACGATAAGCTATTAGTTATGTGTTTCAATAAAGTGATTCTTACCTCCGGAGTAGCTCCGTCAATGCACGATGCCTTTCCGAGGCCTTCTCCTCCTCTCAGACCTCCCGTCAGAGTGGCTAGTTTCCTCACAGATCGTCTGGACCTCGTCCTCGCACTGGATATCTGCAAACAAAAAACCCGGATAATTAATTAAAACTGCGCGAGTCTACGCAACACTTCTGAAATGAAAAGATTACTTTGGAGAGACGAACGCGTAAGGAAATAACTTACTTTAAGGAAAGGAGACGCATTCGCACGTGCTCTCCTCACACGGAGGATCGAGAGAAGATAGTTCTAACGCCGGGAGGTTTTCGTTGTACGCAAATACATATCACGTTAGGCACAGAGACGCGGTTGCTGTGTAATGCGTACATGTGCTCGCGCGACTGCTGGAGAAGGACAGAGCGGGAGTGGGAGTAGTGGAGGGAATATACCTAGCGCGCAGCACGTAAGCTCGCGCTCGCCTCACCCCCTTTTTCCCCCGCGGCTACCTGTCCGTCACTTTCGTTCGATTTAATTGTAATATAAGAAACTGGCTACGATTTTTTTTATTTATAAAGATAAGCTTTTCTTTTTTTTTTTGCGTTATCTGTTACGGAAGTTAATATTTTCGTTCTTTGACGTTTTGATTTCATTACCGAATCAATTTTATATTCTTTGATTGAGTTTTAGTTTTGACACGAATCGGCGCGGCGTGAAAGTGCTTTCGCACCCTTCGAGATCCAAATGTATGTAACTTCTCCGCGCCTGCGGGAGAATATCGCGGGTACGGAAAACGGCTTCTAGATTACGAGTTTATCTAAATGGCCCAAGAAGGCAATACACGCTCTAAAGTAACGCCCAGATTATAGAGCGAATACCACCATGACGGAGCTATGGAACGCTAGTTCGAGAATGTTTATGGTTTTGTGACAGAAAGAATTATGTTCTTGAAATAAATGCAGAATAATTTCTAAAGGTTTCCTTGTAACTCTTCTTTTTACTATTAAAAAAAGAAACAAAAAAAAAAACGATGCAAGATATTTCAAACTTACGAACTTTAAGCGTTGTCATAAAATTAAGAAAACCAAATAAATAAAATAATGTATTTGCAGAAATTATAATTGTAGTTCTCTTCTCTCCAACTTAAAATACGCGCTAATTAGAAAGTTCTTCATAATTTATCCCAAGAAAATCAAATATATGTACCTATATCAACGTGTATAAATATAACGAAGGAATATTCGCGAGTTAACTTTTAATAAGTATGTTCCGAGCAGAATCAGTTTCTGTGGAGAATTTAGATAAGAAGATTTTAATGATAAATAGTAAGGAATTCCGAGGAAATACTATGTCAACGTTTTTTAGTGTTGGAAACTCGCGATAAACTCGCCGGGAAATACATGGTTTCGAGATATATCTTATATTTTCCGACAAGAGACTGCACACGAGTTTGCGTTCGAGAGACGAGATCACCCTCGGCAAGCAAGTGTTTTCATTCGGAATGTAGCAACGTTCGTTGATCGAAATCGAAGCCACCGCTGGAAGATGAGGTTAAAATCCAATAGTCCAGCGCAGCCCTCGGGGGCCGATAAAGGTGACGGGGATGCAAGGGGCTTCAACGTGGGACGGCACCCTTCGAATTACGAGCGGATGACGAAATTTTGATTTTCTTGGCCGACGATGCCCTCTCGCTCCTCTCCACGTTCCGTTTTCGTTTATTTGATTTTAAACCACGACGCGGCGACCCTTGCGACCCTACCCGCCGACTATTTCATCGCAACTCCTTCCTCCAATTTCGCGCGAAGGGTCGGCGCGCTTCTCTACGAAAATCTCTCGCTTCTTCCGCCGTCTTCTTTCGCGCCGTTACTTTCCGGTCTTTTGGCGCGACTGTAATGCCGAAGAATTTTCCCACAAAAGATTTAACAAACAGGATAATAAAAATTTTTATGCTCAACTTTTACGATTACGTGATAAAACTTGTGGTTTTAAACGCGCCTGGATATAAGATATTTATTAATATCTTAAGAAAAAATTAATGGAACACGGTAACATTATCCGTTGGCGAATATAAATTCCAAAATATTAATCTCGGCTTTATCACGGAAAATTCATTTTTGGGTAAAAGTGAAAAAGTTTTGATAATAACTTTTTTTTTATAAACATCTCGTGAAAATATTCTGCCACCGTGGTGACATTATTAATAATGATTTTTCTTGCTACGTGAAATAAACATTATTTAATTTGGCTGACGTATGTTAAGATATATGGGACGGGATGCAGCCTGCAATTTTGTCACTCGGGATCTGGAGGCTTCTGATGGCAAAATCCTTTGAGTACGAACCCGCAGCAGGATCTTCTTAAGATTAGTTGTTGGGTGGGTTAAGTTTCAGACTGCAAACAAAGCAGTCCTCCGTACTTATCGCCGCTTGGAGTGTTTTACTTGTCGAGCGTAAATAACTCTCGGCAGAGAAAGAGAAAGAGAGAGAGAGAGAGAGAACAGAGAACGGAAAAAAAAGAGCAATAGAAAATTTGCGCGAGTTCCGCAAGCAGAAATATGTAAATTGTATTTCAATAAAATATGATAATTTTTTTTTTACGATGCGTAACTTTATAATTAAAATAATTAAAAGTCACGAGCTGAACGTTGAAAGTTGCATTATATTTATCTCGCGCATTAGAGAGAAATATAAAAATCTAATTTTTTTTCTGTAATTGTTTTTACGTAATTATTATTATTATTTTTTTTTTAACAAATCGAGAACGTACTTACGCGTATTAATTTTTAATTTAGCAATAAAAGTATATAATTTCCTTAATAAAAGAATTACTTTTTATTTTTTTATATCTTGCCAACAAAGTTCTAACGCAGTTAAAGGTAAATGTTAAAGTTTTACTGTTCAGTAGTTTGAAAATGAACAAGCGATAACTACTTCTCCTATTTACTTATGCTTTATAGCTCTATGATTTTTCCGCAAGGATGCTTTGTCGCCGCGTGTCCGGCCGCTTCCGGTACGCTTGAATCCGGAAGCAAGATGACCGGCGCCGAAGTAACTGCGATGAAATATTAGCGAAAAAGCTGGTGCCAAGACGAGAAGGATAGGGATACTGGGCCCCCGGGAAATTTCGGAAAATCTTTCTCGCCCCTTCCTCTAATTCTCGGCGGTAGCAATATCAGTCGTGGCTCGACGCTTTGGACATACTTCGGTTCCGCGAAAAGTGTGCACTTTTCGTGCTCGCAGGCCCTGCATTCATCTTGGCACCTCGTGCCTCACCGCGCGGAATGCATACGGCGGCGATAACGGTGAAAACTTTATGAAGAGCGAATAAGAGGAGCAGAGAAAGATCTGTATTTCTTATCAAGATAGGCCGTTCTTAAAAACTAGCAGTTATATCAGAGACAAAAAGGTAGGCAGGTTACCTCCGTCGCGATCGCGCGGCTGTTAATTCTGAAATAAATCTAAGAACTGCCACGCTGAAGTTAAAAATATATCGAAACGAGAGTCGTTTCAAACTACGTTAGTAGACCTCGCGAGAGTTGATTCGCAGACAGAATGCGGCGAAAAGGTCGGCGGAGCTGCATTCCCCGTTGCTAAGCCATGCATTTTTAAAAGATCATATGTTTCGGTTAGACCACGCCAAGGGTACATTTCACGGACACGTTGGCGTGCCCCATTAATGCCCGCCATGGAACAAACGCCACCCTGCCCGACCCACGATGTTTCTAAATAAATATTTCACGGAAAGTAGAACTTATGTTCCAGCGGTGCAATTGGCGTGTGTGCACAATGCATGATATACGATTAAATAAGAAAGTGTAAAATACGAAGGTCAGAATGGCGCAACCGCGACGTACGGACGGTCCTCCATTTGAACGAGCCTGAAAATCATTGACTTACTAATCGAAGCTTAATTTCAACACGCTGAAGCGGCGGGATTATCAAATCGAAGAATTAGCATGTCTGCAACCAAAGGGGAAATAAGTTTCGGGCTGTTATAAAATCATTAAAGGAAATCGTTAAACGCCGCGACGTGGCGAGTCGAGAAACATCGGCCGGAGCTGATTAACTTCTTCATGAAGAAGCAAACGCGTCGCGATTATAACGCTTCGAAAGCCCGCAATAATGGAGATTCATGGATCGTGGAATGGCGACTACGCATCGCCAATGCGGTGGATAAGCTCTGCGGAAAATCCGACGTTTATTTAGCTTCGACCTTCTCGCCGATAAATAATTCTACGTTCCGCGAATCCTATTTCTCTCTCTTTCTCTCCTACCTGTTTCACTCCCTCGCTTTCTATTCCTCTATCATCCCCGTTGCCCAGCGGATGAATCGAGCGGACTCACGCGAGCGCTTCTTCGCTTATCAAACGAGTGTCCATTATTCACTCGTTTACGAAACCCGGCCTGGTTTTACAATACTTATCGTGCAGGAGTTTATGCACGTACGTTCGATCGACGGAACGACTGATCGTATAAGCAAGTGCGGCCCCACGGTCGTTGTTTTTCGGAAAATGATCCGCTCGTGCGCTGCCGATCGTTGCTCTCGTATATTCCCTTATCATTTTTCACGTAATATTTTTCTTATTCTCATTCTCGTCGTTTGAAAGTGAATAGGATAGAATAGAGTCTCCTTTGTATCTCGAGAAGATAAATTAAACCGCGCGCGCGTTGCAATTTAAATTAAAAGTGTTAGAGAAATTATATTCTAGTATTATTATTTTAATTACAAATGAAAATTATTATCGTCATGAAATACGATATTTATAGTTTCTATACATTATTTTTATTTTTAAACTTTGTTGTGATTTAAAAATATATAGAAGAAAAATGAAGCAAAGAATGCGAAATAAAATTTTAAAAATCTCTACGTGACGTACCTAAATAAAAAAAAAAAAATAATAATAAAAAGAAAATAAAAAACCGAAAAGACCATAGAGTATCGCAGTCTCGCGGAGAAAAGTTGCACAATAGCGGCCTGAGTAGTCCTAACGAATGCGCGAGACGTTCTCTTTCAAGAATCCGATTTTCAAGGATCGAAGTCGGGGATGCAGCCGCGTTCTTTTGACGCCCTTCGCAGCGGGCGTAGTTGGGAAAGTCGGCTCGACGGTCCCGAGGGAGCCTAGTTCGATTTTCATTCCGAGTGAAGAAGACTACAATTCGCCGGCGGCCACGTTTTTCAATCTCTTCCGTGAGAGGCCGGCCGTCGTCGCTCGTCCGAGGGAACGTCGCCAACTTCGGCGTCTCGTAGGTAGGAGCTGCACTCACTCGCTCCTTCTCCCTCGAGGGAGAACGTTCGCGGCGGCCGAGGTGGAGTCGCGAAAGCGTATCTCGACATGCGGGAGCCGTTCCTGCACGGCGACAGAGGATGAAAAGCGAGCGCCGCGCGCATCGACTTTGGTCTCTATCGGACCAGCTGCTGATTCAATATTCGTTTCTGCGCGGCATAACTTTCCATTTGCATGCGTCTTGCCCGACTCCTAGCCAACCCTCCGCGCTTTTCGCAAACCCGCCCTCCTACCCCTTTTTGCCTGTAACCGCCTTTTCGACAAGCCAGCTATCCTATCCCACTCGCTTCCCAGGGCGCGAGCCAGTAAATGTCGACATGTGTTGCATAATATCGAGATATTTTGATACCCCCGCGCCAACGGGCTCGAGTCTCGACGATATTGTGGTATATTAAATCGAGAGAGAGAGCGCGCTAAAGCGCTCTCGGCTCCCCGGATCCCGAGGAGGAAAAGCGAGGGACTCGGTTTGCTCGCGTGTGCCCGTCCACTCGATCACCGTTCGCCTTCATCGGGAATTGGATTCGATTTTTGTGCGAAAATAAAGATGAATGGTATGCCCGAGTTGCCGCGAACGATGTTTGCGCTCGATATCGAACGTGGATTTCGATGCAATCGGTTAAATATGCAGGATTATTTAATTTCCACCGGTCAACATGCGAAATCTGCAGAATAGAACTCGACGTATTTAGCGAATAATAATCCCTTGCTTATTATTTATTTATTTTTACGTTATTAAATTACCATTTAAAATAAAAAGTTTTAAGACTTTTAGTATTTTATTTTACTTGATGGTTTTATATATGTATATATTTTTTTTTTTTTAATACGAAAAAGTTATGTAAAATTGTAGAGGATTATTGTACGTACAAAAATAAAAGTACAATCGATTAGCGCATCAGCTTCCTATGAATTTTGTAACGCTTTTTAATGCAAAAATTATTCATTTATCAAAACAAGGGTACTTTTTATTTATATTTTATAGTTTAATAATTGTTGACGGATTTAATATAATTTTAATACTCCATTTTAAATATCTCATTTGTGTTAAAGAATATTAAAAAATATAAAAAAAAGAAAAAAAAACGAAATTAATTCTTTAACAATAAAAAAAAAATTTAAAGTTACTAAAAGCAGGTTTATAAAATTTAATGAGATAGATTTACATAATTATCTATATTTATAGCAAGGAATCGTATTATCGCGTGCTTGTTTCCTACGATAGTTTGATTCGTTTATAGATTCTTCTCTCTTTGAGACATTCCGCGCGATGCAAAATCAGCGCAATCTCTTTGAACAAAGACGAGTCGGCGAAGAAGGCTGATGCTATTTGTATATCAAACGAGTTTTTGTTCGGAGTCGATACGTAACTTCGTTCGCCTTGCGGAGCGCGCACTTCCGTTTCTCCGTGGGGTGAGCCCCATCTTCCGCTAGAAAGTTCCAATAAATTCTAACAGAAGTGTTGACGACGCCGTCGGCGCATCCGGCGGCGCACAGTTTTCGCAACGAATATTAACGGGAGACGCGTGTGGGACATTTGTTTTTTTTTTTTTTTTTAAATTTTTTCAACTTAATAATTGCAATAAAAATTAAATATATATGAATTTCAAGTAATCACATTTTTTTTTCCATCATAATTATACGGAACCCATTTCTGGAATATATTCTAAGTATAGAGAAATGATTACGTTCGCGAGATGAGGGCAATGTACGATCGCGGCGGCGATTATGCTATCGCGACTTAATTCGAAAAGTTTGATGCGGGCACGGGCGCTGTCGTGAGAGTATGGAAGAGTGACGGTGGTTAGCCGCAGACAAGTCCAATTTGCGATTTTGCAATTCCAATTGCCTTGACTATGCAGATGTGGAGCTCGCGAGTTCTCCTTCATCGTTCGCCGACTCTCGCGGCTCATCCTTCCCGCAAATCCTGACCCTTTAACGTGACGAGACACCATCCACCCACGTGCGCGAAACTCCTTTGTGAGAATCCGTCTCCGCGATTTTAATGTACGTCCGACAGACTGCTGGAAAGCACATTTCCGTACCTCCGGCAATAGACTGCAATCGGCAAAATGCGACAGCGACGGAAAACGGACCGAGTTGAGGCTCGGGCACACAATGTCGGTGAAAAAAATTTCTGGCGAAAATATAATTGTTGCAGCTAACAAAAGTTTATAAATATTACTCTAATGACTGAGTGATTTAATTGAAAATGACTTCTTATTATAAATATATTAAGAATATATCTTTTTGAAGAATTAATTTAGTATAAAAATGCGCAATGAGAAAATACCGTATTTATATTAAATGTACATATTTTGCTCTTTCTTTCACAACTGTGTGTCAGAGGGTCAGAAACGCGCCGGACACGAATTAACGTCGGCGAAATTAAGAACGCAGCGCGTGATGTTGGATTCAGTTAGGTGGGTTATAAATTGCAAGTGCCCGCGAGCACCAAAGTCCTGCCGGAGGAGAGGGCGGAGAAAAGTTTTCCGCTGGCTCTCGCTGGTAACTCGAAACTCGCGGGGCCGGAAAACGGAAAAGAGCATCCTCGTACATCAGCCTCCCTCACGGCCCAAGGCTCGCTTTTTCCCTGATTAAGGTGATGCGAAGAGTTCACGAAACGCGAACAGCGGCGCGTTTCGCGGAGTTTTGCTTACAGTCAGTTGCGATGCATCTGAAATTTCGCAAGGGCCTTCGCAACGGAGTTTCGACTGTATTTCCGGAGATAGCCAATATTATTTTTACCTCGCGTTAACAACGCGACTTACTTGATTTTCACAAGCCACTAAATTTCCGATAATTTACTTAAAAAAAAATATATATATAAAAATAAAACCATTTTTTTTATTAACGATGCACGACTGTAAAGCCACGCGTTGTTGCTAGACGTTGCTATACGCATTAAATCTTCGACCGTGCAGTTCCCAAAAACACGGAGACATCGCAGTGAATTTCTAACGATTTTTCATTTCGCGCGCAAAAGGAGCGCAAAAAGCGGCACGGCAGTCTGAATACGTACCCAAGTGGAATTTAACTCGGTGGTCGTTACGCGTATAAAATAATACTAAACGATTCTTTAATACATTCGTTGGACGAATACATTAATAAGATTTACGGCGCTGTCGTTGTACGTCATTTTGGTTCGCGGTCTTATAAATAACTTCAACTTCCCATCGCATGCATTATAATATATTATGCGAGCGAGAGCGGCGCGGAGCCGCGCGCGGTTCTTCCCCCGGCCAGTTTTTACGCCATAATCACGCAGTTAAGGAGATAAATATGACGTCAGTGGCAGAAGCTAGCAATGTGGTGCGCACATTAGGAAAAAGTATATCTTTTGCGCCCACTGTTTGCTCGGCGGCTGTGAGTTTAGCCGCGGTAGAAAGTACAAATAATAACTGCAAAAAGTAGGAAGACGAAAATGTATTAAAAGGATGTCGGAGCAAAAAGTAATTCATGGAAGCGTATTAAAAGGATTAAATATACACTCACATTAATTATGTTAATTGCAAGAATATATACCGTAGCCGAGTTGTCGGACTACATTCAGTAACGAGAACTTTGATTCCATTGCTACAACTTTTTTCGTGCTTCTTTTTTTTTACGCGATACGCGACGAGATGAGAAATAATTCACAAAGCGTCTAAAATCGCTAACAAACGCAAAGTCGCCGTTTAAAAAAATGACTGTAGGTATCGTTAAATCTTTATAACGACGAGATTTAAGCGGTATTCGTTCCGGTTAAAACGAATGAAGCGTAAACAGGGATAAGAGTCCTGAGGGGTTATTAGAAGCTGACCTACTCATCTGTCCTTCGTGCATTAAAGTCTTACGCAAATTGGATCGGTTTTTCTCGCTTCCGTTCCTCGAATTTTTCTTCCGACTTTTTCGCCGAGATTCGCTACCAAAACCCTCCCGCCGTTTTTTCGGAGATCCTTCGGCCCTTTTCTTTTCGACGAGCACTCGACCGCGGGGGGAACGAGTTTCCCTATGGGGGGCACTTGCCGCAGAGGCGAAGGATGAAAAACACGATCCATAATCGTTCGCGACACGAGCACGGTTACGATGCAACCGAGAAGGGGAGGGACCTCTAATCGGGTTTAGTTTATCTCGTGGAGACACGCGCTGTACAAGTATTAGATACCTGCATCCGTTCCCATCGCGCGCCCACCCATCCACCCAGCGCTTCCACCGCAGACCGCCCGTCGCCCCGCCATCCCGGCCATCTTGGCTCATCATCTTCTGGAAGCAGTTGGATAGGTCGGTGAGCTAGGTGAAGCTCCGCTCTCTCCGGGTAGCTAACTCATAACTACGTCACATCCTGCAGGTAATTGAAAACGTTATCTCGCACCCGGCCGCCCTCGTTCTCTCTCTCCTATCCTGCCAGTCGGGTGCACCCCGCCGCGCCGCGCCGCGCGCGGCGGCGGCGGCGGCTTGCGGGGTGCTACTCACCCCCGTGCCCAGAACCGGCTGGTAATTAACACTCCACCTCTTTCCCTTCCCGCCCGGGTAACTCCTGGAAAACTAGTAGGAAAACTCGCGATAGCGCTCTCCGTCTGCTCTCCCACGTGCGCTCGCACCCATCTCCCTTTCTCTTTATCTCTCCATCTCTCTATCTCCCTCTCGTCTCCAATCTCTTCTACCTCCAACCCACTCGTTCCATCAACCCACCGCGCCTCTCGGTTAGCTGACACATAATTCGTAACCGCGAATTGTATTCAGCAGAAAATGGACTTAGCGTCGCATCATCTCTTTTCCGCGCACTCACGAGCGCCACGTATTTATGAAGAGAACGAGAAAACTCGTGGAATAAATGAAACGAGTGGTTTATCCACGATAGACGGATCGCCCTTTTCTTGAATGTCCGAAGCGATTTATGTTAATTGGAGGGCCGTAGTTTAAATATCGGCTACATATTTAATACGCGCGTCATTTTCCGTTGAATAAGACGTATCGCAAATTAATTTAAAATTAATACTTGTTGAAAAATTTTCAGAACTAATTTTAATAAAGAAGGATCTCTCATATTTTACAATTTAATGCAATTATTTTCCTAAATGATGTACTACACGAGCTAAATTTTATTAAGCAAATTAGCGCAATTAATAATAATATTAATATGATTTTAATTTAGAATCATTTTTTAATTTCAATTTTAATTTTAATCTTACATCGTGCAATTTGTGCGATTAAGAAAAACACGAAAAAAAAAAAAAAAGAAAGAAAAAAAAAAAAAAAGAAAATGTAATAGCTCTAATAATTTTGATACGTACGGAAAAGAAATCGGAAATAACATATACACGGGTATGTTTTTGACATGGAGAAATGATCGATACTGAAATCAGCGGCGGCAACGGTGACGGCGAGGGAGAGAAGAGAACTATTATCATAAAACATGTACAATATGTGTGGGAGGAATGTCACGGGACGCGATGCGTGTCGATGATGCGTGGGAGTTTCTCGTCTTCGGTCTCGCTAAGACAGGCACGACAAAGGAAGAGAAGGATGACACGCGGGGGATCGATTCTCCCGCCGTCTACTTCTGTCCTAGACAGTGACGAATGGAGGCCGGCTTTCAGCAAACTCTCTCGCAGCGAAGTACCCTTCTCCTTTCTTACGTACTTTTAGACGACGTCCGACGTCGTTCCATTAATTAATGGCGAATTAGAATCGCCGCGCGAAAGAGCAGGACGGAACAAAGAGCCGACGCATTGGCGAGTTCGCAGCGATGTAAAGTATTAATGTAAATGCGAGTAAACGGGGCAGGGAGGGTAATATAAAATAAAATTACGACGTAATTGAAAAATGATTGCGCCTCTTCGAGCGGATTCGGGGACAGTTTCTAACAACGGTTGTACGAACAACGCTCATTAACCCTTACGACAAAAGTTTGAAAATCGCGATCCTTCATTCCGTTGAAACTTTTTCTGTACAGGCATCGGTCGAAATGATAATTAAAGCTGTTGAATGAAGTTCAGAAATAGATTACCAATGAAATTCAACGTCTGAGGCCTTCGTGCCGCGTTTCGGAACACGCTCGAGAATACTCGCTGGCGGTATACGACGCACCGCCGTCGACATTTGACATCGCCGATATCGGCATAAGCGATATCTCACGCGGCATTATAATTTTCCGCCGAGGCCTCTTGCCAAACCGATCTCGCTGTTTGCCGACGCGCATGAGGGACGGGACGATAATTCACGTCATGGCTTCTTAGCCTCTCCATGTCTCGGTGGTTTCGCCACTTGACTGTGAATAGCGAGAAGGTGGAGATAGAGTAAAGACGAGATGGATAGATAGAGAACGAGAGAGCAAACCGGAAGCCTACTGGCTCCGTTCGCGGGCACCATTCATCAAAAGTGTCCACCCTGTCGTCATCTCTTCTCTTTCTTCTCCCCGGCCTCCTCTCTGGCCTTCAATCCGTGTGACGGTAGTCACTTCTGTTGGCATCCTCGTAGGGCACACAGACCGCCACCTCCGCCGTCACCTCCACCTAGCACCTCTCCGAAATGCCATTCCCATTGATTAATCGAAGCGAGGCATGTCGGGACTCGGCAACACCCTCCATTTCCTCCCTTATCCCCGTTAACCACTACTAATACTACCGACGACGTCGTCGACTACGACGACTACGACGACGACGACGATGACGGAGACAGGCTGCTCGCTAGTGCTCGCCATCACGCTCGCTCGTCACCCCATCAGCCCCAATAGAGGTAGAGGGTGCCATGATTTACCCTTGTACACGTCGGAGCTTCGATAGCACGATATCGACTGCCTCTTAGGGGGGACCCCAACACCCCTGGGGGCCGATATCGTCGCTACTGTTTCGTCAATCTCGCATATTCTGATTGCGTGGCTCTCGTTTCGATCAATCTATTTTAATATGCGCATTTAAATAGAGGGGTATCTTTCCCGTACTAATTGTGCGCTCGATAAGTCGGAAATAATTTGCCTTTCCCTTTTTTTTCTTTTTTCCCTTTTTTTTTTTAGAATAAAATTACCGTACGTTGTGCGGTTTATGCACGGCCATAAAGTCATGCGAATTAAAATTAACTAAGTTTAGCTCGGTCAGATCCAAGTTTCGAAGTCGACCATTCACCGTTCTTCGCGAGCATAAATGTCGTGCTTCGCGGATAATGTGTGATCTACGCCACGACAAACGCCGAAAACGTTCTTTCTCGATGGTACTTCGAAGTTTGCAAACGAAGTTGGCGGTTTATTTATCGCCTCGTAAAAGTAAATTTTCCATGCTACCACTACAACGCGTACGCCAGTATAATTTTCGCGCTGCTCTCTGCCGAGTTTCGCCGGCACTTGAAAATATCTCGTCTGGCAGGCCAAAAAGGAAATACACGGTTTTCAAATTGAAAATAAAATGTGCAGGAGAATTCCGACAATCGGCAGTTGAAGAAAATTAAAAAACGTTATTGGACGCAATTATTGTTTTTCCATTAACATGTTAAAGAGATTTGCGAAGGATCAGCATAATATAATTAAAAGAGAAATCAACTATCGTGGCCATTTTGTTATTACGGAAAATAATAACCTCGGCACGGGTACTCCAAAATATATTAGAGACATTTTATAAATTGTATTTAAAATTAAGAAATAATCTTCTTTCCTTGCGCGGACGGGTGAATAAAAATCAGGTGGAAGTCAACATTTATTAACGCATTAACGTTATCATTGAAACACGCGGAGTAATTTGTGACGGCCGTGCATTCCAAATTTATTCGCGGTCCGTTCGTTAAGTTTCCGCGTGGAACACGTGGACATCATTCTGCGGAAATTTTATTTCAAACACGAAGTAGAATCACGTGCCTTTTTTTCCGCTTGATTTATAGACCAATCCATAATCTTGGCGTTCCTACCATGAATGATGCATCGCGTGGCATACGTCGAAATATCCGAGAAGTGCATCAGGCTACCTCGGGTACTTAAAAAAAAAAAAAAATTAAAAAAAAAGAGACGTATTTCTCCACGTATTTTTCGTATAATTTTTTTTCTTTCGACCGACGCGCTAATATCGCAACCTCGCGATCGACGGCGTTTCGAATTCTTATCTAGCGACGTTCGTTTTCTAATCTTCTATCGTCATCGGGTCGCAGCGAAACTTGCCATTTCTGCCGAACGTTTTGCCCGCCAATGTAAGGGAAATGCCGCGGGAAGCCCCAAGACAGTTGTCACCGGCTCGCAGAAGGCTCGTAGGAATATTCTACTAGTTCGGAACTTGTGTGTCACAAGCTGACCAACAATGCGGTGGACGGGGGTGAGAAGTAAAGCGGCGTGCGCGGACCGCCGGGCGACGGGCTAGCCCGCATAATGATTGAATTCCAGCGTGGCGCCTTCCGCGTATTTACTGGATGCACGGAATTTCGACGGGGCGCGAAGGAATTCCTTGCCGCGAGGGACAGTTTCGTTTCACGGCCCCCTTGGGGAGCTTTGATTCCCTCAGTTACCGACGCGACGCCGTCTTTCATCCCTGGCGCGCCGTGAGGAATTTATTCGGATTACTTTATCGCTGCTTTATTATCGTCAACGTTTAAAGGAAGCGGCCCGTTAACGCAGACGGCGAATCGATGCCGGCCGTGGAAGCCGGCGAATATTTTATATTCGAGGCCGAGGGATAATGAAACTGAAGAAAATAAAGGGAAAAAATTGCACGGCAATTTTGCCGTCGTTTGTTTTTAATTATTGCTATTTATCTGCATTACCGCATTCATTTTCGTTCAAACATAATTATTTATTAATGTATTTTCTCTAGTTATTTTTCATTTTCTTTTAATGGATTTAAATTGCATCATTGTCGTCATTGCTAAGCGTTGCTAATCTTCCTTTCGCGTGTTTAATTTGTGAATTTTATTTAAAAAAAAAAAAAAAAAAAAAAAAAAAAGAACGAAGGAAAAAAAACATCGACAGAAAATTAAATTTAGCGTTAAATTACGCAATACGTTGACAACTTCCCGTAAAGTTCGTAAATTAAATAAAAATAGATACGAATCTATGAGACCTGATTCGCGCAATATATAACATGAATTATTTATACGAAGTAGAAAGATAAATTGGTATTGCGATTGAAGTTTATTTAAATTTTTAACGCGGGGAGCTTTCCGCGCAAGATACTGTTGATCTTAACGTGCCATCTTTTAAATAATCTAAGAGACAAAGCGTTTCACCGCGACCATTTTCCTTCGACAGCGGGACTCGGTATCGAATTTCGGCTTTGCCGCTGCATATAGCAGGCTTAGTCGTCACTCTGTGGAATTAGATGCCGCGAAATACCCGTAATATTCCCGTTTTTTCCAACCAGTCGAAGTAAGCTCGCGGCCACCGTCACTCAAAAGTAGTAACGAGCGCCTCTTTGGAAATTCTCAATTCTCTTTGAGAAATCCGATATTGTCTTGGACATTCGACGGGAATTGTCGAAATTTGACGAATGTTTTTTACACCGGCCCGGATATTGATCCCTGCCACTCGGCGAAGCGCCGAGCTGTACGAATTATATTTATTGGCTTATTTTTATTTGCGCCGAGGAAGTACGGGGCTTGTACGGACGGTATCGCGCTGACGGAAAACGAGAAGACGTGTGTCGGCGAACAATGGAAAAATGCCGTATTCGCGCGCGAGTAAATTTTCCACGTGGCCGTGATTTTACTTCCGGCGGACACGCCAATCGCGTGATCGCGTGCACGGCTGGCGGCACGTGATGACGAAGTAAATGGCGCGATATTTACAGACGCAAGCAGAGGGGAAGAATATCGCGTCGTACGGCGAACTACCCTCGGGGGGATTGCATTGCCCCCTCGACGCACCCGTCATCAACGTTCCTCGACTGATGACGTTGTTAAAGGTGGAGTACACAAGCGAACTTTGCTGTTACATCACGCTCGGCTATAGCATCGCGAATAATCGAATTTATTAACGAACAATGCAATTTACGCTCTCGTATTTTATCGATATTTTAATGGTATCTCGAAGCTGTATAATCTAGCGAATCTGGATTTTAAAAACGGAAGAAAATTGATAACAAAGGTCGAGGGTTCCGGGATTCTAAAGTATATGGATTTATTGGATTGTTTCTTCAAGCATTCTACCGTGATATACGTTGCAGAAAGGCACTACAATTAAACAAGGTTGCCTTTCTTATGGATGATACTCCAAGCTTCCTCTTCTAACGAGGCAGCGGAACAACGTCTGTGACGAGAACAATGACGATGACGATGACGATACCGCCGGCGTGCATTCTCCAGAGGCTTGTTAGCGCGCCGCGACATGCCCGGCGTGTGTCTCGCGGCATCTTATTTAATTAGACGCCTTTCGACGACATTGTTAGGCATAGGGCATCACCGTGTCGCTTGCCTTGTACGTGTTCAAGTTGGACTACGGCCAGCGAGCCGCTCGAAATTACGTTTCTCTTCAAGACCCCTCCGCTTCCCGCTCTTCTCTCTCTCACGCCCTCTTCTTTTCTGCCGTCTATTCAACGCCGATCAGGTACTTTCCGCTCGCTCGCGCTTTTATTGCGCTCGTACTCGTGATCCGAAGGAAAGGAAAATGGGCGAAGGACTCTCGCGCAACGTTGTTACGAGTGCCGAAGAAATCAAAGCCTCCAAGAGGTCCAGCTTCAAATTCCAATCTCTCTGTTTTTTTTCTTTTCTTTCTTTCTTTTTTTTCGCATTTAGTTGGAATTATCAGTCGCCGAGTAAGGATATTTTAATGAAATGCCGGGAGAAAAGAAGTTGCCACGAAGAAACGACAACGCGAAAAATATAGCGAAGGAATAACGCAAAAATAACTTTACCTAATTAATTCTGGGACGAAACTTGTTACGGGAGAAATATTTATTATGCCGGTTAATAAGCATACGGTTAGGTAACATTACTCTAGCGAGAAATCGGTTTGTCCTAGTTTATTATGGCTCATAGACTCATTAAGTAGTAGGATTTCCCGCTTGTATACAAAGGAGAGTCACATGAGCAACTTGCGCCTCGTGCATCCGTACAGCTGTGCTCGTACTTAAAGAAGTTTGGGTCATAAAGGATTAATGCGCTAAATGCCAACGACAGTTTGGTGCTTTTGCAAAACTTTGCTGACGCCGCATCGCACTCTCGCGGAAGACAAAGGGATATTATGAAAATCGAGCGATACGTGACGCTTTTGGTCATTACGTTGAAACGCAGACACTACCTCCGTACGAACGACGGTGCCGCGCACGAATTACGGAAACATTCGTATTTTATTTGGTCTCGCTTGAAAGAAATATATATATTTATATATTTTTTTTTCTTTTTTGATTTTTGGAAATACGTTTATGATTGCCAGCGCCGGCAGTGATTAGCGCCGTCAGTCTCGAAAGCAAATCGGCCGGATGAGAACTTTGTTCGGAATTAGATACCTCTGTACCACGTGTTATTAGCCTACGTGCTAATAACAGGCGGTACAGAGATGTAAGAAGCTTGTTTCGAAAGTTCGCCCTGAAGCGCTGCGGCCTGATCATCATCTACCCGAGAATGCGCCGCGATGCATTTAGCGCCATCATCTTCCGCCGCGCAACTTCGTCGCTTCAGGAATTTCCTCTGTTCGCCGGGGATACTCTCGCGTTCGCTGCGTCTCCGTATACTCGTTTCGCCATACTTTCGAGTTGGCGAATATCAAGTGAACTTTTGCGGCGGTGGCAGCCACATCCTGTTGAGGAAAACTCACGAGAGAGCGAACGAGAGAGAGAAAGAGAGAAAGAGACGCGGTGGGTGGGAAAAGCGCTCACGTAAACCCCCCGAGTTTATCTCGTTGCGGTAACATTTATTCACGACGATACACGCAAGAAAGTTTGCCACCGCAAATTCGTGGCTTCTTAATGCAACACTTGAAACAACCTGTTCTTATGGTAAACATCGCACTATGTATAATTGAACGAAGTGCTTTATCCGGATTACGAGTTTCGTTAATTGTTACTGTGACAAGAGTACGTTTCACTAAATCTTCTTTCTGTAAACGCGACGGCTCTTACGAATATTACGTAACTGAAATCAGAATTACATTTTGAATCGAAAAAAAGTGAATTTATAAAGCAGTATATATTTAATGTTAAAATTCGTCGGAGCTTCGACGAGTTCTTTGTTTCTCATTGAGAAATTGACTGCGGATAAACCAGGTCTCACGTCTCATTATACATACGTGCCGGTTACAGAGGGTTAAGACGAGACGCGGGGTATCATTCGCTTAACATTCTCGGTTGCATCTCGCGTCTGATTTAACCCCTTGTTCTGTTAGGGATTCGCCGCGCTTAAATCCCGGAGGGGCTTACAATATGCGGGCGTATGCGGGCGCATATCATTCATTAGGATCACACAGACACGCACGTGTTCACCTGTGTACTTGGTCCGCCGGTGGGGACCGAACCGGTGTACAACCGTGGGGAGGCCGGGGGATGGCACTTGACACGTCACAGTAACGAAGTAGTGACGCGCATGCCACGGTACTTAATTAATTCTGATTAACCCGTAATCACGTAGTCGTTCCGCGGCGTTGGAAACCCTCCCTCCCTCCTCCCCTCCTCCCGCCGGCCCGCCCCTCCTCCCTCGTTCAATTTGTGCCACCGGCTATTAATTCTCGGTCTCTACCCCTCTCTCCACGAGTGTCCCGTCCGCGATATTTCGAGTGTCAACCGTGAGGAGGGCGTAAAGAGGAGCGCAATGGATTTTCAAGAGTAGAGAAAAAAAAAAAAGTCCAATTAAATAGAACCGTTTGACTGATTAAAATTTTACAGCACAATTTTGCGACAGATCCCGGGTCGGGATACTCTATAACGTCCTTTAAAAGCATACGCGTAAGTTTGGATTTTCATAAGATATCGCGAAGAACGGATAATACCGACGGCTTTTATCGGGAGAAATTAATTGTAAAAAAAAAATAAATCTTGCTTTACAACCGTTATTTCTTTATTTAATTACGAGAAACGTCGATATTATTAATCCTCGCGACGTGAAAAAAAAAAATCTTTCTCCACACATCGAACCGTAGTTTTAATCTTGATATCAATATCTGGACGTGATAAGTTTTAAGTTAAAATAACAGATGTAAAGCAAATTCAGTTACGCTCTATGGACGCTAATTAATTAATAGAATTAGTTCGCTGTCGTATTATCGCGCACACACATGCACGCACGTGGATTGCGGTAATATTCCAGCAAAGTCTAACTGCCTCTGGTACGGTACTCGGCCGCGCTTGGCGAATGGAATTATTTGTTTCGAGGTCAAGTATGAGAAGGGCTCGCCAAAGGGCGCTTTGCGCATATTAATATCGCGCTCCCGATTGAACTTAGCCGTTCGATACTTCGAAAGGCCCGGGGCTCGGTAAACTGCGAGCGAATAGAGCGCAGCTTAGCTGCGTTTTTGCGGGCCGGCAGGAACCTTTCTATTAACGTCATCGTAAAAGCCCTCGTATATTCATGAGTTCTTACAAACTCTTTTTGCTCGGCGCAGCCTCCGGAGCGTTGTAATTAAATCTCAAGCAGTATGCACTTTCCGAGAAGCGCCCTGATACCATTGCTCTTTATTTATTCTCTTATAAATGCATGCGCGGCTAAAGATAATGCCGCTCAACTGTACATTGTAGTTTCGCTTTACGAGGCGCGTCCGAAAAATATAACCCACCCGCTCTGATTTTACGAAAAATCTAGGTGAAATAATTACAAGCGAAATACATTCGGTATGAAAACCCAGACGTACACAAATAATTTCTTCACGGCCCAAAATACACATTTATGCGGTAAATAATTAAGTTAACACAAAAAAAATTTTTTTTCTGCTGTTATTAATTAATGGGATTTAAGTTGTTTTTTTTTTTTTTAATTTTAATGTAAAAAAAACTGCGGTATTAAAAAGAAAAAGAAAATTATTGCTACCTCATACGTATCGCTTTTTCCGTGATTTATGTCTGTAATCGTTCACAATTCAGAATCCATAATCGTAGCTTCGATCGAGCGGTTTTAGGGAAAGAGCTGCCTGATATAATTGAATATAAATCACGGTTGAAAACTGCGAATTACGGATAGCGCGGACTGAATATTAACGCGCGACGGTGTAAATTATGATAAGCGATTTTACATAAATACACACCTAACGAACCAATCGGGGGACGATTGTGCAAGCGCGATTACGCGCGACTCGTACACTCGTAATAAAAGCTCGGACTCGCTCGAAACGCATCACGGCTCTTCGAGATTAAACGCTGAAAGTTCATCGCGGCTGCGTCACGGTAATAAAAAGTATTTTTTACTCGGATGGAAAAATCTCTGGACGGATCCGCCAGCAGTTGACTCCATCGAAAACAGAGCGCTCCAATATCGTCGCTTTGACATCGTTTCGTTTCCCGAAAATATTTCTCGTTTGATCGGTCGATTCCGAACGAAAGTGGGTAATTGATGTACCATGAATCGCATAAATAGAGCATTTTATATCTTGCCACTTAATTTGACGTTCTCTTTTTCTAAAGTACCTTGGTTTACTAATATAAAATTAATTTCCGTTTCTCTGCGAAGCAACGTTTTCCAATGTTAAAGTTAAATTTTAAACGATTGATTATCAACTTTGTTACAAGTCGTACAATATTAACGTTACGATTTTTCACTGAGCCAAAGTCGCATCGATCATTTCGATGATCGCGCGTTACGGTTTCATTACCGCGCTTCTAAAGCCAGATATTTTTTCGCCCAAGCGATAAAAATTCGCACAGCAACCGGATTAAAGATATCCGCTGCCGCCGATAAAATACAATAAAACGCGGAAAATTGGACGATGTCCGCCGCCGTGTTCGTGTTCGACTGACTGCGGGCGCGAGAGTTTAAAAAAGCGATGGACGTCAAGGGAGACCAGGAGGTGAAAAAAAGGGGAATGTGACCGTGGCGCATTGGAAACGTACCGCTTCCGGTTATGCGTGCCAGGACACAACGACGGGGACTCCCATGGGAGGCCGGCGTTACATCCGATCTGACCCGCCGCGGTTGTTACTGAAATTAGTTCGGTTCGTACGGCTCGACATAAATTGCAGGTAGCTCGCATGGATGCGCTTATTGGTTCACGAGAGAAGCGCAAAGCGATACGTACGGGATACGTTCGTTTTTTTACATCAGTAACGGCAGTAAATACGACTTTCGTTTATTTATTTTTTTTTTATTTTTTTTTTTATTCGAAGGGTTTAATTGGATACGATCGCACGAAATGCACTTGAGTGTCTGTCGTCCTATATTTCCCATTTATCGGAAAGTATGTATCAAGAATTAATGTGTATGATTACGATTTGTTTATATTTTTTTTTTTTTTGATACTTTGATGTAAAATATTTGTAGGGTACAATGTGTTTGGAAAACGATAATTAAACAGTGAAAATTTTTAATATTTTTTGCCGTCAGTTGTGGCGTGGTGATGACTGCGCGCGTGTATCTAACATTTGCAAAAAAAAAATAAAAAAAAGAGTAAACAGTAGTAGAAGTAATGAAATGAATTCCACTCCACTCTGTTCGCTTTACGATCTTTCTTTTTATATACTATTAATCGACCGCAGTCATTTTCCTTCGGGATTCGCGTTCTATTTGTGTCGCAGCCTTTGCTTCCTCCGGGGGAATCCTGCCGGTCGAACGATAAAAGTTTGTCTCGCGCATATATCTCACTCCCGGGAATTTCGCGGCAATATCGGTGCGCGCCAGTGAGATTAGATCGTGGTTAATAACATGATGCGCAATGACACTTGGGCGCAAAACGAGCGGCCGATTATTTCGTACAGCAGCGGACAGTCGACATACGGACATAATTAATTGAAAAGTCACCTTTTAATTTATTTTTAAATGTAACATGGTCAAATCTTAAAACAAAGAAACATTTTTTATTCTCAACGACGTCTCGAGGTATTAAACGGGACTTTACAATTTTTCGTCCTATTTTTCATATTTTTTTTTACGACGATCATTATATTCGCATTGTTCTTTTTATCTACCTCGAACCGATGTTTTATCGCCGCGCAGTCTCGTCGATATTAGCGACGTTGAATAAAGCGCCGTCGAATTTACTTTCCCTAAATACAGAGAATGCTAGGAAATTGAGCGAAGTACAAAAATGGAACGATTTCGCGGACGTGAAGCGGCGGCGCACAATAGCCGCGACGATCACGATCGCCATTGTGCCGCATCCTCATTATTGTCGTCGGACACGACAGGCTTGTGCCGGAGAAATGGTCCGCACATTTTTGAAGCCGCACTCTCGCCCGCCATCTTCCACCTCTCTTCTCTACGGGGTACATCGATCGTCGCCCTCGGAAAAGTTTCCGCTCTTTTCCCGCCGTCCATATCTCCCCCCCGAACGACCCTCCTCCTTTTTTTTTCCCGCTCGCTTTCTCTCGTAGACAAATTTTAAAGTCGATTGAATTTCCGGTTGGCCAAACCGCGAAGCCACCACCAAACAACCCCATGGGGTTGGTTTTTCAGCATTTTGCAGCGTCAACGTGAAATACTCTTGTACGTTACACGGTTTTATCCGCAAAAAGGTTAAATACATGGCTATGATAAACGCTTTTAAATATATAAAATTGTAATGTATTATTAACAAGATTATTATTAATCTTCGTGACGTTGACGAGGCAGATTTAGAGAGTATAAAAATTTTGCGTCAACTTTGATGCGTTTTAATGTTTAATTTGCTATTAATTATTTAACATTATTTTGAAGGGATATTTTTATGTGAAAGTTTAACATTTTGCGCATTGAAATGGAAGACAAAACGACGTGCCGTTTCCGCGTCGTTTCCTGTCCGTTATTACGCCATGAAAAAAAACGATATTAATTACAAAATTCCGCGGCAGCTGCGGGTTCTTTGAACGCGATCGTAACCCGCGACAAAAATTCGCCGAGCCCATCCCCGGCAAATGTTGATTCGTGCCACCCTTCACCAATCAAAAATCAATATGTCAAATAGAAACGTTCGCGTGCAGGGCGCATTTGTAGCATATTAATTAAAACGTCGGCGATTAGTCGATGGGAGGATGGGAAACAAAAATGGTGATTTGACTTGCCATGCAGGGGATGTATGCATGAATTACACCGTACATCAATTCGCATGACACTGCGAAAATTCAAGTTAAACGCCGGAATCGCGATAATTTTCGATTGCAGTTACAGCTGTATTAAAATTCTGGTCAAATTTTATTTCTTTTTTTTTTCCTTTTTTTTCAATAAATAAAATTAAATTTTCCAAACTTTCTGTACTCTTTTAAATAAAAATTGATCCGATAGATCGTCTACGAGTTTCGCGAGGGAGAGAAACGAATCGACAATATGTCGGTTAAAAAATCGCTGGTATGTGTAACGGCGGAAGAAAAACTGGATGCATAAATCATATCGAACGCGAGTGAGAAAAAAATCGTCGGGCGGCGAACAAGAGCCTCGTTTTTTATTAACCTCTTTCGACGAATTGCCTAACTGGCGAGCAACCGCGTCCCGACATTTTTGCACGGTCGGCGTGTGTCGTAGCCGGGGGCGTAATCACGCCCGCGGTTATTATCACGAATCCGCGCAAAAATTACGCCGTCCGACGCTCACGTGATTCAACAGTTAAGGTAAAACGTTAAGTAGATTAAACTTTTATGCGGCAGCCAGAACGTTTCCACGCATTTTTACAGCCGCTAAATATCCTGGCTTTTTCTTCTTCCTCTCTCACATTTTCTCACGTATCATTCTTCGCCGCGATCATTACGGTTTTGAATTTTTATTTCATCGTCATCGCGCGTCATTAATTACGCCTGGACGTAACGTTAGAATTTAATCGAAATCGATTTCGGGATGCTAAATATAATCGTAATTTGTTGCTAGGAATTATTTTTGGAGCAGAGCAAAGAGTCGTTATAGGATTCAGATAAGTGATTTCCGCTCGTAAACGCGGGTAACTTCGCCCGGTGTTTCAAAAGTGCGCTAAAATCAGTTAGATTATTTGAAATTATAGTTTTCGGGTACGGTGTCGGGGAGGGCAGGAATTCACGAGACGAAGTTTATTATCGATAACAGTTCCCGCATTGTTGCGGAAAAAGAAGAGGCTCCTAACACCACGCTCCGGAGTGACTATAAATCCCGGCCCGCGCTCATCGGCTTCCCCGGTGCGAGACGTTTCCTCTCGCTGGAAAGTTCGTTGCCTACGCTCGCGCGGGCGAAACTTCCGGCCCCGGAAGCGACTATAGCCGTCGCGGTACGATTAATAGTCAGTTCGAGAACCTGAACCAGCCCGGGAAACCAGTCGGCTACGGGGGACAGCGCGGGTGCCGAAGGGGGAACGGGCGCTTCGTCGGTGACACGGTGGCTGCGTCCTGCAATCCGGGGAAGGAGGGAATCGGGGGAGGGTGGATGACTGGAACCGTGCTGCCATAACACTGCCGCTAATTAAACGATTAATCATGCAACGAATGACACGTATATAACCGGTTCCGCAGGAAATCGCTCCCGCTAGACCCACCGCCGCAGACGCAGCCCCGACCAAGGTTATGCCCGCTATTCCCACCCGATGTGCAGCATCTGCATATTTCGGTGCGCACGAGCGTGATGGGATATTAACTCCTTACTCTCGAAATGATTTTTATTACCCCGGTAGAAACGCCGCTTCATATCGCGGTGAAACGCGTGCGAACATTCGCGGACGTTCATTTCGACTCGAGTCGAGCGGATCGTTTATCTTAATATCACATCTATTACGGCACTGTACCGTTATTATTACGTAGATGGGGGATTGGAGAAGCTCCCCGGAGGTAGATGGAAGGGGGAGTCGAAGCTCGGTAACCCGAATGTGAGTCGGATACAAGTTTAATATCGTCGCGGAGGAGGTCGGCGAATCAAGATTATAGATTTTAAAACTTAATACGTGAACTAATACTATCGGCTACCGTCTCAAAAACGAGGCGACTCGGAAATTCCTGACGTCTGTGCGCCGCCGTTCTGCTCGGCTCGGCTCCTATTATCTACGGCAAAGATTGCGATAAGCCCGAAACACTCTATAGAGAGGAGAACTTCGCGAGGAAGAAGAGGAGGGGAGAAAAAAAAAAAAAAAAAGCGAAATACGAGCGAGGAGAATAGTCGGCAGGAGATGGTTACTAACTGATAGAGAAGGTCGGTCGGTACGGATAGCGCTTCGCAATCGAATCGCATCCCATGCGGGTGGACACGGCGGGGTCGGTAGCGAAGCGAAGGGGGACGAGGGAAAGGGGGGCGGTTGGTTGGAACCGAGGGGGATAGCAATCCCGGTTGTGCCGGCTCCGCTCGTCGAGGGATGGTCACCAGGCCCGCTTTCACGGTCCGTGTGCAGCCCTTCATTTCGATTGTCCGACGTATCGATACTCGACATCGGCCATACCCGTCTATTATTCGTTGCGGCCAATGGTCACCGGCACTACCGTATACCCGCTTATGATTTGTTACTCTGTTTTCGACGTATGTTGCGGCGACCGTCCGATGTTCCTCCCTCCCTCCCCGTCCCTCTCCGGTTTCTTCCAATCTCTCTCCGTGCGGCGCTTGCACGCTCTATCGTTCGCGCCCGTCGAACATTATCTCTGGCGATGCTCTCCGGGAATCGATATCCGCTTGCACGATTTTTAAATAAACCAGCGAGCGATTTAAAAATTATCACTTCTCCGTTTGTTTCTTGTTTTAAAAAATGGGGAGAAAAAAATAATAAACGTTTGGAGTTAAAAGCTGGCGATTTGTATCGAGCGGAAAGTATATCTTACTTACTAAAGATTAAGCGCGATGATTGTGTTTATACTAAAAGCAGATACTAGTGACTCACTGAATAATCTGTCGATTAAAATTTCAATTAAGCCTCCAACATTTTCGCACGCAAGGGTCCGTAAAAAAAAAAAAAAATTACCGAAGCAAATTTCCTATAAATAAAGTACCAAAATGATTTACGAATTCAAATAACGTAAAATGCGTTTATCGTGCTTTAGCAGAGCCCAATAACGATGTAATCGCTTTAATCTAGCGAGCCCTATATGTAATTGTAAATGCAATTTCGTAACGGCACACGCAAGAATATTATAGCTGTATCGTGCGATACACTTATCGTTCGGTTGAAAATACGCGCGGGCGGAGCGGGAAAGGGGAGGGCTGGAAGATCGCGTACCGCGATACCGCGAGAAAAACGCGATATCGAAAAAGGTATAAGAATGGCTTTTCGCTTCGCCTTCGGTGTATCACATAATCCGCCGATTCCACTATTATCCCGTTGTTTCTGCGCTCGTGGCCGCAATTTATTATATTTCTCTTTATCCCTCTCTGTCCCTCACTCTTTCTCTCTCTTTCCTCATCCCCCGCGTTGCCCCGGCCTCGCTCGTTCCCTCGGCATATTCCCCATCCCCTTGCTCCCGCGAAAGAGAGTCGGTGCGCTACAGGTGTCGACGAGATACAGGTGTTGTTAGGATAGTTGCCCGTGGGGAGGATAAAAGCATCCTCGCCTAACTCCGCTCTCCGCCTCCTTCTTCCCTGCCGCGCACCCTCGTTTCTTCTCGACTCCGCTTCTGCATCCTCTTCCGAGCCGACACCTACCGACTTCGTCGCCATCACCGCCGACAAACCCCCCCCCCTGCAACTTCACGACCGAAACTTCCGGAGATTGCAAAGCTTCGAAAAGACTTTGAGGCGCGAACATAAACTGAATTAACCTTGGAATGCATGCGGGTTAAACGCGCCGCCTTTTCATTTAGATACCGTAAAATTATTTAAGACGTTTTCCGATAAGGATCGTTGATAAAATATTTTTGGCGGGATATAAATTAAGAAAAGAAAAGGAAAAAAAAAAAAAAGAATTATCGATAATAGACTTCGTTGACAGGAGACGTGTCGAATGAATTAACAATTTTTTACGAACCGCGCGGCAAATTAGATCCCGCGGAAATGCACTCGGAAAATTAGCGGGACATTTTTCCGCGTATCCTGTGTTTACTCTAGTTAGTCCGGGTAAGAAGTAGGAACTAAGTAAAGAGAAATGCGGGAGGAGTCTTTAGGACGAAGACGCGCTCAAAGAAGTTGAGACGGGCGAGAGTGAAATGGAAGAAACAACGGCGAGAACGGATTCTCCGCGAGCGGACAACCGAGCAGCCGAACCAACTTTCCTATCACCGGCTTTCGCGGCAATACAATTAAAAAGATTGCGAAAGTCCGTAGTGCTCGCGAGCTGCCACTCGTGCAAAGTTAGCCTTCTTCGCGAATTGACGGCGAGAGGAGGAGGAGGAGAAAGAGAGCGAGGGAGGGACTTTCTCCGTCGCGTCGTCATCGGTCGTCGTTGCCCTCGTCGTTTTATCGTTTTACGTTTACCTCGTCAACGGCAACTGTTTGTCTGCCAATCGGCGAGCAGAGCATTCGAACTGAATCCTACACCACGGGGACTTCTCTTCGGCGAGTGCCTTCTTACGATTTCAACGTCGCAATTCCTTTCCGGTCGGTTTTCTCAATGCTTTTGTTTCGCTGATCGGGAAAATTTCCCGTCCCTTTCGTTTCCCTCTCTCATTTTTTTTATGTATCTACGCAACTTCGGGATTTATAAAAAGAATCGCGAGCGTACTTTTCCTTACACGCGTGCGGAATAAATTGGATATTATTATCATTTGAACCGAATTTATTTCGGTCAATATCTGAGACAAATAATAAAACCCGGGTTCAAAAGCCAATATCCTCGATAGCCGGCGAACCAGGTCCTGTAAGGTCTAAAGGATTGTTTGACCCTTTATAAAGCAATAGCATAAATTATTCTTATAGAGGTTGGCACTAACATTTGGTCTAAATTTATTTTATTCCACCTTAGGTGGCCGTCGTACAAATTACTTATATTATTCAAAGTATTGCCAGAATACGTGCGCGTCGATATGAAAAATGAAAGCTTCAAATTGATTACATTGAATTTATTGCTTCAATAAAAATATTATTATTGCGCGAAGCAACGAGTGTGATGGATTCAACTTCTTTTATACCGTTAATTTTACTTATTGTAATTTTATGCCGTTGCAAGTATGCAAATGTTTGCATCATTCAGCTTTCATAACATTGTTCCGAGATCTGCCGTGTATTTTGAACATGTTTACCTTCAGTTAATTTAATCTGCAATTGCCGCAATTAAGCCCGAATAAAATATCGTATATACGATTTATTTTATTCTTGGTAATAAATTGTAATTTATGCCTGAGAAGATCATTGCAATTGTATTTTTACTTATCCCCCTTTATTTAATCGTTCGTTTAAAATGTTCGCGTTTTAAATTACAATATACCTTTTTATCAGCCTAATTCTGTCCGTTAGTGTCTTGTAATCGCATTTAACATTTCGCATAATAAATTAATTTATTGTGCATACAAACTAGCACGCATGATTATAAATTATCATTATTTAATTCCCTATGGCGCGCGTGCATTGCATATTTCGTTACACATCATTTCGCTCATCGGTTTGAATCATTCCGCAGCACTTTTTCCTCCCGAGGGGAGAAGAAAAAAAAGAACACATACACGCTCAGAATAAAACAAATTACTCTTTCTCTTTCTCTTCTCCCTACTTCTTTTCGGAAATATTCCAGTCACGTTTCTCGTTGTTTACGAGAGTGACGTTCATGCGCCGAAAATGCGCCAAGTGTCTCTTTACTCTCAGGCTACGAGTGAAATATCGGACGTATCATTGCTAATATTTTTTCCCCGGAAGAGCGAGAGGCCCCTTTTCGCGGAGGCCGCAGCCAAGGGCGACGATAACTCACTTCCTTGAGAATCCTTAAGAACGCGGCGGAAAAGTCGGTTCGCGAAGAGGCAGCGAAAGGTGGGACGGCGCGGGCGAAGCGGAGGAAACGAGGCCACGAGAATAACTCAAATTTATGATGAGGTGTAGAGCCAGACCAAATTCCCGTTTGTACCATCCCCCTGGAGTCCACTTATACCCGACTGTTACTCTGTATACGCCGATCATTTGCTACGAGCCTATAATCTACTATTTCCGAATTTTTCCTGCCCTCGTTCCCGTCGAATATCCTTACGACTTCTCGGAGCGCGGAAAGAGAATTATTTTTGAAAATTGGCGTTGAACAACCTGAAAAGTGGTCCGCAGCTTGCGCGCGCGGTGCTAACTTTTACGGCCTAGACTCAATAGAACACAGTGTTCTGTGTGCCGCACCGTAACTGTATACGCACGGTCGTCGTTGCTATCACTGTCATTATTAGCGCAGCTCGGGTTTGCAGCCGAGCCCGATGTTTAATGTAAAGGCATATAGTGCACGTACACATAAAGCAGGCGCGCGCGTGTATACGTACACGTAAATCGACAGACGCGTGTGCTACGAATTATCGATCCGCCGCGACTTTACGAGCGATTCCCTTCGAACCTAATACCCGGAGTTGATATTGACGTGATAAAATCCGAGGTGAACGAAGGGGACGTGGAAGATAACGAAGGCAAGGGAGACAAGCAGGGTGTTAAAAGAGTTCGAAAAAATAAAATAAAATAAACCGCGTACATGCGAGCGCAGATTATGTGCCGCAGTTTCGGTTTAGAAAAGAAGGTCTTGATTAAATGTTTTTTGTTTCGTTTTTTCTTTTCTTTTTTTTTTTTTTTATTTCTTGAAAATCGCGGGAGGTGCAAGTGCATTTTTTCGCTCCTTACGGCAGAGCCCTCCCAAGAGACGCTCGCGCTTCGCAGTAGCTCTTTGCTTAGGCAACGATACTCCGGCCGACATACGGCGCCGTCGCATGTTGAATACTTTATGTTACGTAACCCGAAGAATGCGCATCGTGTCTGTGGATCGGTCTGGGAGGACACGATTATCCTTTTACGGCCGACGCGAAACGAGGTTGACGTATACTGAATAAACCATCCCGCGGTGGAGGCGGACAAAAACGGAAGAAACAACCCGGCCGGATTGTCTCAACTTCGGCAATCAATTACGACGGGTATGATAACGAGCACGCGGGATAATCGCGCTACGATTCGCCAAGCTGATAAGTTAAATAAATTTAATTTGAAGTACAGAGTATTGAGTGGCTTCAGTAAAAAAGAAAACCTCCAGGAATTGAGCTTCCCGTCCCGCAAATATGCGATAAAATCTTATTCTTCGGACAGCTTTAAAAAGGTTTTAACAGAATAATAACGAGGTTTAATTAATAAAAGATATTTAAACTTTATAATTAAAAAGTTGCAGAAGGGAGGGTGGAGGAGGGAGGGGGGGAGCAACGGCTGCGCAAAACTGGCCTACATATTCATTAGAAAATAACACTTTTAAAGTTCTGACGCAAATTTACAGAGGCGCTATGTGACAATAAGTATTTAAAGTTATTGTTTAATTTAAAATTCGGTTAAGGCTCGATGTAATTATTTTTATTAAATAAATTACTCCGACCAAAAGTTCGATTTTTTTTTTAATTGTCCAAGCATAAAATAAATATGTATATTTAAATGTTTTTTTTCAATAAACCATTAGTTTGTTTTAATAGAAACGTAATGAAGCTAACTGTTGTAAAGACATCACTGATGTCTTTATCGAAGACTAGAAGTAATGGCATTAAGAAGCCTTTGAAATATACAGAACGCAGCCCCCTAACTGTAACCCTTGCCTCTGACCCCTTCACGGCAGCTGCTCAAACTGCCATTTCTGTGGTAACACCAAAGACAATCGTACGCTATACCGTAACTGGACACGAGCCCTCGGGCGAAGACTATCGGTGTGTCGCCCCAAGATTTTCTAAGGATTGAAAATAAAATTCTCCGCGAGAGGATTACTAATGTAATCGACCGACATTCATTCACGTAGCAAGAAAACAGGAGTCATAGTTTTTTAATAAAAAATGCTGTTTTACAATAAAAAAAAAAGGAAAAAAAAAACAGCCACCTCGGTGAAAGCGTTATACACTTTTATACTGCCTCTCGGTGGCCGAAAGTTTTCTCCGTCCGGCTCTCTCGTCTCTGTGCATTCTGTTGACGGTCCCGCAACGAAATCAGTCGCGGTAGTTCCGGAGGCCGCGCAGCACGTGGTACGCTAGTTTAGTTTACGAGCATTTTGTGCAAATTGGTGGTAAAGTTAGCGTCTTAATATACATTGGCTAAACTGTTTACCGAAGTTTGTGAGCGGACGAAGCGCACGGCGCTGTGCTGCTTGGTCGGTCCACTATGTACACCTATTCCGAAGTCCGTAACTAATCCTACAAAACCTTGGCGAAAACTCTTCGCGTAACTAATTAATTGACAGACGAGGTCTGACGATGATTTTTTTTTTCGCGATAACACGTACGTTAGTAACAGTAATGCGAACGAGATTGGTAATTAAATTGTCAGTAAATAAATTCGATTATTTTTAATGCGGAGTTAATCAAGATCCTCTAGACAAAAGCATTAATATTCGCGTTACGTACGCGTAATGAATAAAGTTTTATTGTATATAGAGATCATATTAATACACGACGTGCATACAATGAAACATATACTCTATTCATCGCGCATACATTATACGAATATTAATGATTCTGCGTGAAATACGTAATCATTACATTTGATAAGAAAATAAAATCTGAGGGGAGTTTACCTCAGATTTTATTTTATTATTTTGCGATAAGAGCGAGAAATAACTGGACGCGATCTTATATATGTATATATATATATATATATTTTTTTTTTTTTAAAGCTCTATTGTGTAATGCTGAACAAATCTTTAAAATAAATGTAGAACGTACTCGCGGTTCAATTGTAATCTGATTTATAACGGAGATAAAAGTGAAGTAACAGCGAAATAGCGCTCGCAAAAGTTAACAGCGATTCTGAATATTGCGAATGATAATCCAGCGCGCATGTTTGCACACGGCACGGCCCGCCGTGAATACGGCGGAGCCACATATTTTTTAAACAATAGTATAGTCGGACGTGCATTTTCAAACGAATAGAAACGTTATAGCGCTTGCATTATTTCGTTCGATTGGGCGGATACCCACATGTATTCTTCTGAAATTCGGTATCGGATCCCGCTGCCTCTCTTTTCTCTCTGCAGTATTTTTTGACAGAAATAATCCAAAAAATACAATGGATCAGTTTAAATCACAGACAAATGTTGCCTTTCTTTTTCATGCCATTGTATAAATCGAATAACCGATTGATAGTTATAAAAATTAATTCTTCCCCCAATTATTTTTCACGCAAAAATACCCAGAACTTTACAAATATAAATAAAAAAAAGGGATCTATTTTATTTAAATAAAAATTTTTAAGCTCCCCCCTGTTGAAATTTTCGTATTTTGTACTTTTATCAGAAGCTCGAGGATGAATTGTGATTGAGGGTGTATTTACGAATGCGGAATTAAATGCATCTACGAGAAAGTTAATGACAAGCCGGGAGTTTGGATGCAAAATAGTTAAAAAAAAAGTCTTCGCCGGGACTTCCATTACCTCGCATCGAAATTTAAGTCAAGACAGCGAATCGGAAAACGATATCCGATAACGCCGAACCCTTGGTTACACGAATTTACACGAGTGTACATGAGTGTTTAACAGTGGCTGAAAGACGCGCAAGTTTACCTGGTACGACCGGAAGTCACACGTCTCTCTTGCACGTACAAGAGAGTGAAATAAAAATTACGAATGCTAAAAAAACAGAATAGCACGGAAAGTAACGTGTAATGGCATTCGACACTCAATAATGCCTCTTTTAATGAACATGTCCAGAAGATTTATGACTGTGCTTTTTTTTTTTTTTTTTTTTTAAAGTTCTTTATTTAATTTTTAAACGCATGTTAAAAATATTTCGACGTTGCTCTATTTGCGAAGAAAATAATATTAGAGAGAACTATCTTTAAATATAAATTTAAAAAAGAAAAAAAAAACTTCTAACATTTCTAAAAGATTTATATGCGCTTTCTCTGCAATGATTGATGCAATTACCCTATTTGGCTATCGCGAACGTTCTAAATCCAGCGAAGTCTGATTCCAATTTCAACCACTTCTGCATCACTTCCAACGTCACAGTGCGGCGCGATGAATTATCGCGCGGGGGCGAAAGGCGCGGAGAAAATACATAAGATACCAACATTGATATCGCGCGCCCGAAAGGCCGCCGACAGTCCCGGCCGTACCTGGTACATCGCGGGTCACGAACCGGTACCTACCCGGCCGAGGAATTCCGAGGGGGAGGACGAGGGCTGGTGGCCGAAGAGGGTGGCGGCGGGCGCAGAAAGGGATCGGCGCGTCGTATTTCGTAAACGAATCTGCGATCATTTCCCGGTGAATAAACGACTCTTTCTATCTCGTCGGATGTGCCGTTTTTATTTGCGCGAGCTCGATAGGGCGTAAACGGGGCGTACGAAGTGCCGATTGATCTGTTCGCGTACAAAACACTCGCGTGGAAATTACGCAAAAGCGACGCCGGCGACGCGCGAGAGTTAGAGAATAATAGCGAACGCCGGGGCGGCGGAGGGACGGAGATGCTGGCGGTTGTATTTTTATACCGGCGACAAATGCACGTCCCCGTATCGACTGCAAACGATTTGTTTATATGACCAGCAGCTTCCGGTCGGCCGATATTTCGCCCAGAAATCGGAAACAACGCGTACCCACATGCGTGTATGTGCGCGAATGTATATTTTGTGCGTATGTATGTGTTTAGCGCGGATCCGATCTATCGCGATTGTCCCCAAAGCGTTTACGATGTTTTTCATTACCGACATGTGAGCCCCTCTCGCAATCGTGGCCCACGGTTTCATTAGCGTGACGTAAATATCTGATCATGGCGCACCACGGGCGGCATGAAAAGTCGATCGGCGAAATGCCAGGGCGGAATTTTGTGCGGGAATAAAACGGATTAGCCAGAGCTATTCATCGTCGGCCATCGCCAGAGTAACATTGATCTTCTGATGTTTACAGCGCGATCATGGACGGCCGCATATTCGTATTGCGCGTTTCGACGCGCTTTAAAACGGAGATCAAACCGCAAAAATTGCCGTGCGTGTTTGAGCTCGCAATCGGGAAATTGACACCAGAAACACTTGTATTTTCACTTTTAATGCGAAATATTGTGTTTTTTTGTTTTGTTTTTTTTCTTTTTTTTTTTTACTATGCTTTTTGAAAAGCTTGGAAAAATAAATAACGCGATGCGTCGGCTAAAGTATATATTCCGCGAAAAACGTCAAAAATAACGAGCTTTCTGAGCCACAGATTTTATATAGTATAATACGTACGTCGAAATATTTTATTACGATACGTCAGCAAATTCGCGTCGACTGTCTTTGATGCCGCAAAATATTTCGATACTTTTGGGAGTAGCTGAGGCTTAAAACGATCCCCGGAACTTTCCGGCGCTAATGTTCGGGAGGGTTGGAAGGTTACAAATGATGCTTGGGCGATTCACGTAAGAAAGAGGTTGGCAGGGTGTTGCCCGGGGGCGAAAGGCGAAGTTACCTCGTTCCAAGATTAGAGAGATCGTACTTTCTTCGGGTAGGGACCATCGGCAGACAACCGACGCTTGTCCGAGTGGCACCGTAAACGCCGAGAATACGTTTTACGATCTTAGGGAGACGGAAGGTAATCGAGGGGCTCTTCGAGCAGAAACTCGGGAGGCAATGCCGTTTTAAACGCTCGTATAAACTCTTAAAATTACATTCGAATAACTACGCGGACTTTGATTGCAGAAAGAACTGACGAAACGCGGCTATGAAATATTTCACTTTGGCGAGCTTTATTTTTATTTTATCTCATTTTTTTTTAACATCGCGACAACCGTATCAATTATTTGGCGAAAAATATATCAAAAGCGAGCATAAAAACTTCAGAAAGTATTAAAATTACAAATGAGAAATACCGCATAGAATATTGAACGTCGGATATGGCCATGCCTTCACAATGAGCAGCGCGCTGCTAAATGCCATCGCATCTTGACATTCAGTGCCACGTAACTTCACTATTTGCTCGCCAGTTTTATCTAGCGTTAAGTGTATGGACAATGTGACGTGATCGTGTCGTTATTTATAGTCGGTCGTTTTCGTGCCGCCTACAGGTAAAAAAAAAAAAAAAAAAAGAGAGACGGAGATATCGAGCGCGCGATTACTTATGGCCGCGCCGAGCGGTCTGATCGCGCGAGGCCGCAACGATTTCGATACCAAACATTTATGCGATGGACTGATACTCGCCCCTGAGAGATTCCCGGGCGATATTAATACGCCCGCAGCGTGTTATCGATATTCTCGGACGATCGTGTGCGCGACTCCACGGTTTTATCTGAAAACAGCAGGCAGATGTCTGTCGCTCCGAGAGCCATCATTATCCCCGCATTGGCGTGAGAGGTACTATATCCACTCGAGCCGGTGAATGAAGAGGGCGGCTCCGTTCAGGAAGGGCCGGAAGTCCTCTTTTATTTATTTTTTTTTCTTTTCTTTTTTTTTCCCCCCCGTCGCGAAAGTTATCCCCACGGGAAAAACAGCTCTTTCCTGCTCGCGAGGACTGAGCTTTCGTCCCTTCGAAATACAACCCGGCTCGACGTCGATCGAGTATCGAGCGACAGCGACTCGGCCGACGAAGAGGCTGATTTGTTTGTCGCGAGAATCGCTCCGGAGTTTTCCCCGGGAAGTTCCCCCCCTCCTCCCTTTCGTCCTAGGGAAACCCATCGGCGGAGGGCGGAGTCGACTTACGTGTTGTCGAATAACCGGATCGACCCTCGCCGAGTGTCCGCTTTGCGAGCTACTTAAGTTCCTCGCCCTCGCCCGCGGGTCATTATTCAACTCTCCGGCTTGAAATCGCATGAGTCACGGAGGAACACGGCGATGAAATTGAAGCGGCCGAAAACACCTTGATTAAGTCGGTGACATTGCAACAAAATAGCTACCTGCCCTCTTCACCCGGGGGGATTAAGGTATTAACGCCGAGCGAAGAACGCGACGAAACGTAATGGACTCTGCGACTTCAGAAACTTCCGCGCGATATTAGAGCTACGTCATTAATCTTCTATTTCTTTTGAGCTATTAACGAGGCGGAGAGGAACGAGGGGGAAAAGTATTGTATATTTTATGCGGCGAGCATTTTCGTACAGCACGCGACGCGTTACACGGGAAGAAATTCTTTGAAACAATCCGAGCTAAATTTTTTTCCATCCGTATTTCCGCAATACGTTAATTTGAAATGTACGCCAACGATGTCGCGAGCCGCAATTTCGCTGCAAATGAGCCGCGACCATAGATTGTTTTACCGCATACGCAGGTAATAGAATCCGACTTTGTAACTCTCGCGCGGGAAGCGGCGCGGCCTTTAATCAACTCGGGGAAAAAAAAAGAAAAAAAGAAAAAAAATGGGGGGAAAAAAAATAGAACTTTCCGATGGAGAGCGTTCTCGAAGCGCGGTGCGTTCGTTCTCGTTTATCTTCGAAAAGGGAGCACGGGACAAGCGAGGAATGGAGGAGCGAAATAAAATAAAAAAGGGCTCAGTGCGCACACAATGCGAGCCGCACGCAGGATGGGGGGAGGAGGGGGTTGTGGAAACTCGATGCTTCGTGTTCGAAAATGAATTTAAGCACGCCGGGACCCGGCGCTACCGAAGTATCCGGTTCTGTGAACTTTGGTGATAAGTTTCATGAAGTGCACTTCGGATGGCGGACGGCGCGCGTGTGCACGTATGCGCGCACTCGAAGCGCACGTATCGTATTGCAACGCGAATCGCGAAGCTGCGAAACAAGTTTGAATGGGAATCACCGTTTCGGTTCGTTGCGCTCGATTCAATGTCGCGATCGATTGAGATAACTTCAAGCTTTCAAGCGCAGATTCGCAGTTTAGTCGCACGCGGTGCCCGACGAGCACGGAATCCGCGGATCGTGGAAATTTGTAACGTGATAAATTGACCGAGGTATACTCATCGAAATGGACCGTTCACTTTTTCTGATTTAGAGCACGGGGCTTCTTTATAAATCGCATTCGTCATGAATATCTTTCTCACATTTTCAAACGCCGGGATTTACGCGTTGTTGAAGAGAGATTGTATATTCGGAGCGCGGATTATTAAATACGTACGTACTTTTAAAATCCCGTGAGTTTTACGGTCCTTCAATAAGATAATTATGTATGACGATATTTCATATGTTATAATAATAATTATTAATATGCGCGGTAATATACGAAGCGGTTTAATTAAATAACAGGTACAAATTATAAGTATATTTCCCCCTGGTCTGTCTAGTATCGGTCGTCTGTCTACTCACTGTCTAGCGCAGACCATGTACTTAAATAGATATCTTTTTTTTTTCGCCGCGTACTTGTTTACTGTTTTGGTCTGACCTTACGCAACGCTCGCTCGACTGCCGAATTCGTCGGGCAAACCGGTTCTCGCCGTCCGCTGCCCGCGTGTCCTCCACCTTGCGAACTCGGAATGCGAGATCTGCCGGCCGATGAAAACAAACGCACGTACTAATACTACCGCGACGGTCGACTGCCGAATTACGCGCAAACCGGTTCTTGCCGTCCGCTGCCCGCGCGTCCTCCACCTTGCGAATTTCGAGCGCAAGGTGCCGGCCAGATATCAACACACGCACGTACTAATACTACCGCGACGGTCGACTGCCGAATTTGCGGGACAAACCGGTTCTCGCCGTCCGCCGCCCGCGAGTCCTTCACCTTGCGAACTTAGAACGCGAAGATTGCCGGCCAGATTTTAATACACGTACGTACTCACACTACTGCGAGCGATCTCGGCAATCGAGCACGTGTTAGATAGGCCAGGACGCGCAGTAGACTAGGTAATTAATTAACCTGACCGAAGAATACTTAAAACTTTAATCTGATAAATGTTAAAAGCCACTGTAAAAATTTCCCATAACTATTTTTGTCTTAGTTAGCTTTTTTCCCCCTCCCGATAGTTCTTTCCTCAATGCAAATATTTAACGGATATTTTTTGCCCGGTGTCCCCCGGGAATTACCATAAAATGTAAAGGCAAACCGGAAAATGTTAGTAGTAAAGCGAAATCCAATGGAATGCTGGACAAAATCAACAGATGAATTGCAAATATATAGAGACCGGTAAAGTTTGCTCAGCGGCGTTATTGGTAACAGCGGCGAATATTTCTTTCTTTCCTTTTCAAAAATTCTTACGATATTTTCGGGAAAGAAGCGCGAGTTTAAAATATATATTATTTCGAGAGAATGAGAAATAAAATTATTTACGCGCAAAGGCGATACATCAATTTATTATTCCAATATTTCGACAATTTATTTTACTTCACGTTCGCGCAGCGAAATTTTATTCGCATGGTATTTATACGCGCGTATATGTATATGCACATACGGTGAGAGTCAGCTGCATTTCCTTCTCAACAATGCTTATTAATAATGATCATTAGCGCGGAAAAATGAGCATTTTCAGTATGTTATTTTGGCTATCTCTTTATTACACATAATTGCGCGCTGGAAATTCGATCCAGGCGCAACTGTGGCTGTTATTTTACAATGGAGCGCCAATGAAGTGGATTATGGCAGACAATAATAATTTATGCACGCAATAATTGATAAATATGTGCTTTTTTTCTTTTAAATATTCAAAAATAAAATTATATTTTCAACGATTCGGAGGACACGCTTCCGTCGCGGCGGGTAAAAGCCGTAAAAATACAAGTCCTAAAGAAACGTAATGCTTGTAAAAGTTTTGCGAACGGCGCTCCACTGGCCTCGTTTTCGCCCTCTTTAGCCGGTCAGAAATTAGTTGATAAGAAAAGAACGGGATGAGTAAAGCGAGAGCGCCAGAACGAATCCGATGGAAGGATGACGAGGGAAATGACACGGCTTTACCTCGTAGAGAGAGAGCGAAAAGGTCTCGCGATATAAAGGGCGAGGGCAGTAAGACAGCAATCTACAGCTCGGTCCACCGAGAGCTGTAACACCAGTGGAATCGAACTTGTAATAAGGTACGTCTCGCCCACTCACCAGAACTCGATTGCTCCCTGGGGACGACACCGCCGGCTCTTGTCTTTCCTTCGCTTCCTTCTTCCCTTATCCTCCTTCCTCCGCCTCTCACTCTACCGATAACCTTTTCGTATTTTCCGGGCTCACGTAAAGGGAAGAAATTTAGGAAGTTACAAGGCCACTTCGCGTTACATTTTCCCGTTATCGCTATTTCCTTAAGGTTACGTCGGCCTGCCTTCGGAATTTCAATCTGCGCGCAAACCAAGGATCCCGCTACCCGTCCCTACCCGTTACCCCGGGCAGAATTATTCTTTCTTCGGTAGAGGATACCGATTCCATTTGTCAAAAGTAGATTGGTACCCGGGAAAAGTACGTTCATTTTTTACGTCTTATCTGCGCGAGTTTACCGCGTTTCGGTAAGTTATTGCGGCCGAATAAACCCAACTGCACCGATGAGAAATATTTGTAACCGCACAACTTTCACGGTGAAATATTTTGTCGCAGCTTTCTCCCGATGAATGTGCTTTATTATTTACAACGGGGAATGTAAAATAAATGCGGAATTACGCTGGCGGGGTTTCCGGATTTCATTTGAACCGGCGCTGGCGCAGGCTACTTCGTAAAATGACGCTGGAAATTAATTGCAATTGAAAATATTTAGTCAGTACTTTTTAATGCCCGCTAAATATTTACCATTGGCTTCAATAAACATTTGCGATATTTAAAACATTGATGGGGAGAGGGGGGAGGGGAGGAACTCTTAATTTATTAAAGGAAACGTAATATAGAAATTATTCAAGGGAAACGATGGGAATGTATTCGTGGAATCAGCCCGCCCGTAAACGACAGTAAAATAACAAGCGTTTTGCGTAATATTCGCTTATCTCTCGCACTCGACGTTACTAGTAATGCACCGTATGATAATTATATTAATTTATATAGAATCAATATTAAACACATCCGGGCAATGTATTTTTAATGAAGTAAATACGTGGATGCATAATGTGCCGCGCGCTGAATATTACATATCGCGGGAAATAGATACTCGTAATGCAACGATACACGTGAAACCCGCAAAACTGCATTGCGACCTGCGATAATTATTCCAGATAATGAGGGAAATTCATGATTGCCAGTTTGCGAAGATTCCCGCGTTAAAAAAAATATAAAAAAAAAAGAAAATAGAGAGAGAAAGAGAGAGAGTCATTAGTGAGTACATTTCAACGAGCGACTAATAGCGTTTCTGTTGGAAGAAATATGACTTCGTCCATTGCGGCTAAAGATCGATATAAAAACACGTCGAGCAGAAGGTTTACAGATAAAAAAAAAAAAAAAAAATAAAGAAAAAAAAAAACCACCGAAAGAACCGAGCGAACCTAAAGATTTAGAAATGCTTTCCGTTCGAGTGGAGCGAAGTCGCGGTGGAAGGAAGCTCCTGCGTATTTTTCTCACGTAATGATTGGAATGGACGGATCTCGTTCTTCTGATCGACGCTATTGTCGCGAACGAGAATTCGCATCGCCGAACGGAAGACTAAAACTGATTCGACCGTGGAGAATACATCAATAACGCCGCAACAAAGACCGCGGGCATTAAGGAATAATGAAACGACGTCCGCACTTTGCAAGAAGAAAGGGTGGAGGAAGTGGTCTAGGTAACGACGGATGGCTCCTCCGGTGGCGGTCTTATCTTACGCCATGACGCCTCTTGCGTTTTCATTAAAAGCCTGCCCCGTCCCCTCGCCGTGTCTAGTTCCCGTCGTCAACCCCTCTCGTAAAAGGCACGGCGTCCCACGAAAAACAAAAGTCGCAACAAATGTCAGCCAAGGCACTCGATTCCCCTGGCATTTTTCCGCGAGTTCCTCTCCCGCGTCGCAACGGCGCGCGATCGTTGCGTGAATTTCATTAAAAATTTATTATACAGCGAGACGGTAAGACGAAACGGGAAACGTGACGAGCGTTATTACTGCGCGCTCAACATTCGGCAGATGGTAGATAACCACCTGGTGATCAATGATAAATGTTAATCAGAGTTACGCTCGGATTTTTATTAATATTTATCGATACGGATCGGCGTTAAATAATCATTTTAAACCCGGCGATTTTTGGGAAGGCTCGAATTTTATTTAATCAAACGAGATCTATGTGATTATTTTACACTTAAAATGTTACGTGAGGAAAAATAAAAAAAAAAATGCCATGCGTTTGAATGCCTAGCGAGAGTATATACGCGATTACTTTGAAATGTGAAAAAAGGAATACCGCTCGCTGTTTCTAACACGGGCTATCGATATTTGCTACTACGTGAGAGAGTGCGAAGGAGGTAAACTCGTGAAACAACGAGAGGGGGGTAAGGGTAATCCCTATTGTTTCTCCTGTCCCATAAATCCTACTAGCGCTTCCTACGCCTCTCTAGAGCTCCGTTCGCGATTCAGCCATGTACAGAACCATTCGCCCTCTCTGCCACTCCTTTTCAGCATCGTGCTTCGTAAATCTCTGACCAGCTGTGCTTTATGACACATACGCGGTTCTCGTAAAGATACAAAGATCTTATTTGTCATTTGGCTGGCATCCGTTCGAGCGGTTTAATAACGCAATCAATCGCTATTTTTCGACGATCAAACATTAACTCTTCGGTCAACTAAATTATTTGATATAAATAAATTTTTTAAGAACTAATTTTATTTTATTGACACAAATGTTGCATCCTGTTCTACCTTCACCGATCTCTATTTTTAATTTTTAATAACACAACTAAAAAAAACTATTTTCTATATTGGACTATTAGCCGTAGTACTGATAATAATTTATGATAATGTTGCGCGATTAACTCATGTAATAATTACACTATCGCCGCGTAATATTAATTTTATATACAATTAGTAATTTATTTACACATAGCGTAGCCACATCACGTATAAATTAATCATATTGCCGTAAGTCCGTCGGATGATCAATGTTATATTTTTAAGAAATTTTACTTCCGAATTTCCATTCGACCCGCGAAAATTCAGAAGCGGTCGGCAAACGATTTTATTAGAAGAATTATTAATGCTACGTGCTTCGAACTATTTTTCCTATCCGCGGACATATTAGATATTTGTCATAATGCGAAACGATTTGTCAAGAGTATTTCATATTCCGCGTACATGGAATATTCTCGTCCATTCGTCACATAAAGATAAAGTTTCCTCGAAATATCTTTTATATGTATCGCGCGACATTTCCATAACGGCGTTTATGATTCCTGAGGCTTTGACAGAAATGCTTTACACCCCTAACATGCCACAGGGTTCACTATGAGGTCTTATATCAAATATAGGTTACTTCGATCGTCAGTAAGCTGCTTAATTTATGACAGCAGCTTCAGTAAATAAGATACTTTACTAAAGCTGCACGTTTACCACACTTCTTATTCGACAATGTAATTCTGACTTCGTATTACCGTGAAATTATTAAACAAAGCCTGAATTTTATAATACGTATATCGCTTAAAATTATTTAACCTAATTTATTTAATTTAATAATAAATTATATTTCCCAGTGAAACTCTTCGATCCCTATTTTAACTCCAAATTCTTTTTGCGTTTCAGATCGAAGATGCTATGCTGATGTTCGACAAGCAAACTAACAGGCATAGAGGTAAGTGTATTTTTAGTCTTGTTTTTTTTCTATATATTTTTTTATCCACGCCACGCGTGTCTATGTAGTGTATAAATCTGTTTTCTATACAAATGTATTTAAAAAATCATGTCCGAAGCTATCCTGTTTAATGAATCGATAATGTCGTCATTCCCCCAATGCGGTAATTAACGAGTCGAGTTTAAGCTATAATTAGTAATCACGGTAAATCGCGAGCCGCAGTAAATACGGGAAAAGACAAATAACATAAATTTCGGGATATGCGCTGCTTACACAAATCGTGACGGCATTTTACGTACGGTACACGGATCGATAGTCGCATAGAAGAATTTATGCAGGACGCGAAGGGACGCGTGATTGAGTGTAACGAAAAAGGGACACGCTAAAAGAAAATAAAAAATGATCTCTATTGCGTTTAAAGTTCCGAGAAATTAAGCGTTGCTCTTTCTCGCACATACATTTCACGTGAAACGCTCTGCGCACATGTACGTGTAAAAAGGGTAAATAATTAATTGAAAACAAAAATTGTTGCCGGAAAGATTAACTCCCGATCAGTTATCAGACCACTCTCGCAATTTATTAACCTGCTAATGTTGGTTTAATTAACTGGAGTCATTTTCCTACTGATAAATGTATACGTTTATAAATGTAGCGGAATTCTAATTGCAACAATAATTCATTTAACAGCCAATTTATTCTTCATCGCTACTCGTCATACTTCAATTTGTAGCCTTTGAATTTTTTAATTTTTCTTTCTCTCCATATTCAGATTCTTATAAAAAAATGTAATTTAAAATTCGAAAATTATTGAGATTAAAAGCCGACGGTGTCAAATGAAGTGTACGCGTCCGAGAAATTTTTACGCGGAGCTTTCTTAACGCGGTAAGAGTGAAAAAGAAGAACGGGGTGGAAGCCCGTTATTGAGATCGCGCGAGAAGCGCATGCCCAATTGAAAATCGACTGGGCAAGGAAGAAGAAGGGTGGAGGAGATCGAGAGGTCGCGATGAATGAAATATTGCAGCGGCCGCGATAATATATAGGGCAGCTCGACTCTTAGCCGTTCTTCGCTGTTGAGAGCATAGTAGGGCTTGCGATCGGCACAAGTCTAGATCCATTCACGTCGCCGCTTCAATAGAATCGATAATCGTCGGAGATCGCGGCACCCCACCTCACCGATAATCGGAAGGGATCTCTCTCTCTTTCTATCTTTTTTATCGATACCTACCACCTTTATAGCTGTCGGTTCTAGAGCGGAAGCAAGCGTCTGCTCGGGCCCCGATGATAGATTCTAATATCGCTTATGAAAAATAGGGGCAAATGGGATATGAGAGCCGGCTCCCTTCAGTACCACAGAGGGGAGGGGGAGGGAGGTTCTTCTTCCTATCCGAGCCTCGCTGAGAGGGTCGGAAGAGAAGAATGCTGAAGGTGCGTCGCGCATGACGCGAACGGCGAGGTGGAGTAGCTGAAATAGCGACGCGCGAATCGACACTAGTGGATGAAGGGCGGAGGTAGAAGGGCGAATGAAAGTGGAAGTGAGATAGCGAGCTCTTTCAAAGCCGCACGTAATCTCTCTCGTGATGACATCCAATACCGTCCCCGTGCGAGTCTGCGAGATCCTCGAACCTCGAAGCCCGGCTGCTTCTGCTTCTACCACTGCTACTCGCTAGCAGATTTCGCGATATGGCACTTGCGCACGCGGTCCCTGACCCCTAAGGGGATCATTTTCGGATTCTACGGTAGACATGCCGTGAGAAATTTCGAACGAAATACGCGCGCGAGATCGACGAGAATATTTATTACGCTGCACCTGATATTTCTTGATCGGCCAGCCACGCGATCGCGAGCGAGAATTCGCTTCCATACATTCATACAACGTATATTCTGATATTTATCAGAATATTTTCGAGACACCTTATACCGCGATCCTCTTTCGATTTCAAATTGTAAAATTTTTTTTCCCACCCGGACTTATATTTGATTGCTACGAATAATATTTTTCAAAAACTATTCCACTTATGTTTAAAAAAAAAAGTTTAAACGTATAACTAAATTTTATAACAGATTTTAAATAATATCAATAATCTTTACGTATCAGTTATCGAATTTTCAACCCGTTCCTCAGTGATTGTAATACTTTCTGCAAATATACTCGATTTCGATCCGCGTCCGATCGACGCGGCGCGTCTTCTCGAACGTCGCCATCGAATTACAAGAAGATCTCCTCAGACAATCTTCCGGGAGGTCTCTTTACGCTCAAATCCCCGAAGAGGCAGTCGGCTAGCGGGCGTCTTACCCCTCCGTTACTCACCCCCTTACCACGTTGTGGAGGGAGAAAAGAGAACTCCGCCGAGAACAGCCCGGCAAGCGTTTCCGGACAATTTCGAATCCCGATGGCTCCCGCAGCGAGCTATGATTTCCACGTGGATGGGCACGCTGCGATTGCAGCAAAGCTCTCTCTCTCTCTCTTCTCCTCTCTCTACCCCCCTTTCTCTCTCTCTCTCTCTATCTCCCTATCTCTCTCTCTTACCGCGGCGAGAGAGGCACGTCTATAGCTTGAAGCACGATTATCCAAGCTTCACTGACCAAAGGATTTTCCCTCCGCGGGACTCTTCCTCCCTCCGCCCTCTCCCCCTCCCGCGCGAAGTCTACGTTTGCAAGAGGCGGTAAGGAGGAATAGACGCGCGTGTGTTCGTACACGTGGGTCCACACGTGTGAACTTGCACGTACATCTTCCATGATGGCGCACATACGCCGATTCGCACGAGATGCTCATAAGTTGCGACCATATTGCCCGGTAGGAGTACGCGTTCTATAGCGGCGGGTACCTATGTGTGCGTGTGTGCCTACACTGACCCGTATGTTCTTACTTGTTCAACGGCAAGTCGGTCTTTCCGTCAACCAGCGACAGTCCCCCCAAAAGGAGGACTCGCTTAGCCATGTATGAACACACGTCAAAGGGACGCTCTACTGTCGATCGTTTATTGGATCGTGTGCTCGCGTGCGCTTTGACGGTGGATTACCCGCGTTTGGCCTGTCATCGTTTAAACGTCTCCGCCGGACGTCGTTTATGGAAATCGGAATGTCTTCCGCGAAGTACAAGCAAAGAGAAGACTCCCGGAATATATCGTGAGAGACCTACCGTTTCGTAAACCGAAGAAACGGTCGAACGATCGCGCGATTCCCGTCGTCTGTCTGTCGTTTAACTCTTAATTGGGCTCGCGAGAAAACTCGAACCTATTCCCGAGACTCGCGTTTCTACATAAGCGAAATAATTTCGATTCTCCGTGAAGAAGATTTCAAAGTTATAAAATACAAATAAGCGAACAATTTTAATTAAATATTTGTAAAGCAATCTTTTTCTTTTTACATTTTATTTTCGATAAAATATTAAAATCAAATGTAGATATTAAAATACTTTTTCTCGTTTCGATTTTTCTGATGCGGATAAATATCAAAGGAACTCTTTGTCGATCCCCTGATAATTCTCTCGTAATCACTGACCGTTCATATGCTCAACGAGGCATTCTTGGTTTCGTATCGAATTAGCATAAGAATCGTAGCTAAACTTGATTACACGCCAGTGCGATCGTCGGCGAAAGAGGAAGAGAGAGAGAAAGAGAGAGACGGGCGCGGGTGAGAGAGATAAACGGCAAACGAGTCTCGCGTCATCGTGGTCCGAAGTTGGTCCAAGTCCGCAATCTGCCGTTTCTGACGGCGTGCTCGAATAGATGCAATTACCCTAGCCGCGTTTCCTCTCCAGCGAGCGAGGAGAATTTCCGGGTGAAGTCTCAAGAGCGGCAAGTTCGCCAGTCAGCTAGCTGGGGCGGATGTGTGTTATGCCAGTTTGATGTAATCCGGCATCGGTCCGGAACTCAACCGGCAAGTCCCTCTTTCTCTCTCTCTCCACCCTACTTCTCTCCACCCTCTTTCTCCCGCATCCTTGCGCGCGTTTCACGAGAGAGGATGCGGCAACTTGCGTGGCACGCGCGACGAACCTGACCAACTTCGATGCGTATGAATCCTTCTCGACTACGCTGCGAATAGTTGCTGCACCTCCGTCGAAAGTTCCGAAGCGGTCCGAGATAGTTTCCCTCCCGCCGTTTTCACCGCTGGGCGAAGGGGAAGGTAAGACTATGTACAAGAACGCGCCGCGCTATTCACGAGTCCTCGCGAGAGAACGACCGCTTGTGAGGAAAGACCGAATTGATTTCGACGGAAGTTATGTCGCTTCTCGATTAGAGAACGGAATGCGCGTAATAACGCTCGCGCTTAATCCTCCGCGTGCCGAATTATGCTTTCGAAGCTATCGCGACGGATATCTGTTGCGGAGTAAATTGAGTTTCACGTATAGTTTAATTGTATATATTTCATATAATAAAAGTAATTAAATTCTTTTGATAGATTCTGTTTAATTTGAAATTGATATTTAATTTCGAAGAGTTATCGTGCTGTTAAAAATAATTTTAAAAAAAAAAAAAAAAAAAAAAAACCGCAATGAGAATTTTCTTCCTCTCGAGCGGATTTCAGTCGAGCGAACAAACTCCGACGACGGCGTCTTTTGGGAACGGCCAGCAATGGCGTTGGGCATCTTCGCTTGCCGGCGGAATATTGGAGTAAGGTTTCGCGCGTAGCTACGAGTTTTGAAAAGTTCCTGGCGGAGAAACTCGACCGGCCGCGGCCTGGAAACTTCTGAACGATGGATGGTTCCGAGTCGAGGAAGTTACGTAAAGGATCACAAACGCGCAGCAGACCGTCGAATACGTCTGAATGTGCCATCGGTCTTGGCCGAGCTGGTCTTATCAGGGCTCTCTCATCCCGGGATTACCGGAAACGGTCGATTTGTCACGAATTCGCCGATCTTTTTCGCCATCGACTACTAGATTCGATCGGCAGGCACACAGGGTGAATCACGTGTCTGACCTGTTTCGTTCTATTTTTACCGCGAGTATTACGTGTCGCTATATCTACATATCATTAATATCCAATTTCGACTTAGTATTCCATGCCCCATATATTACTTTTTATCATATAATTATTTCGCTGTGCGTTTGATAATTAATATTTTTAGTTGTACTTTGAAAAATCATTAATTTAAAATTAAATTATTAATATTCTTTCTAGCGCGTTATATTATTTTAACGTTAACTTATATTTATTTTCCACTAAAGAGAGATACGGTGTTTAAAGTAATTAATTTTTTTCATTTGATTTTTTTGCAAGACCGTGTAATTTTTATGATAATCAATCATTTCGCCATTGACTGTTCGATCGCTCGCAGACTGTAACGAACACGCTCGGCGGCTCTGGTGACTGCACCATCGTCACACGTAGCGGAAGGGTTAAAGAACATGGTTGCTGATCTTTATCGAGGAGATGGCAAGCGATTTTCCGGTACGGTTCCGCCGCGACGCGTAAAGTTTCCCCGGGCAAATCTCGGTATAAAAGGAAACCGGAAGCTGGAGGATAGGGAAAGACGTCTATCCATTCCATTATAGGAATCTCGGGGCACGACGAGCATCGACACGCTCCAATTGTCACCTGCATTACGGGCGCTACACTCCGAGCGGAGAATCTTCAACGGCAACCGCGTCTGGGACTAAAATATTGAAATGCGCACGTCGTTCTCGATACTTTGCTTCCGCCCTCAGCTGTGCTTCATCTTCGACCCTGCTTTCCGCCACGCGCTCGTCTTCCCTTCGCTCTCAATTCAGAGAGAGAGAGAGAGAGAGAGAGAGAGAAAAAGAGAAAGAAAGAGAGAGAGAGATTCACCCCGTCGATTTAAACAATTACACTTCGACCGAGCCGGCAGAAGAAACTCCCGTCGATATCTTAGCCGTTTTTATTCTCGTATATATTCTTGAACTTGCCGTTTATGAATAGAATTTTTTTTTTTTTTGCGAGTCACATATTCAGTGCAGTAACAGTTGAATTATTTATGAAAAATTCTCTTGTTTCGTATTTATTTTTATTCTTATTATTTTATTGTATTGAAATGTCATATTAAGTGAAATTAATCGCACTCGATTTAAGGTATCGATTCGGGTCTTTCGTTTCTTCGCTTATTCTTCTCTTTTTATAAAGCGTACGAGTCGATTTCCAACGCGATACACACAATAGCTTCATACAAGCGTACATACTTATTATCGAATCTGCTTCATTTCACGGATAATCCCGGATTCTACGAACGGCGAAGAGCTTTCCCGCGCTCGTTTGTCGCTATTCTGGTGGCATTTTTCTTCTGCTTTCTTTGCCGCGATACGTACAGTTCCTGCTCGCGATTGAATTGGACCTCGCGATTTTGCGAATTCGTTTTGAATCGAGAACCGACCGCCATTGACACGCTTTTACAGAAACTGAGAAGTGGGATTTGGAGTAAAATTACAAGAGCAAAGAAAGAAATAAGACACTCTTAGAAATGCCGTATAAAAAGTCATTGTTCTTTTTTTCCCTCTTTTTTTTTTCAAAAATTTAAAAAAGTTTTTAGTGTTGAACTTTGCTTGATAACTAAATCTTTAGTTTGAGATAATTTTAACGAAAGATCCTGCACAGAAATATAGATGTTCGCCGAGGCTGCATATCGCGCGAGACTTGGTAAAGATAAAAACGCGGGGGGAGAAAAAAAAAAAAGGAATCGTCAGCTAAGAAGTCAAGTTCGTCGCTTGCTAGACGGGAAATCGCTATACCTACGGGAAAAGAACGAATAAACCGGTTTGTCCAAGCGTGAAGCACGCGAAGTGTCTCCCGCCCGTTCCGTCCATCAACTTTTCACCACCCTTTTCCTCGCTTCTTCACTCTTTTTCGCATTTTTCTATCCTGTCTGTGTACGCTGGTCTTCAAAATGCTGATCTCATCAGAGACAACTTGACCCTTTCGACTCGTTCGTGCTTCGACGAGCTTAATCTCTGTCGCTTAGGTGTTTCAACCCTACATACCTACCCCGCGCCCTCTTCTCCTAAGCTCCGTCATCGGAGAATCTTTCGTCCGTAGGGGAGGAATTTAAAATTCAAACGTAAGTGGCTCTCTCGAGTCGTCGTCGTCGTCGTCGTCGTCGTCGTCGACGTCGACGCCGTCGTCGTTGATGTCGACGTCGACGCCATCGTTCCGCATCACGCGCATCTCTCTTTTCTCTTTCTCTCTCTCCTTCTCTCTCTCTGAGTGTGTGTGTATGTGTGTGTGTGTGTGCAACCTTGCGCGCCCTCGAGGCAACGGTCGTTCCAGATGCATGCATTTCGAGTTGCAACTCCCTGGCGTGGCTTGCACGAAGCGAGCGCTCGAACGGAAGGAGGATGATCGACGGGTAAAACGCGGCTGTACATTATCAAAGTGGATAGAAACGCGCTTGCAATGGGAGGAAACCGCCAGGTTACGCTCCGTGACTTCAAAGTAACACGCTCTTATACATGCTCTTTTGTATATTAATCTCAAACGTTCTAGTGTTGCACATACACTTTTTTGTGCATCAATTTTTTTTTTATTTTTATTTTTTTTTTTAACGCGGAAAAAACAAAAGTAAATGACGCGCGCGCTCTGTAATGTCTAGTTGCAATAAAAAGTAGACGCAGAAAATATATTTGATAAAACAATAAGGCTTTTTTTCTTTTTTTTTTAATTTTTATTAGAGACCTGAATAATCTGGATTCTCCTTATCCAGAGAATTTAAAATGGATACCTAATACATATTTATTTTTATGTAATAAACGAGAATAAATAAATATTTTAAAATAAAAATTAAATTGTATCGCAGTAATATTGCAGGAAAAATCTTTCAACTTGAATAATCCTTAATTATTCGTGAAAACGGGGGAGAGAGATAACGGGAATGAGAAAGAGAGAGAGAGAGACATAAATATATGCATGTATACAATAGAGAGCGAGAACGAGCGAGAGAGAAAGAGAGATAGAGTGGGCGAAATGTCGTACAACGTTGCATTCTAGATCCACGTCGTCGCTGGATGCGTCTCTCGTCAAGTTTGAGTTACGAAACAATGAATATTCATTAATCTCCGGGACACCGCGGTTGCGAAAGCGCGAGTGCGCTTCCGGCGCACCTACGTCGGGATTTCCGCGCGTCGACGGAGGCATCGTTATCGGGAATGTCGTTCGCGTTCGCATCCTCCTTCCTCTTCTCTTCTCTAACGTTTCTCCAATAGCTAATTTAAGAGCAGTAACTAATACTCGTCACCCGGAATAAATCCCGCAATGATTCTCAATGCCCGGCGAACGATCGCGGCAGAAGGAGAAAATATTATCGGACACGCAATGAAAAATTACATTGAATCGACGCATATTAAATTCTAAAATTTAGAATCCATGAAAACAATTGGTGGCCACGCGAAAAGTGCATAAAACTGTCCGTATCGTATCTGATTGCGGAAATTCTACGTACGCAATTAACGAAAGAGCTTTTTTTTTATCTTTCAATCTGCGCGCTTTTGAATTAAAATTTTTCAAACTCTGATTTTGAATATATAATAATTCCGAAAAAGACTTTTCGCAGAAGTAAACATATATTTGCGTAGCTGATAAAACTAACGATAACGAGCTTCACGTGCAGTTTAGAAAATTATAAATTACGGAAAGGAGTTATACTGCGTCGAAAATATTTCTGTCTTAAACCGAAGAACCTCGTGATATTATTCTACAGCGTTCTATTGCGCACAGTGACGAAAATAATGTTTTGTATAAATCGCGTTTCCGTTATATTTAAATAACATCGACGTAGTGTGATTTATTCTTACTCGATATGCCGAAGATAATGATCAGTATTTGTCGAGAACAATTGCATTGCTACTACTAAAAACTCAAATCAAATAACTCCTGTTCGATAAATATCATTATTTAATAATTTAATTATTTATGCAGTTATGTGTAAATAAGAGGCAAAATTGACTAAGGCAAATTTTAAACATATAGCGATACATATTTGAACATACAAATGCAATTTCGACAATAATTTTCGCAAGTACTCCGGAAATTGATTCGGTTAGCTTTCAGTTCTGTGTAATTAATACCACACACATACAAAACAGAATTGTTTATTTAGACAAAAAAGAAAAAGGGGGTCAAACATTTTTTTTAATGTAAATTCAACGTAGGAGGAAGAGATAGAAATTTTTAATCAAGCGAGAGAATTGTTCTCTAAAATGTTTTCACTCTTATTTCCCGATCATTGTCTAACCTCTATCTATTTTTATCTTTTTCGATTATCGTTGCTGATAATACTTCGATGATATAGCAAACGAATTGTGAACTCTCTCGCACATTCTAGTGTTTCGATGATTGGCATACTTGACCGATCGCATTTCACATTTAAACGCTTCGCACTGTCAAACGTGTGAATCACCCTACAGCCTCATCCCTGCTGGCTATTTCGAGGGTAGATTGCACGCGACCACGCCAAATGCAACCCATTTAATACCGCTGAGTAGTCGGAATGCACGCTGATGGTGATTACGCGGGATGGCCCTAGATACTCCACGTTTTTCACCCCGCAAGATTCCTTAGTTTATAGAAAATCGATTTCCAACAGAATAAACACCCGTAATCTTTTTCAGCGCCGGCACATAATTCCTCCTATCTATTTGTTTAATAAAGAATAACGCTAGCAGAGCCGCGCAAATTATGCTTTGGGGGAAAAAAAAAGAAAACAAAAAATGTATTACGAAACTTTTTGAATTAATTTTATTATTTTTATATTCCGTAAATTTATAATATTCTACGACTCTTCGCGATGAAACGCGAAGCTGTAATTCACAGATACTCCCCTACAAGCTATAACAATAATGTTGGGAAAAGTATTTTAATGCTGACAGAGTGCAATTCCATTATTACTAATTCCTCTTTGTAATGTTCCTCCTGTCTCATAAATCTCGCGCACAAAAGAATTAAAATCAAGCTCGGCTGAAATTAATTGAAGCCCCCTTGCCTCTGTGTTTGCTTCTCCGAAGCTTTGTTCAATCCTTTAATTTCCAATAGCCGATAACTAAAATGCCGTTAAAGAGCCTGCCGCGCGATAATAATCATCATTATTCTTAGCTCAGCCCGCCTGCCAACCGTGACTTCGGTACATATTTGGGTCGGAGGCACGAATGCCTTTTCGCATAATACCTAATGCGGGGCCGAGACAATACTCCGACCGAGGATGTATTGCGAATAAGAGAGCAAAGGCGAGCACCTGTAGCCGCGGCAACCGATGACTCTATTATGTGCGGGTGCACCGGCCATTATTCATCCCTCTCGGAGTCATACGCGAGTCGAGTATTCGAAATACAGGGAAGATGAATGGTGGAAGCCGCCGCCGGCGCGACGCGCCAAGGACGGCGGCAGCAATAACCCGGGGATTAAAAGAGAATTAAAAGTGTCGGCCGCGCATCTGTGTCAAGCGCAGAAAGGGCAGAATCATCCGTCGCCGGGATATCGAGGCGGACCGCGGCAGCGAATGAAACGCGGGGGAGGAAGAAGGGGGGAGGAGGGGAGTTAAGGGGACGAGTAAACAAGCGTAACTTCCCGTCCAACCCCGTCGTTGTCTCCACGTGCGTTCTCTTTTTGCCGTTATGCATCGAGTCCTTTAGCTTGCGACGCCGCATGATTTATCTCGCTTTTCGTCCGATTGGTTCTTCCGCTGAAATAATTACCGGCTCTTTTCGACGTGCAGCTATCCCGACGTGATTCGTTTAATTCCGCGAATGCGTTTACCTCAGCAAACCGAATTCCGATATGCGCCAGTCACAACCGATGGGGATTTATTCATTGTTCCAAGCAGCTCTATTGCTAATTTGCGGCATTGTCGATCGCGAGTCGAAACCAGAGCCTTCGTAAATTATATACAGAAAATATAACATGCCGCGTATGATCTTATCGCGATGTTTGAACCGAGCGTTGCGCTCGTAATAATTTAATTAGATTTCTGCCGGGCGAGCTTCGATCTCGAGCACGAGAGATTTATTAGAGGAACGTGAGGCCTATAATCTAATCCGATGTTCTTTCGTAAATCAAATATCGTATCTTACCCTCATAATTTCGCCACACATCATCGTTTCATTACGACGAGTTTCGCGAGTAGTTTCCGAGAGATGCCTAACTGTCTGCGACGCGTTTTCGCTCCGAATGAAAGCAATATACGACGGCAGTTCAATCATTTCCAGCTTATAGAACTCCATCCCCGCGGGATTGGATTTTCCCGATACTTGATATTTTGCAATAGAACGTCGCCGCGTTGTGGCCCCGCAGCTACGCATGCTATTTCCATTTATTATCGAATTGCCATACGCCCGCGTATAGTTAAGCCGTATTCGCGAGTGATTTATTATTCGCGTTTGTTCCGCAGGCCGTATCGATTCTTGCGCATAATTAACGTAGAGGGGGGAACGGAGGGCTTTTAGAAATCGCCGCGCGATCATCACGTCGGACGAGTGTCCCGTCGAGTAGAGTGTAAATTATCATCGTGACGGAATAACTGCACGATCAGATGCTCGGCGAGATCCCGCGCGAGGCAAATCATATTCCCGCATGTGTAATGCGTCGAGTCAGCATTTTTTTTTCTTCCTTTTTTTTTTTTTTTCCTCCTGATATACCTCTTCCCTCCCTCACTAACCCACCCACCGTCTCTTTCCCGTACTCTCCATCAGAAAACAGCCAGGCCAGAAGTTGCGCAAACTCGTAGAGGGTCGTATTTGCTGGAAGGCCGGGTATTGCGAGTGACAGCTGGCTGTTCATTATTCCTGGATTACCAGACTGGCGCACAAGGGTGAAAGCGAGACGGAAAAGAAAAGCGAGGGTTTGGGGAATGCAAGAAAGATGGGCGCGGGAAGAAGAGAAAGAGAGCCCAAGTGCACGTTGAATGAGACGAGCGAACGAGCGAGAGGAAGAAAGATGAGGGAGCCTTCAGCTCAAAATATTGAAACTCTCTCCGGTCTACTCGACGGTAGGAAGAAAGAGCGCGAATCTTACCGTGCTGTATCGTTAGGTGCTCGTAGTTTTGAAGATTTCCCTACCGCGCTTTGCCTCACTGGCCCATTCCGGCCAGGCATAAATAAAAGCTGATGAAAATGATCGAAGTCTCGGAAGTTTATTTAACAAAGAGCGTATTGTTATTGTAGAAAGGGTTTACACTTTGTTCGCGAACTTTAGCCGTTTTTCCGTGAAACGCCGGGGATTTGTTAAAAAGATTTATCATTACTAAGTTTATTTCCGCGCGTAACTAACATACTCCGTAACGATACTCGCTGATCACCCATTGTACCGGAATCTCCGACTCCGCAGCTCTTTTTTTTTTCTTTTTTTCTTCTTTTTTTTTTTGTATGTACATATCACGTTTCTATCTAGACAAGGTTCGTTATTTCCAACATTTGCTTAACAACTACTAACCAAAGTTCAACATTTTGCTTGACATTTCGCGAGGTAGATTTTTTTTTTTTTTTTTTTGTACCGCAAACTCTTTTAACGTTCGGAAATATCGCGCACGAGCGAGAAATATTATTATATTACAAGCATATATTTATTGTTATATTAATTAATGCAACTGGGATGAGATATAAAGCAAGAATTGAAATACGTGAGAAGAATTACGGGCTAATAAAATGTAAAGATTAAGCGCAAACAAGTCTAAGTCGTGTTACGTCGTGGCATTTGTTTCGCGAGCAATAACCGGTGAGATATTTCGTTTTAACGGGCATTTAAAAGAACATCAAGCGCATCTTAATTCGCGTTCTCCTCGATCTCTCCCCGTCGTTTTCTTTCTATTTGTATTGGTCTTTCGCTGCACTCGACGGATCGAAGAATGTTTACCGATAGAACAAGTTTTACGAGAGTCTATAAAGCATCGCGCTGCCCCGGCTAAACACTTAATACTCGTCGCGGGACTGACTGTCTGACGTAGTCGCAAGCACAGCGCGAGGGGAACGTTGTATTTTAATTACGCCGGATACCGCTTTATGATCTTATAACGGTCATGAACGAACCGACGCTAGGATTACGAGTCTCCGTGGACGATCGTAACATTCGCGAAAATACATCTTTCATCGCCGGTTGTATTTATGTCTTGTAGCAATAATGTAAAAAGGCTACGTGGCGGGCGTACTTTGAAAATTACTTTAGGGAAATTAGATATTAAACTAGTAAGCCGTCGGTCTCCGTATAATAGAGGGTTACGTGAAATACCTTACATCAAAACCGCAAAGACATTAAATCAATACCGTATTAACGTCGCGAACGCGAACGCCGGAAGTTCATCGCGATTAACAAGGATAATTATTTTCCGCTACACTGCACTGATACCGAATATTGTTTTTCGCCTGATTAGGTGAGACTGGCCGAGGAGAGTTTTAAAATTTACATGCAAATTATTTTCTGAACAATTTCGCTGAAATTATTTTTCGCGTTGTCGCATTTTTTTTTTTATTTTTTTTATATTTTATATACATCAATTTTTTTTAAGGAACGGCGCAATTTAAGAGAAAAGAATATACATATATTCAGCGAGTATTTACGTCTATTTAAATAAAAAGGGCAAAGTAAGAAATAATTCTTCTCTGCTTTTAGATAGCATTTTTTTATCGTTAATAAAATATCCCTCCCGAACTTTCTATAAATTTCCATATATATTTTCTTTTAAAATTCTAATTTTTAGATGACACCTGACTGTACTCATTTAAGTCAGGGGAGCATTGCTTTTTGCATTAAACATTCTTTGAAGCATAATGTTCGTAGAGTCTTAAAAGGGTTAAATCTAGTTGCACCCCCGGCCCTTTTCGTTTCCTTCTACTCTTCACGCCCCTACGGTTTTAATAAGGCTTGATTACGAGTTTTACGAGCAGTCGGCTCGCGTTGCGCATCCCGGTTGATGGCCTCCCTCAAGTGCTGCTTGGCTCTCGCGAGTAATTAAGTTTACAAGTGCAGCCTGTCTTCGTCGTAGCGGCGCGAGACCTTCTTCTTCGTGTTCGGGTTAAGTGAACGGCGCTTTCCGCGATGCAACGACCAATAACGAGTAATTGCAGCCGGAGAGCATTTCCCGGCGTAGTCGCGCGACGAGGGGGATGCGATTATAACGACGGCAATAATCGCGGCCACGACGAGGCACAATCACGTTTCCACAATGCTCGGCGATTAGGATTAACATAGTTACCGGTCCCGTTTTCTTTCTCCGCGCCGCCTCGACACGTCTGACGTAATTCGTCGCGTTATATTCTGTTAACGACGATAATGACACCCGCCACATGGTGGAAATTCGCGTTGTCTCATTAATAATGATAACAGCGGTAGCCCCGATGAGAAATACGATTTTATTATCATAGTAATTGCGACTCATAATTTTCTGGCAGCAGCATTTGCGCGAGCAGAAATTTATGCTGCCATCTCATTAACAATAATGATAATAATAACAGCGGAGAAATATAATTTTGTTTTCATGGAGTCTGTCATGAGGTCGGGAATAATTGTTTCCTAGCGAATTAATAGTTTATGTAAACGATCGCGGAGTAACTTTCGCGCCGCGGCCTCATTAATTGTCTCATCGTGGTATCGCGTCGTACGTAGCCCGGCACCGAATCGTTTCCCGCGACAAGTGACGACAAGCGTCAACTTTTAACCGCGCACGCGACCGGGCATTTATCAAGATCATTTAACGGCCAGAAGAGGATCTTTGTCACGCACGCGTATAATTATTCTCGGGCGTGTGGTATGCGCTATATGTACGAACGTCCCTCCCGTATAAGCTTAATTAAACGTATAACTGAAATTACGAGCAATTAGAGCATTCAAAGACAAGAGATTTATGGGATATTCTGCTTATCGCGCACCTAACACGAAAGCAAAACTTTCCAAATTTTCTTACAACGCTTTAATAAGTTTCATTATACTAAATGTGTATTTTTACCGCATTGTATGTCGCGAGTTAATCCTTTCACGACTGTTCCCGGTGCGGTTTTTTTTTACGTTTGCATATCGCATATTGGAGTTTATCGCGTAATGATTTCTATCTACGGGCAATTTTGGGTAATTTGGAGGAATTGGGGATAAAACGATATTTAAGATGTTTTATCTTACCCTCCCGTATTTACATGTTATTTAAGTTTAACGTTCTACTCTGCGAATGGGAAGTGGAATTATTGCTGCATAAATGACTAACGTTCTACAAAGCGTAGATAAGGGTAGGTTGCCGTAATTTCCAGGGACATGGAATAATCCCATTTACCTGATGCTCGAATTACCTCGCCTCGAATCGTGGAATATAAATGATGTCGTGCGTAATTTCGGTAAAAGTCAACGCGACGCTTATTGCGTACCTGATTCGGCCCGTCGCCTAAGCGCCACGAAATATGCCACTTCGTGACAAAGACAAATTCTCGCAGATATAGTTTCTTTAACGTGCTCGTCTTACGAGCATGAACAAATAATCAGCCGGTCACTCATTTTTATTTAGCGGAAATACAGTTTTAAAAGAAAAAATTGTGTCATGCATCATTATCGACTTACCGGTTCGATGCGCAGCGGCGGAGTTACAGCTACTGATGACACTGTAACATAATAATATAAATTTTTATTTAGAGATGCCGAAAATAATTTTTACTATTAAAAAAAAAAAAAATTATATGAGTCTCTAATCAATTTAATAAAAAAAAGTTTTCTGATATTAGAAATTATTATATTTAAAGAAGAAGGTGATCCTTACCCAAAGGTTGCTCCGCCGAAGCAGGATGCCTTTCCGAGGCCTCCTCCTCCTCTCAGTTGGGACGTGTCGAGTCCTCCTTCCGCGCACAAGAAACTCGCGAGAACCGCGACCGTGAATTTAGAATCGCGAGAACTACTACTAATTTAACACTATTTACCGCGCGATACTATCACGACACTCCCGTTTGAAAACAAAATCGTATTATAAAATTACCCGCCCGAATACTATGCGACATTTCCGTAAAAACGACCGACGAACCGGCTGCGGTTCGTTTAAACAGTAATATCGGCGGTGACGGCACTTTGAATTGTCCTTGGCACTTTTATCTGTAACAAAGAAATAAAGATTTACATTGTAGAGATGTTAAAAATATTTATCATTGCTTTAAAAAAAATCTATACGCGCCTTTAAGTTAATTTATTAATTAAATAATTTAAAAACTTTTTTCTGGTTGTCTAAACGGCAAATCTATTAATTTTGTATAGACAAAAAAATGATTCTTACCTTCCGAGTGGCTCCGCAATGCCCGATGCCCTTCCTGAGCCTGCTCCTCCTCTCAGAACGTCTGGTATGGTCCGGGATCCTCCTTCGATGCATGAGACATTAGCGAAAGATCTCTCCCAAGATAAATCTGACGAACCGACTGCGATTCGTATATTAGTTATCGGCGACAACGGCACTTGAGCTCCTCCTCAGGGTCGGTCTTCATCTGAAACAGAATAAAAATTTATTTGGTTAGCATGATTAATATTCCAGGATGTTGAGTCCGCCCGCCGTGACGAAATCGTACCTATAATTGTACTTTACCAGTGCAGAATATCGGTCGCACAACTTACATTCACGTTAGCTAATTTTTTATAAGCAGAGAAGGAACTTATTTATCAACGCGTAACTGCTCCGGTTGACTACGTACTCGACTGGCTCGACTAAAACAGCGCCAAGGTGATCGCCGGATCACGTGATCATCGCGCGACTCACCTACTGCAACATGAGCCACATACGCTGCACGAGCCATGTACACATGTCGCGACCTCTGCCGTTTCCTTCCCGCTACGCAGCGATCGCGCACGAAAGAATTTTCCACACACGGCCGGTAGAAATAAATCCGCGACCGACTTGCTCTCGAAGCCCGGTCGAAAAGAGCCTAATCACTTGTTCAGAATTATCGGTGATCGCTCTAAGGACACGATTGTAACATACGTGTAAATGGGAATAAAACTTACTTTTGTGGAGTAGTATTTCTTCACAAGGAGTCTCCGCATGCCAAGCACTCCTTGGAGAAGTTCACCCGTGCCTGGATACGTCGTGCGTCGCATGTGCGTAATACTTCCGGTGCAGGTGGCTCGTCTCATGTGTAGGTGCTGCGTGTACGGTCGCCGGCGTGAGAGAGAGTGAGAGCGGTAGCGCGGCTCGGCGCTCGCTTCCCCCACCCTAGCGTCCTCTCCTGGCCCCACTCCTCGCTCCGCTTTACCGCACGCAATTAAAACGCGCTGTAAAAGAATTAAAACGCCGAATGTTATGTTGAGTATTAATTGAATATTAATTTCAACGCGTCGCGTATGTAACTGCTGGATATTTGTCGATTAATCAATCGCTCGTAATTTGCGTAATCAACGTAGAAAAATTAATACAGTTTATATATAAATGTATATATAAATTCTATTTTACAAAAAGCAAAAAGTGTCCGAAATGTTCTATAAGATGCGTACATCTGTAATTCATTGCTGGAAATTATTTCAGTAATTTAGTCCTTTTATTTTTATCTTAATATTTAATAATTTAAATAGATGAATAATTTAAAGCTGTGTAATAATTGATTTGATTTCCGAGTAATTTACGACAATGCTGACGTTAGATATAATCTTTTTTTAAGTATTTGTATTTATTTATTTGGAAAGACTACTCTTTTCTCTCGAAAAACCGAAAATAATTTCTACATGACTTTGCGTTATATATTTCTATCAAATATGTCTTTTTTAACCCCGAGTAAAAAATGGTGCTTTACACTTCAGCTGAAATAAATCTCCATAAATTGTTATTATATACGTTTTGTATGTTTGAACATCAAAATCAATTTTTCTCGAAACGTTTCTAAATGGTTCTTGATCGTTATTGCCGTGTACCCGCCATTTGTCACGGCCAATGGAAATCACGCGCATAAATCATGCGATCTTGTCACGCGCCGATCAGGCTCGATCCGAGTTTGATAAAGAATATATATTGGAAAGGATTCATTGAATAAAGTCCCTAAATTTCCATCGTCGGCGTGGCGAATAGATTTCCGCTGCGCTCGTATGAGAGAAGAACGTATATCGCAAATAAGTGTTTCAAGTAGAAAGAATTTATCGCTCGGCTTCTACGCTCTCGACACGTGTATATCTCCCGCGAAATCGATATGCGATTTCGATGCTCGCCGTACATTTCCACCACCGGATGTTCGCGGAATACCGTCGCGTTCGACGAGCGATGATATGTTTTATTCATTTTTCGCACTCTAAATTCATAACATTTCGCAAAACAGACAGCTTTATTCCACGTGTGTTGAAACTTTTTTCGGCCACCGTGCTCGACATAAACGATTACGAAAAAATCGCGATTGATTCCAGAACGAATTTCACGAATACCAGGGGGGGGAGGGAAGCTCGCTCGGATCTCGATCAACCTGACGGCGAACGAACGAAAGATAAAATGTTGCCGCGACTCAGAGTTAAACTTTACTACTGCTGGAAGAACGCTCGTCCAAGTTACTTAGGGGTCGTAAACCCGAAGTGCATAATTCAACGCGGCTCAACGAGCGTCACGCATTTCGGGTTTACGATCCCTAACGAACGTTATGCGATTTCGCGTGCTATTAAATAAAATCCATTTACTGCGGACAAAATCGCCAACTTTTAAGCCACGCGACATGAGTTCGCTTGCTGCTATGTCTCGGCTAAATTTTATCGCCTATCACCAAACTGAGGTCATAACAAACTTGACCACGTATAAAAACAATGTATTCCTCGCTCGGAACTAACGTAGGTTGTATAAATCGCTCGCGCAGGTAGGTACTCTATAAACCCACTAAAATATTTCATATGTAGTATATTTTACATCGCACGCTGTTTTTAAATTGTTACGCGAAATTTGAACATTATTTATCGGCAGATTCCTCGAAAGATTCGCGATCGAATCTACCGGACGTACAACCAGAAAGGGGGAGGAAAAAGGGAGGAAAAAAAAATAGGATATTAAATGCATTCGAAACCGCGTATAGATTTACATAATATCGATACAGGTGGGCTGCAAGAATATAATCCTCAGGTCGGCCAGCTTTGAAATATCACACGCCACATTCTGTATAATCCGTTTCTTTAATTTGCATATTAAATACATATTCGAGTCCCTGTACTCTCGTCCTCTCTCTTGTCTCTTTCTTTCTCCGTGCTATTCCTCTAAAACCCTTTCTCTCCCGCTGCCCCCGACACATAAATATGTACCCTATCCGCGGATTCATCTCGGATTCTACGCGGCCGCTTTTGCGTATAGCATTTGGATGGATATACAGAAGAATAGGAGGAACGAAAAAATTAACTCTCCTGGGAATTCGTTAAACAAGAAATTGTTCATTACATAGGATCATCCTCGGCTTTACGCTCGGGCGATGCTTTGTGCGATTTCGTTGCAATTATACATCTTCTCTTTGCACCTTTTAATAATCTTAACAGTATTTTTTTTATTTTTGTTTTATTTTATTTTATTTTATTTTATTTTATTTTTTATTTATTTAGTCTTTAACAGTCGTGCCATACTGCAGCTAATTATTTTGATACAATATTATCTAATAATGAGAAACCAAACTGTCAGAGGAAAATATAAATTAAAATATTTTTACTGAAGTAAAATGGTTTGGACATTTCATATATAAAGTTCTTGTTGATTTATTCTCCTCGTGGGACACATTACAATATGTATGATAATATATTACGGTTGAAAAAGCGAAGTTTGCTTTAACGAAAGTGTGTCATCATTTATCTAAATTTAATTCCCCTTCTCCCCCGATCAAAAATGACTATCAAGGTTTTGACTCGTCGGTTATTCAAAAAAGCTGTATTATGTAAGTTTTAATATCGAGCGCCGTCTTGTTCGTCATACTTTTATTTTACGTTAAAGTACGATCAGAATGAAGATTGTTCGCAACGCGCCACCGAACATTAGACTTTGTAAAGGGATGTATCGCAATAGTATATTAATCGATAATCAACTTCGGATGAAATAAATCGCATATGACTGAACAGGTTTCATTTTTAACGCTCGTAATGTCCTTTGCCGTTCCTTTCTCGTTCACCTTCCGCTTCTCGCTCTCAGCTGTTCCTAGAACGCGGAACGCGAGTGGAGGATATAGAGAGCTAGTAAGAATCAAAGGAGACAATATAAGGGACGAGGAAACGAGACTGTCGTGTCAGAAAGAAATGAAGACAGAGCTATCAGTTACAGAACGCCGTCTGCACGGAAGCAATTCATTCCGCTTCAACTGTTCAACTCTTATCCGTCCAAGGTTTTCCTTCCACTTTTCCGATGCTGTCCCTCCTCCCGCCGAAATCTTTTGATCTCGCCTGCTGCGCTTACCTGCGCCACATGTAGCATATGAACTTTGAGCAAAGGCGATATCATTTTGAAAAAAAAAAAAATAAAAAAAAAAGAATGAGTAACGGAGAGAAACGTAGTTGCAGAAAAAAAAAAATTATATTTGTAACGGGCAGCTGAGAACCAGGCCACACATACACATACACGCATACTCTCACACTCGATTATTTCTAATCTAAAAGAATCAAACGAATTTCTTGTCACGAAATGTTAAATGAAAATATTTGTAATCCAGAATCAATTGCGCAAGCAGAGCTTCTTAAAATCTTACTCATAAAGGATATAAAATTTCGTTCTTATGGACGGGATTATTTTTATATTTTATAATTGTACTTTTGACGGCGAAATCTCTGAAAAGAGGTCGCATTTTTGTTATTTATATATCATCGTGAAACGAAGACACGGCTTAAATGCACATGTACGATGCAATCACCGTAGGCGATATTGTTAATCCCGCGTCACACGCTATCATTTTGACACACGGACTTTATTCCACGTGATAACTTTAGGAGAAAAATAGAGTATTATATAACAGGATTAAATTTCTTTACGTTTTAATTACATTCAGGCATCAAGATTCACGCGCGCCGATTCTGTTGGCTGCAATTATCGTATAAAATATCCGAAAAATTCTTCGATATAATTTTCAACGCCGTGAAACTACGTAATTAAAATATATTGATTTGTTTTTTTTTTTTTTTAATAAAAACACGTTTGCTGAACAGCAAGCGTTTTGGCTTTCATTTAAACATATTTAAATTTTATTCGGTTCTATTAAATAATACGAAAAGAAATAAAACAGCTTGTTAAATATGTAAAACTAAAGTATTATAGATATTCGATATTTTTATCAAGATACGAAACTTGATCGAGCTAACTTTTACGTTTCTCTTCTGTTCTTCTCATTCTCTCTTTCTCTCTCGCTCGTTCGCTTACTCTCTGCATGCATATGTTTCACCCTCAGTATGCAAACATCGTGGCTTTAATTATGCGGACTAATTACCTGAATTAACGCGAATTAACTCCGTGGTCCGTTTGACCTGCCGCTCTCTGCCGGTCCTAAACCCGTTGATAATCCGAACGCAGCTCGCACTGATTACCAAAGATCGGTGAGACGTTCCTGCACTTACCGCAAACTACAAGTAGAAACACCGAGCTTTGACGTGTCACGTTAATTTTCAACCCTATTTACTACAAATCTGAACGGACATTACATCCAGATGGGAAATCTTAAACGAGAAGCTGATAATCGGTGCAACATTATTTTGAACGTTACAGCTCTTGCAATATTATTTCGCGACAGTTTAATTTTTATTCCTTCGTACTCTAACTGAGATGTGTACTTCTTGACTACCGGGAAAAAAAATACGGATTACGTAAGTAACGCTTAGTGTAATAAAAGAATTAATATAAGAGACAGATATAATAAGGAAATAAATTCGAAAAAGTATAAACGATTGATAGAAATAAAAAATAAAAAAAGAAGTATAAATTATTATTCGATAGAGAGATCGGTGGCAAGGTTGTTAGTTGGTTTACTAAAATAATATTAATTTCATGCTGGTTGATCGCAACGTAATGTCACAAAGGGACGATTCGCCGCTTTCTTGTCGAGGTGATGCGCAGCTCGTCTTTCCGGCCAGCCAACGTTCCCGATATCGCTCGTTATTAAAATTAAATTGCATTATTAACGCTTCGCGAACGATTTCCGACGGTTTGTACGGCAATTTGCGGCCGAGAGAGCGTCCGTGGAAATTCGAAAAGGGATTAACCAGCCGACCCCCTGTCCCCGCCGTTCTACTTCAGCTCGCCTCTTGCCTTCCCTCCCTCGTCTCTCCACCCTCTTTACAAAGCCTCTCCCTACGGTGCCTTGCAGGCCGAGGGATTTATACAATTAATTCTCTAATTTGTCGCGCTCACGTCGGATTTCGTCGGTAATAGATTTTCATCGATCGTCACACAACCCGTTCCTCCTGTAGCTTTTTATCGCCGCTAGCCTTCTACGCGTCCTCTCTTTGTTGCGCTCTTGCTGGCATACATTTTGTTTAATTCTCATGCGTTATAATTATTTTCGTTTTAATGAAAACCGCAGCGATGTAGTTGTCAAATGGCCATGACCAGTGCGAGAGTTTTGATGCCTTCTTGTATTTTCGCGAATTTTATTAAAAAATAAGTACGTAATATATAATGTAAAATAGTTTGTATCGATAATTCTTATTATTTTCTTTATTACGGTTTGATCATAATTAGAGAGTACAGTGACGATGATTTATTTGTGTAATAAAATGCCATATGTCCACAAAGCTATTACCCTTTCACATTTTACACTATGAATGTTTACAGTAACCATTTTTTAATAATACGTAAGGCATATTTGTTGGATAGATAATTGAAATTTCAATGAAATTGGAAATTTGAGAATATACTGACAAGTTTAATTTATATTTTTTATCAAATACGTAACATTGTATAAAGCAATATTTTACGCGAATATTATTTGTTTTGCTCAAACATTATCTTTTTTTTTTCGAAAAAAAAAATAATAATAAAAAAATAAAAAATTTTGATACGCGACTCTTGAAACACAATATTCTTTTTCACCATGGAATTACGGTTATTTTTGTAAAACTCGATTTATTTTGTAGGTTGCGAGTGAAAATTAAATTTTTATCGCTTCACACACCGCGCGTGTTAAGGTGCAATAAAGTGCATGAAATTTTAAAGCGCAAAATTAACGTCGGCAATAATATAGCGGGCAACAAACGCGCTAGCATGGAATAATTGTTATATTTAATGGATACATTGACTGATCTATTTAATGCTGAGAATCGAGTCAATAGTTTTTAAATTTCCATGACGATTTGACAAATTCACGTGGCGGGGTGTCGTGTATTCATGTTTGTTGGAAATATGTACTGGTACATTGATTTAGTTATGGCGATTTATTGAATTAGTATTTCAGAAATATCGCGACGGTTCTACGAGCGGCAGCCTGGTATTTAATTATTTTTCGTTGCATAGCGTTTGCGAAGAAATACGATGCGCGAGGGAAAAATCGTGCTAAAGATTCATCGGAGTACTCGCAGCGAATCTGTAGGTCAAAAGGTGTTGCGGAAGGAGAGCTCGACATTGCCGGGAGTTTTCCGGGTCTTCACGAGTGGCACTCGCGTGGTACTCGAAGGGATAATAAGATCGTCGCGTGAATCCGCGAGAAGTCTGATCTCTCTAGGCGACCTTTCGCCAACCCTCGGGAATTGTCGGTGATATAACAGTGATATAAAGAAAACGAGGGTAGGGATAAAGGGGACAGATTTTGTTCCGCATTCAATTAACAATTTGCCTTTGCTCGAAGACGAATGTAAGATTCTCAAGTACTGGTGCTTACAATAACCCAGTTTCCTCGAGCATCGCCGTCGTTCCAGAACTCGTTTGAAATAAAAACAAAGCTCGCGCCGTGCGGAGGGAAAGAGAGAAAGACAGAGAAATAAAAAATAGTAGAAAATATAATAATATCATAGAGGAAGAAAATTTAAACGGAAAGGAGAAAGCACGGCGAAGTAAGATCGATTAAGAGCTTGCTATCAAAATGATTATTAGAAAAATGTCAGCGTTGCCGTTACATAATTATAGCCGTAAGAATTAAATATATATCGGAGGACAATCGTCAGCACAGTAAAAAAGAAAGAGGAGCGGAAGGACGCATTTACCCCGTGACTCTCCTCCGTTATGCTTCGACCTCGACTGACGTCACAACGATCGGTGGAAACTGCTAAAATAGTGGAATAATAATATTCCGCGCGATTCCGTCCGGCATTAGCGATTCTTTGAGCGAGTAATGAAGGAATTTGAATATTTCCCTCGCGCGCCGTTCCCCCGGCGCACGAGCTTCCAAGTCAATTACCGGATTCAACCACCGTCCTACGTTCCGCGGCCGCTTTATTAAAACAATTCGCCCGATCCCACCCTACCGCGACACCCTTTCAGCCCTCCCGGGCGGCACCGCGAGAGAGCATGGACTCCCGCGACTTCGTTCTCTTCCTCGCCTTCGTGCCGACCGCCCTCGCTTCCATCATCGACCTTCTCGCGGCGTCTCGGATTATTATCGCGATGGAACTCGAGACTCGAGAAGAACGAAACTGTTGCTCGTAACAATGGCGCGCGTCGTAAAGAGGTTACGATCCCGGGGTAAACGACTTGCAGCCAGAAATTCCTGTCAACGCTCTGGTATCATTTTTGTAAATTCCCGAGTAGACGCTGTGTATTTTTCGTACTTAACTTGGTGGACGACCCTACCCGGTCAAGTCCGTTCAAATTTAGGTTAGCATTTTCTTTTTGCTTAGCGGGAGATGAAAGTTTCATGTCATTGTCGAGGATCTTTATAAACGATCGATATGTCAAAGGCAGCGCGACTTATTTTTTGTGAAAATTTAAGACGTTCGCTCATTTTCTTTTTTTTTTTTGTTTTATGATTCGTGACTTTACTGCAGAAAATTAATAATTTGTATCGAAGGGAGAGAGAAATTAATAGTATTACTACTGTTAAAATTAAAACGGTTATAATATACGGTTACCTAAAGAGAATAATAAATATGAATTAAATATTACACATTAAAGCTTTTTATCACGCGTATACAATTCGTCCACGTTTAATTAATGTTTATCAAAATAACAATGCTATTTTTATTGGCGTTGCCGTTCAAGTTTATTACAATAGTGTTAAATTTATTCAACCCACATATTGTCATACAATCAATTTCTTTTTAAAAAAATAATTCATGGAAATGAATTCTATTTTATCAGACTGTGTTCACTTCGTCAATCAATTATGCGTTTCCTTTAGCGATTTGAGTCGCCAACAGCAAATCGATGCCTCTATCAGCTGTGACGAGAAAATCCGACGCGAATCACGTTTTAATGCGAATCGATTGCTACGCAAGAACTTCGCCTGTAATTCGCCGTTAGCAATCACGCGATGGGATATCGCGATGGACGTTGGCTACCCTATCGCGTTGCAATTAATATTTCAGTAGGAAATAGGCAGTGCCTAAACCCACCGAACGGCGAGAGCCGGTTCTGTTGGCGGGCGTCCTTTCCTGAAGCTACTAACGCGATACTGCGAGCACGTTAATTGCCTGATTGAATATGAAACACGCATGCATTTGCCGAGATATCAATTGAAATTTGATATTATCCCGTCTCTAAAATGCGAAAACCGATCGTTCCGGCGCTAACGTAACGGCCATAAAGAACTCGCAACATCGGCGTTAATTAGCACAGCCGGCAAAGATTACTGCATCCGTTATGGAATCTGGCAATTGTACGCTGTAATAGAGCGCCTAATGATGCCAAATCTTGAGATACGCTAACGAACTGAAAAATTCACGCGAATGAAACGAAACACGCAGGTTTAATAAGTAATATTGTTAATTATATTTTAACGTCGACATTTCTGACATAAAAAAAATCTGGGCCTGTCGACTGTCTCGCTTTCTCTGCGGAAGGAAGGAAGGAAGGAGGGACGGAAGGATGGAAAATAATCTACCCTAATCTAACCAAAAGCTACAAGTAGTAAGTGTACCGGCTAACACGTCTTCGGCCGTAGATCACTCAATTGTAATTACCATAAAAAAATTATTATAATTAATTAATCTCCCCAAATATAACGACGCGCGAATTAGGATTTCTGACGAACTGTGCGCGCGTAACGCGCACACGGTTTCTTCTGTAATAAAAATCTTTTTTTGTATGTCTCAATAAACGTGCGATAATTAAAAAAAAAAAAAAGTGCAGCGTCGCGGAACTTGCTGATAAATCTTGGGACGAGCGGTTGAACTGGCATTTCGACCTTTTACGAGTAAATCACGGAAACGGTTATTTTCCCTGCGTTTAGCCGGGTTTCGTGTTACCGTGGAATTTTAGCGGAATCAGCAGCCGACCGAAATAATTCTTTTTCTATTACCGCCTCCTTCCTCCCGAGGATCGTTAGGGACGCGCGGGAGAACTTCTTCCCTCGGACACAATTAATGCGATCACTTAGTTTTCTTCTTGTTACCTATTACGCTGTCCTCAACCTATTTGTAACACAAATTGTCCTTGACGTGGCCTCCCTTCCTTTTACATTCATTCCTCGGTGCGAGTTAGAGCTGAGACAATTAAAAATTGCACGGCTAGCGAAACTGGTGAAGGGGGGAAAAAAAAAAGGCGCAGAGACAAAACGAGAGATAGAAAGAGAAAGAGAGAGAGAAGCTTTTAATCAAAGACCAAAGGTACTAAACGATGGGGAAATTAATCGTTACTTTGAACTCGCGCGTACAGTTCTCTCGGCAGTAAAAAGTTTTCGAAAATCCCATGGATAATTATTCGCCGCGTAAAAAGTTATTTTACGCCTAAAATCGAAGCGAAGGGCGGCATTCACCGTTCTTCTTCCTTAAATTTCGGTTTGGCCAGTAAATTTCTTAATTAATCGCCGATAAATAAAATTGCGGGGTTTTCACGTCAAAGGAATTATTAAATCCAGGAGCAGTCCTTAAAAAATTAATTATGCGTATTAAAATGAATCTATTGAGGACCAATTAGTGCGCCAAATAATTCACGGCAAAATTCCAAACAGCATGGGAATCGAATTATCAATGGCCCTTAATGCGTGGCGACGCAAATTCATTCCGCATATCCCCGTGTAAATGCGAGGAAGGCACGAGATCTGTCAAAGAGGAGCTCTGATAAAATAATTAGTAGTCGCTAGGTGTGTGCCGCGTGTGTGGAGCTGATCGCGGCCGCGTATACGAGTCATGCTCGCACGTGTTGCTCGCATCACGATTTCGCGAACACCCTCACGTCACACGCACGCTCGCGAGCAATGAATGCCAAGCTAAATATGCGTGTTCACGCGCATCCACCACGATAACGGATGCTCTATCTCCCTTTTTCCTCCCTCTCTCCCCCCTCTCTCTCTCTCTCTCTCTCTCTCTCCATCCCCCTCCGTCCCTCGTCTCGCATTTCGATTGCGAGGTAGACGCGGCTCAAAGAGGATTAGATAGCGGAGGAGCTGGTACATACAACATGTGCATACAGCACAATCTATTGAAACGGGCTGGTATTTAAACGTCTGCACACTCCGAAATTATATTTCGAAATAAAAACGTCGGATGCGCTGAAAAATTCTAAAATAAAATCTCTCATCTTTGTAAAATTTATATTATGGAAGACGGTGAAATATAAAATTATTACATTATTGAAAGGACTTCGCAGTGTACGATTTTTAAGCTTCGCATTCGAAAACAAAATTTAAAAAAATGCACTTTAATGACAAGTAATTAGGACAAACGAGGTTTGCCCGGGGAATTTCGGATTATCACAACGGGACGGTTAAAAAGATCGTATTTGCGCGACGTATAATTAATCGCCATTCGGACAGCTCGGGCGGCCGGACGCCGTGGAGATTCCCTTTTATTAAAAAAGTTGCGAAGCTGTCTAACACCGAGTAAAGCTCGACGACTGAGTTTATTTATATGTTAATGCCGGCCCAACAATGGGGCCGTGACTTCCGGCTGTTTCCCATCCTCGTGCCCGTCGTCGTTGCACCGGCACTCGGTGAAAGTTCATCCGAAACCGCTACCCTCTCTGTCCCGCGGTGGATATCGCTGATTTAATTACCATTTGTTCTGCCTACAATTCGTCGTGTTCCGCGTAACGCTAACTATTGCGCACGACAGAAACGGCGCGGAACAGAAATCCGGCGGGATTGTAACACACAGAAAAAAAAAAAAAAAAAAGAGAGAGAGAGAGAGAAAGAGAGGAGGGGAAAAAAAAAGAAATAGCCCGTTTTACACATTCTCGCGTAATACGATTGTAACGCAAAAGGGTGCGATCATAATCGAATTTCGGTGTTGCCGAGCGCAAACGTTCAATCCGTCGAAAGCGGAATCGGTTTAACCGGTTCGAAGGGCGGTTAAACGCTATTGATCGTTTCCTATTGCTTGGAAATGCAGTATTAAACCTATGTACGCACCTGGCGTCTCTCCCTCTCTCCTCTCTCTCTCTCTCTCTCGCTCTCTCTACCTTGCAGAATATCGTGCTTAATCGTACGCGGTGCGATCCGATCGGCGAACAATATATACCTTTACCATTGATGATTCAGCCGATCGCATCGGCTGATCTCTTGCCGGTTGACTTTGTTTCCCGTACCGTGCGCGGTGCAATTTAAAGCCTGCTAGTGTTAAGTAATTATCAGCGATTTATCCGCGAAGTAGGCGTATACGTTTGAAATTATTTCTACAAGAATTATAAAATAAAAAATATATCAAATGAGTAATGAGACGAAGAACCGCGTTTCGCTTGAAATTATTCCGATTCTGCGGGCAATTTGACGTGACAATTCGGACCGGTATGCAATGGTATTTGCGATCAAATCGGGATGAGAAAGCGAAAGTTGTGCAAAACGCTTTGCAGTGTCAAGTCGTTCACGTTGAAGGGTGGAGTTTAACAGCACTGGCGGCTGCTGGTTCAGCTGTTTACAGGAGTTCACCCTGTGGCCTTTGCCACCGATTCAACCTCGTCTATCGTATCGAAGGTTTACACTTAGACGCGTTCTCTGTCTACGTACTAGCGCCTGCGTGATGCTAATGAGGCATGGATTTAAAATCACGCATCGCGACGGGCGAACTCAATAAAATGCTGTGTCATTCTTTGCCGAGTCGGGCTAATTCGATGAAGGTGGAGGACTCTTTGATAATCACCGTGCCTTTGCGTTCCTTTTCAAGCTCGCCGTCGCTGCATTTTCGAGAAAATATGCTTCGTAGTCCGCGAACATGAAATGGCATCGAGTAATGTGTTAAATAATTAATGAACGCCCGAAAGAGATGGTAAGGTGAGTTTCTTGCGCGGAAGAGCTTAAACCTTCAAATACTAAGCGAATTTTTTAGGAGAGAGAGAGAGAGAGAGAGAGAGAGATGGAGAAGAGATTCAGAGATCCTAAAGTTTTACTTGCGAAAATGAAAATCTTTTGCCTAACTAGAATATTCATTAAATCTTGACGAGAATAAAATATTCGTGGCCACCGACACATTGGAAGTATTACGTAAAAATAGATATCAATTTAACTGAATATTTGTTTTAATAAATTACATTAATGAATATAAATATAATATGTTTTATCTGCATTTTAATAAATATAAGTCACACGGCGTATTAATAATTATTTAATAAAATCTTTCATAATATTTTCTTTGCGTACTTGATAATAATAATTTAATACGTGAGTGCAGGCGGTTTTACGAAGGTACGCTAATCCCCGCGTGTCTTTCATTATCAGTCGCTATACGCTCGCCATTCTCCGCTTCTCGTTCCGGTGCTAGCAATGCGGATGTGCGACAACCGAGGTCGAGAATCGTTAACGTATCGCTAACTTGTTCGATATCTGGGTGTTGCTTTAAGCTCACTTCCCTAAGTACTGCCGTCATTACTATGGAGCGTGGCTCTCCCCCAACCCTCCGTGCGCTACCTTCCTCTGCAATCTGCCGTGCAATCCCTGGCTACACCAACACGTCCATGGCACTCCCGTTGCCGCCACGTCGCGGTGAATCGGGCGATTGCATACCAACGAGAGAGGAGGTGTGTTTGCTCGTTAGTGCTCGAACCCCCGCGACCGCGACTCGAAAACGGCCGTTTTTCCGACGGTAAAGATGAATCTCGAACAACGCGAATCACCATCGGGTTGTAAACGACGGGCGTTAAATCATTCTCAGACTACAGGGTGTTTCGTTAGCTCGCGCCACGCCGGGTTTTCTTTTTTTTTTTCTTTTCTTTTTTTTTCTTTTTTTTTTTCTTTTTTTTCCATCTTTTCGAACGAGCTGAAATGTCTCCTCGCAAATGCTCGCCGTGCAGGCAAATTGCGCCGTGTTTAACTTCCGCCAGAGTTGAGCTTTGATACTCCGAAGTATATTGTTGACGGAGTTTTCTAACATACATTATCTAATGCTACCTAACAACGGTTGGAACCGTTGAACTTTGCACTTAATTCGCGATATTTGAAACTAATGAAATTGTAATTTCTCCTGCCAGGAATAAACGACGACGTGGATATTTGAAAGCCGATCAGATATATCTCGAAATTTAATCTAAGAAATAAAAGATCGAATAATTGAATCGTATATAAATCGGCGTGAAACTGCGAGGGCGGCTAATGGCACGTAACATCCTCGTTCTCTCGCGCGACGTTATGAAGGTCAAGGACGTGGAATCGACTTTGTTAAATAACAGCTCGAGGAGCTTGTCGGAGGGTATTTCCTATCGTGTCCTCGAGCACCAATTCGCCGCGGTGGGATGCAGGGTGGATTTTCGAGGGTGCGCCCTAAGGGGAAGTTTCAGCGAAAGGCTTTTCGTTAACCAATGACGTAGTAGGGCGGCTCCTTTCCCACATTGGTGAGAGCGCTTCCTAAAACCTAACCCAGTTTCCACTGCGGTCGGGGCCAGTATGCTAATCCGCTACAACGTTCGGGCATCTATTGAAACCGCAGCCTCCTCGTGCTGCTTCTGGCCGGAGTTCCTCTAACCACGGCAGCTCGCGCAACAATGATCTATGTAGCACGACGAGGCGGTGGACGTGTTTGGTGCGCTGCACAGAGCCGCTAGATCAGGACCGGACGTTAATTACTGCCACCAATCAGCGACGTTGCACCGGCTCGCCTGTTAGTCGGGGTGCTAAGGGCAGTTCGCTGCCACCCGGTCTCACCGACGGATCCCCCCCTCGTCTCTCCTACGCCTCTTCCGGCCGCATTGACGAATTCGAGCCGTCTTCCAGAGGCCGAATCGATTAATTCCGGGGCTTTATTCGGCCACGTGTACGAATTGCGTGATCGCCGGAGCGTAATCATACACCCGATAGCAAGCGCGGCAAACCCGTCGATCGTTTCCCAGCCTGCTAATGCGGAGCGTCTTGATCAAAGAGTCACAACCGTACGCGATTACGGCGGGACGATAAGATACCCCTTCCCGGTGACCGCGTTTAAAGAGTATCTAATAGTATCGACCCGTTCTCTCACGGTAAACCGAATTCCGCGCCCATCATACTCCGTCGCCGCGGCCGGAGCATTAGCCAATGACTTTCGTAGTTCCGCTCTAGATTGGATCTACGCCGGGCTGAGTAATTGGCGATTAATAACACGCCCCGCCGAATATCGGTATAACGTAAGACGCGGGCCATCGGTATTGTAATTAAGGCTGGGGCTACACGGCGCGTCTGGGGCCCGCGCGAAACCTTCCGGAACGCTATCGCATCCATCACGTGCCACCTGGCGATTAATACAGGGACGTTCGGACGCTTATCTGGGTTATCTTCGCCATCGATAATATATCAACTCCATCCGAGGTATCGCGTGCGTCTCTATGCCGAACTTCTCTCCGCCCCCGCGCGCGTCTTTGTCTCTGTCAGGTTTAATCGCGCGTAAGGACGAATACGGTGTCATAATTCTCGCGCGATAGCGTGCCGCGATTAATCGCCCAGCCGGTGTCGCAACTTCAATGAACGCCGGCCGATAATTAAATAAACATCATCTCGCTTCGTGCCTCTTGCTCGTAATTCTCCTCAAGTTTCTCGAAAAAATATTTCTCTTAACAGTTATACGAGATCGTCGGAAGCAATTCGAAAATATTAAATTTTTCTCTCGCACGCACTTTTTTACTTCACGTTTTATCGAAGAAAAGTATTTTTTCAAAGTATTTACAGAAACAGCGTTCAAATATTTATAGAAAATCTTCTTTCTATATCTTCAAACAAGTTCCTTCTTTTCTTCCCGTAATCAACTTTCGAGCTTTTATTTCCTCGCTAATGTGAAAATAAATACAAATCGCTATTTTGGGGCTATAAAATTAGCCGAGCGTCTAAGGGAATAATATAATTTCCGCGGACAGAAACCAGAACGAGTATTGCGGCTTAAACGATGCTGTTCTACAAGCCCGAGAGCGAAGAAAATCTCAGCAACTTGCGGTAGCAAGTGGAAGGGTTTCTAAGTCATTAAACCATCAAGCAGTGGAGTCGGGTAACCGATTCGGTGCGAGCAACCATGGCCGGGGATAGAGCCACCTTGGTCGTTTATACCGGGTTTCGAGGGAGATTTACCGAGCCACTGTGCCCCGTTCAGCTTCGGGGCCCATTATTGCTGATATACTGAGAGATTAAGAGCACGTGTTACATACATTGTACCACGGTATAACGTGCCGTAGTAAAACATTTCGGCGTTGCACCGCGACGCTAACGGCGTATGTAGGTCAATCTTTCGTAACGCCACACATAAATATATTCTGATATTTTCTTTAATAATGCGATACCGTACTCGCTCGTCACTTCATCGTTACGCGGACGCGCCGATAGCACGTGAGTTAAGCGAAACGAACGGGTCAGCGTGAATCCTATTCGCGTGAGAAACGAGGGCCGTAAAATAATTTCAAACAACGAGCAAGCTCGCTCGCGCGCGCGACCGTTTCCGTCAACCGCGCGAATTCACAATGGCCACGATCATTTGATTAACGCTCAAATCGATGATTAAAGTTTAATCCGACGTGGTGGCGCGCGGAAAAAAGAAAGCCATTGCGCTATTGGAAATCGCGTCGCGGGTAGCCTGATCCTTATTAAGCTATGATTAAATGCGAACGCCGTCTGACTGCGAGTATCGAGTGTGTTTCTGGATTTCATCCTCGATTAGTCGACGGCGAAATCCTTTCGGGTGATACGACGCGCATCCTGGTTTACATGGCTGGCTGGATTCGTTTGCATTCCGAGATATCTCGGATTAGCCAAATTTCGTACCGTTGAAAAATCGAATTACGAGTTCTAGGAGCGAATTCTCCGCTGCGCCACGGGGGTTGAGTCGGATCGTAGAATTAGCAATGTTGCTATTTCCGTGGAACGCCCGGATTCTAGCGGATGCTTGGAAATCCTTCCGGAAGATTACGAACCAGACGCTGCGATGGATAAGTGACTTTAGCGCTTTTTCGGCCTATCGTACAACAACGAATTAATTACGCGAATTTTTCTAGAAACGTAAATTTAATTTTTTTCTGTTTCTTTCTTTTTACGCGAAGTCAGCTAATCATGGGTTTTTTTTTTTTTTTTTACGCAACTCGACGATTTTTATCTCATGAATTGTTTTGAGCGGAAGCGACAAAGGAACTGTATAATAAAGACGTGATAACAGGGACTACTGACGTCATTAAGAGCTTAAATTAATTTTACTTGTTAGGAGAAATATGTAAAAGATTGGGCGAAATCAAACAATACGGGGATAGGACAAGTGGACGCGATTGCCTACTCAACACCTTCCTCTATAAAGGCCGAAGGCTAATTACGAAATTCTGTGGCCTCTGATGATCTTCCATAGCCGTTGTTCGACGAGAGAGATCGCCAGAATAGCAGTTGATCCAAACACAATTACCTTAGTGACATCCTTCATGCACAGACAACGTTAATTAACGAGAGTAACGAGAATAATGAAGAGCATACTATAAAGATCATTTCAATTGAGAATATTACCTCGTCCACGTGTATAAAATGAATTCAAGATCACGATTTTTTTTTTTTTTTCATTAAAAAAATATGACTCAACAAGCGTCTTTTGAAAGGTTGAATACAATTTACGTCACAGCGCAATTAACTATGTTAATTACATTCGCATTTGCTTTGGAAAAATAGTAACGAGCAAGATATTTCATTTAAGAAGTTGAGATTACTGTGTAATTGATGTTCTTAATTATGTACGTGACTTGTAATCTAAAAAATAATTAATATTAAGGCAGGACGTTAAAGTTCTGCTTAAAATTAAAGCGCAACTCGACGGTGAACAAAGTGATACATCAGAATTTTAATTAACTGTCTCAATAATGAAATTAACTAATTGGTGACACGTGCAACAAAAAAAAAATATATATATATATATATATATACAAAATTGAAAAGCTCACAGAATTGTTTTGCACTCCCGCAACTTATGTCGTTCTGTTGATTTTGACAATTTCGTCCCGCGATTGTACGTTTACTTTATTTAAATTAATTGGTAATCAAGATAACAAAAGTTTTATTTATTATCTTTGTTTGAACTCGATTAGAGTACCGTTTGACACTAATCGACGCGCGTTGATAACGTTTTTCCGCGTGACAATCCTGAAAGCGCAAATGAATAGGTCAATCTCCATTCCCCTCATATTTCGAGGTGTAACTCTGTTAAAGCTGACAGAATTAAACTTTTTTTTTAGTCGTGTTTTAAAGCTACCTTTACAAATTTCTGTTTTTACGGTAACATAAATTTTCATGAACAAAATTAGGCTTCTGCGAGAGAAATAATAAAGAACGTAAGACGACAAAATGCATTCGAAACGGCACATTATGCAAATTTTTTTTTTTCTTCCTTTTACGCGAAAGAAAAAATTTATACAAGTACGAAGCTCGAAGCTTTCTCCGCAGTAATGTAGAAATAAATCACGCGACACAAAGACGCGTCGAACGAAAGATACTGAACTGATAGGGAGGCGATTCGGGATAAAAAATGATAAAACGACAATATGGGAAGCGCGTCGACGCGGCAAAAGATTGATTTGATTCAAATCTTACAGATTTTTGTGTGATTCCTCTCGTACGTGTGCGCGTGCGTGTGCCCGTGCTTTTTCGAATGGATTCGCATTCACGGTAGGATTTTGTAAGGGTTGACAAAAAATTCATGACGGTATCAAACATGAATTGAACGGAGGGAGTTTGGCTGCGCGCTTTAATAGCAAACGCCAGCAATCGGTGGAACCCATCCGTCTTCATTTCCTGACGAATACCATTACTCACGTGATAGAAAGTCGCGTGTACGCAACCGGGCGGCACCGTACGCACGACACATTCCGCCATGTAAATTGTAACAGCTACGGGAGAAGGACGAAGGGGGGGAGATCATCAATTTTTAATTGAATCTTGATTGGCAGAGATTACTCGAGGGCACTGGGTTCTATCCTCGGGGTTCGATTGATTATTCAATTATCAGAATCGATTCGGAAATGGCGATAACCCTGGGCCCCTTGTGTGTCTGCCCGTTGCTTTGAAATTTCCTGATTATTGGCACGACCTACGTTTTTCGCTTCCTAATTATTTAGTAGAGAGAGAAAAAAAGAGAGACAAAAGAAAGAATTTTGGTAATCGAAGTTTTAAGAGAATACATTTTTTCAATCTTAAAAATAATGTAAGTATAATAAACTGTCTAATTTTTTCTTCAACAAATTTTACTCTTTTTACTGTTTTTTTATTTTCTTTTTTCTTTTTTTTTTCTTTCTTTTATTACTGCATCATTATGTCGACTCAACTATTCCCCCGTCCCCGGGTCTGTCTTTTAAAATAATAAATTCAGTAAACGATAGCTATAATATGCTGCTTCATTATCGCAAAGATTATTAAGCGGACGGTCACAACTTATTTGCGATTTTACAGCAATCGTAAATTTTATCGTTAGATAGATAAAGTGATTTATGCCGCGCAGCCCAACCGCCCTAAATGACCCTGCGTCGCTTACGAATATTGTAAATCGGTTTTCCATAAAGATAAATCAGATTTTTTTTTTCCTTCAGTACCTACATATGTGGAACAAATGCGCCGGGACGGGACAGAGGGGTGAGGAGGAGGGGAAAGATTCATATTTTTATTGCTATGCGTTACGTAGGCGTTTATATGTTTTTATTACATCTGGGAACGGTGCCCTTTTATCGATCTAATATCTTCCGTTATTGTGGACACGACGTGCTATCTAGGCGACGTTGTATCATGAACGCAAAAAAAGAACGAGCGGGAGGCGCGACAGAGAAAAATTGCAGCGGTATACCGGGTCCACTGAGTTATTACACGCTTTTTCCGGGACATCTTGGACGGGTCTTCTTGCGATACGCGGTTAATACATAGCTCATCGTCGAATTCTAAGATGCAATATTGCACGAGGAATATTTTGCTCCCGCTACGAAATAAACAAATATATATAGACGTCAAATAAAAATTGTTTTTATCCCTCTTGGCAAATATTGCGAACAGCAGTGTATAATAATTACGTCGCACATTCGACTTTCACGTTAGAGTTGGCGATTTAAGTCATCGCAGCTTTTCGTTGTAATCGTCCAAACGCCGGTGTCGTTCAATTAAAATAAATCGGAACGTGTCGAGAGGAAAAAAGCGACGTTACTTTTCCACTCGCGCGTTTTAATGACTTAATTAAGAATGCCACGAGCTCGTCGCGAAAAACAATAACGCCGCGCAATCTTAATCAAAGTTTTCGCTATAATCTGTACTTGTGAAGCTTATTCTCCCTGATGCCATGAATTCTCTCTTTCCCTCCCGTTCCTTTTTTTTTCCCCTCCTTCTTCCACTCTCTTTTTCTCGGGACAAACTCGACAAGGGTTGGTCCGGATAAATCCGCGCTGGTAAAAAGTAGTATAACGCGTCTCGCTGATAGGAGCGGCTTCTATCGGAGAGCCTAGATAAAGCCACCCGTGCGTCTTAAAAGGAAACGAGAGAAGACAAGGCCGCCTTCGTCCCCTAAGCGGCTCAGAGGAACTTTTTTTCTGTGCTTAAAAACGGCCGCTTGTCGAGTTTCACCTTCAAGCCGAGGGAAATCGCGAAACTTCGGGTTATTATCGTTTAATTATGTTACCTTTCATCTTTCTCAAAATTCTACGCGCAAGTAACATTTAAAAAAGTCGAATAACGTATTAGATGCGTCGAAGAGGCGCAAGTTAAATGTCACGTCTTACAGATAAGCGAAATTAATCATGTGTACGTGTATGTTTTATTTTATTTTATTTTTTTTTTTTTTTTTGTAGGGGTGATGTTAAAGAACGCCATACATATTTAATATCCCACCGATGAAAGCATGATTAATTTTTCACATTTGTAACTCGCGACATTTATTCCATGCCCGCGCATTAAATGTACGGTATTTAATGATCTTTCTTTTACTCCGGTGTCGCCCGTATACTTCAAGACTTCGATTGGGGTCGAAACATCGCGTTAAAACAAACTGGCCGAATAAACGCGACCTGCTGTCTCTATCGAACTTTTTGGTTTCTCGTGAAAAAAAAATCTGTGGCCATTTTTCCGCGTTCGTCAAATGTAAGCGAGCTCGTGCGTGATGATAGCAAGTCACCGGGGACGTTTTTAGGGGTTCGTCCAATTTCCGAAAACAGCCGGGTAGTAGTTCCCTCGAAAAACGAGCTCGCAGGAAGAACACACATCGTTCGAACGCACCCTCGTTACCCTCGTCACTTTCGGTCGACAGAGAGAGGAGAGGGAGAGAGAGAGAGAAAGAGAGAAAAAAAACTACCGTGTAGTTGCGCCGATGCTTTCGCCGAAGAGAATTCTCACTTCAGCAGTTTCATTCTCTCTTCTTTCCCACTGCCTTTTGCAACACGCGTTTCTGAAACGTTTATCGAAGCTCCTTATTTCCGACATGACGTGCCGTTCTTTCACTTTCTTTTCTTCCCATGATTTTCTTAGAGAACATCCTGGATTTAATGAAACTCTTCTCATATAATAAGATTTAGAAATTCTTCTATTCAAAGCGATTCGAACAGTCAGAAAAATTGTACTGAATCACACTGATATTATTTTTATAAGTATTCTTCATTTATTTTTATAATATTTCAGAACTTGTTAACATCTATTTCTCTCTCTCTCTCTCTTTTTTATGGATAATTTTTTAAAATACGTATTATATTATTCTATGAATTTATATATCTTGGAGATAAAGCCATTCATAAATAGAAATTTTTGCAAACGTAGATTTTAATATTTTTAATTGAGACAGTAAAATTACTTTATGCCCAATTTTTTATTTAGTTACTTTCCTCATTAAAAAAAAATAAAAAATTTATGCGAGCCCGAATTAAAAATATAATTTGCGCCAACACCGAAAAGTGTCAGAATAACGAATTAAAAAAAAAGGCAATGATGAAGTTAACCGTTTGGATTCGCTGCGTTAATTAGAATTGATTAATTTCCCTACTCTGACCTTTCCGTTCACTTTCAGTCGGTCGGAATATAAATTATCCGATGTCAGAGGTAGGTCCAAAATGATTCGTTTAATGCTCTGTAAAGTGCTGACGTTTCAATAGTAACCCGATGTAATACAAATCAGAATAACGTACGCGCACGCACACGTATTTACGAGGGATATAAATGTAGAAATCTCTGTTCCCTTCCAAGATATCTAAAAATAAGATTCAGGCTCAAAGCCAACTTTAACAATAGTAATTCGAACACGTTTTTATCGCTTAAATCCGACTTCCGCGAATATTGACGTTTTTGATGATTGCGCTCTACACGCCGAACGGAATACCCGGATAACAATTTCTTGCGCGAAATATTTCTTCTCTGCGTAGGAAATCGTTTAAATATTCAAGATCAAGTCAATTTCACGAGCGAATACAAAACGTATCGAGTCCCATTCGCAGTTATTCGGCCGCTTTAAATGTTTAAACGGCTGCAAAGTGCCGCTGAGTGGAGTCGATTATTAATGCCATCATCAAAGGTGATTCCCGTAGCAATGAGTGTCAAACTGACGGTAAATTCGCGCGACATTCAATCTTCGGGAGTTCTCTAGAACCCCGCATGCCTGGAGAACGCGCGTAGACTTGACAGAGACGAACGAGCGCGAATCCCCGACTCTGACGCTCGTATGCATCTCGCCGAGTTCAGCAATTTGCATGAAGCGAAACGGCGGCGTCGTGCAACGTGACTGACTCGCACACAAAGCGGTTGAAACAAGCCCCCCTTCTCGATGTTGGAATTCGAGTAACCAACATCGCCGTGAGAAGAAGTCCGAAAACACACCGCCGAGAATGCAAAAACTCGGGACGTTTGCCTTAAGTAATTCGCTTTGCGGATAAAACAATTTTGCGGCATGATCAGCTTTTGTTCAATTTTGTTCAATTAATTTTTTACGATATTTTTTTTTTTTTTTTTTTTTTTTTTTACAATCAGAATATTTTCTCGAGTTACCAACGCAAGACATTCTTGTATAGAAGGATTGAAAGGAGTTTGAGATCGCTACTACAAATTTTACGGAAATACACAGATCTTTCAATCACGCTCCGGCAAATATGTTAGTGTCGAGCCTCCTTTCTGCATGATATAGAAACGACATTTCGTAGATCTACGCGTTTCCAAGTGTCTTCCGCGCGGAATTCACTTATTTCGCCGTGCGTTTCGCCGCCTTTGTTCATCCCGGTGTCACAAAATCGTAACAAGATGTCTTCTTACACGGCGTCAAAGTCGAATATTTGAACCCGGTTTTTATTTCATTTTCCAAAGTATCTCATTCGAGTCGCATCGAAAAATTATGCGTGAAAATGAAAGTAAAACTATATATATTTAAAGCAGTTAGTTTTAATTTGTTTGAAAATCAATCGACAGAGGACTAAGTTAGAGCATTCGGGCTTTTTAGCAGTACTTAGTATAAGCTACAAGGACAACGATCCCGTACATTCGGCGGAAGTCCTTTCCGCAGTCCTGAGCGGAGGTTTTCGAAAACAGGCGCAATATCGTGATCCCGGGATTTAGCGCCGTGCAACGTTCACCGAAGTGTTCTCCGTGTCCGTTCTACGTATGCCATTGGACGTATAGTAACGTCTCGTGTCAGCTCGGCATAATCCCGGGATCTGGAAGGCGCCTTGGTCAGGAAACACGATCGGACCAGCCAATTCCTTCGTCCTGCCATCCGAGGGGTAACGCGGTTCCGTGAACACGAACGAAAATGCTCTTTGCTTAGTCTTCATACCAAATATTTCTACGATTTAAACACGGATCGCCGAGCTTTCAAATTTTACGATGTCTGTTTAACTTGTTGTTTTTTTAATAACGAGATATTGTTTCGATTTTGTGCAATACGCCGATTGATTTAAAGTCACGATCGCATGCCGCCGCTGAATATAAACGCGTGCTTTGAGCATTCGGTCACGCACCGCAACGAAATGTTGAATATTATGGAAAACGTCAGATATTATACAAATAATCTGAATAAACTGGAGCAATGGGATGGTAAGCTGAGTGCAAAAAGTTTTACTGACGGATAAGTGAAAAGTATCATGAATTATTAACAAAGGGAAAGGCGGGAAGAGTTTAATATTCTTTCCTACAACTTTTAAGTTTATTTTCACATTGTGATATACTCCCAAGTAGAAATTTATCTAGTTATTCCGATTTTGCAGCCAGTAGTTAGATCGCGGCAGATTAGATATAATTTATATAAATGTATTTCCACTCTGTTCAGCGCGGGCCATGTAGCGAGACAATTATTACCAACTAATAACGAGCTAGAAATGCTAAATATCTGAACGTTTTCCGTACTATAGTATAGTACGCGTACTGATCAATCTCTACGCGCGCTCGACTGCCGCGGCCGCTGATTTTGGGGACCGCGCGTCCACCACCATGTGGATCGTGCGGCATGATGGCCGCCGACGCACGTGATCACGGCGCGCGAGGCAGTCGGCGGGTCCGGCGGTGGTGGGTTTGGCGACCGGCTGTCTCGCACGTCGGCCGCCGAATCCGCCGACTGCCTCGCGCGCCGTGATCACGTGAATCTGTTTACGTCGGCGGTCATCATGCCGCACGGTCCGCGTGGTCGTGGACGCGCGGGCCCGCGAGGTCAACGACCGCGGTAGCCGAGCGCGCGTAGGAATAGATCAGTACACGTACTATACTAGTTACGCGGAGGAAAACGTTCAGATATTTAATTTTTCTAGCTCGTTATTAAGCAGATAATTTAAGCGTTGCATTACTGGCTCGGTGCTGGACAGTTATGTTAGACAGTCGAGAGATAAATCACAGATTGAACAGAATATAAGCTTATATAAAACTTGATTCAAATTGAATAAAAAAATTTAATCCGCAAATAAATGTAACAAAAAAATTCTCTTTTAATTGACATCTTGCTACTTTAATAAAATAATTCAAACGTTGTAAATAAAAAAAGGAAAAGAAAAAAAAAAAGAAAGAAAAAAGTTAAAGAATTTAAAATCGTCAATGTATAGCAGAAGAACTTTCAAACTAAATATTTCGTTGTATTAAAATCCTCCGCTGGTGTACACAATATACATAATGCAAGCGTTTCTACTTTATATGTGAAATGTTCTCGCATTGCTTGAAATCGTGCGTTACTTTATACGGTTCAGGAAAATTACGTTATACATTTTCGGCAATATAATTTAACTCGTTGAGCACGCCCTAATAATATAATTGCTCCAAACATTTAATTGAAACAAATCCACAATAACCGACGAGCTTAACATGTGGTTCGCTTTTCTAACTTTTTAATGCAATTAAAACAATTTAACTTTCGCGCTGTTTAATGGGTCGACATTATTATCGGACGCGCGGGTAGGTTTGGTTTCGATATGGAATGAAGTGAATTATATATTAAAGCGCATTTCGTATTTTCCATATAAACGTTGGTCATCTTCGACGTAAACAATTTCTTGCGCAAATTCCATAATTACATTGGGACGTAATGGAGTGAATATTTCACAACTCGAAACGTGAGTTTCACAATCACCGGAAAACAGAATGATAAATAATGAGCATTAATGGAAAAACAGATTATTAATTTCCATCATCGTTGGAAAATGAGTAACAAAACATTTTTCGAAAGTCATGCTTATTATATTTTCGTTTTCTCTCTTTTACCTATTTGTTTGTTTTCTCTGCTAATGTAAAAATGTTGTAAACTGCCCAGGCTTATTTTACTCATGTAGAACATTTTTTCGGAGTTATGTAGTAAAAAAAAAAGAAAAAAAAAAGATTTTTTAATATAAAAAATGAAAAATATGAATAAATATATTTGATTTTAATATAAAAATAAAAGAGAAAAAAATTAAACCGAGAGGAATTAATATACGAAATATAATTTCGCAAATAGCGTATTAGTGTTCACAAACAGTATAATTAATCATCGATGTGTTATGATAATTTTTATCTGCGTGTCAATTAATGTAGCGTATCAGAATTTATTTATTAATTTTTTTTTTTTAGAAGATTTTTTGCATATTATTTGAACTCTTGAAAGGGAAATATAACAGGGTTACTATAGCGTGATTCAAGCGCATGTAAAGCACGTTAGAAATCGAGTTCTCTATAAAGCCGTACGGACCTAACGAGTTCCACGCGACGAAGCAATCCTTTTTCAAGATTTAAAAGCGTCTTCTTCCGGCCGAGATACTTTCCTTACTTTGGATTCAGGTCAGACATTCTTCGTGCATGGGGAGGTCACCTTTGAAAATGTGGGATGTGTTGGTATCTCGAGATTTCACTTAGGTACCGAAATACACTCCACAGGCGAAATGCGATTTGGGTGCACGATATTTAATCGTTTAGATTTCTGCACGTGCCAAATGAACGTTATAATGCATGCACGTACAAATACATGAAAGATCCGCATTTTCACTGTAGAAAGTATTCCGGAGGAACTATTTCGCTTACGAAATTTTTAGTCTACACTCATAATCGAGTCATTTTAACAGAGATACAATCTCAGCTTTTTTTTCTCTTCTCTTTCTTTTCTTTTAAGTATTAAAAAATTTATTTTATTACAAAATTAATCTAATATTAAAAATTTAAATTAATAACATTTAGTTATCTATTTGATTTCTGGATTCAAAACCGCATTTCAATTTCGCTGAACATTTCAGTCACGCGTATCTCAGACTACCTCGAGATTGTTTCCTTGTAAGGAGGGCATGAATAATTCTTGCGATTCAGAACAAGACGGGGATCTTAAATGCAGCGCGGTTCTTATTATAAAACCGGCGATGTAATTACCAGTATGCCTGTATTTCGGCCGTGAATGAAAGTCGACGATTCATTGTTATTGTACGTTCCGATGGTCATTATGATTAATACTCCCTTCGCGCAGGAAGTGCGCTTAAAAGAGTAACCCCTGAATGTAATCCCAATGATCTCCCAATTACGTCGTAGCATTTAAATAAGCGTTGCGAGCCATACGGGATATACCCGTATTCTGAGCAAACAAAGTTACAAATATGTTTGCGCAAATAAAACGGGTAAAGGATTAGTTACACAATGCCGGCGGAGAAATAACATTTTGTTAAAAGAATACTATTTGCTTTGCAAATATGTAGGAACTTTTCGCGATTTATTCTACGGGAGGGGGGGGATCTTTTTCACGACATAATTCTGCACCGAAATAACGTTACTTCACAACGTCGAGCTTTTTTTTTCTTTTTTTTTCCTTTTTTTTTTCTTAATAAACTTTGGGAACGAGATTGGTCATTTCCGGTTTTAAATTGCAAAGAGCTTCGAAATTTCATTCGCGTGGATTTCCTTCGTGATAAGAGTTTAGTTGTCTATTATTGCGCGGATGCATTCCGAAAGCCGATCGGCGGTGGGCCCATTTGTCAGGGCGCAGCAAGAAATGGGTGGAATTTCGGCCCGTTCGTCACTGGCCAGCCGTACGATTAATTGAACGCGCTTCGCGGTGCGCCAGCCTTCGCTTCGCAAGCTTTGTCGATCGATCTCGGCATGTTAGTAGACCAAAGAGGATTAAATAGTGCAGAAGCTGGCGCACGTGGGTATCAATCGAAAGCGGCTGATATTTAATGTTGCGAGATGTAACAACGGCTGGCGATAAATTACAGCGCGTTATGCGCCAATTATGTTAATTGCGCCGCCCAGATTATTTTGCTGCTGCTCGTAAAAAGCGTTGCGAGCGCGCACTGACATACAATATTCGTTTTTATTTTTATTCCCGGCTAAGTATAAATAATTATGTGTTAGAATTACTATTTATACGCATTTCTTTTCGTACCGGATATTGCATTATCGCGCTTTTTCGTAAATAAAACGCGTGTGTTCGTATTCATAGAACCAGGTGACAAACCAGAAACGATAAAGAGAGCAGCAGCTTTAGGTGGAGGTCGTGTCTTTACTGACGCTTTCATTCATTTCCTCTGGTTTACGAGCGATAAAACCGCGGAACCCATAACACCATGACGCCACAAAAAAAGTCCTCACCTACGTCTAAATTTAAACTGCAAGGCACTCACCTTTCTTTCTATCTCTCTCTCTCTCTCTCTCTCTCTCTTTTTTTTATTGAGCATGCGTTCACTATTTTCGTTGTACTGACATTATTGCAATTAAATGAAAAGATATATTTCTAAAATAGCAGCAATGTTAATAAAATTTTATTCTTAGAATAATTTATAAATGTTTTGAGTATTCGCAAAATTTCGCGCTATCGCACGAACCTTATTATCTCGTTTCGTGATAGCCACTCGATAATTTCCCTTAGGTATGTCAGAAGCTCATCGTTGGGTATTATCGTGTTTAAAGGATCATATCACCCAAAGGGGTTGTTACCACCTTCGTGCTATCAAACCTCTCTCCCGGGTATTGCGAAAAGGACGTTAACGACCGCCTTTAACATCGTCTTAAACAGTCTTTTTAATCAACGATCGCTTTCACCCTTGATACCGTTACATTTTGCTTATACGTACGTGCGTGTCGAGCACTCTACTCCTTCTCAAGTTAAATTTGGAAAATTAATCGACTCAAAATAGAGGAACAAAAATATGAAAAATTATTTACAGTGAAATAATACGAAATCAGGGAAGCTATACGCGTTTATTATCACATCTAATATTTAATCTACGTGATTCTCGATGACGTGCAGGTTTAAAACAGATAACTATTATGCAAAAAAAAAAAAAAAAGAAAGAAGGGAAAAAAAAATATTCAATCGATTTATATCGATTTTTATCCTTCCTTTTCTTTTCCGGTTATGACAACTTTGAACTAGTCTGCCGCTCGTAATAAGTATCGAGGCAAAGGAGAGGGAGACGAGACTGCCGGGAGGATCGAATGCATGGCGGATGGCATTGATTCGGCCGGCAATTAAGCTCGGATTACACTGGATAGGCCGTACTGTATGCCCGGAGCTAAATGGATACACATAGCTGAGATTACTGCGGCCACTATGGCCTAATGTAATGCCGTTCTGCGGACCGTTACAACGACGCAGCCGGGAAGATGCTTACAAGTGAGATCAAGGGAGGAAGCGAAGACAATGGCACGGGGATTCGGGGTAGACGTAAAGGGCGAAACACCGGTGGACAATCGCGAAATTATCCGCCCTATTGGTCCTCGCAATTCCGCTTCCTCGTTCCCCCATTGCCATCCCAAATCGAGAAACAATATTTTCGAAAATGAGAAATTCCGACGGGTATTCGGTACGAGCAGCTTATTTTGAACGCAAGCGGGCCTCGCCTCTCGCTCCCCGCGCCACTTTCCCCCCGCCCCGTACCGATCGCCGGGCATTTTAATCGTTTTTGAAGGGTGGAAAAATACCGGGGGAGAAACATCCTGATTTATAGATGCGCCACAATCCACCCGTGGCCCGATTATAACGAAGGTAATTAATAATTTGCGGTGCTTAAGCGGCGCTTGGGAATACACTTCATTCGATATTCCTATAGTAATTCGTTATTATCTACGCTCACCTCATCGAACGGGGGAGCAATTAACTATTGTAACGCCGAGGTCGATAATGATTATTATTGTCGGTGATCGAGCGCAGGCGGATGCATCGTGTTGTGCGCGCATTAATAAATAAAGCGAATTAACTTTTATACACGATAGTCCAATTCGCGAGCGCTTCAGTTTAGGGGGAGTATCATAAAACATTCCGCCTGCGCGTGTTAACTGAAAATTCTGTTAAAAAGTGTTGGCCGATGTTTATTAAATATCTCCGCATTAAACACTGCCGGGGGCTGTTTCCCGTGATAGAAAAATAAAAAATAAATTTACAATTTGTATTATTAGTTTTTTAAAAAATGTACGAGGTAAGATTGCAATTTTAAAGATCTAGGTAATCGGTATAACGTTATATAGACAATAGGCGGAGAGACTAGAAGGTGAAGCGGAAAAGGAAAGAAATAGACAGGAAACAATAGCTCGCGGCTGCGGTCAGGTCAACTCCGGGAGTCAGGAACGCCTAGGCATAAACCACTATCGCGGATTATAACCGCCCGCGTCATAAACCTCAGCTTCAACTCCGTAACGAGAATAATGCGTGCCGCTAGAATATCTGCATCTATTACGTTTGATATTCCCCATGGGTTCTCACGGCTTTACGCACATTACATTTTTTTTTCCCCTTATACCGGCTCTTTCACGCGCCCCCCTCCCCTCGCTTGGTCGACACGCGCAGAGATTACTCAAATTATTAGTCATAAATTCTGCAATCTAATAAAATAAAATCCCATCTATCCGAAATTCGGCAAAAACCTGAAAAAAAAAGAAATTTACTCGCTAATATTCATCGGACTTTATTCATTAGTTAATAACGACTGTGTTCGTCTCGAAAATCAAATCCCTTTGGCAAAAATTCGTTCCCCTCGCAACCAACCGCCACGGGCGATTATCATCGAGGTGTGAAGTAACGGGCAAAGTAACACAAGAGGAATTAATTTCTTATGAAAATTGGTAAGGATACTCCAGTCCTTAATCTTTGTCGGTTATTTCATTTAGCCGCTCGGCGTGTAACGTAAAGATTCCTTCGTAATAAAATTGGTAGGAACGTTACGGAGTAATTAATTCTTACCCAGTACTTTGGTTAACCGTCCATTCTAGACTACGAGGATCTTTTTGCATTAAGATTGGTAAGGTCGTTACGGAGTAATTAATTTCTTCGCGTACTTTGTTTGGCTATTCATTTTGGATCGTAATAATCCTGGCCGCAAAATATTACACATTATAAAGAAATATTAATCAACGCTGGGACGTCGTGGAGCATTATGTTTAAGGGAAAATAAAGAGAGGCGCATTTATATACGCGTACATCTTGCCCGCGGAATTGCCGGGGGAAGACTTAAAAGAGACACATAAATAAGAAGAATAAAGCAACCACCGCGTACCGATAATTGAACTAGGTGCTCTTCTTGTTCTTCTTCACTCCGCTATATATACCTCCGCTCCTTCTTTCCCTTTACATTTCTTTCTCTGTCTTCTAATCGAGTTATATGGGGTTTCGACTCGCCATTCGCTTGGTGAAAACTGGAAAGTTTTTCAAGACACTGCTAAGCCGTAATGCCCTGACGATAAAGTCTTGTTCGAAAGAAACGAAGAAGAAACAAGATTCGACACAATGAAAAACAAAGAACGAGGAAGAAGGGAAATAGCGTAACTTCACGATGCCGCGTGAATTCGCGCATATTGTAAAAACTTGTGCGAATCGAACGAAAATTTGATCAGTAAATTCGAGGAATAAAGAAATCATTCTTGGCAAGGACAGAAAAATAGATTTTTAAGTCGTAATGTTTTTACTGCATTCGACTCACGTTCTTTTTTTTTTTGACGTACAAAACTGATAAAGATAACGCTATTTACTCATTAAGTGAAATTATCTAAATTAATAACAATATTATTTATGAGCCACTAGAACGTGAAAATTATTAATAACTTTCGAAAGCTTTAATTTGAATTGCATGTGTTACATTAACATTAAGAATAAACGTATGGAAATGTATTCTGGAGTTATTTGGGGATCTAGATTCAATCGAAGCGAAGTGTCAGAATTTATATATTTCCGAAGCAACAGTAAAAGGTAATCGGTTCTAATTCTCCGTGTTTAATTATCGATATGTCACCGCATTGAAATGTCTTTGAATAGACATCCGGCGGGACTTGTGGCTTTTTATTTCCGCACGGAGTAAACGTTTCGAGTCTCGAGTTTAGCGAGGGTAAATTCGAGTCTGCGTCCCGTCGCCAAGAATTTCGAAAAGATAGCAAAACGACAAAACGCCATTCTATATACTTTCGAAATCGCGCTGCGCCACTGTCTCTTTCTTCCGAGGTGGCATCATCCCTTTCTTTCTCTTTCATCCTCTTTCACTCGCGTCGACTTACGACGGCGTTACCAGCGTCAGGAAATGGCTCGAACTTTCTAATGTAAAATGCAAGGCGCAATATTACCGAGTAAGACCACAGCTATTCACATCTCTTCTTCTCCGTTCCCTTTCTTTCTTTTCTACGCGCGTTTTGCTTCAACCCCCGGCGCGATAAAACTTGGACTGTAAATCAAAGCCCTCAGGTTCTGATATTCTCAGATATTTTATTATTTCATAATAAAACTTCGCGTAGTTTCGATACGGAAGAGAACGAAAGAGAGAGAGAGAGAGAGAGAGAGAGAGAGAGAGAGAGAGAGAGAGAGAGAGAGAGGAAGGGGAGGAGGCGGAATATAACAACGTGGCGGAGGCTTTACGATCTTACAAATCTGACGGGGAGATACTCCGACGATTTTTGTCCCTATTCAGTGCCTTTATAGACGCCATCTTTCGCAACGAAGTTCGATAAGACGCTCTTCCTACGACTTTTATAACAGCGGACTAGATCGAGCTTGACACGATATCACAATTCACGAGCGTCTTGTACTATTATAATTTTCCCACATAATTAAAATTTTTTTCCAGCAATAACCTGTTATCATCTGATTATGAAGTACCGTTGCGGAATAAAATTACGTGCGTAATATTATTGCACGTGCATATATACACGTATGTATATTCCTTCGTGGTATATTTGCCGCCGACGCGTCTAAATTCGCATGCCGATCGGTACGGGCGCTCGTAATTGCAGCGCAAATATTTTCTTAGGCGCTGATTGCGAGACTCATTATTTCGGCGGGGCCACGAATTGAGAATCGCGCTCGACATTCGACGACTCGAAGACGTCGCCCGACGACCCGTTCCGCCGGCGTTGATTAAGGCGAGGGGATGCCCTCATTATTGCTCATAATCAAGACGCTACAATAAGGAGAGGCCACCGAGAAGGAAGATGCTCTCGTTACGCCACGACAGCATCCGCGTCCCTATTTCTCATCTACCAGACTCGATCCTTTTACGGCAACTGTATTCGCTTCTATGTAAATCCTGCCGACTAGAAGATGAATACGAAAATAAGGGGGACGTTCTATGATTAAGGATTCGGCGGCTCCATTCGGTAAAACTAGCTTCTTCATCTCCGTTCGGTTGTATTGAACTCGCAAATGTTGCGCGTTTGAAATAATTATTTAATTAAATAGTTCCCATTTGCCGAAGCTCACTGACTTTTGTTTGTATACAATTTTAATCGGTCTGGAATTTAACGCGTTATAAAAGAATTTATGTCGAATATTACGTTGAAATTATATTCAATATCAACTTTAATAAACTTGTTACTAATGAATATTATACATTGCGGTATTTTATTCGACTGAATCACTTCTTATAATGTCCAGTTATAAAAAAAAAAGTAAAAAATACAGTAGAAAAAAAAAACCGAACAAAATAAAAATAAAACACAAATTAATAAATTTCAGTTACCGTTCCTATTTGAAACTTCTTCATAATGACGGCTATATTTTAAAATGGTATTACGAAAGTTTTCATGGTGAGTTGCAATCGTATCTTTCTAAAGATTGCCGAAGGCAGTAAGGGAGAGATGCTATTACGCAACAAGCTGTACGAGGGTGGGGGAGAGGGGTGCGTTTCGCGTCGCTGGCGTTTCTTAGCGAGGGAAGGTGATAATAAATCGCTACAATTTTCGCGGGAAGGAACCCGCGGTGTGGCTTACATACGAAATGGCGCTCCACTTTCCTTTCTGGGCACCTGACAAATACGATATGTAGGTGGAGCTTTTCGAGTACGACCCGGATACCCGGGGAGAAAGTACGAAAGAGACGCGAAAAGCGGAACGGTGAAAGGGCGAAGAGACCTTCCTCCCTTCGTCCCTCGCCCTCTCCTGCTAAATGAAGGCCGAGAACAGCAAGCTCAGTCGGATGATGGGTGCCCCTAATAGAGAGGGATTCCGTTCAATTATGTCTTATGGAGCCATTCTGACCGCAATTCGCTGCGATTTCAATGGCCAATAAGACTCGTCCGAAAAGAAAAAAAAAGAAAAAAAAAGAATGAAAAATAGAGGTAAAAACAAAGACAAAAGAAGAAATGAGTTGGATAAAATGTTGGAAATTTGTATGAGCTATTTAACTGATCCGCAGTGTTAAACTTTAAAGGTAGAAATTGTAGAGAGAAGATTCTCAAATCAAATATGATAATTTATAAAAATGATTACCGCAACGACGTAAGAATTTTCGATAGCGAAAAGTCTGCGAATCCTTTCGATCGCCTGGTTTGATTTTTGATAAGAATATATTGGAGTTTTATGCTTAAGGGGGAGAGAAAAAAAAAAGAAGAAAATCTATACGCGGGACACAATTCGGCACGAAGCGCAGCTTCGTCTAATCTTTCCGCGTCTCGTTTCACTCCCTTGGTTTCTGCGCCTGTCTGCGTTTATGCCTTTCTCTCTTTCTCGCGCGCGGGCTCGATCCCTCATCCTCTTCGCCTCCGCTTCTTGACGACTTAAGCACCTCAATTTGGTACGTTCGCTTAATCCCCTTCCCAGAGGACTCGAAGGGGGGTAACAAAGTAAGGGAAGATGGCGGGAAGATAGAACGAGCTCGACGTCTGACGCCAGCACAGCTGCGTGCTAAGCAAAATGCGAGATGTGGTAAAGTGCAGTTTGCAGTTCCGTTCGTCCCCGATGAAGCCTGTCAGCCGGCAGCGGCAAAAAGCGGTTGACTCGCATCTAAGAAACTTACATCTAATTAACAGTGATTAATTAACGTGCCGCGCGTTTCCGCTATCATTATGTGTAGCAAGATACCACTGTGTGACGTCCTTTTCCCGTACGTCGGATGTTATTGCGCTTTACATTCCTTCTGCGAAATTTTATCAAGCGTACGAAATTAATGACATTTACGTCGTTGTTCTTTTTCGATATCGAATAGTTCAGCTGGCGCGAGGAAAAAAAAAAAAAGAAAGAAAGATGAAAAAAAATCGACGTGAAATTACACTCGGCGGTAAATATTTTATTTTATATCCGGAATATTGAAGTCGCAGCCGGTCGCGATAGAGCGAAAATAATTTGTCGCTCTACGCGACAAAGTACGTGCGCATAGTTAAAATTACTACATCAGCGTGTAGTAAATGCGAACGAGGGCGTCCTCTTCTCTGTCTTTTTACTCCGGCAATCTACGGTTATATAGGTACTCATTCGCGACATCTCCGAAAATTTATGGCGGCATAACTTCACGAGGGACGACCGCGCAAACCCGAGACAAAAACGGATTTCGAGTGTTTTGTTTGGCGCGATGGAGGCTTGTAATCTACACCCAGTTGTCTGTCATCATTCACACTCACCTACATTTATGTATTGACTCTGACGAATTCTTAACAGCATCACTGTCGCGTTTAACGGCGACATAAATTACAAACTTCATGTTGCCGCACTTCATAAATTGTACGTTTGTGAGCGAAGTATAAATTACGTTATATTGAACGAAAAACATTCGAGAGCTTTGTATCAGTGCCTTCGCACATACATTTTGGCGCATACTGGGCATAATTTTACAAAATATTTGACAATGAATGTAATTTTAATAATTAAACTAATTATATATATATATATATATATATATTTGCAAAAAAAATGTTTAAATTTTAATGAAACACGCGTCATGAAATTTGGAATTTATTGCCGACGGAGCCATTGTGCACGGGCACGTTTTATGTCTTTCTAGACGCCGTATATATAGAACACCTCACGAAATATGTACTTCTAATACAAGCTCGTATTCCCCTAACTTAGGATGTCACATGAAACGTGTGATAATACCCGTCTGTGAATAATTCAGGGATTAGTAACAACGAATACCCAGGTGGCTCAGACGGGGAAGGACTGTAGCGCTGATCGATGCCAAGGAGTAACGGATCGGTGTAGCTATGTGCGAGTTTTAGGGCAGCTATTAGAAAGTGATGGCTTGCCAAGAGAGTTCGGACGCCTCAGAACCACAGCTTCGTGGTTGGCACGGTAAATCAACAAGTTGATATCCGTTACTCAGCCCAACTGAGACTGCACCAGAGAGTGAGAAAAGCAGAGGGACAGGGAGAAGAGAAAGAGAGATATAGAGAGAGAGAGAGAGAGAGAGGGAGGGGGAGATAGAGAGTCCGAAATGCAGATAATGATTATCAAATGACAAAATCTTCAAAGTGCATAATCTAGTACCGTAAACTCGCTCAATATTCCCAGCACGTTAACTCTCAAGACGCACTCGGTAGCGCAAGACGCGATTTCCCGCAGTCGAGAGTGTATCTCCAAAATATAAATATATAACTTAGAGCCGCACAACGTCGAAAAAGCGTTATCCACAGGGAACAAACTTACCCCGGCAAATTTCAGAAGCAGCTTGGAATTGTTAATAAACTTGGAGACATTGATATCTCGTGGGGCTTCCGTGATGCAGGGAGATATTTTAAATTATATAAACTACACTCGCGGTAAACGAGGGAGGGAGAGAGAAAGAGAAAATGAGAAAGAGAGAGAAAGAGGGACAGGCTATATTTAACGCATTCTATATTTAATTTTCTAATTTGCTCACATTGTACTTCATTGCATCTCTAAGTCCGTACTCGTTCATATACTTTCTGACGTTGCGCTTTGTAAAAAAAAAAAAAAAAAAAAAGAAAAAAGAAGGTAATTTCGTTCCGAATGCATCTGCATTTCACCAAGTCAGCCGTGGCATTTGCATTGCACGACTTTTAGAACGGCGATCAAGCATTCGCAGTGATGTCAGGCTTATGTCCCTCGCCCGGTGGTTACTATGAATTAAAAATACCGCGTGGGAAATGGAGGGATGGCAGATATTTAGAGCTTGTCATAGAAACTTTAAGAACGATTACCGATATCGCGGTCGATGAGGGAGTCTATAGACCGCGTACAGTTCGTACGCAATAACATATTAATCGGTTATGGGCGGGCACATCCGTGGAGACCGTAACGAAAGCTCAGTAACTCGAGTGTACGACCAGCGGTAACGTGCTGCGGACCTTTATTGGCCACTAACTTCCTGTCCGGAACAGGTCTCGGCCGACTAGCAATAATCGTTACTACTGACCCTCCCCCCCCCCTCCCTTTCGGGAGACGACATAAAAGTCTGTTGTCCCCGATGACGGTCAAAAGCATCGGTCGTCGTTCATTACTCCCGTTATCGTTTTATCAACTCTGTACCGAACCGAATTAAGTGAATTAGGAATTGAGAGCATTATAACAGGATTATTATACAGCAGCAGAACAAACGGGTTGCAGTAAACGGGTTATTCATGCACCGTTTGCGTCGCGGCGCATAAAATTATATGAAAAAAGAAATATATTTGTATAATGCTTCGATTTATATCTCGCTTGCGGTTCTTAAAATTATTTAATAATAATTATAATAATATTTCGGCTCATAGCAGTGAGTTTTTTTTTCTTTCTTTTCTTTTTTTTTTTTTTTTTTTAATTAAATTACTATTGTATATATAGTATATAAATGTATATAAAATTTGTCACTTTAGCACAGTTCTGCGCCCTGGGCGGAGTTTGCGATCGATTATCGTACTAAGAAACCGGAAGGGTACTGATATCCTGCGCTCTAAAGGAAAAGCAATCGGCGATAAGGCGATTCCGTGGCAATCGCGACGTGCAATCGCGACTTGGGCGACCATTCGTACGAGGAATCGCGCTTTGGGAAACCGGGGCGTTTATCTGCCCGTGTCGATCGCTGTTTCGGAAACTTAGATTATGGTCGTCTCGATGGAAGGCGATTAGGTACACGGTACGTTGGGGCGCAAATTGGTTCTCGGGTGGTTTGCTTGATTTATTGCCATTTCAATCGACAGCCGGATCGCCACGTAATACACGCCTAATTACACAGTAAGGCGCTAGTTGATCGCCGGGCGTCTTTGTTGCCGGGAGCTTAAGATCGGCATCGATATCAAGGAGATAAAGCACACGGTACACAATATTGCCGGCGTTACGGAGGCGCTCGAACGATTGATTACGCGCGTAAATCCTATATTCGAGGAAGTTTCATGACAGAATTATTAAATGATACGAAGGAACACCTATAATCGTCTTTATTACTTCGGAACTTGGGCTATTATCACCTCAAAGAGCGGAGTGATTAAGGTCACGGCAAGACGAGACGCTCGAAATTAATTCCGCCACCTGCACGCGGCCATCTTGATTTATTGACACCCTAACTGGCGATTGTGTTGTTGTACGCATTGAAATGCTCAATCAATAATCGGGCATAATGATACACGTTCAATAAGCCTGGTCTTCGGTGAGATTGGAGGGCCTGCGCGGCTAATTGACGATTCTGAATTACAACGTAAGTAAATGAGAGGTTTGATATGCAATTATTAAATATCGATCGCATCAAATGCAATTACTGCCGTTATTATAAGCACGGCCAATGGGATAATTATCACGTCATATTTGCTGAATTACTTATGAATAATTGGAGCGCACTCTTTGCAAGATACCTGAGTTTAGACGGTGACGCGACAATTACGCCGGCGAACGTTACGCTAACACGGAGGAAAATTAATAACGAAATTTTATTGCTAAATCTCAACACGGAACAATCTCTTTTACAATATTGGAATGATGTTAAAGAAGCCATTGTCGGTATCGTTGATGTCGCTCGTAAAACAAGTCGTCAAACTTCGACGGCATTAAAAAAAAAAGAAAAAAAGAAAAAAAAAATAGGAAGGTCGTAATATTATTAATTACAAGAGTATTATCGAGTGTTTGCCAAGAATATGATTTTAATCGACAACAATTTTAATATATTATTGCAGATTCTAAAATGTAAAATGATTAACGTCAACATTAAATTTACAAACGGTTATTTTAATCGAAAGGAATAATCGCGGCGCTCCTTATAACAATATTCCGAATCTCGATGAGACGCGATTCGTGCTAAAGAAATACCAGGCTATTGTTATCGCCGATATACCTCGTAAAGCGGAGTCGTCAAAGTTCGGCATTAAGAATAAAATAGTCACTACGTTGCCTGGCAGCTCCTTCGGTATCGATCACCGAGATTCCGTGTCGTAAATACATCGCGGGAAACAAACAAAAGTTCGCGGAAGTTTTATGTGCGGACGGGGGCGAAGGTGGAAAAGGATATGGCCGAAAGGCAAGATGGAAGGAGCGCGGAGGTCTAACTCCTCGTATCCATTTACAAGTTTTAAATCGTTCCACCGGCGTGCCTTTTGAAAGAAACCTTTTACCTTTATTCTCAATGCACGATAAAATTCTGAAACGCGTTCGCTGACTGCTGCGCGGCTTTTAAACGTTAACACGCGCTCGCTCGGTACAATGCGGGGGTCGCATTATACTCAAGAATCGGAGGGAGAACAAACGGTAGAAGGAGAAACAAGGGGGACGACGAGCGACGGCGAAGGGATAAAGAGAAGTGCTACTGAGTAGAAGGAAGGCCATGGCAAGAACAGAACCATTCTCTCCTACGTCATGCGTTCAATTTTATTTTTCTTTTTTTTTTTTTTTTTTTTTGCGCACGCGAAACCGAGCAAAAGTGCATCGAAAATAAAAACTGTATTTCGTATTGCGGTATTGGCGTTCCCGTGTCGATTGTACATTTTCGTTACGCAATATGATAAATATTTTCGTGCCGCGATGCAAGTTTTTCAAATGCACGCGTAATCTCGATTTGTTAATTAAATATATCGGTTTCTTTTTCTTGTAATGTGGTTAAAATGATGTATTTTTGCGATACTAGAAAAACACAATTTTTTTTTTCTTTTTTTACGAAATTTAAATAATGATGCATTTCATTTGAATACATTTGAGCGACTATTCACGTCGTGAATAATTTTTTTATCACAATTTCGCGATTTTTAAGAAATTACAAGATTTGCATTCTCGTAAGAACACGTTACGGCTTTGCGACGGAGACCGCGATAGTAATTTCACAATGTTAAGGGACTTATAGATCACTTAAAAAGTTCTTAAAAGCTGAAAAGATGGCCCGCAAGAACGGGATAAAGGATATCTTTAAGAGTTTTTTTTTTTTTTTTATTGAAATAAGCGCATCTATCGGTCGGTCAGCTGAGCACGCATTTTTTCCCTTGTCTCGTTCAATCTCTCGCAAGACAAATCGACGTCGTGCTTTTTTTTTTTGCATGTCGGCCACAGCGTGAAAATCGAGCAGAGTGGCTATGATCACCTACCCAAGACCGGATAAATTTCCTTATGAAAATTCGGTCGAGAAAGGATCGTCTCACCGCAATTTATTGAACCTCGCGCAAATCGCTGACCGTGCTAGTACATTCATTCTATTCCTCTCATTTTTTTTCTTTTTTTTTCTTCAACGCTTTAAAAAACAGCCCGTGGAGGTGGCTAGAACGTTCTATTTTCAAAACAATTAAAATACAATATTTAATTGGGCGAAAAACATTTTGACAGTATTTACCGTGGCGTTGTATTAAAAAATTAATGTCAGTCCGCGAGGTAGATTATAACCCTTTACCTTCGTCTGAAGGGAGATTATTTAATACTCCGCGCGTCCTTGAAAAGACGAGCACTATCGAGGAATGTCAACGGTAGTCCGTGGCCGCACTACGCGGGAAGAGAATCATCAAAGTAATGGGAGGAGGGGAGGCTAGGGTAGGGTAGTTAAATGTTACCGGTGTCAGGACATGGCCTTTGTGTTAGGGGAGTGCTTGGGCTTCGTGGAGTTAGCTAGACTGGCAGAGTACTATAAATTACATAAATGAAGTAAGCCCCTTCCGCGCTCAAACGGACGTCTTGCCAAGTTTATAACTTAATCACTCGTGCTATACCAGCAGCAAGAGGAGAAGCTTAGGTGGATGAGAGGATGCGAGACGGAACGAAACGGTTGAGATGAGAATGAATATACCGTAGACGGATGGCGTAGAAGATGTAAGAGAAAAAGAATCCGGCGGAGAACAAGCCGAACGATTAATGGTGTCAGCGTTGAATAATTGAATGTGTCACGCACATATTGCCCCGGCGTTAGCGAGTTTTCTTGTCGAGATAATGGCCCCCGGCGTGGCCGTTTTATTTGGCAATTAAGCGAGCGGTGTCTATCGCGAACTTACATTATTTCTTTTGACTTTTACTCGATCGTTCGAGCAACCTAATTTAATCCCCTGACTGAAACAAGCAGTCAACGTTTTAAATTTTCCGGACGTACCTTTATTATTTTATTATGAGACATGTAATGTAAAATATTTCTTTCCGTTACGTTTTATCTTTATTGTTACTTTTTTTTATTTTTTTAGATTTATTAGAGTTTTTGAAATAAGTCTGACAGTTTTATTATGAACGCTTGAACGTTTTTATTCGCCGAGATATCAATTTTGATAATATTAATACAGATTAATTACACGGAAATTGATAATCTCGGCAGTTTTTGCTGTACCGCGTTTTCACGCTACTTCCTCGCGAAGCCGGGCTAGAATCGCGGATTGCCAGCTTACATTCCTCCCGGATGACCACCGGATGCATTTAATTACGGGTCACCTAACGCAGCTTCGGCAACTGCTTCGGTACGGAAGCACTAAATCCCGGTTATCTTAAGCAACATCGCGCGCTAGATTCGTATAACTCGCGCGCTCGCCGGATATCTCGGGGCTGAGTTACTGGCTACGAGAGAGAAACGCCGGCGCGTGGAAAGGGCGAGATTAAAATCGCCCGGAGAGCAATGCAAAGTTTTTAATAACCCTTGATGCTTGATTAAGTTACGGCTCTCTTCTCCGGCTCGCTGTCTTTCCTTCCTCGCGCTGTTCGTCTTCACCTGAAATAAATTTCGCGGAGATTCCGCTTACAGACCGCGTTTTCGGGCGGGCACGAGGGACGAGGACGAGACTCGTTTACTCCGTCAGCTAAATTAATGGAAATCCGAGATGGTCTCCTACTTTCGCGAATACGCGGCAAAATCGCGTCCCTGCTATTACCTGTTACTAAAACGATTATTATAAAATTAATTAAAATTTAACAATCTTTCATATGTTTTTTTTTCTTTTTCCAGGTTTCGGATTCGTTACGTTTCAAAGCGAGGATGTTGTCGACAAAGTCTGCGAGATTCACTTCCACGAAATCAACAACAAAATGGTGAGTAACCGGCTTGTAAAATCTAGTAGAACGAACCTTCTGCTCCCTAAAGGGACGTTCTTCCTTAACTTTATATGTATAACCTCGGAGGTCGCGTCAAAAGGTATTTACCTTCTGCTCCCTGTCCGCAATGTCGAGCAGAATTAATTTTTTATATAATCGAGAAGACATCAGGTCTACCTCTTGTTATTTATATTTGAAACGCATGTGGAATGCAAAAGAAATCCATAGGCGGAAAAATCTTAACGCGATCTCGTTATCGATAATCCCGAAGCTCGCCGCAATAATCCAGCAGTATTGCCTTTTAACTCTCACTCCCTACAGACAGTTACTTCCTTACGAGATTTTTAGCCAAAGGAAAAAAAATTTTAGTATTTTAGCTACCTGACGATAACGGAAAGAGTAAGCAATAGTAATAATGTTGCTAATTTCTTTTAACGTTTTACCAAGGATGCTTCGTTATCGGTGTTCCTAACGACGTTACGATCAACGATTCAACTAAAGATAGCTATAATAAAATACGCCTGAACCCCCGTTCCCAGCTTCGTCAGCTTTTTCCTGACTTCGCTGACAATCGGTCGCCTCTCTCACCCGTCTCCCCTCTCTTTATCTGCTCTATCTAAAATTTAAGGTCGAATGCAAGAAGGCACAGCCAAAGGAAGTGATGCTCCCAGCGAATCTGGCGAAGACGCGGGCGGCCAGCAGAGGCGCATACGGTGAGTTGGTGATGGTCGCGACACCCACCCCCACCACCTATCGATACGCGCCGTATCCCTTGCCGACGGCGGCCGCGGCCGCTGCACATGCAGCTGCGGCGGCCACCGCCGGGCCTCCACACCATCACCTGCTGGCTCCGATAGTCGCTACCGCCGCCCCGAGCGCGGCCGCTACCTATCAGTACGCGGCCGGTGCGGCCGCGCCGACAGCCGCCGCGGCCGCCAACACCGCGGCCGCAGTCTACGACGTGAAACGCGCGATCGCGGCGGCGGCCGCGGCCGCGGCCGCCGCGTCTTATCGGCCGCATCCGGTCGCGGCCGCGTCTCGCGCCGCCGCCCTCACTTACTCCATGAGCGATCTGCTCGGCGTCCAGGGCCTCGACATGGGCACCGTCTACCACCCAATACCCACGATCGGCCTATGACCCACGATACTGACACCCCTCTCGCGGCCGCAATAACTGCGCGGGGTGTGTCGTCGCTTACGTCCGATTGTCGTTTACGTTCGATTCAACCTCGGTCCTTTCTTAATTCCTTATACGTTATTCGTCTCGGCGCGAAAATTATTACAGACCTTGTTGTAGTTTGAGAACAAACGCGATACTTTACTTCAGTCTTGTTCAAAGATACATTTTGATACGTGCCAATTGTTATTTCAGGTAGTTCGAGTTAGATTGCATAAATTATAAGGTTTAAAGCTCAGTAGTTTGGATACTTCGTGTAAAATAATATATATATTTTATTGAATGTATTTAAAAGTTAATTGAGACCAAAGAAGTATTCTTTATGATCTTTATTTTTGATCGATTGTAAGATTAAAAAAAAAAAAAAGGAAAAAGAAAAAAAAAAGATCTTGCTGAGGAGAGGGTTGGTCCCTCATAATAAATGAATTATTTTCTAAACGAAATATTATATTAGATTGAAACAGCACTCGACACATTCCTTCGATTGAGACTGTCCTAGCTTACGTTTCCAAGTGAATAGTCAACGAAGAAAAATCGAAAGTATTAATTACTTAATATATTATATCAATCAGCAATTAAATAACCGGGCGTGATAAATATCCATTTCAAAAAGTGCAATACCGTAGATGTAGGAAGACTATTTCTTGTTCATCGGTTCGAAATACATATCGAGAACGCGATATTTCCGCGAAACTGTTCGCGGTTGGCAATGTTCGGCGAAACTGTGATCGTAGAAGCGAAAGAGAGCGCGTAGCGAGTTGCAGATTTAATCGATGTAGAGATTACCTATGGGGCCTCATTTTCTCGTAGTAAAAAAAAAAAAAAAGTAGACACGTAGTAAGCAAAGAGACAAACGTATCGCAAAAGACTGGTAGTTATTTCGTAGATAATTAGTAACACAGATTAGTAGGACAATAAACAAAGTGTTCAAACGTAGTGAAAAAAAATGGACCGAAATGATCTAATGTTGCTCAACAATAAGTCGCCGTCGCGTCGAACGTATCTCCTTCCAGGATTGTCTTTTGATTTACAAGTTCGTAATTCTCAGCGATAAATATATTTAATAAATAAATTTTCAAAGTTACGCTTTATTAGAAAAAGAAAAAAAAAACAAAACGTTAAGTTATAATTCGAGTTATAGCTTAGTGAAATTACTAAAACGCATATTTTGAAAATAAATATACGTAATTTTATAAAAACATCTTCTTTTATGTCGATGAAGATGAGCAAAGTAAGCGGTAATTGTACAAATCGTGTCTAACTAAATCACAATCATCTACCGACGTCGAATAATTAAGTTTTCATCACACTTGCCGTTAAAAGCACTTCAATTAAAATGCCGTAGAAATTAACGCCGACATCGAGCCTTCAAGCAAAGGTGGGATGGGAGAAGGAAATTGAAAGACAAGGTGAACGGCAATTTTCAGGTCACCCCGATGGGGTGGCAAAGCGACAATTCCTCGATGGAGATCGTACGTTCGCCGTTCGGCAGCTGTCAATTCGTTGGTAGTCTAGTTGAAATTTTAACGTTGCGAACAAAGCTCTAGCGTAGAAATTGTCGTCTGCGAAGTTACGCGACAACACCGTGATATAATTTAAAAAAGAAAAAAAAAAGCCGCGAAGGAGTATATGTATGAGAAAACGGTCGCGTTTCGTGGCGTATTTTCGAACGTCTTCACAAACGTCGATATATTTTTTCGAGAAGATTGCTCGGTTCAAACAACGAACGCGCACTTGGTCGTGACATAATTACAAATAGTTCATCAGAAAATTGAAAGGGAAAAAGTACACCATCCTTTCCTTCCCCTTTCCTCAAACAGTGGTTCGCTGCGTGTACGCGAGCGATAATTGAAGAAAATCAATTAGCGGCACATACCGACGCAAATTGTCGGCGATGCGGCGTGAGGGCGGTTAGCGCGACGGGAGCCCGCAGGAAATGGTTGGCGACACGTGCATTTCTCATTTGTCGCGTTTTCCGGAATATTTTTCGCAAGTGACTTCATGAAATTTCATAATGTCGAAGCAAGAAAGAAAACCCAATGTTCAGGACGATATAAAGATACTTGAAAGGAAAAAGAAAAAGAAAAAAAGAAAAAAAAACACGAGCCCGACACTATTTATATGTATATAAATGGATATATAAATCTATATACATATACGTATATACGTATAATATATTTATATTCTAAACTTGGAGTGTCCGAAAACAAACGACACACATTTTGGCATCGAGAATCAAATCGGAGGAAAAAAAAATTAATAACTTTTTTTTTTTTTTAATGACTATAAGGTAAAACCGACGAAAGCTCGAGTTTGAAATCGACGCGAGTAAAAAATTATTCTGGATCCGAATTATTATTTTACATCGGTAGTCAAAACGCTGCGGCGGTGTTCCGACAGTTGTACCGACAGTTTTCGGACACTCCGTACTAATAAGTACCTAATAATCCATTATAGATTACGCCAGATAATATATACGTTATATTGTTTTGTATCTTACTTATATTTGGTAACGCCATAGCATTTGATATTAATATCGATATATATATTTTGTGAGAGCCGCATTACACCTTATAGTTTTTTGTAATAGATCAAACAGATATACTTACATATCGGAGTCTATATATCTATCTATCTCTACATATCTAGGTAACTAGGTAAAACTTTTTTTTTTGTGGTTGTTATCAGATCTTAGACATTATTGAGACTCTAGGCGCTCTATAGGTTCGATTAGTTAGAGCGAATCAGTTTTGAACGAATTAATATACTATGTACACGTTCCTACCGTTGAGATTTCTAGATGGACTAGCTTTTGGGAAGTCACTATGATATCGTTAGCTTAGATTATATACTTTAGGCGGCCGTCTTCGCGGAAGAAAATTCGCGCTGCTCGCTTTTCCGATCGTTGAAGAGTTGTTTCGCGGCGCGGGCGAAATTTCACCGCCAGTCGTTAACATTCCCCGTTCACATTTGCTTCCGCGAAATTATCCGCGGGAGAGAAGCGAGATAAAGCGCGGCGCTCCGCGTCTTCCGCGAAGAATACGCATTTACCAGCGGCTTCAAAGAGATCTATTATTATATTGTACCTATTACTTAACGAGCTACGTTACATAGTTACATTTATATTACGTTACACGTAATATTATACCTCTCTATATAGGATACATGCTAAAATATATATCGTGCGTATACCTTACACACCTGATGCCTCGGCTCCCGTATATCCCACTCATATACTACTTGTTACATAGTATTTAACTCTTTTTAAGCCGCCTAGCACCATTTATCTTGATAATAATTGCGTGAAACGTGTGTCCTAGAAAGTATATATATACTTAGCCAGAGAGGCGCAACGCCGTCAGTTTCGTAAGTAGACTAGACCTTGAAGGGTGGCGGTTTCGTTGGCCTTTGCGGCCGGGCCGAATTTTCGGGTTACACGGGAACGTAGAGTATCCGACGGTGTCTCGCATCATTTATAAGGGGGACGCGGGAACGATTCAACGAAATGCATCCCCGATACACGGCCTCGCGAGCGTCTACCTTCGCCGAGGTGGGACACGTGCGTCGAAGGGAAAACCATAAAATTCTAGCGAGAGTAGTTAATGAATTCCACGTTGCCGAAGCCGTCGATGTGACGTAAACGTTAATCGACTGGCAACTCGATCGTAAACTCGAGCTGAGACAGGCTTTATACGCTTCTCAGAAACTGCGAGAGAACTATTAATGTTAATACGTCGTATATAAACGTCTGCTCTACGTGAGATCGATATGTTGCATCTGAGAAAGTACAGGCTGTATACGTAGACGCCACATAGAAAGCACGCGCGTAATTCGCGCAAGAATATACATACCGTCGAGATCTATCCACATGTTTCGATGAGATGACAAAAAGGGTACATTCGTATTACGATACCGACGATATTCTATCGAGATAAAATGCGAGATAGTGCTCGACGTATGTGCAGATCTTGTTGTAGCTCAGAAGAGTTTAGAAAAAAAAAAAAAAAAAATTAAAACAGAGAAAAAAAAGTGCAAAACAATAGTATAAAAAAAAAAAAAAATACCATTGAGCGCTTGACGTAATCAAAACCAGCCCGGTAGAGAGACTTTAGGTACGGAATTACTAATACTATTAATATGTATCAGTGTATTTTAATGGCTAGAATAAACGCTCTTATATACTTTTTTCCATCTGCGTAATATTGTGAGAGCAACGTCGATATGGATTACTAGTATAGTGAGTCTAGTAGTGTAGTATTATTGTGGTCGGTGTTTTTTTTCAATATTGTATCGTCAATATAAATGTGGTAGTGGTGCCGGTATTATGCCACGCACACACGTGAGAAAAAATCAAAAGAGCACGCCATACGCGTGCATTAATCCGATCGTTCCCGCAGATCTGGCTGAAGTTTGCGGAAAGCTATTCGCGTGGTGGCATATTACCGACCCTTAGTCAATATCTAATAAGCTATATAGAGAGCCTAGCAAATATTACTTAACGGTAAATAATTGATCGATACCTTTGGAGGCTAAAATAACCATAGTTTATAGGAGGGTTTATTTTGTCGTAGAATTGGAAACACCTCGGCCGCGCGTAGTTACTTAGTACCTTGTCACACAGTTTAGAAAATGCGCTACATAGTCGATGCGATATACATATATACATAGTCAGAATCTTAGTTGTGTGGTCTTTTGGATTAGTATCGAATTATGAAATTTCATGGATGCCTTGATCTTTCTATCATTATGATTTTTTTTTTCTTTCTCTTAAATTAATTTTTTCTTTCTCTATCTTTCTTTATATTTTCTTCTTTCTCTCTCTCTCTATTTCTATTTCTATCTCTTTCTCTCTCTTTATTTTATTATTTTTTTTTTTTTCATACTTTTTGATTAACCTAGAAAGCTTCAAATCCTCTCTTAACTTTCTCTCTTTCGTTCTCTTTTATCGTTTGGACCTAGTCATCCGTTACACTTAAATCCCGAAGAATTTCTGCAACGCTTCGCTTCATATTTAACTTATCTCCGTGTACATATTCTTAAATGTTTACGCCTACTTTCGCCTGCTCGAAGAAATATATTGGTCTCGCGGCACGTAAAACTTCGCGGAAAATAATTGACACGTGGAAACTTCACTCCCGACACGTAATTTATTTCGCGAGTCGTGAGCTCTCGAGCGATCAATATCTTTCTTCGTACGTAGTTGCAGAAATTTTGATGAAGATTTGAAGTCGTTGCACTAACAAACGAGCAATAAAAAAAAAAAAAATTCTCGCACAAAAAAAAAAGAAAGTTGATAAAAATAATCATTAAAAAAATATTCAAGATATATCGGCCTGACTTGGAATTACGTTTTAATCGAGTTTGTTTTTCCTTATAGATTTTATGTGGTCTCTGGGAGCATTACCTGATGGTGAGTACGTTAAATATGAACTAACTGAAAATATCGATATCCACTGATGACCTTTATTATAGACGTAACTAAAGTAGTAACGACGCCATATGGTGCCGACAGCCTTGATGCATAATTGGCTATTTCACGTCTGTTTGCTTTAACATACGTTCTCCCTATTACACATCTTTCAATTGCCTGATGCGAATCGTATGTAAATATTAGAATTTACCGGATTAGTTACTAACCTCTCATTAGCTTTTGCATTAATGGAAATTTAATCTAATTAGTAGAATAGATGCGGCTATAACTGGCGGATATAACTCAATAGATTTAATCCGGCAATTAACAGAGTAAATAAACTTAATTATTTTCGGTATTTTCAACTGATTATTATTATCATCGATTCATTGAAATAATTTGTGAAAATATTAAAAAAGTTTCTCAATAGTTCCAGCTCTTTAATAACTCGGTAATCCTGCTGCAAAGTTATTCCTATAAAAATAAGATAACACGAGATCTTTCAACTAACTTTTTATTACAATATTAAATTAAATGCAGATATTCTTTCATATATTTTTTTTCTTTATATATATTTTTTCTTATTACTTATTTGCACTTTTTAGCGAGTAATAAATTTCGATTTTTTTCTAAAATATCCGTTTATAAAAGTGTGAGTTTAATCGCGTTGCTGCGAATGGTCGCGGAAAAGCAAAAAAGACCGGCGCACGGAAGTAAGGAGGAAAGTAACAGAAATTTTCGTTGTGTTCGCAGGTTTCCCAGCGGCAGCGTACGCGGCATACGCGGCGGGCCGCGGCTATTCTGGGTACCCTAGTTTCGGATTACACTACCCGACAGGTAACCACCTTAGCCTTAACCACCTTAACCACCACAATGCGGCCCACATCGCGCCCCTGAACTTGAACTTGAACCTCATACAGGCGCAGCCCGCGCCCCATCATAACCCGCCCACCCCTACACCGCTCTTTTATCATCCCAATCTGGACCTCTACAACGCCATGCCTCTGTGAACTAACTCATTAATTAACATTACTGTATGATAACGAGCTGAGTGCGCACTCTAACCCATTGCTATGCGCTAACTGACTGTCGCTGTTCGCTTGGTCCATCCGATCCCATCGCGACGAGAGAGCGTGCCGCGACGTGATAATCACGAGAGACAGCCCCTACGTTTTCGAGGGGGCGATATCCGGGCAGTTCGAGAGCGCGGCGATTCTCGAGGCCCTCCTCGAGGATATCCCTCGCCGAGACTCGCGAGCCAAACTTTTCGCGTGGGGACGAAAATTATCCGAGACGGTTCTCGAATCGAACGATATCCGGTACGCAAGCAGGTCCCGCCAAACGCGTTGATATTTGTATTATAAAAGTAACGAGAATGGACGACTCTTTAAAATGAGAATAACTCCTCTTTAAAGCAGGCAGAGTTTCGATTGTAAAGTTTTTCGCTGCTTTATAGCGCGAGAGTAAAAAAGAGAGAGAGAAATATGTATAAAGAGAGAGAGTTACGATAGGATGGAGAAAAGTGCTGCGGCACGAAAAATTTCGCCCAGAGAGAGAGTTACAGAGGATATTTAAGGATAAATTATTAATATCTAACAGTGTCAGCTCGACCGCGCGCGATGTGACGGCTTGCCCGGCTGTGATATTGATTTACTTCTCCATGAAAGTTTGTACTTTATTCGGTACTTGTCGCGACGTTATTAATTTCAGTTTATTATTACGATTTATTATTTATTTCCAACAACACCGATCGACAACGGAAATTCTACGAATCAATCACGTTGTTACATCGAAGTTAACCCATCACGTTAAGGCTTTAAAATAAAAAAAAAAATATTAAAAAAAAAAAGAAATTTGCTAGTATCAATATATAATTTGAGTAACGTTTTATTCTGCTTTACATCCGTATGCAGATCAACTGGACGTGCGACAGATTTTGCGACGATTACTTTATTACTTCTCCAGTATATTTCGAAATAATAGTTTTTAAAGGAACAATGGATTCCAAAGGATATAAATAATCTATTCTCTTTTCTCGTTCTGCGGTGGACTATAAATCACCGAGTGTTTGCGAAAAAGTGTGTTGCGCTACCCTGGACTCGGAATTTATTGAGCTGTTATAGCTACGATGCACTATTGATTCTGCCTTGCTGCGGTTATCATTTTTAAAGAATTCAAAATCTCAAAATATCGCTGTACATATATACGTGTGTGTACATACACATGTACATATGTACAAACGCGGCCTATACATGTGCAGATAGAAAAAAAAAGAAGAAAAAAAAGAAAAAAAATGCGCACAGGTTACGCCGAACGCAAAATGCCTTATGGAAGTATTCGAACGATTTTATTCGATTTAATATAGGTATTATCGTTTGAATACTTTGGTAAGCCACTATATGTGAAATCAATCATTCCTTTCAATAACGAAAATCCCAATAGCAATCTCAATAAAAGCAAATATCCAATCAATGTCCGAATTCGTCAGTAAATACCACTAAATATTGAAATGGCCGATAAAAGTTATCAGTGAATACTTTTACTTTTAAACCGTTTATTAGTCAAAACTGCGTGCGAAGGGGCGGGAGGGAGGGAGGGAAAGGTGGTTGGCCGTGAAGCAAAACTAATATTATATATTTTGCAAATATACGTGGATATTTTGAAAATCGATAACGTCACCGAAATTGAGTTCAAGCCCATTCAAAGCCGTTTGGCTCGGTCAGCGGATCGTGAAATCGATCGGGATGTAAAATGTGTGTAGAGCCCGGGTAAAATGTCATTGTTGATATCTGGCGAAGGTAATAAGTACGTATCGATTGACAATGATACGCGGGGGACCGCATCGCGATCCACTTTGGCACACGCGCACATGCTTAGCCATATAAAACGCAGAGCGTACAGATATTGGCATATACTGCAGCGGTTAATAGGGTACCTACGGAAAATGAGCGCGTCTATCTTTCGACATTGATCTGTTGAAATCGGAGTGGCTAAAACCTGCGGGTAAACTATTTTTCCTTTTTTTTTCTTTCTTTTTTTTTTTTTTTTAATCGAGCTCTTTTCACAGTTCGTATTCGCAAAATGAAAATCACAAACCTCACTAGAATATTTCCGAAAGGAACCTATATCTTTTTCGTTTTCTTTTTTCTTTTTATTATTTTTTTTTATTTATTGCAATCCGATATCGCGAACGCACATGTTTATAGCGTTCAATGACGAAAATTGAAAGACAGCAAATCGTTAGTTTGTTTTTGCGTAAATTATGGAACTTATCCATCTATTTTGATTTGCCTCCGCAAACTTTTCCTCAAAAAATATTAAACTGTTATCTTTATTACATCATATTTGTATTACTTTTACGGATATATTTATTTGTTATTACTTCGTAAATTTTATTATTTGATTTTGTTATATGTTATATAAAATTTGCAACGAGGCAGCAGCACAAATATATTGAATGTAACAAATATGCGTTTAATAATACTGGAACTTTGTTGCGCAACCGAACTAGAATTAAAACGAAAAATCCAGCGTGTAAAACTATATAAAAATCTATAATGCTTTTCAAAATAGTAATTAAAAAAACATTTTATTTCCTACATTTTTTTTCCTCACTTTTTAGTTTGTTAATTTATGCTAAAAATGGCTCTTCTTAAAAATAGCTTTACCAACAATTACGTCTTAAGGTAAATTTTATTAAAAAATTATTTTAAATATTTCTTTATCGTTTTTACATTTATCAGGTCACGTCGCATATTTTATCCACTCTTTTACATTATATCTGCTTGCCTTTCTCATTTTTTTTTTTTTTTTTTTTTTTTTTGCCTGGTAAATGTACACACGTTTTGTTCCACGTGTTCCGCGAAAAGCGATTGAGATCAAAATTACACACCCTTCCATCCTACGTAATTTTAACCCTTGCACGCGGCTTGCCGTTCCTCCATGTCAAGCATGTAAAGCAGTAATAACGCGTCACGTCATTAGCGTCAGACAAACTGCGACCGAGTGGCCCCATCGCGATCGAGATTAATTAGCACTGAAGATACTATCGTTTAATGACTCATATTCATCGCGGAGAATCTCTATTTAAAAAGGCGGCGTAGAGAATTCATTCTTGCCCGATTGTTGCCGCTTTTCCGCGATGCTGATTAATTCTTTCGTTTGGCTTCGTGCCGCGTGAGTCGGAAATATCAGCTCACTTTTAACTTTTGTATTTTAATCACTATTACTTTTCCGTGTTATACAATATACTTTCCCCGAAAACGCTTTACGATTATTCGCCGCGTAAAGATTATTAATCGCAGAGACTTAAAGGAACGAGAGGAGCTTCAAGTGCCATGTAAGATGCATACATTAATAGTTGGTTGCCGAAAATTATTAAATATAAAATTGTTTTCTTTGACGTAGAAGAAACGAGAGTAAATAACGCGCTTAAAGCACGTGCTTTGTATTGTCTAGTGCTTAAAAAAAAAAAAAAAAAACAGTGCGAAATGCGATCTCTATTTTCTCGAGCGATTAAAATCCAGATGACTAAGTATATCGATTTTTAGAACGACACATGGGTGGGAAGAAAACTCATAAATAATATATAATGTTTTTCGGACATTGGCCTATCCCCCAAAAAAGTTTGTGCTCCCTTGTTTATTTTTTTCTTTTTTTTTTTTTTTTTTTTTTTTCTTTTTTTTCTACTATCCACTTTCTCGATCCGATCTTCGTTTCCCTCCAGGGATGTGTTCGACGCTCCCAACAAAATCGTTTCCAATTTTCCTCAACACCCGCTACTTAATGCATTTGAATAACTTTTCGGGATCACCCCCGTAGCTACCTTTCCACCTTTTTCCCGATCTTCCCGGCTTGTGTATCTTATTGCGTACAGTTCACGAGGCATGGTGGTAGAAGGAAAAGTGGATATCATCCGCGATGATTGATTGCCATAAAGTAGAACCTCCTCGCCACCCCCTTCCCACACCCCCATCCTCCCCCCCAAGTCCGCCTCCTTCAATGTATTCCCAATGTCCGAAAAACATTCGTCGGTTAAGTCACCCTCTTTGCAAACTCGAAGGGGGCGAGATCTTTTACACGGGAACGAATCCAATGTGGGATAGGAAAATATTTCTGGGTAGAGGGTGGCGACGTATACTCGGAATATATTCGTTCCGTGGAGAACTTTTTTACGGAAAACCTTCTACTCGAACGTTCCCGTACTACAAAATATTCCGCCGCTTTCGAGCGAAGTCAAACGGCGCCTGTGATTTAACGATCGTCGCCAGATATTCACCTTCGTGTCACGAAACGAAAGCGCCGAATGAGATCATTTCGCGGCTGTGAACTGAATTTGAATTGTTTCGCGTATTTCGCGCATTGACAAATAAAAATATATCCCTCTCGCAATTCATGAAGGGGCAGACGTGCGAGTGGGGTTCTTAAACAAGTCGAATTATTTTCCCGAACGTTATTTCGTATCATGAGACGTCGGAATCGCGGTCATTTTCACAAAGTCTTGACGAAAATATTTATTTTACACCGTGTAAAAAATTAATGTTCTGTCTATTTTAGTATCTTGACATTTAAAATTTGATCGGTGCAGCTCGCGTTTAATTCGAAATACATAACTGCAGGAGAATGGTATAAATACATATTTCAGAGAAACGCATCGCATGAATGAATAGTATATCAACGTTTAATGATGCTTATAGACACGCGATATTGTGTGGCATTGTTGTAATCAATAACTAAATTCCGAATGTGGTTACGCCAAAATTACGAGCAAATTGTCACAAATCTGATCCCCCCTCGTTTCCCTTCGAGTTGTATTTTTCGATTCAAGATGGATGAGATGTTTAGTGCGTCAGCACAACATTATGCGGCAAGCTCGCTCTAGTTACGTTGCAAGTTTCCGCGCAACGAGATAATCTATTTGTTAAACATTGACGTAAAATCAACGGGTTTCAATTGCGCTTAAATCGACGGAAATGCACGTCGGTTTGCACGTTAATTATTTATAGAAAATTCGATTTTAACGTCGATGGTGATATTAAAACAAAGCAGACGTTTGATCCTCAAATACACTAACGAAACAAAGAGAGGAGCGCTAAATAGGTGCAAAACGGAGAAAATGAAAGGTGTACCGACCTGTCGCTTTTGTGACGCGCGTTAATAACTGCTCCAGTCGGCTAGATTTCCGGTCGCGAAGCCGAGTAGTAAGAGACCGAATCCTTTTAGCCCCGTATGACCGCCTTTCTTACGAGAAAATAACAAGCTGCTACGTCTCCATATTTTTCTCGAGATAACGCCGCTTGAGTAGGCAGCGTAACGACGACGGAGACAAGAACGACGACGATTTCCTTTTAGAATGCAAACGCAATAACGAGCTTCTTCTCTTCCACGCCAGAAAGAGAAAAGGGGGGGCGAGGGGTAGTCCACGACGCCTCATTGGACATCAGTCGGTTTTTCCGAGGAGCGCGAAAGGGATATTTCTTTTCTTTTCGCCGGCTTACCGCTTGCCGTGCACGGACTTCGCAAATACATCGCGCTTCCTTTCTTATCGTCGCTTTTCGCGGCGTATCGATTCGCGCGAGAATCCATTCGGTGCGAGAACTGATTCCGAGTTCATACGAATTTGGCCGGCAAGTCAGAGTCGGGCCCAAATATCGGAGAGGAAAACAGTAGCGTGATCGCGCGAGGAATAAATCTTTTTTGTTCTAATAATTCGTGTCGTTGACAAAAATGTTTCGCTGTTCATATATGTTTATTTCATTTTATTTTATTATTTTTTTTTATTTTTGCGCGATCGGAAAGAAACGGAAAAGAAACGGGAGCTTTACACGCTCGCGATTCGTACGTACACGCGAATCGAAACTCAGCCCTTTCATCGGACAGCCGGGGTGGGAGGGCGGGCAGCTGCGGTGAAGCGGAAGGGTTGTACGCGAAGCGAGAGAGGGTGGAGGGTGGCAGAGGCGCACCGTCGTATTTCACAGTCATTACCGTAACGTGTTACCGTGCGCGCTCGTTGCGCCACGCAATAAATCGTCGGTTACCGTTACTATGGCGGTAAGGGGTTAGAAGGGGTTGCAGGGGGGAGGAGAGATGAACACGAGGGGGGTTATTGTGGAACCTCAACCCGCCACCGTGCTGGTGCGTTTCTGCTAACTGTTCGCAACAGCACGATTGCGACCTCCTTTTCGAGTCCTTGCGCTTGAATCTTCTGAATCTTTTTTTTTCTTTTTTTAACTTTACTCCTAACATGCAATAGTATTTAGTCTTTAAACGTTTTATATAATTACTCGAATGGAAATTGAGCTTAATCTTTATCTAATGACTATTTAATTTATGGTTTATTTCGTGGCTGTTTAGCAAAACTGTCCATCACTGAGCCAAAAATGTAATGCTCAAATCGTCCAAGTACGAGACAATTATTACTGGTTAATAATGAGCTAGAAAAGCTAGATTATCTAAACGTTTTTCCCCGTGTACTAGTATACTACGCGTACTGACCTATTCTTATTTCAGAAGCGTTGTGTTACATAACAAATGCAACGCTTATGACGCGAATAACGATGCTGCGCGGCATCTCTTCGCCGGGTTTCTCTGTGAGATATATTCATCAGTCGTATCTTTCATTTTCTCCGCCAGCGATGCTTGGAAATATCGCGGTACAGAGTTCAGAATGCAAACAACAGCGCGATTGCTCCAATACCTGCGAATTAATACCGCGCGACAAGCTCGATTTGCGCCACTTTCGAGAGCGCGTCATTACGTTTCGTCGCGCTGGTGTGTGTGGCGGATTTTTCTTTTTTTTTTCTGTTTTTTATTTTTACTTTTTTCCTTCTTTTATTTTCGTTTTTGCGCTCCCGGCTTTTGTTTCGTTCCATTGACGACAATGCGCATAACTCCCGTGCTTTCCGCTTTCTCTCTTCCGTCGTTTCCGCATTCGGTCTTTGTTCGACGCGAACGGACGATTCGTTTCTATACGCGGGTTCAAGCCGCGAGTGGAAGCCGCCGGAAATAAAGCGAGACAAACGAGAGAGTGTCAAAGAGGGGAATGATTTGAATTTCGATTATTCCTGCCGCGGTTTTCTCGCGGACGTCCGCGAGAATCGGTTACGGTTTGTCTTAAATCTCTCGCTCGTCGCGGCGGGGATAGAGTCACGGAAATTCCCGGCGGTATTTTACACGTGCAGAAACGTAAGTAAAGCAATAAAACATATAGACGTGCTATATTATCATATTTAAATAGAAATGTATAATCCACATTAATTATAAATATTTATCGATCGCAATTTTCTAATAAGTTACAACGGAGATTTGCAGTCGTTCATTAATTCTTTTAATATTCCCCGTTATCAAGTCGTTGCGCGCCACACTAATACATCTCGCATGAACGGTAATTACAAAAACATCTAACGAAATTTTTTAAAAATGTAATATTGAGTACGCCCGCGATATCGGAACGATATTTTAATTTACTTAATTGTACGTTATTTTAACGTAATTAAAATGTATACTTAAATCGTAAATGTCAAACGCAACAATTTTTTTTTTCAGTGAAATATCCGATATTAATATTAATCTTAATATCGTCGCCTGATTGAAAATAATTCGATGGATCAGAATTGATCTTTCGACTTTTACGCGCAGAGTGCGAATTCTACGTTTACCGGGCAGAGATATATTTCGTTATGGGTCACAGAGCGTGGTTGTGTGTGCGTCTCTCTGTAACAACACACACACACACACACACAGACGCACGCTGTAAACCGTTATACGTATCGTTCGCAGCGCGAGGCTAAGGTAATACGTTATAGCTTAAGGAAAACCTCGACTCCACGCTAAGAATTCCAAATATCCGAAGCTTATATATAACGCGTGCCGTTTCCGGAGATTTACGATATCGCCGTCATGCGAGAGACACATATAGCGTACAACGGCGGCACCTGCTCGCGTCCGGAACGCAAATGCAAACTCACCCTTCCCCTTCGCAATGAGTTGCGTACAAACACATGCGCGCCCCCGTGAGCGCCCGAGACTTCGCCCTGGAAGTGCACTGGGTCACGAAAGTCTCCACGTCCGCAGGACCTTCAAGAAAATGTCGAAATTGACACGAAGTTCTGCGCCTTTCGAGCGCACGCTCCGACAGTAACCAACGACGTTTCCCCGCCGTAGAAACGCGACTCGCGTTCGGAACTGTGCGAAATTTAAAGCGTAACGACACGCAATCGTCGCACCCACATTTCCCGCGAACATCTTTGCCGACAGGCTCCATTTAATTATACATACACATGCGTGCAATTGTTTTATATGCAGATGCATATTTATTGCGTGTGCGAAAGCACTCGTGAACGTTTTATAAGGCGTTCGCGGTGGCTTCGTTAATTTATATGTATACTTTATATATTTGACATTTTCGTTCGCACGTGCCGTTAATTCTCAACGATAGATGCTGGATTTATTTATCGGATCTGTATATTTTCGGAGTGTTTTTCATATAGATTTGCCGAATTAGAATATACATATATCTAACGGACTACTTTCGACTTCTTACAGTTTACCATCGTCTTAACTTTTCTTCGGGCAATGCATATACGTTAGAAATTTATTTTATTACATATCTCGATATATATATTTTTTTTCTTTTTTCTTTTTTTCGAGAGAGTATCTTGTAAATACGCGCAACTGTACAGTCGTTTATTCACATTATACATTATGTACACACGGTATAAATAAAAAGAGTAAACGATATAAATAAATTTTAATATATAAGTTATAAAGTGGATAATATATGCTGAGTGCGAGTGATGTAAATTAATGTTGCTCATACTTGTTGAAACACGAGTCTTGTGAATTATTAATGAAATATTATTAGTTTGTATAACGATGATCAGTCGCCGGTGATAAATATGGAATTGCTGCGATTAATATGATATGCAGCACTATTCGCCAAATTGGTCTTCATTGTTTATTAGAACCCGGGATAATCTCGCAAGCTAGAGATATATTCGCGGTGTATAATAATCATAGTTCGACGAACTATAGCTCATCAAGCCGAAAATTTCAATTGAAAGATGAATATATGTGTGCGGATAATATTCAATTTCGATGCAAATTTTTTTTCACGAGTATCATTCTAATCGACTTGACGCAAGAGCGCGCCGGTATTACGACCGAAAATAATGAGCTCGTGACATTTTCCCACGGAAATATGCTTCAATTTTTCCAACCATTTGATCAAGCGTTATTCTGTGGTCGATTACGTAACTATGGTGCTCATGATATTTATACGAAATGGACAAATTGCTGCGCGGAAAAATATTTTGCGTGGACTGATATAATTTTTTATTTTATTTTATTTTATTTTTTTAAAGATCCATTAGAGATTAATATCCAATTCCATTTATTTTAATTCTGAATTATTTACCCATTTGAAAGCATCGAGCTATTCCGGTAATGAATAGCTCTTGATGAAATCGTCTATAATTTAGTTGCTCGGAATAATCCTTCGCTGTTAACACAAATTTTGTCAGCTCATATACGTCGCGTTGAAGTGAGGTACCATTTCCGTTATCATCGAAAGGTTAATCCGAGAGTGTAACCGTATATATTATGTTATATCTTTACGAAGAAAAAAAAAAAAGAAAAAAAAAAATGAAAAGAAGAAAAAAACATTCCCGCAACGGGCCGTAAACGTTTCTGTTATCTGATAGCACTGTCGAAACTCGAATTTGAATTTTTTTGAAACGGCCTGTTCTCACGTGAATCGCTTGACCGGAAATTAAAAAATGTTCACAGACGCATGGCTGGCAAACTCTGTGGTCCTACGTCAAGCAAAGCGTCGCCTGCCTCTACCCCCATTCCATTAGGTACTGCCAAACACAAGATTCTAAAAAGTAACGACAAATACTACACATATTTACACACCGCGCACGCACGTGTGCGTGTTCGCGTGTACCGACACACGTCGAAATATCTTCGGCAGAAGTATCTCGCGCGAAAAAAGTGCTCGTTTTCCTGTAAAAGCATTCACTCTCAAGCAAACAGGAATGAAGGAACGGCAAGAAAATACATGGGTAAACGCGTAAATACTAAAACAAGGGAAAGAGAGAGAAAATATAGGGCACGTGGAAAAAAAAAGAGAGAAAAAAAAGAGAAGAGAAAATAAAACAGATATGGAAATTGTGCGACGAGATTTAATGGTTTTTCGATGGAAGTCGAGTACTATTCAGTCTTCTCTCTCTTTCTGTCCCGTCACTTTACCTTCTCATTCGTATAGAAATAGACGGATTTCTGTATTCTTCTGTCGTTACTTTGAAAAGCGCCTAAAAATGGAGACAGCACATTCCGAATCTAATGACGCTTAATGGCAAGGCTATTTGTATCACGAAAACAAATTACAATATCGTAAAGTCTTTATTATTTTCTGCAAAATGCAAAAGCGTTCGCCGTCGCAGACGAACGGACACAAATGCATAAGCAGGTGCTTAAGAAAACGGGATGTATTTAAAAAATAACCGATGCATTATTCCTAGAGACAGACACGTCATCGAAATAAGAAACCTATCTCACTGATTCCGAATAAAAATAACAATTAATCCGACAACCGATGTAAGGATATGATATTTCAACTTCGTTAATATAATTATTCTATACATTTTTTTGTCAATATAGACCCACGTTTTTATCAACGTCGTTCTCGAACGCCGTTTAGAGAATTATTGATAATTACTAATGCCAAAGTCAGTGGGAAATTTACGGTAAACGAAGACATAGCCTTGCCATTAGCTGCCAGCAATTGTTATCTACCAGAAACGTAGATATAATTAACGCAGAAATTACACCGAGATGATTCTTGCTCGTTTTATCGTAAAGTATGGGGGAGGGGATATAGCAGCTATAATAAACTCACCCACTAAAAAGACATGTTAATAATAGATCAAGGGAAAAAATATAATCCGAGGTAGATGTTTTAATGCGAAGTTACAATGAATCGTAATGAGAACGCAAGCTAGATATAATGACTATACAATTAACGAGTATTAAAGACCAATGGTCAGTTCTCCATCATGCTTCCCTAGGACACCCCTCCTTCGATTCCTCCCCCTTTTCGCCGATCTATCATTCCTTTCCATCCACTTTAAACTTTAAACGCGTTTCTCTCACGTAGATATTGACCTCACGTAGCAATTCGAGATGTAGCCACGTTCTATGTAATCTTTAAGCTAAACACTTTAATCGAAAACACCTAGCTTAGGACATATATACGTAGATATAACAATATAGACGTTTCTGAGCGCCTCGATTTATGACGCTTTGTTTGAGCGATGCGCGTCAAAGTTGTACGTAATTTTTATTTTTCTTTTCTACTTTTTTATTTTTATTTTTGTTTTTATTTTTTACAATAACCTGTAGTAATTATGTAAAAATCAGAGTGACGTGAAATTTTTACTTGGATGAATAAATATCTCGGCAACAGGAAATTATGTTTTTACCGAAGTAGCTTATCGGAATAAATTTCTGTTCGAGTTCGAGACGAATTGAAAGAAAAAAAAAAAGAAGGGGGGGAGAAACTTGAAGTACACGATTTGCACATTTTATTAATAGTCGCAACGTAGATTTTGTTGACCGCTAAACTATTACAGGGAAAATTAAAATGCATCGCACAAAAGCATCGCGGGCAAGGCGCCGTAGTCGTGGCGCGTGACTATTTCTTAACCAGAAGAAAAAAAAAAGTTACATATTGTGCTAAACGTAGAGTAAGGCATACGTCGAGTTAGGCGAAAGTGAAACGTAAGAAAAGAAAAAAGAAAAAAACATTTTAAAAAAAAGTAAGAGTACCGACCCTCGTAGGAGAGATTAGCATCGAGATAAGCCGCTCAAGGACCGTTGGCCATTTTGCGCTTCTTCGTTATTATTACGCCTTTAAACTCATTCCAGGCCTTTCCGAAGTCCCGCACTTCCGTCCCTTGATAGAGCGTAGGTATCAGGGAAGCCCAGGAAGCAAGGCCGACGCGAACACCAAATGCAATTTAATAGATTTAATATACGCAATGATAACAACCATAATCAGGGGATTTGCGACAAAATCCCTCGTATATTAATTATATTCTCATTACACGTCGCGCATTACAGATTTTCATTTAATTAAAGCAATTTTCTAAACTGCTCCGCACGGAGATGAACTCAAAAAGAAATAACGTACAGCTAAGATTAATTAAGGATATTAAAGATATCTTTGAAAAGAAAGAAAGGGAAAAAAAATGGAAAGAAAGCGGGAGGGAAAAGCAGATTATGCATAATGCACGCGCAAATCGCGGTGACGCGGTACTTTCGCGTACCCGCACGTATACATTTACCTTCATATGTAACGAAGATTAAGAGTAATTAATTACGGCGCGGATTTATTAACGGTAAATAGGAGACGCGAGCAGTGTCGTCGCACTAATTCCTTCGCCTTGCTTTCTCGGTTTCGTTCCTTCCTACCCCCCTCGCTGGCCCGCATCCCTTTGGCATTATTCCACTCTTACCGCAACGTATTATACGTTTGCGAGAGCTGTGATCGAGTTTAAATTTCGTTGTGTATTCTCGAGTTGTCGTTAATGGAAGGCTCTACGATGCCACCCAGCGTGGCTCGCAGAGCGAGAAAACGAGTAAGGTTAAAAGGAGGTATGTACGAAATATATGTTACGATAAGTCTCGCGCGCGCAGAAAAGAAAACGGAGAAGGGCGACGAGCGAATTGTCCGTCCTCGTCCCTAAGACGTTATGGAGAACGCAGATTCACAAAGAGAGCAGCCAGATTTAACGCTCGTTCCCGCGAATTGTCTCGCCGGAAACGTTTTTTGCGAGTAGCCGAAGAGAAAACATAAAATGTTACAGAGGCTTGCATTCGCATGTCGGTTTAGCGCTGAATTTTAATTGCCGTTTAATCTTTAATTTTGTCCGATCTGATATAAACATCGGCTACAACAATATTCAATACCGAAACTGTCAGGGAACATTTTGATAATTCATGAAACTTTTATCCAATGTTGTTTCAAATCAAAAATCGCTTTTTAGAAATAATTTAAATTCGAACTTTATTTCTTTTTGACGTAGTTATATCTGAATTATTTTTATTATTCGTTGTCCGCGGAGTATTGAACGGTTGCGGCCAGGCAATCGCTAAGCGCGTAATGCGAATGTGGATCTGATAACTTTACGAGCGAGACAATTAACGATTAAACCAAACTCAAGAGAAGGTACTTATGTCCTGAGCTTATACATTTGTTAATGACACGATGCTTAAATAATATTATCGATACTTTTATGCGCGGCTATAGTTCGCTCGCGTTAACGTCTTCGTCCTGCGTGAAAAAAAATAAAAAATAAAAAGAATAAAAAATAAATTTTAAAAAAATCTCGCGATGCAAATATATTTTTTTGTATATTTCATAAATTTCACTTTATCGAGCATACATTTCCGCATAAGTGCCCCCCGAAGTTTCCTTTAGATTTTCACAGAACGGCGCGATTAACGTTACCGAGCTATGGTCCGATTGTTGCTATTCGTAAGATTGTTATTAAATGATTATGATCGCGCGTGGATAAAAATAATACTTTACCCGATCCCGAGAATGACTCTCACGATGCCACTTGCACTCACAGAGCAGATAATCTAACGATGCTGAAGCACGTGCCACGCAAGACTACTTGAAGAACTTCGCTGCGAAAGACGCGAAATTAAAAAGTAATTGGAGAATGTTCGAAATATGAGAAAATATACCGTCCAAGATAATATAAACGTTTGTGAGAGCAGTATGGCGCAGTTTCAAGGCCGATTCACTCGCGGGTTATGCTTGGGATTGAATTAAAACGTCAATTAGGGGTTAGGAAATGGGAGAAGTTCAATAAATATCTATTTTGTCTTTAAACATGAAATTTCTAATATGTTCGTTAATCCTTAAGTACCAGAGTGAAAATTACTTTTACGCTTATGTGTAACGCGTGTGTACATCATTTAATATACTATAAGAATTTTTACGATATTCTTTTCCTTGAATTTTTCTATAATTTTTATATTACTGAAAGGTTGTCACGAAAAAAAATAAAAATCTATTTATGGTACTTACGGGATTAAAATTAATTGATATTCGAAGAGCTCGTTTTCATATTATAACCTCACACTTTAATAAATCTGTGAAATATTTAAAAAGAGAAAAAAAAAATTTCTTCTAACAACCCTTAAAATTCGCACGAACGGATATATTTTTTTAAGTTAATGTTAACCGTGTAAGTGAGATTTGTACGATCGAGAAAAAAAATCTCTTCAAGTTTTCTTGCATGCGAAATCGTCTTAATCGACAATCGCCAGTCTTACTTAATGCATAAGATTTCGAACGGTGTAGAATGAATCATGCTTCCGACCGATGCTTCTTTCCTCGGCTTTGCGCGATACACGCGCCTTAAGAGAATAACACACTCGTGAAAGTAATTAATTTAACAGGCGATCGATGAGGGCTCGGACGATTAATTAGATTACCAACGACGAGGCGAGTAAGAAGGTGACGAAAAGAGAAACTTGTAGCCGCGAAAGTTTTATATAAATGTCTCGTGGGTATTCAATAACGTAGCACTTGATGCCCGTCTGAGATCGCTCTGAATCTAAATGACAGAGTGAGTTCACTTACGCACCGCGCGTATACATATTAACACCACCATGTAACGATTCTCTCTGGAGTTCTATTATTATAATGATTAAGCATTATGAATAGTAAATGTCTGTAACGAATAAAAAAGAAAAAAAAAAGAAAAATACTACGCAATGAATACGAAACGTAAGGAATTCTCGATGCCGCTCGTGCCGGAAAAAGGGAAGAGAGTGAAATGCGTTTCTCTTATCGAGAATATTCTGATTTCCCTTCTTGCAGCACGACACGTACGATATGACGTGCTTTAGTTTGAGTCTCTACTATGAGCTAGGTATCACCTCACACAGATCAGTACAACTCGACATGATTTTCGTAAGGGAAAAAGTACGAAGCAGCAAACGGTTATTTGATTACAAGTACGATATAGAGTACGCGATGCTGAATTAAGTGCATTGTTATAACTTCAGGCTATCTTTATGAAAATTTAAAAAGAAATACATAAGTCATTAAATAAGAGAGCAAAAATATTTGTACATGCGGAGAATCTACACATCACTTTTTTTTTTATGTATTTATTAACATAACTTATCGTAATTTGTACATGCATTGAGTACGCTATATTTAATATTTACGATAAATTACGATATACTTTTGAAATTAATTTCGAAACGTTAAATGTTTGAAGTATAGTTTTCTCCGAAGGTGCAAAAAATTAGCCGAAAAAAATTTAATGGGTACGTAGTGACGCGAATAAAATTTAGACTCGCTTATGAGTTTCTCTGATCGCCGAAAGCTTAATCCAGCACTAAATCGTCCAATTGATAGATTATAAAATTATCTTAGCGTGATCGACGGACATTTATATATCATGTAAGATCGGTGATGTCTCTTGTTGGGTAGGAGCGGTCGTGTACCGCGCAGTGGGGCCAAGGGTAGGCCGAGTGTCCGTGAGCCCCAGCGGGGGTTGCACCGGTAAGCTTCAACCCCAAAGTGCCAGGTTGTTCCACCAAGTTCTCGTGTTCTCGCTCGTGTTGACGGTAACCGTAATCCGTAGTACGTAGTACATACCCAGATTCCACGTACACGCTCACGTATTGCACAAACATACATGTACTGCCTACTAGAACACTACGCGACACACATCACACATACCCAATCGAGATAGAATATTACTTTATTTTAAATTGCATCGTCGATAAACTTCAAAATATTTACGTCTAAAATTTATTTGTATTAAAAGATTCGAATAAGTTCGTAATTGCTCTACATTTGAAATTAATACTTTATTAGAAAAAAATAAAATAAAAATTAATTAATTAAAATTAATATTTTTCTAAAATAGATTTCTAATAATTTTATTCATTATTACTTGCTAATAACACGATAATTTCTATCTATCAATTGTTCAAAAGAGCCAATTATTCAAAACTCACATTAACATTTTCTTAATCCGGATTCGAACCAAGCACGCGACAGCAAACGAATATGAATAAAACACGATTTGTTTCAATAAATGCAAACAATATCAGTTTATTGAAATATTTATTCATATTTATTCGTGTTCGCTTGTTTGATTTGAATCCGGCTTTACGTCACTCCATCATTCTCATACATTCAACATTACTTAATTCTGATTCAATACGAGACATCTGCCATTTTTGCTACCTAGTTACTTTAGGTACCCATAGCTCGAGTATTGTCACCGATAGTATTTATTATTGGTTGAATTCTTTTCGTATCTAAATATAAATATTGTATTCTATATCTATTTTTATGGAATGCTTAGGAAACAGAGAGCCGTATGTTAGTTGTGCATCCGTTGTTCGTTGTATCGTCTACGCGATTTGTATTCGTCTCGTCCATCTTTCTCACCACGTGCAGTTTTGGAAACCGATCGATTTACATACGAAATATGTATATTCTTTTTTCTCTTTTTTTTTTTTTTATTTTTCTTTTTCTCGGCGAAAATAGGCTATTATTAAAATATCAGCATTGCCCTACTTTCTTTATGTCAATTTAACGTAGTTTATCCACAAAAATTGGTTTCTAAAAGTTCTCTTTCGAGTTCTATTTGTATGCAATTTTAGGAACTTCGTCAATTTTATTATAATCTCGTAATTGGTGCAAAGTCTAAAACGATTAACAATTTATTAGTTACGTCATTATAGACCTTTTCTATCGTATTAAAATAAATCTGTGTATAGAGGTCGCGTAATATGATGTACGTGTGCATCGTTACGTTAATATTATATTATACTTTCCACTAAATTGTGAATCGGATGATCGACGCTTTCAACGAGCAAGCGATTAAAATGAATTAATATGATCGCCTGATAACTGTTTTATCGTCGCAAAAAAAAAATGACCGCGCTGTGTAACAGTGTAAAAGGTTTATTGCGTCACGATTTAATTAAGGAAATAATTAGTTTCTCAATCGAGTAATATAATTAGGGGAAGGTAAGTATCGAAGAAGCGATATAAGTCGCAGCCTTGTACGTTTGCGCTGCAATAGTAAAAGTTGAATTAGTTTCTTTTTACCTTGAGTTTGATGTACTCTCTTTCCATTTATTATACTACGTATCTACGCTTTCAAATCTGCTTTAAAGCCTCTTCATAGCTATTTAACATGCCAGAAAGTTGATCTACGTAACCTTATTCGCTTCTTCGATAACTCTCCGCCGCGAAACAATTTCGATGATGACGGAAACAAAATTATTATCTCTCGGTGAAGTATTTCTCGAGACAAATTTCCACGTCCGGATTATTATTCGGCCGCAAAAAAAAAGAAAAAAGAAGAAAAGAAAAAAATTAACATGTTATTCGCCTTAATCGATAATTAGTTAATTGTATGGCTGCTCGTATCTTTCAAAAAGTTTCATAATATCCAAATCAGAATCATAAATATGTATCGATGCTATTTCCAGAAATGTGTGTCAAGTTATTCAATGGAATATTGATAGAGTTATTCGATAGATATAATATTGTGCTGCACTGCATATATTTCTCGGGTATCCGGTATAACGAATTCGGAGAATTGCAATTCTATGTTTCAAAAATAAAAGTGCACATGTCGTCGGAGCCGTTAGAGAAGCCTGAATACTGAAAATCGTATGGCAAATACTACAAAAAAATTGACAGCACATGACAGAGCTCTCGTAATTACCGCATGAATGCGTGTCGAGATAATCTCTGGTCGATCAGGGGCCTCTCGATTCGGGGGGAAAGGGTTTTCCATATATATTATTTTACATATACGTATAAATATGCCGTGCGCCATTTCATTCCATAGTTTAGAATAGCCTAACAAGTAATTGGTAACGAAAGCCATTTGGCTTTTTACGTATACATATATACGTTTAAATCCCGTATCTTGTACTGGTGTTGGATGGTTGCCTAGCTCATAGTACATAGTTATGTCCAGATTTTCCACCGTTCTATTTATCCATATGAGTACTCGAGCCTAACATTAGTTTTCACTAGAACTTAGTCTTGATATCAATAGGAATTGTTTAAAGGAACGTGTTACGGGAGATTTGTGTGTATAACACGTCGCATGGCAAGGGAACTGTTAGATTCTTTCCTAACCTTGATGTTCCACGGAAAGGGTTCTCTTTGAAGTAAAAGCCGAAGCCGCGGCCGGTTACAAAACGCCGGGAAATCTCAACTTACCGAGCTTGCTTTAAAGCTATCGATACCCGATACCCTGGCTCGTATTCTCATCGTATTTAGCGTTAAACGAGGTCATCAGATTCTTCCCCACTGACATTAAAAGTGATCTTCATATTAGACAAATATGACTCAGGGCTAGAGACCGATAGCCAAGAGAATATAAATCTTTTTACTTAAAAAAAAAGGAAAAAAAAAAGTAAATGCATATTCATATCTTTTTTGAGTACGTCTGTTTATAAATATTTATCACTCTTTGACCGCTACTTTGCGCGCCGGTTGGAGCAACACTTGCATGTATCCAAACTGATTGTACGTAGTTCTAGTGAAAACTGAAACAGCCTCGTAAAAATATTTTTTATCCTCTCGCGCGGCCCATAGCCCGTCGAAAATATTTACAAAATCCCGTGAACGCATTAAAAAGTTATCAATTCTCAAATATTTTCCATAATATTCTAATTTCCTCTTATCATTTAAGCACATATCTTTTTTTTTTATAAGATTTCTCCATCTTTATTTTTACGTTATCTATTATTATTTCCGTAATATCGTTCCGCACAATTTTGCTCGTTATATCGCGCGGCTATGGGTCAGTTTTTTCCGTGAGACGAATGAATTCGAGTTGAATATCGTTAAAATGGAGAGAAGGCGTCCGAGGCTGGACCATTGCCGAGATGACGAAGACTTCGTTGAAGATGCAGTCACCTAGGGGCGAGTAATCTACCATCTAGCTACACCTACTATTTTTTTAGAAACATCGCCATATGTATAAACTGATATTAATTATTATATATTGTTCATAGTGAAAACGCCTAGTCAACCACAGCGGGTCGGTTATCCATTATTATAAATTATTAAAAAAAAAAAAAAATCAAAGATTAAAATGGCAAGTTACAGTTTTAAACAAATATACCAGTCTTGTTATTGAAAGAGATCTTCCCGCGGTGGTGCAAAAAACGTAGTCAATTTAGAAAAATCGAGTTAAACGATTATACATATAGTTTCTGATTAGAAGCTGTTCGTAGTATAAACCAGAACGTTGTCGACTAATTTTTGTAATTATTATTGAGAGTAATTAATTGAGAGTTAATATTGAGATTGCCCACAACAATTTTCACGAACTTTATCAAATATATACATATAATTTTTTTACATTAAATTATTTTATGCCGAAAATGTGGTTGGCAATCTCGATTAATGTTTAGGATCATAGTTATTTATAGTATATCCGAATTATAATAGTCTACTTGATAGAGCGATCGTAACAAATATCTTCGTGTATGACAAAGTTTTTGAACATGGTTCTAAGTTTATAACGAATTACATTACATCTACATAGATAAAGTAGTTTTCTTTTTCTTTTTTTTTCAAAGAGGTTGTTTGCAGAGCAGTAAAGCGATTCGCTGCGACGTTTCGCTTGCGGCTTTGCGTAGAGAATTCATAGAACAGTAGATTAGATAAGTAGATAGAATGAGAGTGATTTTCTTTGTGTGTCGTGTGTCCATATACAAATTTGACTGTCCAGTTCTCCTTGTATTTCCTTACGCAATTATTATAAACTCCCGCTAATCGCGGCTAGTATTTTCCGAGGTAGACACGATCGTAAAACTTATCCGTCCGAACGCCGTTATTTCTTGTCGTTTATTTGACCGCTAGCATTAGTACGCTAATTAGAATTAGCAGCGTGACAAACTGACGAGCTCTCGTAGTTTAGAAACTTCGATCTGTCACGGTGATATTCACATACGTTTATATATGTATTTTGTCTATAATAATGTACAAGTTACGATTATTGCCGGCCATATGGCACTGACCACGTGTGTTTGTAGTTTAGGATGTGCCGACCGGAAAATATTTACTAATTTGCTTAATCCACCGTATTGTTTAATAATTCTGTTATCGCCGAGTATGGACGCGCGGGATTAACAGCTCGTTATGACGAATCGTCTTTAATTATGCGACGCTAATTAACAATGATTCGACCGATGTGTTGCTTCGCCAATTACGTTATGCATTTCGCTCTCTCTAATTTAAAAGTACGGCTTCTCGTTATCGCAATGGTCGGGACCTCGCTCGTCACGATATATGATCCTGACGATGCGAGTCAGCTTTACGAAATTTCACGCGCAGGGCCTTCCTACGGCGTTGAAAAATTTCCTTGCAATGTTTAACGATGTGTTACAGGCGTGCAAAAAAAAAACATTTTCAGGGTTTCCGATATTCGACTATCTCCGTAAATTATTGGAAAGCACTTATTGCCTTTTTATATCCCGCCTATGCAGCCCCACGTCATGTATACATTTGCGTCACGAGGAGTAATAACCCGATCTCTCGTTCTCCAACGTGCCGTCGTGCAAACCAGCCGACGAACTCCGAGCGAGCGACTCTACGCCAGAATTTGGGACTCAAAGCTCCACTGGTTTCGCACCAGTCAGAGTCCCCTGGGTAGATTTCGCGGCGCGAAGTCCTTATCTAAAGTCTCGATCGCGTTTACGTCAGCTGGAGATACACTCGAAATAGATGAACTCTTGGCCTAGATCCCTACGCGTCGGTCGTTTCGATGGACGGCCAAACCCAGGCAATAAGGATTTCCACGGACAGACTTAGTATATATGTATATACGCACCCTCTCTCTATTTATATATGAAGTGTCCCAGAGGTCGTACACTTTTATCCACTTAGAAAAAAATTTTTTTTTTTTTAATTTCGAAATACTTATTCCGCATTTTACAGCAAAATATATATTAATTAATATAATTTTTTTTATTATTATTAATTATTTGCGACTTTGTATGTACTTATTTTAATATTTCTTGTGGTTATTCGATATCTGTGGTTCAGAGAAAGCGAGCAATTTCGAAGCACCCTGTATACATATGCTATTTCACTTGTGTGTGTATAGATATTCATGTGTGCTTATATGTATCGCTATTTTTGGTCGAATCGAGATACGACCCCAAAAGTTATCGGTGCAGCCGTCGGTTGTCGCGAAATCCGGAAGCCGCACCCGTTTCGAGGGCTGGACATGGACGTGCGGCCCTTTCTTTTTACGAAACTTCCGATAAACGCCCGCTAGCAAGGATTTCCGTTTCATTCGTCAACCTGTCCGACCAGAGATCGCGCGCGACATACACTCTCTTTTTCTCTTTCCCTTCATCTCTTTCTCTTTTTATTCCTATTCCTCAAATTCTGAATATTTATTACATTATTTTTTTCTAGTTTGTAAATAATTTTCCTACCCTGATTCCAAATTTAAGTAAAATCTCAATACAAATTTGCTTTTTCAGAAATTTAAATTTTTCTAATCTAACTTTTCTGTGATTTGTTTTAAATCTAGAATTATATTCCTTATTAAAATAATTTCCACGCTCTCGCTAAACACAATTAATTTATGTTACCGAATATCGAAAAGATATAAACGCACGTAAATCGCCAGATTATAGCGGGCAGATCAACAGAGTGTTTCCCTCTAACTGTGACAGCTCGAAACTTCCGGTCAGAGCATGTCGATAGAGACAAGCCACACCATTAAATGCCGTGATACCCCATACAAATCACGTCGGTCCACGATTTATGGTGCATTCACCCTCTCTCGCAATCGCGTTATCAGCGCCGATAGTTGCACACCCGAAACGAGGCTTCTCCGTGAAAACGCATCGCTTCGGTTATACAGAAGAGCCCCCATTCCCCTACCTCGCATTAACAATGGATCAAAAATATGATTCTGATCTTTGACAATATTCTCGATTCGCTGTTAGATTACACGTACATTGCAATTTGTAAATACAATCGCTTATGCACAGTATGATTTGCGCATTAAAGAATTACCTCCGCTTGTCTCACTTTGAATGATTTAACTCATAGTTACGTCAAAATTTTGAAATCCATTACTATTATTTAGCACACGATTGTTTCAATTCGAAATTTAATATGCATCGAAATAAATACGTGATTTCTGATCTGTATTCTTATTTTTTTCTTTTTCTTTTTTGTTGGTTGCTCGGGAAAAATACCGTTACTGAGAAATTAATCTTTAGCATTTTATGCTATAAGCACCCGCGCAAATATTGAGAAATACAGAATATACATATATGAGCTTAACCCGCTTTTATTCCTAGCTATTTCTATTGCATCTCTTATTTGCATTCCAGTTTTTCCGCGATCCTCTCGGGTATGGCATACTACAAAGTAATATCTACTAAATTGAAACAATATTTCTGCTAACACGTTGATCTCGAACTCTTTAATTCTTTAGTTTAATGTTCCTTTTCGATTTTTAGTTAAGTTACTAACGACATGGCAGGCCAAAACATTCCGATAATATATATAATATAATAATGCCAATTCACATTTTAATTTAATAAGATGCAACTAATTGCGTTAAACTGGATACAAGAATCTTTTTTTTTTCTAACACAAATTATTTAAAACGTGTTGACGGTAAAGGATACAGATAAACGTAAAGGTAATATAGTATAATTAATATAAAAGTATTGTAATATTAAAATAGAAAATACGAGATATATGAAACAGAATTTTATACAATATTTTCATAATTTCATATTAAATTTTTTTCATATTTCAACAATTTAAACGCAATTTAGATGATATTAAATTTGCGTTATTGAATATAATTTGTGCTGTAATATATTATTGTTACGATTAATTTAAATTACAAGGTATCTACAAGTCGCGCAGCGGCGCCGCGATATCAAAATTAAACTGTGAAACGCTGGTAATATTTTTGCTGGAACGCGAGGGGTTGTTTAATTCACGTAGTACGTTAACATAAATCCTTATCTCTTTTTAGCCGCGATAGCAATTCGCATTACAGATCGTACTCCCCGTTCCCATTTTTGTTTCTCATCATTCTCAGCTTTCTTCTTGTTCTTTATTAATGTCAGGAGTGCCGGCGGTGTACTACCACGGAACAGGAAGTGAGAATGCAGGCCGCGCGTATACAGAGGCGCCGATGCAACACGTCCAACGCAATGCACTCCGGAAGAAATGTATGAAGTCGACATTCACTTTGCTCGAAATACACACCTCGAAACACCTCTTTCTCTCTCTCATTCTCTCTCTCTTTCTCTCTCTTTTCGTCTGTCTATCTCTCTCACACACGCCCGCGAACCCTTTTTTCGCCATCATCAATTTCTCTCTCTCGCATTCTCTCACTCTCGATACGTCTCTTTCACTTGCCTCCTGTCTTTCCATCTGGTACAGAAATCCCCTATGCACGATCTTTCGAAAATACAACAATTTCTCGAGAATTCTTCTTGAATCGTCCCGCCTCGTTTATCGCGTTTCGTACATTTCTGCCTTCGTCTATTCCGCACGGAAAATGCATATTAATACCGAAGTGCATTTCGATGCATCGAGTGCTACTCCAGGGAGCCCCTCTCGCACTGTAGTTTCGACGGCGATCGATACCCCGTAGGTTCCATTATTGCCACAGCCAGCCGATGTATCCGAATCGAAACCGTAGTCGTCACGGCAGTAAACGCCAACGCGGTTTCGAGCATCCCTCGCCCGATGGAGAAAGCTGATACCGACGATACGAGCGAAAGCTTTCTAAGTGCCTAGAGAAAACACCTGTCACACTTTTCGGCGATATATGGCGCTTCCGTTATTTCCAACGTGTTTCCTTACATGCGCGAGCTCATCCGTCGAATGTAATTTCCCGCGATAAAAGAACTGTCCCGCATCCCGCCTTGTGAACGTTCAAGGGCCACTCTCGAGCGTCGAAGACGAGAGGCAGAAGGCACCGCATATATACCCCGAGGATCGTCGAAATCCTCGGACGAAACTCGGGAAAATAAGAGATACGATTGACAAAGCAACACATTCGGAAAAAAAAAAATTACCATTTTTGCGTCTGGCTCTCTTTTCAATCGTCCATCTGGCGCGTCATCATTTTTCTACTCGTTCTATATTCTTTTCTTATATTTTAATTTAATTTAATTTTATTTTTTTTTTCTTCTTTTTACATAATATATATTAGTTTTCAGACTATTGCCAAGTGATAGTCAACGAAAATGAATAGCAAATGCACAATACGCGTATTGCAATTGTGGCGCAGTTGTGACCGAAGTTTTATGTTTCAGTGGATCTAACCAATGGACAACTCACCCCAAACAACAACACGCCCTTACTTACACAAGCACTTTCTGGTACGTTTTAAAGCCTTACTACTTTTCGGCTGCGAATGTAATGCGCTTACCCGACTCGCTTCGCCATGCTGTGATCGATTCGCCCGGAAATGCAAAACAATTTCGACTATGATGGCTTTTTCGTTAACTAGTCACGCGAGATTGCGAGCAATAACGATTGTGTGCAATTCTTTTTTTTTTTTTTTTTTTTTTTTTTTTTTGCAAAGAATACTCTGATCGCACGGACGGGAATATTGCGGAGTAAAACGTTAAACGCAATATTACGTTCGAATCAATCATTGCTTCTGTCATCTCATTTTAATAATGCCATCTAATAATTTTTCAAACTGAATTCTACCTTTTTAAACATAGACACGGACAATTTCTCGAAATATTACTCTTCAACGTTTCCAATTTATATCATTCCGCGAATTTAGTAATTAATGTTCAAAATCAATTTTCTCCGCTTAGTTAAATAATAGCGGTTGGAGAAAGATTTCAATTAGCTAATGTCTGTAATTTCAGAAGATTATTACAATTCCTGTATGTGAGCAATGAAAAGCATGGCTACTTTAATAAGCATGGGAACTGTGCATGTCTATTACACGTAGAAACGTTACATTTAATAAGCATTACGTTATACGTAAAATCTAAGCGGGAACTATCGCGAGGAAAAGTCAAAAACGTCGCTCACGGCGTTATTCTCGGGATATTAATAAAGTAAGTAGGATCATATCGCTTATTCCGCTAGATAATAAGCGCAGAAATGAATTTTTCAGCGGAAATATTTCTTGACACCTCCCTTCATCTCGCCAAGTAATGTCTTTTCCCGAAGAAAAATGTCATTCAGTTCTAACGGATACCGTCTCGTTACCTTCATTTTTTGTCGTTTTTTTTTTTCTCTTTGTTCCACCGCTTTATTATTACGCGATTACTGCCGAATTACTGAGCGGCGAAAGAACGAAAGAAGCGAGAGGTTGCTGGTATCTTCGGTGGAGAAGCGTCACGCATGCAAGGGCGCCGAGATGCCGGCAGCGAAATACGCCTCCGTTTTCCTATCTTATTTTTTTTTTTGTCGCATTTCCCATCTAAAATCTGCCCCCGATCTGCTCGCCGTCGTGCCGTCCGCAATCTCCTCTCAAATAAATCAAACTTTTGAATCGCGCTCGTTCCTCCTCCAACCACCGCGATTTCTACGCGCCTCTCTCTCCCTTTCTCTCCGCGGTACCGACACAAAACTTTGTAACCGGCCGCCATTGTCAAGAGTTTAAAAGCTGAATGGGTTTTTAGATTGTACGTCGGAGCGCTTTCGGTTTCCCGTGGCCCCGTCACCCATCGGCCTCTCCTTTCCTCACTCCCGTTGAGAGTTTCAAATTCTTCGCGTACCGCCCGCTCGCGATCTCCTTCCTCCCCCCCTCCCCCCGTGCCCGCTCCACCCCCGTCTTTCTTTCTTCTCTTCATCCCCCCTGTGCTACCGTCGTCGTCTTTTTCCTCCCTCGCTTTTCGCGACCGCCGTTAATCCGAAAGTACGTACACTGTATGACATTTACGCGGGCTCTCCGTGCGCGAGCAACGTGGACGCGATATACGGAATCGCTCGAGTCAGATGCATTAATCTCCGCCGCTTCTTATTGGCTATCTGTCAAAGTTTTTACGAGTGCTAAAGTTTCAGAACTGCGGACGACACGCCGAGACACTATTTTCCCGTGTGCTCGTGTGCGCGTTTGTGTGTGTTTGTGTGTGTCTAGATATGTGACACAGCTTCAGAAAGTAGCGTAGAGTAGTTTTCGCAATGATTTTTTTTTTGTTACTTTTTTTACGTACGAGAACGAGAAGCAGTTATTGGCAAGATTTAGAAAGAGAGTTTCGAACATTTTATAAATAGTGTCAATACCTATTTTTAAGAGATTTTGATTGCCTTATAAAATTAATTATTTGACAGCTAATTATATCTCTTGCCAGCAATTGAATTAAATTTAACGCAAAAAAAAACAAAGTTTTCCCTTCTCCACGTTTTCTTTTCTCGTTTGTATTTTTACGCGAGCTTTTCACCTCGAGAACGGAAATGGGGTAAGTTTAGCTTTCGCCGCTTGATCTCCCTAATCTAACCAGAGCCTCGTCAATTTCTACTCCGTTTCTTAAGAGCGCGAATGGGAAATCGATCCTCGTGCAAGCCAAACAGAACGGTAATCGTATAGCCGAGAGCCTGTCGTTATCTCGTAACTTTTCGAGCCGATCGCCAACACTACCTCGTGCGATTGCGTTGCTTGTCCCAGTGACGTGTCGTACAATGTCGTTAACGTGTATATGCATATGTATAAGGCGCTTTATTTTTTATTATCTCTGATCGTATGTATAAGGCTGCCTTGCGATGCGCTTACGTGAGTGTCTTTTACTCCTTCCTCTTTCTTTCCGGGAAAATTAAATACGAGAAGGTATTCGTTAAATGGACTCTATTCTTTATCCTCTATTCCCCGATATGTGTCAACGTGATTGTGTGCTCATTGACATAACGCAACATTTACGCGATCATTCGAACACCTGGGCCATTTAACACGCACACGCCTCGAAGTATTAAATGTAGACCAGAGATCGTCGTCGTTCATTTGTGCACGAATATGCGTGAGCTCGTTACAATAAATATCACACTATGGTATATATGAGTTAAAGAACCTTATCTCTAATGAGATTTAACCCGTTGGAGCGTATCATTATACAACTGAAATGAGTTTGATATTCGTAAGCGGAAAGAGGCGAAAAAGCTAAAAACTGGGGGGGCGAACGCTAACGGAGCAACGTGCTTCAAGGTAGTTGCATGGAAGATCCCTAAAAAGGATAAGGCATGCAACGCTCGTATCGTTATCGCAGGCGGAATGAAACAATCAAAATATTCACGTCCCATAATTGTCACTCGAATGTTTAATTGTTGTAAAATAGCGTGCGCTATAATTACAAGATTAAAAACTAAGTACAGCTCAATAGTCGTTCACGGGTCATTTAACGGTAAATAAAATTAAAAGAAAAAAAAAAAAAAGAAGATAATTTCAAACATTCTTTTTTAGATCTTTAATTACTGGCACAATTAAATCTCTATTAATTTTGTGAAAAGGATCAATTGAATTTATTAACACAGTCTATGGAAAGTACAGTAATTAGACTCTTCACTAACCCAGTAATTGGAGATATAAAAAATTACTTCTGACACTTTCCAAGTATAATTTTGAGAGTAAATACATTTTCGAGCGCTTTCGCGTTTCGCACGTTCCGCGGTAGACGAGGGCAAGCTTCGGTCGAGGCTTGCCCTGGTCTCTTTGCCGACGTTTACGCTCGGTCGGGATAAGAGGGTGAACATTGACGCGGGTTCGTTGCAGTGATGAACAACTACCAGGCGGCCGCAGCGCAGGCCGGATTCCCGCCGGCGTCGCCGCACGCGGCCGGCGGCCACGGTGGGCCGCAGGGCCGGTCTTTCCCGGCGGCCAATTCACCGGGCCCAATTGACATGTACAGCTCGAGTGCCGCCGCCGCAGCAGCAGCCGCAGCCGCGGATTCCGCAGTCGCAAGCTACGTCCAGGCCGCAGCTAGCCCGCAGCCCCCCACGACCGCGTTCCCCGCGATCGCCGTATCCCGTGCCCCGCTCAACTACAGTCCCGTAAGTCCACTTAATGCTTTCCCTTTGTTCACCGGATCGGGCCCCTCCCGACAGAGAAATGTAACGTAAAGACAAAGAGCACGAAAACTAAAATTAATTTCGCATTGATGTTGCAGTGGCAAATTACGAAATAATGGAAAATTAAAAAAAAAAAAAAATTATACGACAGTCTTCGAGCTCTTTATCGTTTCGTTTCATATGTTGCAATTTCATCAGCTTAATGCAATTATAACAAGCAACTGTGGATACAACTTTCTTGCGAACATACAATATATTTAATGCAACCGATTACCAGTTTCACAAAAAAAAAAAAAAAAAAAAGAATTTGCTTTCTTGTATATATCGTATACGCTTTATATCCATTTTATATTTTATAATTCTATATTTTATGAATACGTCTCTGGTCCGTCAGGTATAGTATAAAAATATTTTACATTGGCTTATATTAAATTTAATATTGTTTATAGAATTTATCTGATTTGTTCAATCTCTGCAATATCAATATGTTTAATGATCCAAGACTTCCCATATGTTATTTCGCGTGTATCCCTCATATTTACATTGTTATATTGTAAAATTTAGAAAAAATCCTAGCAAGAATATATAAAAAAAAAAGAAAAAAATTTACAACTTCAAAGGCCAAGTACCGCAATTGCACGCTGCAATTTCAAATATACAGGCTAATGTAAAGGGATATCTTTGTGCTCACACTCTTGCGCAATAATAATTGTTTTCTTTTTTATAGAAAGGTTGATGAGATCGATATATTGTATTGTTCCAGGGACCTCTAATACCAGCGGCGTTCACTAATGGCTACCATTGAGCCTTGTTAAGACCTAATAACAGGTATGTATGCCAATATTTTGATGAGCTACGTTCATGTTTTGTTAAATAATGTTTTACGAAAAAAAATTGATTTCCTAAAAATATTGAATTTCTTAAAATATCAATACTATGTAAATATGCTAAATAATTCAAGTTTCTTTCCCCATATCTTTTTAATACAGCATTGTTTTAACGAAAAATAATTTATATTTAAATATATATATTGTATATACATATATAAATTATAAATTATCTTAAATTTTCATACGTTTAAAACATAAGAAACGTGTCTTCGAAAATCTTTAGGTTCGTCTTTATTTTATATCGACTACGTTTGGAATTGCTTAAAACTGGCCGCTTTCTTCGAAAGTTTAATATTTAACTTGTTGAACTTAATTCTTTTTTTATTAGGATGGACGAGACGGCAGAACGCAGCACGGTCGCCTGATATAATAAGTTATACGGACGATTTAAGGCAGCTAAATATAACGGACGATCTCTGGACGAAAAAAATAAATACACACATGCCTACTGTATAGATACAAAGATACAAATAACGATCAAAAGTTGCAATGCATTAAAAAAAATAAAAAAAAATAAAAATAAAAAATAAAAAATAAAAAAAATAACGAATGATATCGCACAGGAGGCAACTACCAAGTAAGATCTGATCGATACAACTACAAAATCCGGATTGTAAATAACCGGATGTAATATTACGCGAACGTGTTAAGAAAGAATTTAGAGCATTAGTCGAATCCAGTTGGATGCAACTATAGATATAGAAAAAAAAAAAAAAAGAAAATTAATCCTGTTGATGAATAAAAAAGAAAAAAAAACTGACGCAACGGAGAAGACGTCCAGAGAGGGTTAGAGGAAAATAAAAAATAAAAAAAATACAAAAAAAAAAGACGAGAAACGCGACAGGAAGACCGACCGTCAGACGGAAACAGGAAGAGATAACAACGCGCGCTGCATTAGGCTAGTTATGGCCGAAACTGCGTATTGACGCCAGCCCGTTCTCCGACATTAATAAAAGAAATAATAATATAATAATAAATTAAATTAATATTATTAATTGCTAAATATTTAAACGGTTAAGTCTAGAATACATATAAATAGTATATATATATATAAAGATATAAATATATATATATACACTTATATATATAAATATATAAATAATTGATAATTATTATAGATAACGTATGACATCTAGTATTTAAGGCAGTTAAAGAGACGGAAAAAGATACCAACTCTTACGAATATAATTATTAATTACTATATGACTACTGGCGATTGCAATTATTAACGAGCGCCGTGCACTGCGTGTGCCCGCGTATATTATATAATGATAGGCACATATGCGCGTTCACACCTGGGAAAGACTTTGTTTCTGGGCTTTCAAGTTTTAATCGTAATTGCGCGGGAAGGGTTGAAGGGTTTAATGGCGGCCGAGGGAGGAACGACGACGCGGAAAAAGAAAACGAAAAAAGAAAAAAGAAAAAAAAAGGAGAAAAGGAGAAGAGGGATAAAGGCTGATGAAAAAGTAGAGCAGATAAATCAAGCGGTCCTTTTTGCTGCCCTTTCTCTATGTCTGCACACGCAGATTCAAGCTCCTTCTTCTCTCCTAACGTGCCTTTTCGCTAGCTAAATGGCGGAACGGTGCTTCTCTCCTATCCTGTTGCAGTCCTGCTTTCCCGGGTGCGCAACGAAATAATGCAGAAAGATGTAGCGGCAGGCGAGCGGGGGGAGTTACATAGGCGTGCTACATACTTAATGTCACGCTGTTAGCATTATTTGTGGGAAGAGGGAAGACACGCAAAAGAGCTGCCATTGAATTTCGGGCCGACGGGAGAAGTTTCGAAACGATGAGATGCGCAACATCGCGGGGGACTTTCGGAAAAAAAAGGGATATAATAACGAATGATATCGTTAGAATCACAGAATAGCATGAGCTCTTTAGTTGCATTTCGCCGACGAATCCGCCATTTACACCCCAACAGATGAACGCGCGGATTAAAATACGTGTATTTCTAAAATAACGTTGGATTTATATTTATGAACTTCATAAAAATACTATATGCATATTTTATAGCAGTATGATATTTTGCGTCAATTAAAATAATTTTGAAGAAAAAAGGAAATTTTTTTTTTTAGTATTGAATTACGTTTCACTTAAAAATGGCGATTTGTTATGCTACTCTGTAATTCTGATCGACACCGAATGCTCGTTTTAAAGTTCCACCTGGAGCTTTCGGAGGCATCAGACAATGACTGTTATAACTCTAATCGGCCGCTGTATAGCTTTAAAACCGATTACATGCAATAACCCTTGTTTTATATATAATTACAAACCTTGTTGTAAATATAACAAGGGTTATATACATATATATACATATATATATATATATATATATATATATATATATATATATGTATATATACACACACGTATATTATGCGTATTACACGCAAAAATTACCGTATAATTAAAAATAATTTAAAATAATGCCGTATATGCATGACTTTATAGACGAGCCAATGCGATCAAAGAAAAAGAAGTATAAGAAGTTCTTTTCAGCGGCGAGCTAACCGCGATACACTTTACACAAACACACGCACACGCGTCTACACGAAAGCTACGATACACCCTCTACATCCCCGGCGTCTAATAATCGTTCTAAGGCTGAGTTACACCGATAGTCTGGCTTAACTAGCTCTGGTTGGCGTGTGAGTTTAGCAATTCATGGCTCTTCATTAGATTATAATCCTTACAACAAAGCAAGAAAATTTAGTTAACCAGCGTCAGTGATAACCGTATAGGTGCAACCTTAAAATTCATACAGCGGGAGATCAAACTATCGGATGAAGATCAAGTTAAGACAGGAAAAATAGTACATAAAATATATAGAAACGTCGCGTAGCCTTCGTCCGCGAATACACGAGGCATCGGCACTTCAAACGCTAGCTTAACGGAGGAACGGTAGAGATGTCGAGGAGGAGGAGGAGGAGAGATAAAAAAAAAGAAAAAAAAAAGAGAGAAACAAAAACTTAACGTTATACGAGAGAAAGACCGAGCGTGAAAGGGACCGGGGAGAAAGGCGACGAGAGCGTGGATGCGAGTGCGAAAGAGTTACCCTTTAGGATTAAAAATGCGCGGTCGCTAGCGGTCGTGATTAGATCTAGGGACTAAAATGGGCTAGCGAGGAAAGACATAAACGTGAGAGTGAATATTATATAATAATCTCTATATCGCAAATATGGCTGGACATCGGATGTTGCGTCCCATCGCGCTTCCAGTAATATTTTGGATATTTAGAAGAAGCCCGAGGTCCACCCGACAGAAAAAAGGTAGGCTTTCCCTTTTGAGATCCAAGCCTCAATGTGATTACGTTATGCAGTGTAGGAAAAAAAAAAAAAGGTAATAATAATAACGCGAAATATCACATTTAAAAATCGCTCTCCCGTATTCGCAGCCTTACTTGTGTTCCTCCTCCTTTCGGATACCGTCGTTTAACTTTATATTGTATAACGCGATCCAATTGACGAATGAATGGGCGAAGATTGGATAAATTCCAATGAACTGTTGATGGTTGGAGTTTCAGTTAACCTGTCGCAACCTTATGATATTGCGCGGAAAGACGAGAGGAATTTCAATTAACGCAAGAATAGGAATGATTATTCAAGGCGTGAGCTTCCCTAACGATTTTCAGAGCGATCGGCGTTTAGTATTTTATTATTTCTTTAAATAATCGGACGGAATAGTCCACTTTCAGCGGATAGATATCATCGGCTTGTTATCGAGATTCGTAAACTTAGTTGTATCGTATTTAATTAATTTTTGAGTTTAATATCGTTGTTTCGATTAAATTTCTAGTTGTACAACATAAACTATCGGACATTGGGTAAATGTAATGCAATGACAATATGTTCGGAACACCCAATTTGTGGGGACGAAGATCCAATCGTCCCGGCGTAGGATTTATGAAAGGTTCCTCCCTTCTTTCTGTCGAAAAGGGCCGCGTCTACGCCCTTAATAAATTATGCGCGTGATTTAAATAACTGGGACATTCGCGTTTCGTTGATATCGCTAAATATAAATGGTTCCTTATTACATATTATCATTACTATACTTGAATTTACAAAAGAAGAGCGTCAATCGATAAATTATAATTATATAAATGACGAATATACACGCGATTATTATATGCGTGCTGTTATTATTATTGCATTAAACAACAGGGTAAATAAAAAAAAGAGAGAGAGAGAGGAAAAGAGAAATAATTTTAAATTCGGTACGTGCGTTATGTAAAATAATAGTTATTTTGTTTTTTTTTATCTTTTTTTTTCTTTTCTTTCCCCTTTTTCGGTGAATGTGCGCGCAACGGAAGAAAGAGAGAAATATAATAATGCGTGCAAAACGAGTCAATTCTTAAAGAACGTTAGCAATACTTTTTCATGACCACAAAGAAACGTACAGCGAGAAAATGATTAAAGTATATCGACATGAAGTCACAGTATTCTTAAGTTCCTAAATTATGCGCGCAACCTGACACTTGGTTCGTTCGGAGAAAATTGTGTATTAAACCTGAGAAACGAAGTAGACGATCTGCGATCGCGTGTGTCACAGCCCGTTTTCTCGTGACCGAAATAAAATGATAACTATTTCATTATAGCCCGGAGAATGATGAAACGTGAAAAGGAGCGTAATGCTTTCAACCAAATGTTTAAAATAAATGCATTAAAATGAAACATAGGAAAAACGTGATCAATCTTATTCGGACAATCGCCTTTTTTAATAAAAAAAAAAAAATAATGTAATAGGTAAAATTTTCTTTATTAAATAAAAAATTATTATTTAATAAAAAGCATTTTTTTAATAAGCACGAAAGTTAAAACGTGTATTTTAGATTTTTCCAATAGTAAACAAAATTTTACAGCTGATCTAAAATGTGTTGTTTAATTGCAAATTACAAAAATAATTAATTAAAATTTTGATTGCCAGAATAGAATATCGGTTATTAATGTATTACAAAAAAAAACGTTTAATATATTACGAAATTGTGATTGATACTTGTCACTGTAATATTATTTCTTTTTTTTTATGGACTGATTTAAAATAGTAAAAACTAAGAAAAGAGTGAGAGAGCCAATAAATCTACATTTTAAATTAAATGCAATACATTTGTTACGTAATAAACAAAATGTGTTCACAAGTGAAATTTAAAGGTGGAATTCGGACAGTTTTTTAATGGCTATCACGACAATATATTATCTAAGTTAACATGCGTGCAAATAAATTGTATTATACCAAAATTATGTTGAATCTGTTAACGATCAAATATATATATATAAATATATATATATTTTAGTTTCATGTTCAATTATACAATTACTGTTTATTGATCACTACATATTTTCCCAAACCATATCTAATTATTTGCCGTTAAAATTATTTGTAAATTATCAAACGATTAATTTTGTATACATATGATTAATTATATTTAAGTAAATCTGGGAAGTCCTATTAATTTCTTTTAAAAAAACTTTACAAACTTTTGCAATCACAGAGTAATTCCTGCTGCAAATCTAAAATGATGCCACATTCGCGTGTTATCATTCTCTTGTTCCCTACATTTTAAGTAATTTTCTTTCGCTGCGTTATCGAATGATAAATTTTATAACAGAGGCTTGAATCCGACGCTATTTAGCTTAGTGTCCCTCCCGCATTTTACGTACATTTTATTTCCGTTTTATTTTTTACTTTCATTGGTATACAGATGGATTGCGGAGAGTACGATGTAGCGATATACTTTATGCAAATGATAAAGAATAAGGGAAAAGGATTACACGGGTGAACTTCATACGGAAATGCAAACATTAATACAAGTACACGTGCGTATACACACATACATACACATAAACAAGGACATAACACCAGCTCAACAAAACGTAGAGCGTAACGTGAGATTCGTCTTATGTAGGCTTAAGAAGAGACGCGCGAGATCACAGTGAAGAAGACACAAATAAAAATATATTTAAAAAAATAAAAGTGAAAAAGCGGAGAGAGAAGCGAGGGTGTAATAGAAAAAAAAAAGAAATGGATTACGTTTACACTAATAAATCGTAACTTCTCGCGATCGGAAAGTGAAAGAAGACCGAAAGAACTCCGGACCGCAGCAAAATGTTTTAACTGACGGTCAACAATTTAACGTTCAGAATGTTCCGGCCTAAAAGATACTTTATTCCCGACTTAACATCATAATTATCAAGTTTCGTACTTAACCGGTAAGAATCTTTTCCCGAAAAAAAAAAAAATGTACATTTTACGTTCTGCCTTTTAAACTTTTGTAAAAGGGTACTCGTTCGTTAAGAACCAAATAATCAACCTACTCAGATCAATTATATCCTTACATAGTGACATAATTAAAAATACTAAAATTTAATTTATTAGATTTTGTTTTTCAATGTACAATATCGATATATCAAAATGCAAACGCTAATAAAGTAGTGGCGGCTTCGAAATGATTGGAGTTCTTCCGGCAACTTCTCTTGAGAAAAACAAAAATTATATACATATATATAAATTTATATATATATATATATATATATATATACATATTCGAAAAAAATCTACGATCAATTATTAATTAAAAAGAGGTGATCGTATTATAAATAAGACGACGTGAGAAAAAGTGTGAAAGATAGAGAGAGAAAGGGGGAGAGAATGTGTGGGTGCGTGCGCGTGTATATGTGTGCATGTGTTTTGCGAATAAAGAAAGGGAAAAGCTAAGGAAAAAAAGGAGAGAGGAAATTAATAAGTAAAGAGTGAAATAGGAAGAATAAAGAAATATGCATAAAATAAGCATGTAGGAAAGAAAGACGAGTGATACAAAATAGAAGGAGGCACATGGTAAGAAAGAAAGGGGAGAAATGTGGAAGAGAGGACGAAAATAAAGAGAGAAAATAATGAGTTTGTAAGAAACAAGCAAAATGTACGTGAGTATAGTCCATGCGTTTATATTTATAAATACAAAATATATTAATATTGAAATATTACATATATATATATATATCTATATCTAGTATATAAATATATAAATATATAAATATGAATAAAAATATGAATGATTAAGAAAAGCAAAATATATATATATACATATATCTATATCTACATATATCTACATGTATATATATATATTATAATTATATATATATAAACGAGATATATATGGAAGGCGGAAAAAGATGTGAGGATTATGGAGATGAACAGATATATTGAAACATTGTTTTATGCATTTGTATATATAGTTATTGCTGTTTTAAAGCTAATATAATATTGTACTGAAAATTTTGAATCACCACTAATTGCGATATGATCGGGGAGGAGAAATGGGGGGCAACGGGGTGGCTAAGAAGGAGGCTTACATGCGCGAGGTGCGGCTAAATGATAGGCAAAAATTCTATTTGCGATCGTCAAGAGCTTTTTTTACAAGACCTATTTAGATGAAAAACGATTTAATTATGTGAATACGAGGTAGCCGGTGTGAAATAATTCCGATCGCTCGTATGTAGCCGCCCCTCATACGCATTGCACATGATATACATATATAAATATAAATACGAACATATAAACACACACAGACATTCATACGTATAAGTAATAAGATAATAATTACGATGATTGATATATATATATATATATATATATATATATATATATATATATATATATATATACACATATATATATATATATATACATGATGATAAGAGTATATAGAGAGAGAGAAGGAGGGACAAAAGCATGCAGAGCAGGTATTAATTAATTAATTAAGCAATTTATTACTCTATAAAATGGCGGCGATAAAACGAGAGTACATGACCGGAGATTGAACGAGAAATGCTAATGTCACAAAATACATTCATACGCAGATCCACACACGCGTACACTCACGCACGCACGTGCGCATTCATACACACAAAACATGCAGACGCGATGTACATAATCGCAATGGTCCAGTTTGCGTCGTGACGTTAATTCTCATTGCGAATTGATAGAAGAGTTATCATCTGGGTACAAACGAGAAGAGGAAAAAGAAAGGATATACATTATCTAAGCGTATACACATCAACGATGATGATATCAGAACACCATCAAGGAATTTAAATGAATTTAATTATGAAATATTGTAAAACATAATTATTTAAATATATATGTATAGATACATATATATAACATAAGGAAATACTAGATAAAATCAAAGCACTAAACTTAAAAATTAATTATCGACTCCTTCATGGTATTCAGGTATCAGCAGGCAGCAATGCAATTAGAAGAAAATGATACTAAATTTCGGCTTTACCGTGGGATTCGAACTTCGACCAAGATAAAGCGGTTTTTCTTTTTTCCCCCCTCGTTTCTTCGCATTGAGAATCACGTTGTTTAAGGCTGCTAAGCGAAAGGAGTGGAAAAAAAAAAACGAACGATTATTGTTCAGACACACGTTATTTCATATGGAAAAAAGCAATATCGAGTAATAATTTAAAACGGCGAGGTGCAGTAGCGAGTCGCACGCGCGAATCCTTTGTGATTAATTGTTGTTATCGCCTATATCGCGGGTGAAGTAAATAAATGAGGATTGCGGCGCGCCACGTGAGGCGCGTGTTAAATCCGTTGTAAAGTTTACGCGAAATTTTTCCGCGTCTCTGCCTAATTGCGCGGCAATAATTGCCCATGCACGGACACCATCGTCGAACTACGCGAATCACTTTACACCCTCGTTCAAGCTCAAACCTTCAAAACCTACTTACGTAACATTCAGACGCGGTTAGGATCCACACAGCTCTCCTCTACGAACGGACATGTTATGATTAATATTTGAAAATTGTACACGCTATTTTTCACGCGATCGTGGTTTTGTGCCATCGGCATCTGAAGTACCGGGGTCGTAGAATTCTCATTGGAGGCTTTCAAGACGCGACTTTGTAACAAAATGTACACGCGTTTGCGATGGTGAAAAAAAAACGCATATACATTACGTATATGTGACAAATTCACGCGCGTTTTTACGGCCAGTACGGAAAGACATTGACATAAACGTAGCATCACACGGTATTATTAGAATTCCACGTTTCACGGAGTTCTCAATCCCTCAATCATTTTTTTTTTTTTTTTACGCACGCTCCGTTCCTCGACTAAAGAAAGAACAACATACGTTCGTTAGAATGGCTAGTTTAGTGTGTCTCCACTGCGCGATACCGAAATTACGTGTTTGATTTTGGTTTCCTCAAGTGCGAGAGCCACCGGCCGATGCAAATTGCGAAAGAATGCGGTTAGATCTCCCGTAACTCTTCCCACGACGTAAATAACTCAAGAGTATTGAACAAACACTAAAATCTATAAATAGCGATTGGAAAACGGCATTACGAACAGATCAGTATTATACGGATTGGTTTTCGAAATTTTTAGTTTCAGAATTGTACGCATATCTCATGAGAAGACTTGTACGTTCGTTTAAAAATTTTTCCACGTTTGTAAATAACTCGTTAAAATTCAAATGTGCACATTCCAGCTCTTTATTGAAAAAGAAAAAAAAATAAAAAAAAAATAAAAAAAAGAATCATCCTTAAAATATTTTACGACAGACCGGATAATAAATTAACGACTTTAAGTAGATCGAGTGCAATGTTCAATTATATTTTTATTGAAAAGCTGTAGCAACCTTCAGGGAATAAAATTAATTAACGGATTGATGTGCATTTAAATTTACTCCTGATGGTGAAGCAGAGAAAGTTTTATTACGAAAACTTGTTCTGGAAGAGCGACAAGCAGGACGGAAACCCCAAGTGGGCACTAAATTTTATATTAAGACCCACTCTTAGAAAGTAAAATTCTAAGATAGATAAACTCTAAAAACGAATTTCACTTCTTATCTACAAGACACATGCAAAGTGTAGCCACCCCGATATTTCCTATCGGCAGCTAAATATCCCGAAAGGCAAATGTAAACGAGCTGAGTCTCGAATAGGCAAAATTCTTAAGTCGAGTAAACGATTGTTTAGCGATCGCGTGTATCTAGTCTTAAGCCTAAACCACGGAGCTAAGTAGAACGAAATTCCTATTAGAATTTAATCATTTTTTCCACGAGGGAGATTGGACTTATTTATTGTTTTTCCGTATAGCTTAATTCTGTTAAAATTAGTGTACTACCGCATACGTTATTCCTGTCAATATTAGGACATTGCACCCGCGAGTTTTATCATACATGACGACGCTTTTTTTCGTTACGATTCAATAGCGTTTGAATACGAACTCATTCACTGCCGGTTATAGTGCACTGTTGTCTTTGCTCTCGCGAGATCTGAACGGCCAGACTAGCGGAGAGCTGCTCGTACAAAATATAAAAAAAAAAATAAATAAAAAAAAGAAAAAAAGCGGCAGTGAATGCGTTAAAAGCTTCCTTATTAGGTTTTCAAAACGTGTCCCGGGGGACACTCGTCGTTCCTTAAATCAAGTTACTTGCGTTAAATAGAGGCTTGCTAAGCGCGGATACGTTCGATATATTAGCGACACAACGGGCGACGACAGTCTACCTGGACACGCAACACGAAAATGATATATATATACTTATAACCCCATATACAATATGTATATAAGCTATATATATATATATATATATATATATATATATATATACACTCACAACGCATCATGCTACTCCTAGATATACGACGATGTAATTACATTTGACGTATGTTCATACGTGCCGTTACACGTAACCAACAACTGTTAATAATTCTTCCTGCGTGCAAAAATGCGAACTTCAGGATTTGCTAACCGTCGAACTAATCAACCTGTCACACCTGAACTCTACCGAAATTATCATTACTCTAGTTATCTGTACGTTACGTAATTCTTATCAATTATACTGATACGGGCGCGGCAGCGTGGCGTAGATTAAAGTTTGGCAGAGAGTGAATCTTTCGAAAATGTCACTTCCGTTCAATTAACGCCCCGTGGCGTTTACAGTTATCGAATCGCGAACTGCTGATTCAATTTTTCAAAAGGTTCATTATTTGCTAAACGCGGTTCCGTAATTGCAAATTGTTATATCAGCTTTTCAGTTAGCCCTTCGATCAGCCACGACATACGTCTGTATCTTTGATACACTTTCCGTTGTATACAATGTCTATATATTTATCGCATAAGGGTATTGAATTATCTGCCGCAAGACTGTAATTCAATTAATTCAATTCAGAACAATCGTCTGATAATTTTGAAACACGCGCTCTCTCTCAGATCCAGATTATATTGCATTACATAAATAATATAACGCGATTTTAACTAAAAAGCAATCTTTCGTACTCTTTGTAATATCTCGACAGCCGTGCTATGTCAATGTCCGTTTAAACCAAAGAGATGTGAATGTCTTACGATCACGTTTAGTTTTTTTTTCCTCGTTCATTAGTTATTTCTTACGTCATCACTCGACCGTTGAATTTTGCGAATTATACAAATGCACGAAAGTGCAGTTACCTTGATTGATATATATGAGCACCAAGCCAGAATGCTGGTTCTACACTCGTTAAAATTCAAGCATCAAATGAACGCGTAACACTACGTTAGAAAGTTTGTCATTTATTTATTACAATATTTCTCTTTTCCTGTACGTAATTAAATGACAATTAGCTTTACTTGTGGAAAGTTGCAATAATCACGCTTATCGTACCGCGGGAGAACCTTTGTTTTATATCAAATTTCTTTAAAAATCAATACACGTTGTTTGAACATTTTTATCGCAAACCGTTCGACGGCACAACCACCCGTTCACCATGTTTGTTGGAAAGCAGGTAGAATGATTTTTATAACGACACTTGTGGTCTGCCTGCCTCGTATTATTCTTAAACATCTAAATAATTTATAAGCACGTTGTGATGTGTCGCTAATTTCATGATAATGCCGAACGGATGTGAATTACGATACTCGTTACATTCTAGACTTTCCGGAGGGTTATAACGATTACGATTTATTTCGACAGAGACGTATTACGACGATTTGACAAATATTTCTATTGTACGGTTAGGCTTGATGACGTTCTTTTATTGATATCGGTAATGCAGCGAACGAGGAAAAACCAAACTTTTGGGGCATACCTTCTGTGATTCCCAGCGAAAGGATCGCGATAGCGGTAAAGAGGAGTAACGGTAGAAGAAGAAAAAAAGAAAAAAAGGAAAAAAAAAGAAAAAAAAAAGCTCGACGGAACGGCATAGCTTGCAATGAGGAAACTTGCAATATAACAAGCAATAACTAAACCCCTCTTAATTCCATGTATATTAAACGATTATGTGGATGCTTAAACGAGGATTTATTGAATTATAAACGAGCAAAGCCAAGGGATAAGGTGAAATACCAATTTTACATATTCTTACTAATCGTAAACGATTACAGTACATATAGCGACATACTAAATTATACAATTATGTATCGACTTAAAAGAAAAAGAACAAAAAATGGTATATATACATAACGATAGGCCGCCCGCGAGCGAGCGGGCGTGCAAGACGCTAATCTAATCTTACGTAAGTACGTAAAAGTTTCAATTTTACACTACCGATAATAATGACATAACGATAAGACTATATAAGATATATTGATGATTTATAATAATAATAACGTTGTACAGAATATTTATGAAAGGCCCGCTACCGGGCGGGAGGAGAGCCGAGGGGTTCCCTTTTTTTTCGCGAACGTTAGATCGCGATCGACGGCATTGTTGCGTTGAGAAATCGGCGAAACCCGTTCAATCGCTCGAGTAGGGACTCCGAGGTGTAAGTTAATATCGCGCTAGGGGGAGGAGGGGGAGCGTCGGCTCTTCGTCCGACCAGCGGCCAAGACTATAATGGATGTTTTGTAAAATAAAAAGCAAAACGAGATCGCGGGGCGCCGAGGAAGCGAGTCGATCAATTGACCCGGTTCGATGGGAAAAAAACTCCGGGTCTGTCGGCGATGCTTTTCTCAGATGAATCGAGGGAAATCACGAGCGATTCGATTGCACTTACGCACTCGAGCGATTATGAGAGGAAAGCGAAAGGGAAGAAAAAAAAAAAGGGAAAAAAAAAGAAAAAAAAACCACCCACACCGAGTCCCCGGGATTCACTCAAATGGGAAAAGCGAGAATAGGAACAAAAGATAGAAAGTGAGAAAATTATCCGCCACGAGGCGCGAGCGAGGGCCGATAATATAATTAATTGTGTATGTATACAAAAATAAATATAATATTGCGATTATAAATATTAAACTAATAAAGAATAACAATATATATTATACCCCTCTGTACATATAAATATATATTATATAATACGATAATTATTGCGATATATGATTTATTATAAATATATATAAAATATAAATATAACTCACATGAATTCTCTCACATTATTATGTTTATTATTGTTTAATTATGATTATTGAAAATTATTATCATTGCGACGATGACGAGAATAATGACGTGGAAGATGAGACGATGGTGATGATGATTATGATTATTATTATTACGATAATATTATTAATATTTAAGAAAAGGTTCACAACGTGCCGTGTGTATGTGGGAATAAAATATATAATATAATGGACATTGTTCAATTCAATCTAACGTCTTTGTCGTTCATTGCTCCCTGCCAATCGAATCTATGACTATACCTACCGGCTGCAAAAAGTCACGTTTGGTCACCGCGTTTTTTCTCTCCCGATATTAAATTGCCAAGTTATCGCATTTTTCAAATTAATAATCAACACAACCGTCGAGAGAAAAAAATTCCTACACGAGTCTATCCGAGCAATAAATTTTACTTTGGATTGCTCTTACCTCTTACTGTCTCGCGCAGCAAGATCACAAAGTTCCCGTTGTAGCTACCCGGTTTTCGTTGTCTTTCCAGCCGTGACCACGCTTCTCACCGCGACTAGCTTGTATCCTCACTTTGCCACCCGCGAACTCGCGTTTCCTCGCGCTTTATGCTCGACAAACTTTTAATTTCTATTGTAACTTTCGAAGCATCACCGCGCCGTGCTCGTGTCCGTGTCGCGCGTTGCCGCGTGAATTTACCACCACGTAACAATGATGGCCGCTGCTTCGAGAATCGAGTTATCAAGCTATCGAACTATCGCAGAGAGCGAGAGAGATCATATCCAGCATGGCCGCTATCCAGCGCACGCGGGGCGGGGGGGTGGACGCTGTGCCTCTCGAAATCGCGACGTGACGTGTGTAACACGCGAGTATAATACAATCGCGAAATCGGACTTGCGCCTCGTATTATCGCAAGATGGGAATTTTCTTCACGAAGAAAAAGCCGCCGAGCCGCGTCACCGAGCAAGACAAGGCGATCTTGGTAAATAATATGCTTAACCCTCCCAACATTACCATTGCGATTGCTAAATCATTGTCTTATCACCGATTGCTTTTCACTCTCCCCGTGAATTATTAGTCATTGTGTCATTCGCGTTGCCGTGCGAACGGCGTATAACCTTGACTATAAAGCTTAGGAGCAGCATAAATGTACAATGCGTATCATAACCTTAAAACATCTTTACTATGCTTGCAGCAAGTGAAACAGACAAGAGATAAAATTAAACAGTACCAGAGAAAGATCGAACAAAGCTTGGAGAAAGAACGACTGCTTGCGAAGGAACTTTTAAAAAATGGGAAAAAAGAGTGAGCACCCTTTCTTTTTAATTACAATTTTTTATAGATAAGATATTGAAAAAAGGGGAATATAATGTATAATACTGTTGTTTTAAATATATTGTATAACTTTAACTTTTACAGACGTGCAATACTTTTGTTACGCAAAAAGAAATATCAAGAACAAGTTTTGTCACGCGCAGATGGTCAGCTAGAAAACCTAGAACGTATGATTCATGACTTGGAATATGCTCAAGTCGAAATAAAAGTCATCGATGGCCTAAAAGCTGGCAATACTGCAATGAAGCAATTACATGCTTTGTTATCTATCGACGAAATCGAAAAAGTTATGGACGAAACGAAAGAAGGCATCGAAAAGCAAAGAGAAATAGATGAAATATTAACATCAACATTTGCCACAGAAGACGAAATTGATGAAAGTGAGATTGAAGCAGAATTGGATGCCTTGGTAGAGGCAGATATCGATGAAAGAGCTCCTGAATTACCAAAGGATGTTTTATTACCAGACGTGCCAAAAGATTTACCAGAAGAAGAGGAAAAGAAACGTACAAAAGAAAAGGTTCGAGAACCAATTGCAGTAATGGGATAAAAATTTTCAGGGCTTAGTATTTCTTTAAAGACTGCAATAAACGATGTATATATGTAAAAATACATACAATAAGTGTAGCTTACAATACTGTATCTAAGAATCAAAACTTTAGCCCAAAGTGTAATTAATTACTTTAAACATTGTACTGCATACTGTATAGTAAAATACATTATATATAATTTAAATATAAAAATGCAGCAATGAAAGATTTGTGAAGCAAATAAACATAATTTTTACATATATAACATTTTATTTGCAAATTTAAATTACTTTGAGTATATTTTTTGTTATAATTCGATAGAACGAGTTAGAAATTAATATATAATTATGTAAATACATAAATTTTAGAAAGGTTTAACCTATCTTGAGATAGTGTCTTAATTTCCATTTCTGTATATTAACCCAATGCTAATTACTACGATGATCTCAACGTTATACGATACTGCAGCCTCCTACACTGACCTCATATTATTGGCAATTTACGTAATTATACTAATGTTTCTTTTCACTAAGAAATCAGAGCCGTATAATGTACTAAGTAAAACGATAAACTTATTTTGGTTATATTTGTGATTCAAGCATAACTTTATGAGATATTGTAATATTATTAAATTATGATTTTTATTAAAAACTTAATGAAAATATGCTGTTCATATAGATTTTAATATAGTACGGTTACACATTATATTTATCTTGCATCAAGTTTTAATAAATTTATAATAAAGATTAAATCTACATGTCATTTGTCAGGTAATCTTTTATCAATACTTACATATGTATATGTAATCAATAATATATTGTAGCTATTTTAACCGCATTATTTTAACCAGAAGATAAGACATCGTCTCTTACAAAGTCATTATATGCTCTTTCCTGATGATAATATAAGCACAAGGTATCTTGACCAGACGTGCAAATATTTGTAACTGCTCAAATTTTTCCGTTTGCTTAATGTGTGGAAAGATATCTAGAGGAACGGTGAATAATACGCATTTCTATTTAATAAGGGAGAGATCTAGTCGTTTCGGTTTTTTTCTACGTTACTAATTTGTTTTTTTCGCTTGGTTTATTGCGTTACGCGAGAATAAATATTAGCTTCATATTTGCTGTTCTGTTATTTTAATTTTTTTTTTAAATTTTGTAATATTTATTTTTAATTTTTAATTTTTTTTACATATAATATTATTTTCCTGAAAACACATTATAATAAAAGCGTGCGACTCACCGGTTGATGTGCAGCAGCGGAGTTGACGATACTGCAACGATGATCTGTAACAAACAAATAAACAGATTAATGTAGAGACTGAAAATAATTTTCACCGTTAAAGAAAAAATTGTGATGCATCTCTAATTAGTTCAGCAATTAAAAAATAAAAAATTAAGATCTCGGTTATTGAAATGGTAAAAGAATTAGCTTTGTGGAAAGAAAGTGATTCTTACCCAAAGGTTGCTCCGCCGGAGCAGGATGCCTTTCCGAGGCCTCCTCCTCCTCTCAGTTGGGACGTGTCGAGTCCTCCTTCCGCGCACAAGACACTCGCGAAAACCGCGACCGTGAATTTAGAATCGCGAGAATTACTACTTATTTAACACTGTATATCGCGCGATGCTATTACGGAACTCCCGTTTGAAAATAAAATCGTATTATAAAATCACTCGCCCGAATACCATGCGACACTACCGTAAAAACGACCGACGAACCGCCTGCGGTTCGTTTAAACAGTAATATCGGCGGACGGCACTTTGAATTCTCCTTGGAACTTTTATCTGCAACAAAGAAATAAAAATTTTCATTATAGAGATGTTAAAAATAATTATCATTGTTTAAAAAAAATGTATACGCGTCTTTAAATTAATTTATTAATTAAGTGCTCAAAAAACTTTTTTTTTGTTGTCTGAACGGCGAATCTATTAATTTTGTATAGACAAAAAAATGATTCTCACCTTCCGAGTTGCTCCGCAATGCCCGATGCCCTTCCTGAGCCTCCTCCTCCTCTCAGATCGTCTGGTATGGTCCGGGATCCTCCTTCGATGCGCGAGATATTCGCGAAAAACGCGGAAAATGAATTAAAATCGCGCGACACTACTTTACGGCACTCCCGAAATAAATCCGACGAACCGAACCGACCGACGAACCGGTTCGTATATTAATTATCGGCGACAACGGCACTTGAGTTTCTTTTCAGGGTCGGTATTCATTTAAAACGGAAAACGAATTAATTTAATTTATATTCCTCGGTCGAGTCCACCCACCGCGACGAGATCGTACCCACGAGTGTACTTTACGAGTACAGAATGTCGGTCGTGGAACTTAAGTTCACGTTAGCTAATCTTTTACGAGCAGCGAATAAAGTTGAACTTTTCACAAAGTGTCCCCGGATGCCAAGCACTCCTTGGAGAAGTCAACCAGTGCCTGGATATATCGTACGTCGAATGTGCGTAACACTTCCTGTGCACGTGGCGTGCCTCCCGCGTAGGTGCTGCGTGCTCCGTCGTTGTCGAGGGAGAGAATGGGAGAGCGATGGCGCGGCTTGCGCTCGGTATCTTTTACAAGCAGAGAATGAAGTAGTTTTTCGGCGGTAACTGACCCTGCTAACTACGCACTCGACCGACTCGAGCAGCTTATCGCTCTTCAAGGTGAATGCCCGGTGATCATGTGATCAACTCGCGACTCATGTACTGCGCCACGTGCCACGTACGCTGGTCCTCTACCGTCTCCTTCCCGCTACGCGGGGTTCACGCACAAAAGGATCTTCCGCACACGGCCGGCAGAAACACTCTTAATAGTAAAGCGATCGACTTGCTCTCGGCGCCCGGTCGAAAAGGACCTAATCACTTGTTCGCAGGTCACGGCAATCGCTCCAAAAAATATAATACTCGCGTAAACGGGAATGAAATATACTTTTGAGGAATGTGTACTTTTAACAAGGTGTCTCCGTATGCCGAGCACTCGTTAAGGAAGTTAATCCGTGCCCGAATATATTGTACGTCGGAGGTACGTAACACTTCCGGTGCACGTGGCGTGTCTCCTGCGTAGGTGCTGCGTGTAAGAGTGAGTGAGAGCGGCTGCGCAGTTCGGCGCTCGCTTTCCTCACCTTAGCCTCCCCCCTTTCACCCCACTTGCCTCACCTTCCTACGTAGCTCGTACGCAGCCACATGTTCCGGGCGAGCAGCGTACTCTGTGACCTTTCTAACTTCGTTCGCTTTGCACCGACAATGCGTCGTACAAACGATGTTACATTAAATATTATATTCGGTACTACGCGCGGTATAGTCGATTAAGTCTCATGTTAACCGAGTTTCGTCTGAACGATATTCAACGGTAGTCACGCTTGCATCGTGCGAGCATTTTCGGCCGGCAGAAACGTTGTTAATAACAGAGGACGGATACAGTAGTTTCACGAGTGGTTTCTGTGTACAAAGAATTGGACAGAGGAGGTGATTAATGCCGGGTTACGTTTCCGTACATCAAATAGTCGTATCACTTTCGGTCCGAATAAAAAGATTCTCGAGCACGTGCCTCGTGTTCGGTCGCCAGCAAAGGATGATAGTGGGAGAATGCAGCTAGCGCCTGGCAGGCATTTAAAGCACCATGTGAGGTATGTACACGCATCTACAGTCCGTTATTGAAATTATTAAGTATTATGTCTAATAGGTAAGAGCTTGATGCCCCGTTGAACACACTGTGGTTTTACGTTTGATTAAATAAATTCACTTTTAATATTTATATTACCTAATAATTATATTAATATGTATTTCCTAACCTATGAATTGCCTAACTAATTTCTATAAATTTTTATATTCGTCAAGTAATAATAAATATATATTGTGATGGTTAATCTAAAGATTTATTCAGTTTAATATATTCATACGCTTATCTATTACCTTTGAATAAATATCTTGATAACTTTATTTATAACTACTTCATAAGAATATTTTACAGTTTTATATCTATAATTGTTAAGAATAACGTTAAACGTATAGTTTGCAATGTAAATATTTAGGTACCGATTATTCTAATTTTATTTCTTTTTATGTATACGCGTTGTTATTAATATCATGTAATTATATGCACACAGTTATGTGAGAAACATCGATATTGCGCGTTTGTAGCCAGCAGCATTATTAAAATGCGCTTAATATCCTTTTGAGACGTGAAGACATTATTAAAATAAAACACATCCTTCGTGTGTATTCCATACTAATTACCATTCATTTCAGAATGTTTATTCTTAGAGAAACGAGACGCATTCTAATTTTTTTTACAAATGCCGTGGCGCCTACTTGATATCCGAAAGCAAACGTCTGTCGTTAGCGTCAAATAGTGTATAATGGGTCACGCGTTTAATCGTTTAGAGAAAAAAAAAAAAAAAAAAAAAAAAAATTTGCCCGACGTAATATAATAACGCTCGATATGATTTGCAATATACATATCTGTATACGTTAGAGATTATTCACGGAGGTATGCGATGGTTAAACTTGAATGTTGAAAGCGATCAGAAAATACGGAAACCTGAGTATTTAAATGATGTCTACGGAAGAACGGTTCCGCATTTAAAACCGGATAACCTTGGCGATGAATGAGAACGAGACGGGAGAAAGGACACGTAGAGCACGATGGTCATATGCACAAGCTGTTTGGCCAACGGTGTTCTTTTTTTTTTGTTTTTTTTTTACGCTTGCTATTACTTTACGATCGGTCACACATTAATCGATATGAATATAATGTTCGATAAATGCTTGAAATGCAATTTATTATTAATCAGAACACGTAATTTTTTTTTTTTTTTTTTTTTTAATTAAATGTAGTTTCATTAAAGCTGTTTCAAACCCTTCGCATTTATTTCGCAAATAACCTAATTTCTTTGAATGTGTTTTGAAAATCTGCAAATATTTTAGAATAAATTTTTAGCAATGAGAATTAATTTGTGTAGATTATGAAACGAGAGAAGTACTGATAAGAGATCTCAAGTGCTTCTTGACTGAAAACACTTCGCTCCGTAATTTTTTTTTATCATTTGTTATTTAACAACGTGCCAGACAGCTAATATACATATAAATACAATTCGTAGTTAAATATCAAAACCTTATGATGTTTTTTAATCGTTACATGTTAATCGGGCCGTAATTTCCAAAAGCTGATATTATTTCCCGAAGATGTTCTATCTCCTTTCTCTTTTTTCTCTTTGAAACCACTTCGGATAAATACTTAAGATAATCACTAGTATCAATAGCTGTTTTATACTGTTCAAAAACAGATTATAATATCAAGTATTTATTAACTGAAGTATTTTGTAATTTTTATCATTAAGATATCACTGAAATAATTTCGAACTTTTCAGAAATGAATCTTTTCTCTACGCACTATTAAACTACTTGTTGCCACTGCACTCTTAAAAATCAATAACAAAATTAATAAAATTAATCTGTTTATAGTTTTTTCTTTTTCTTTTCTGAATCGTCGACTCTTTTTGAATTCGAAAGTATTACGCTGACCTACAAATGAAGGAAAAAGAAAAAAAAAAGATCCTCTTGAAATAAAATTAATTTAATGATCCGATTTCACGATCGCGGACAAAATATGATACGTGCGTTATCTCTTATCTAGATGTTGAATGGAATTAACCCCTTAGGCAAAAGTATAGATTGTTCCATGAACCTCGTACCTATTATTCTCATTTTATTTTCACGGGCGATAAAGGCGTCGGATAAGAAGTGCGGGATATCTAAAATCAGGCACCATATTCACAAATAGATTAGAGTTAGTTTTGCCGGATACCTGTTGCAAAATTCAATTACTCTCGCGTGTATTTTCGCCATTTACAACAATATTGATGAATGAAACGTTTTCCATTGATTGTCGAAACGCCGGTCTTACATTTACGTACCGTCCTATCGCTGAATCAACTTGTTAGAACTACCACACAGGAATTGGTTAACAAGATACAAAGATAGCGTCAGATAAGGAAATATTACAAGATATGTAAACAGATTTGCTGCGAGCAGGTTTTGGCATAGATGCAACAATCGTGCAGTTTAGTTTTGAATAAGATGTTCTTGATTGCAATACGCGATCGAAGCAACTAGTCAGAGATATTGCCAGCGCTCATTATCGAATTGCCGCCGCTAATTTTCCACTACGCTGCACGTCGCCGTTGAATAGATCGTATCCAACATTCTGTAAAGCCCCTCGGGCGGGTTTTTTCCACGAACCGGGCGCAAATCAAATAATAAGCCAGAATCACGTTTTCCATTCTTAGTAAGCGCACAGTGATTTGTTTCAATGAAATGCGAATAAGGATAAATCGTATCGATTGCATAATTCACGGTTGACTTCTGCAGACGACACTGAAATTTGTCTTTTTTTAGAAAAATCGCACAATCTATTATATTTTGTATCTATAATGAAAATTTACTAAAAAAAAAGAGGGATGTTTTTTTTTCTTTTTTTTTTTTTTTAAATTAAACACTACTTTTTAAATTTATTACTTACTTTACTTTTACTTCTGCTATAGTTATTGTTATCAAATTAGATTAAGTCTTTTTTTCTGTATAATTATTTAAAAAAAAACGTGATTTTATACTGAAGTACTTGAAGAAAAAGTTTGAAATATGAGGAATGCGACAAGTTTGAGAAATATTGCTTGAGAATATGCTTGACAATGATAAACCCACGTCTGACTCGAGCAGTAACTGGCAGCGTGGGTTAGATAGACCTATGAGAACAGCTGCCGCGTGAGCCGCGTCAGTCTGCGTTGAGTCTTCGACGTGGGAGTTGCGCTCTCTTGGTGTATCGTCAGGTCAGCCGTTTAGGGCCTCGTATCACAAAAGAGCAGCGAGAACCAGCCAACAAAATATCGGGGACTCAATGTGTCGAGATTAGTGCGTACAGAAAGTTTCTTTTTTTTTTTTTTTAATTTTCCCACATCGAACAACGTAACATAAATCACGGAATCTAGTTCAGGTAAGACAGTTTCTTTTTTTTTTTTCTTTTTCATCCGCGAGTTATTTCTGAATTTTTTTTTTTAATTAATTAAATTAAATTAATATCTTATGTGCCTTTACTTCATTAGCTTTAGATGTAGCTCCGTATAAAATTGACATTAATATTGTTAAAACAAATTGCAATAATAGGATCTTTATTTAAGAAAACAAAAGTGAAGTCACTTTTAACTATTTTTGATTTATCGATATTGTTTTTTCGACCCGTTTTTTTCTCACTTGCAAGGAGTTCTTTAATTTATTAATTTAGTAATCACAAGGATAGGTGTTTGCTAATGTATGTACATCTGGTTGTTCTCCATTCGTTGTGAAACATCGTTAGGTATATATTGTTATGACACGGCCGCATAACAGATGTGCCTTAAAATTAAAAAGACGGATTCACGGAGAACGTGTTTGTCATCTCCTTATCGCGTTCTTTATTCTCCGCATATGCAACAGTTTGAATTGTGAACGCATATATCATTTCAGGTATACATACGAGAAATATCTGCGTATATCAGGTGGAAAAGTTAAACATTGCATTAACACGGCATTATTAACGTGTCGTGATACGCAGATATTTAAATACGCGCAAACATTTCTTTTTTTTTCTTTTTTTTGTACGCGCGTATTATCTGCTCGTCACCGTAATAATTTTATTTATGTAAAATAAACGCGATTCTACGGGGATTTTTATTAATTATAATCTCAACCGATAAAACTTTATACGAGGTTTCAAAATATAGCAGAGTAGACTTCCAATTTTTTAAACAATTATGTACAAGTATATAAATATTTTTTTTATGTTCTGTATGCACTTTTATCTTTTCTTGTGACTCAGTAAGCAATCGTTTCTGAAAGGCATGAATAATTTTACAAGAGTGCAACTGAAACGATTCGCTGTTATGACACAAATGTTTGTGTTGAGTCTATGAAGGCGCGATAATGCGCGCTATATCAGTGACGCAGTATATTATGAATGTATTATTGCATCTCTTCTTCGTCGAATTTCTGCAGCCGCGATCAGCTTTCGTCCGCTATTAAACACGTAGGAGTGTGATAAAAACTCCTTACTACGTGACAACATAAGCGTCATCGGAGAATATTTATTTCGTGACGTTTAGAAAATAAACACGAATTAAAATTTTACAAAAGCCACGCAATTACAGATTTTGCAATACTTAATTGTCCAAACTGCCTGTTAAAAAAATATAAAAAAAACCCCATAAATGAAAACAAAACTGGCTGGTGCTCGCTACCGAAGTTTGCGTTCAAGCAATATCTCTCATAAAAATAACAAGCGCGGATCTTCGTACGTGCCAAACGGGTGGGAAATGGGAACGTGGAAAGCTCGCAGAAAAAACAGGCCGGATCGGCCCTCTTGTGAGTTACGTTACGCGAATGCAGGCGCGAGATGTAACGGTAAATAAAGTCATTTTCGCCGATATTTTTCACCGACAACCGACAACTCGGAGCGACAATCGTGAGCGTAAAGTCAACCCGTTTATTTATCCACTGCTACTGTATGCGAGGTGCGAAACCGGGTTAAGGTCAAGTCATGTAAGCAACGGAGTAACCATGTAACTATCGCACGTCGGGCCGCCGTGCATGTCGTCGACGTAAAAGTCGCGAGCCGTTTTCTGACCGTTTTACGGGGAACCCGGCGCGAACGGGAGATCTCGCACGCACATGCAAATGTTAAAAGATCCGTCACGCACGCGTGCGGGAGCCGTTCGATGAAATGCAAAATGCACGAAAGTACAGACGGATCGATTCGCCAACCGCTGGGAAATACATTTACGTAGGTACTGTACAGTTCAGCTGACTTCTTGTCCGCGGTAAGAAAAAAAAAAAAAAAACGAGTGCACGATCGTTTGTTTTAGATGGTCAGTGAATGATATACGCGTCAAACAAATGAGCTCGAACGAAGGGCCGCGGAAATTGTTTGAGTTTCAGCATTAACGACACTATTGATACTTATCATTTTAATACTTGAATCTAATCTTCGAGACGCGTTGTTCTCTGTTTCTTGTATGTATATATTTTTTTTTTTTTCTTTCACGGTTTTTTTCTCATCGTTTTACATTTGCATCTTCGTATGTAGGATGGGAATATTTGCGAAACAATACGAAGGCTTCTATGTTAATTTCCTTGTTTCTTAAATGCAGTTCGTTTTGCTGGCGTGTTAATGATTTTACGCGACATGTGACTGCGTGCTATAAATAATTAGATATGCACGCGCTATCACTGATTTATCACGCTTTTATTTGAGTTGCTTTAAATGTACGCAATTTGCTGATGCAAATAGACATACGAGATATCGCTTCAGGAATAAATTAGTATTTCCCTTCCTTTTTCTCAGCAAATTAAAAACATAGAAATGTTTCTAAAATTATAGATTATACAGGCGGCGGAGAAAGGGCAAACTAATTTTACCTAATCAGTCGAACAATAACACTATCAGTGCTTTGACATGCGAGATTATTTATCAGGCAGATACGACAGATAATTGTACATATGCTGGCAGATAAAAGAAAATTATGGTTGGAAAACGGTCAATTTTACGTACCGCGTGTCGAGAAAGGAACTTTTAAAGAATGTAGGGGAATAAAATATTAATCACACTGTCAGCGAACTTTCGTCGCGCGCGTCAGCTTTTAAATCTGAGATTGAATAAGTGATACTTTATAAAACCGAGAATGATAAAATCTATCTTGATTTATATCAATGCACTTGATCAGTCTTTGTAATTGGATTTATTTGTTACGTCAATACATTTAGATTCTTGCATAATTTCTGTGAAATATTAACTACCAAAAAAAAACTATTAGAGCTTTTTATATTAAATTTTACCGTTAAGTGAAATTTACTCTTGCGCGTTATATAAAATATAACGTTTATTTATACAAATATCACGTATTAATTATCTATGAATTATTCCTATTGTTTTGAAAAGAAAAGTCTCATCAAACGATTTGAGATAAAAACAACACAGAATATGACTATAAAATGACACGCGATTTATTTGTCAATTGCGTGTAGATTTTTTTTTTCTTTTTTCTTTTCTTTTTTTTAACGAATGTATCTCCTTACGTCGGTGGATAAACAAAATAATTATATAAATTGTAATCACATATTAAATGTGTATACAAATAAATCCAATGAACGGTGACGCTCGCTGAGTCGTGAACTGCGATCCTCCGGTGCGTGATCTCAGTTCATGGTGATTTGGTGGTTTGAACAAAATGTGGCGCGTCCGCGTCGGAACAGCTTGTGTTTAACCAATATCCTACACTTCATTGAACACGGTCTAACCTCTTGAAGAGGTCCGTAGTATAAGTTACGTCCTTGGCTGTCGTTTCTCGAGTATGTATGTAAATTGGAATTAATTTCGCGGCCGCGTCATTGCGTTGATTTGTGCACGCACACGGAGTCTGTCCGACGCGTGTGTATCTGCGTTGATACACATGGAAATGCGTGCGGGGGGAAGGGGAGGGTGGGGAAAAGGAGAAAAATAAAGAAGAAGAGGCCCGCGTATCGTCGCGAGCGAGACGATTTTATGGCGTTCTCTCACGTGCCAGGTGAGCCTGGATGCTGATCGCGCGGGCGATAACGTTTCAAAAATAAAACTTTATCTTTACGATTTCGGTGACGCGCTCGGAAACGGATCGTATAATCGACGCTCGGAATTGAACGATCTCTCTCTATTATATTCGTGTCGCCTTATATACTGCAGTCCGCGACGCGATATGTTAGTCGCCAGGAAAATTTGCTGGTCGAGAGGCAACGTTCACATTATTGGCCCGTACCCCGGACACCTCGAACACCATGGACGAGTCGAGCGGTAAAATAATTACAGTATGTTACGTCAATTAAACTTGCGTAGAGTTTTTAAGGCCGAAGTGTTTGTGCAATCAAGGCGTGGTTGCAGGAAATAATATCGAAACACCTTCTTTTTTTTTTTTCTCCCACCTTGAGAAGCTATGTCGAATCACGGATTATTTATTAAATAATCTACGAGATGGATAAAGCACGTCGCATTGATTTGCATACGTTTAAACTTGAAAATCGCATTATCGTGGATACTGTAGATTGCAATATTTCGATTATTAATATTAATGTTACCGATGTTAATGAAGACCAAGGTGTATCAAAGTGGAATTAATTTCGCGGTATTACGGCGGTAATTATATACGCAATATATCGCGACGCGCGAAGTGATTACATCGTTTTTTAGAGCGCGTCGCTTCCGAAAAGGGGCTTTCGCGTTACACTTTCGCGACCCGGAGTGCAACGTAAACGTTTTTTTTTAAACAGCGTCAATGGCAGCGTTATTGGATTTTTGAATGTAGCGATATAACGATTTAATACTAAAGTACGGACGTGACGACTATCGATCGGTTCTCGTAATGTCGACATGGCTTATCTACGCGTTATAATCGTTTGCATGTAGCCTACTTTGTAGATAATCGAAGAATATTTATAGCCGCTGAACCAATCAATTATGTAGAACGATAAGTTCAATAGATGAATTACGTTTTTAAATAATTTATTAATTCGGCAATGGGTACGAATATAATTACATATTATTACCAATTGCCATTTGTGCGAATTCGTTCACAAGCCCGACTCGCGTTATATCGCGCTGTGACGTAAGAATGAGAATTAATATAGGCGGGCGGAATCTTTTAACAGCGAAACAACCGGAACTGTTGCAGCTCTAAGATTATCAAAAATTATTACGATGTCCATTCACGTATAAAATCACGCGAAACATTTTGTTCCGTTAAATATTTCCCTGGGGCTATTGAATTTTAATAAAACCAGAATAACGTTGTCATGTTTGTAACGGCTGTAATGCTAACATCATTCATATTAAGTGAAATGATCTCCGACTTCATATTCACGAATGTCATTCCCTACAAATCAAGTGATTGGTAGTGACGTACGTTTGTCTCGCGATCTATTTTTAGCATCACTAAATTAAACAGGGTATTGTGTCTCAGGGATTTTTTTTATTTCCTTATTCGCGTTGCTACTTAATTATACACATACGCGCGCGTATTATTCTCTTAAAAATATCCTCTTTCGCGAGAAAAATTCTCTCTACGTTTAATTCGTCACATGTGCGTTTCACGTTTCGTACTTACAATAATTAAAGTTCAAAAAAAGAAAAAAAAAATATCAAAAAAAACAAAAAACCCACGTTTCATGTTTCAGCTATGTCTCTGGAGGAATCGCGGAGATCGCAACGTCCGTACCGGTACGGAATGGTCTTGCTATGTGTCGGGGCTCTCATCAACTGGTTGGGCTTAGCGGAGAACTATGTCGAGCCGGTGCGTTACGTCGGTGTCGCCTGCATTGTCGCCGGAGCCCTTCTCATCTGCGCTGCGATGTGCTGCTGGCTGCACGCACCGCCAACTCGAACGAGCACGCACATGCAGCACACAAGTCATCCGATCACGGCTCAGGTAATATTTCATGAATCGTCACCCTGACTAATTTATTCGCCGCCTCGAACGAGGTGCCCGCTCGACGCGAGATAAGCTTGGACGAGGACAATTAGAATTATAAACTATAGGTATATCAACAAATCAAGAGGCACGGTATACATTTACCGGTTTTCCGACGTCATTAATTGTGTTTATTTTATTTTTTATTTTTTTTTTTTTTTTACGAATCCTGCTTCATTAATCATATCGCTGTCTCATAAAGTTTTACACGCGTGTGTTTCTATAATACGAGCAATCATTATTAACGGCCTTTCTACACACGTCACGACGTAACTTTGATCCGAATAAATATTGCAAAGTTATATCGTATAATCGCGAAGTTTTGTCACAATTTTACGATTCTTTTTTTTTTTTTTTATTGCTTGTTACGTCTGTATAATAATATTATCGTCAATATTTTTTTAAATTACTTTTTACAGATTAAATTAATTAAATTTACCAAATGTTTATCACCGATGCTGAGAATAATAATAAGTATTATTCGAACACGATCGCTTTAGGCTCCGTCCGAAAAGATGCAGGTCGTCGGCGCGGTTGAAGGCCCCTGAGATTAAAACGTTTTTAGATCGATCCGGGTCAACCCCCTATTATAGATCACAAAGAACGCGTATTATCTATAGATATACCCTAGCCTAGCAGTAAAGCCGCAATTACCGGCGACGATGGACAGAATAAGAAGCTTAATAATATACCACGATCTATAGCTCTTACATTTCTTTCTTTTTTTTTTTTTTTTCCTTTCCTTCGGACGGTGCCCAGGGAGAACGAAAGATGCGAAAAAAAAGTATGAAAAAGAGGTAAAAAAGAAAAAAAAAAGAGTACACTGTTATACATATCAGATAATACATTGTGATAATACGTGTTCATAAATCATTAAAACGCTTAGTCAACACGCCCCGCGTCCGTCACAGACTTTCTTGCCGGCAAATATGCGCTTGATGTTTACGAACATCGTAAAAATTTCAACCGGCGTGAAGTCTTCTGATCGCGAGGCTAATTGCAAAATCACGAATCGGCCACGGAGCGGCGCAGAGTTACGATTGCGTCACGTGTCGTTTCCTCCTCTACGGTTTCGAGTGACGGAAATATTACGAACGGCTCCGCGAATGCCTTCGATTTTCCACGAAACCGGTAATACATTTTTTAAATAGCAAGTCATCATTATTATTAGTACAGATCGAAACGCTATCGGTACGAATGACTCACGGCTCTCTTACGGTTTCTGTCTAACGCAACGTCACTGTCGTAGGATCACGTTCGATCGGTGTTACTGTTGTTAGGAAAAATATATATTGTCACGTCGTAACTTTATTCTTTGCTTAGCGCGTAATATATATACTTCGTTTGACTACTGATCTCCTCATTTTTCGCGCCGACGCTATTTTAAAATCACAAGCCATTTTTCTCTGCGGAATTATCGACGAATGTTCTCTATGTAAAATAAACGGCCTGTCCAGTTTTAAATGTTCTCTATGCTTCGCTACATTGTATATGCAAAAAAGATATAGCGCACATCGGCAAAGGAGGTCGTGGCGGTCTCTAATGTCGAGTGTTGCTATAAGGATATTCACCCGGAAACATGTGTACCAATCAGTATTTATAGTCGCTTATCCTTGGACCCATTTAATGCAGTTCTATCGGTTTGATAAAAATTTTTTTCTTTATCGAAAATATGTGATAAATTTAATTTTCAAGCGGCGCAGCATTTTCTCGCGAAGCAAAGATATGTGTTTATTTTCTCAAATGAAATGCCTTTATTGTCTTACCACTCTTGGCACATACATATATGTGTATCGTATATACCCAATTATGCAATTCGAAATTATGTTTTATACGTATTTATTTCTCGTTCGCGTTAAACGTATGACACATCGGAATTAATTATATGTTTCGGCTTTGCCCACGGCTTTATCACGCGATTCTCTGTCTTTTCGTATAAATCTGATCGTTCTCCCAATCAGGAAATATTACTTAATTTTCTGAAATTTATTTCAGTCGATACGTAATTAATCTTGCCGCCGAAGTTTGATAACCTTTGAGACGAGCGACTTATCGCGACCTAACTTTCGAAGAAGAAAGCCAAAGTATGCGGCGCTCGGAAAATTTTTTTTAAATAAACACGACTATCAAGATACTTGCAGCATGATAGACGTGACACTGGAATCTTTACGTAATTTTCTAATCTTTAACAAACGGTGACGTCAAATACGTATGTTTGTCACTTCCTCGAACAAGTTTGGAAGTTATCAATTTCTGCCGGCTATATTCTCGACGCGGTTCAATTGCCAATTAATTAATTAAGTATTGCACAAACATTTACAAGGAAAATTAATTTTATTTGCAGTAACTGTTTACGTAACAAAAATATTGCGATAGCTTACATCATCTAATATCGCACTTCTCACGCGACCCAATTATCGTTACTCGGTGATTTAATCGTCGAGTGTGACATCCACCAGAAAACGTCATTTCCGATCAAGTATAAATAAAATGTGAAATGCCACGAATCACACAAGGCAGGCTCGCGTTCGTTCGTTTACGGTAATTAAGCCTGATTTTAGCGGGGAGAAATTTTTCGAGCGGTCGCGAGAGACGAGACCCCCGAGGGTCGCAGTTGTTCACCTCGCCGTTTCCCACTTAGGCTCATTATGCAATTTTCCAGCGAGTCTTTTTTTACCACCACAAATAGACGCGGCTATTCTCGTCCGTCGCGCGCGTCTCGTACGTCACCCTATATGTATCTCGCGTGCGCCCTTTCGCGACTTACATTCAGCTGGCTACAATGCTTTCCGAAGAATACCAAGAGAGTTAGGTACGTAGATATCTATAGACGACCTACGACGAATATAGCGCGGTGTGCACTTCCGGGTGAATATCCTTATAACGCACGTAGAATATCGCGAGAACTACGAGGCCGGCACGTCGCCGATCTGGATATTTTAAATAGATCTCGGGGACGATGTATTTCCATAATGATTAATTATGTAACGTATTCTGCCACGCGAGCGCATCTTTGCTAATATTAGAACGTTCGAATTAAAAGCTGAGTAGAACTGTACAATAGAAAAAAGAAGAAGCAGAAAAAAAAAAGAAAGAAAAATGAAAAGAAATTTACTAATTACAAAATTAGACACGTTATCTTTAACAACGAGGCTTTCTGAGCAGAATTAAGCAGAGAGCGAATGGAATTAACTAACTGACATAAATTCTTCGAGTTAAATAAGGGAACACTCGGACGCGAAAGTAAGCGATGCAATTCCTCGCAAAGTTATGCAACTGAATTCTATGATACGCCGAAGCTAACTTAGCCGATCACCTCCTTTTAAAGATCGATGACCCGATCCACGTGATTTCCATCGAGGAACCGCCGGGCGTGTCTAGACAGAAGCCACCAGATTACGAAGCGGTAACGGACGCGCCGCCGAGCTACGACGACGCTATCAAGCTAAATCCTAGTCAATTAATTAGGTTGAGCAATGGCAGCACGCCGCCGTTATCCTCAGGACACGTTATCCCGACGACCATAAGCATCGTCTCTCCAACCATGACGCCGCCGCCGCCGTACGCTAGGTAAGAATATTCACAAATCTCTGACATCATCTTCATTTTGCCTGTTCTTTCAAATTTTTAAGTCTAAGAATTTACTTTATTTAATTCTTATTTTCCACCCGCGATATATTATTGACAAAAAAAAAAAAAAAAAAAAAAAAAAGCCGGCTTTTCGAGAGAGTTGTTCTTTGTTTCAGGTGAGATTGCGACGCCACAAGTAGAGACCAATGAATACGCAGATCTGCGGCGCGGATTAGAGAACCGACGCATGCCGTTGTCAATTGCGAAAACCGATCACGTCCGCAGACTGCGAATAACACGAACCGTACGACAATTCCCGCTGTTCTCGTCGTTAACGAGATGCGTGAACATATACATTTAGTGCGAGATGCGGGAGACGAAGTTGAACCGTTCAAGATTGCTCAGCGTTTCCACGAGCGAGAATTGAAGGAGGATCTCTTCGCGGCATCTTAAATATCGACTGCTTAGATTAGTATCTACTACTAAACACTGCGTACCATTGACGTCATTTAACAATTATAGTTGATTCTTCCTTTATAACAGTGCTATTATAGTTTCCGCAACGGTCGCGAAATAGAAAAATAAGACTCCCGTTCCGATATCAACCCGCGATATTCGAGTTTGCGGCCTAACGATTTTGCGGTTACTCTCAAATTATATCACGGGCTTTTGTTTTCCCATCAACGGAACAATGACTTTTAGACAGTCAGATATTTCATCGAACTCGCGGTTAACCGTTTATTTAATTCGCTCCGGTCTGCAGGAATTCTTTAAATTAATTGACGGTACACGTGTTATTTTTTTTTTTTATAGAGTAAGTATTTTTTTTTTAATTTACTTTATTACGATCGCGCGTTATTTGGAAAATAACGCGAGGAAGATCGGACAGAACCATATCGTAATACGTAAATCGCATTGATTGAGCCTCGTACACCACATTCAAAAGTCATCGTGCTCTAATATTTTAGTCACGTCACTTTCAAAATAAACAGCTCAACTACTCGTCATTGGGGCGCACGTAATTTTTAATACGCGACGATGGGAAGTGCTCGCGATAGATTTTCTCACTCTGGAACATCGTCGGGATTCGCTATACGGATTCGAGGAGGATCGCGTCCCACGGTGATCCAGAGAAATCACAGTAATGAAGCATTTAGCGCGCTGCGAGCCTAGCCGCGCGCTCAATTTACCGAAGAACGATCTTCTGCCATATCATTTCAGTGTCTGTCTCTTTAAATACGCATACACACGCGCACGGCACACTCATGCGAAAGCCAGTCGCACGTCCATTTAATTGTGATATATATTATTATAAATATGTATAGATATTATGAAACAATACTGTCGAATGTAATGGCGACGCTTGTTAAAATAAGACTTTTTTTTTTATATATCGAAAGCGTAAATACAAAGTACGAGATTTTTATACGGCAATTTATCGTTACTCTCTCCTGTTCTTTTTTTCGTCAACAATGGAAGAGGCACGCGCGCACGGTTTTATGAAAGATCCGAATTCGCGCGCGTCATTATATTTTAGGACATTAATTAATTATAATAATGTCTTTGTAATAATTACTATTTAGTGATTTACAGCCGAAGGCGTATTAGGGTACACTTACTACTTGTAGCTTTTGGTTAGGTTAGGGTAAGTTATTTTTCGTCCCTCCGTCCTTCCCTCCTTCCCTCCTTCCCTCCTTCCCTCCTTCCCTTCTTCCCTCCTTCCCTCCTTCAGTGGCGGTTTGTGGGTTATCCTGACGTCTTGTAACACTCACAATTGCTCAGCACTGTATTCCACTGCTCTGCTTTTTTTTTATAATCCCTGTCACTAATCACTAACACCATCACGCGAGATACGAACGACCGAGAGAGTGACGGTGGATTATCGCGGCAATTTTTAACGATTAAAATTAAGAAAGCGCGACGAACGATTATCCGCCGTATAAATTTGCATCCTCGATATCCGTGGCGTTGCTCCCTTCCACCGGGTCCTTCGGTCGAGTCGTCCTCGGTCTCGTCGCAAGAAGCCGGCCGCGATGTAAAGCGAGATTACTTTTGACTCTTCGGTCAGTTCCTCGTCGGCGGGATGAACGACGCTGTGAATTTGTATCAAGCGGCGAATGAGACGGGTCCCCGACGCGCTTAATATTCCTCGAGTTCTCCAAAAGTCTCTCGTTCGAAATGGGATGAGAATCTCGGCCGCGACGAAGAAGACGCGCGAAGTAGCAGATCTCCTTGCGCTCTGAAATTGCCGGTCGGCCGAAACTTGCCGAGGAAAATTTTTAATGGGAGCCGGAATCGGAAATGTCCGAAGTGAGGCAAATTCACGTCGAACACTCCGCGCGCTCCGCGCGCTGCACGTAGCCTTGTCGTTCCGATACACTTTTTTGAAGAACGAAACGGAGCACAAAACGACGACTGAGATAACTCAGGCGTACAGAAAATGATCGTTCGTTCCGGTGTTGACGACGTCGACACTTGTTCGTGTACGAGACTATCCTATCTGCGGTAAAAAAAACGTCAAATTACGGAGCGATTAGCGACACGTCCACACGCCCGAAACTCCGCAATTAGACTGACCGTTTGAGATTTCGGCCCTTAGAGAGAAAGAGACGACCGCGTAAAAGAAGTGAGACAGCGATAGGTCTGCTCGTCAGCTGATCGGCTGTCCTTCTCGCACGGACTTCTCGTAAACGCCGAACTCGATGCCGAGTTAATCTATTTATGTTTTTTTGACAGCAATTAACAGCTAATTAACACCGATGTTTTAAATATGATATTCTGCTAAAGATCACGTACTTTTTCTCTCACGACTGGCACTTCAAAGCGCCTCTTGTTGCTTTAAATTCAGTTGAAATGTACACTCGGACGTTAATTATATTGGTTCTTTATGATGATTACGGAAATTATAGACGATCGATCTAATCGATAAACACTACGTTTCCATGAGGCACAGATTCGTGATACATTAGAATTAATATTTGACACGTTCAGTGTCTAAATTCTGTTGTAGCGCGTTAGCTTGGATAAGAATGAGATACATAACGAAGACCGGAAAGCTTCGCGCGACTTTGTTTATCACGGCTCTTATATTCCTTCACCGGCAATCGAGCAGTACTCAGCGTATATAAAATAATGAAAGAATTACAAAGTCAAACGGGGAGAGAATCGGTCGGCGGCGTCGCAAAAAAACGGCGGCCTACGGGCGGCAATAAAATACTCTACATCTCCGCTTCCGAACAGGGATATGGAAGAAGAAATAATTTAATATTCATCGATAAATACCCTTTATTCAATCGGAGTAACATTTATACTTACTTAAAGCATGTTTATTGAACTTATATACTTGTAGATTTTTTTATTAACGGCAACAATCATAATCGCAAGAGTGACAAAAACGTAACGATAATAATTACAATAATAGTAAAGTAATCGCAATAATATTAATAACAATAATAATCAGGACTAGATAATAATGGCGACGTTAACGGAACTCATACTAATATCGCAGTGTATATTAATTGCAGCGCGGCGAAATCGAAGGTAAGTTACGTTGCAGAAGTCAAAAGTGTAATGACTGTTTAGTTCTCGGCTCTTATGCTCGTCCGCTTCGCTCGTTTTCAATGCCAATTGGTGCTAATTCGAAATGAGAAATTCGACAGCGGTAACGACAATCATAATCGTAACGATAATAATAGTGACAGGAATAATTATAACGTTAAGGTTATTCATAATTGTCGGTCGACTATCGCTATCTGTAGTTTGTTAATACTCTCACTACACGGTGGTTGGTTAGCTCTTTTTATATACATTATCTGATACACATAGTCGTAGCGAACGCAGTGTAACTTTAACGTAACGTACAGCTTCGCATCGGCAAAATCACTGTTCCGATCGACATGTCTGCTATTTATCTACGATTTGTGTCTGGTAATTTTGTAATCTTGACGTTACCAATCCGCGTGTGACAATAAGAGAGAAAGTAAGTGTCGAAATTATTATTATCGCAGTCGTCTGAACTATCTAAAACCGTCTAAAATATAAAAGCACTTTTCCCGGCAGTACGATTGACGTTAGATTAAATACGCGTACGATAAAGTAAAATTCTATAAGCGTCTTGTTAACAAATTTCTCCTCTTAATTACGCCTACATTCATTTTCATGAATCCGCAGCTGGGTCGTTACCATTTCGTTTTAAGGTGTCAACGTGCTGTTAACAGAAAAAAAAAAAAGGAAAGAACGTAAACGCATCTATGTCGATCGATTGACTTACACGCGAGTACAGTCAACCAGCGAAAACGGAAACTTCTGGCATAGTCCTACGATAATGATAACATTCACACATCTCCGACTCGAGAAGCGACTCGACTCCTACGACGGCAGAGTCGAGAGTTTTGGTATTTACAAATTTCCTTGGCTTTTCCGCATTCGTTCCGGCAACCAAGCATACGTGTAACGCAAACGTGGAACGCAGGTGGGTCAACGAAAACGATAATGACCGCGTCGATACAAATGTACACGTGCCCCACAACGCGGCGGTTCGCGAATGTACAAAGGAGAGAATGCGGCGCATTCCGAAATTATTATTGCACACACGAACGAATACTTTCCACGGCCGAGTTGGCGGTCGTGGAGAAACGCGAGGCTCGATCCTTTCCCCCCCTGTATTATTGATGAAACGATCGAGATCTGATTATTCGCCCCGAACAAGCATAAATTTGACGGAGCATCGGACTTACGATTGACAGCTGTTGATGAAGAGGTCCACGCATGACCTCGTGAGCATTTCTCTCATCATTTCTTTTTTTTTCTTTTTTTTTCTCTTTTTCTCTCTCCCATCCCTCTCTCGCTTACACACGCATGCACACTCTCTCTATCTCTTTTTTTTTTCTTTTTTCCTCCTTTTCTCTTTTTCTCTTTCGCTTTTCATTACCTCGACCGAGTGAAATCGCAGCTCGTTATCGCCAGCGATTTTTGTCCTTAATAATAATTGTATATCTCTGTGACTATGTACAGCCTATGGACAACGCGTCGCACTTTTCTTCCTTATAGATTCGACAATATTATATAAATACGATGGTATACTTCGTGACTATATTTTATCGACAGTAGTAAGAGTAATGGTAGCAATAATGACAATAGAATTAGTCGCTAAAAACGGTCCGGCTGGCTGTAACAGTTACAGTAATAGTAATGATAATAATGATAATAATTGCAATGATAATAACCAGGAGTAATGACTACTGATAAATAGTATAGCCGATAAATCGGTTAATGAGTAGCCCTTGGATCTTTTCAGCAGAAGCATCGCTGGTGAACGCACGCCGGCCTCGTTTAAACGGCAATAACAGTTACACAACGTTAAGTGTGGCAAGAATCCGATACACAGCTAAATGAATAAGTTGATTTTTTTTTTTTTTACTTTTTCTTTTATACACGACTTAGAGCGACTTAACCATCAACCTGTCGAATAATATATAAACGCAATTTCTCCCGCTGTGTATGTACAGACGCGGCGGTAGCGGCCGCCGATGATCGTGATACTTGACGCAGACATCGTTATATGTACAAAAGATATATCGTCACGGGGACCACGTCGTCCCCGTGAATGGTAGTCCGTTCAGCTCAGTTCGCATGCTCCGGATAGAGCCGTCACGTCGGTTAGGTGCCGTTATAACGTTTTCTAAGCGGCCCACGGGCCGGTCGTCATGCTCGACCGGCCACGACGACTTTCACCGTGCAATCGTCACCCGGCGATCGCACATGATCGCGAGTACGACGTCGCCGCCAGCTGACGTAGTTCGAAATTCACGCGGGTGATGAACGTTGCGCCTGCGGGTGCGTGTGACGCACCGGCCGGAATCGCCGTAGCATCCGGATGAGATCACACGCGTTACGAAGCCGGGTTTCTCCCAAGTCGGTAGGCCGATCCGCGGAGGTCTCAGTCACGATCGACGCAGTTCCCTTTCCTGTATGCTCGTCTCGATTAATACGTGTCTACGTTTTACGTGGGAACTAAGCACCGTTCTCTCGCACCGGTCCCGCTCGCCCGCGTACGTCGGAGCAGGATAATCTGCGGTCGGTGTCACGAATACGCCGAGTCGCTTGGTCGTGCGAGTCCAGAGAGCGACGCTCAGTACCCGATCGTCGATCTTTAAGGATGGTCTCAGATGGGTGTCGGCAGGACCGTGAAATCCTGCAGAGCGGTCTTCACCGTTTCGTAAATCGGCCGGTTGCTCTCGTCGGCGCAGTAGCCGTCGGCGGTGCACAGAGTCTGCAACTTCGTCAGGTAGCTGTCGAAGTTTTCGTGGCCTATCTTCTCTTGCGGTCCGCCCGGGGCGTTCGGTATTCGCACCTGCTCCAGCAGAGTGATCATGTTGTCACGCAGCGATTGATAGTACTCGGTCAGATTATTGTTGCGCTGCGCTATCGTTGTGGTCTCCTGCAAAGAAAAAATAATTATCATTTGAAATATTTAAAAATTTATATATTACTCGAAAACAATTTTTTTATCTTTAGTACTCCGAAATACATTGATCAGCCACCGGTTACTTCATTTCCAGAATATCAGCGTACGGTTAATAAAAAAAAGTTACTGCTGCGACATGCTATTCCGCGTAAATCTCCCTTAAAACAGCAGTATCAAGAGAAAAAAAAATTTGTTTAATTAATAAACAATTTTGGATTTATTTTAGCGTGGAATTAGAATTTAATTGAGGTTCAAGGCACGATCTGATCAAGTGATTTTGGTAGGGCAAGTGCGACTGGCTACAAAGCGTTCAGGGATCTACCGTCAATCTACTACTGGCAAAATTGCTATTTTTTTTTAATGCAAAATAGTTCGTTATTTATTTATTCGGCACACGGTATGCTACCGACTGAGCACTGACCTTTTCACCCTGCTTGAGCTGATTCTCCATAGCGGTGATATCCGAGCGCAAGCGCAAGACCTGCGATTCGACCCGGGCGTTCTCCCTCTGGAGCTCGGTGATTTCAGCTTCCAGTGTGTAGAGATCCTCGCTCTGGACACCGGCGGTCCCGCTACCGCTCGAGTTACCCTGACCCGTGCCTACCGCACCCCCGTGAGCCGGACCACCGGCTTCCAACCCTGAGGACAGGACAGACACGGTCCAGTTTGATCGACTGCCCGTTACACCGTCGAAAGAGAGATTGTATCGAATATATTTCCCGATTCCCAGAGAATTTCACCCGCAGTTAAGCGTGCACGACGCGGCTCGTACGCCCGTATTCGTCCCGATACAAAAATAATCCGGATTTAATCGCGCGATAGCGAATTCTATGGGAAAGCTACTAGAAACTGTCGTTACTCGAATTCCCACGTCCGATAAAAAATTTATACAAATCTAACGTATTTAATGCAAGCGTTTTGACACGCGTCTTTTCTTTTCTTTTTTTTTTTTTTTCTTTTCTCTTTTTTTTTTTTTTATTATTAGTTATGATCGATAAGCGTTAAATCGAAAAACCCGAGCAAGTACTTTAGGAGACTGTTACGCGATACGTGGAAATGTAGCGAGCATTAAAAATTCATGTCAGGGACATTGGTTCAGACAGCGACTTAGGCGAGGCGATTTGTGAAAACGTCGCGATTGCAAGTCCGAGTGAATTGCTTAGATTTTTTTTTTTTTTTTTATGACGTTAATGTAATTTCTTTGTTATCTCACCTCGCCTCGTCCCAAGTCGCTGCATTGCAGTCTGTTTCGAGATAATGGGACGGTACGGTTTCTTCTGCATACGGTTCGTGCCAAAGTGATAAACGTATCTCGGCAAAAAAGCGAGAGACACTTTTGAAGGCTCATTCGATCAAGCGTGTGCTCCGACTCGGCAAGAGACGCACGAACCTGACAGGAGTGCCGTGGAGATGGTATGACCGGGAGAATGTCAGGGTGTTTTTTTCGGGGGGTAATTAGCGTGAGGTGCCATCATACCAGATAGAAGAAAAAAAAAAAAAAAGTCGGAGGACACCGAGTGCTGGCGTTGAACATCGCGCGGCGCGGCGTTCCCTTGCGCGTGAATGAGCGGGGGAGAAGCTTACGATATATTTATTGTGCCAAAGGTACGACTCACAAATATATTGCCAACACTCGTACGTCATCACGTAAAAGTAAAAAATACTGGTGTGTGGAGATTCTGTAATGTAACATCGAAAACACATAGGAAAACAAGTGGCGAATACGTCAGTCCCTTACCTTCAAAAGTAACCGTGCTCCAAGCTCAACATGAAAGGAGCTGATCCCAGAATAAATCAGAATATATTATTTTCCATCATTAAGACATACGGTTAATTTTTTTTTTTTTTCTTTCTTTCTTTTTTTTCGATTTTACATTTCTGTCTTGTACATAACGAAGGAAGAGGTTCCTGCACGGGACCGAATCGAAAGGGGAGGAAAAAAAATGAGATGTAAATTAACGCCATTATATTCGATTCCGTTGCTTCTGTTTCTTCTGTTTTTTTTTTCTCTCTCTCTTTGTTTTTCTTTCTCTTTTATATATAAGCTACTCGTGGCGTTCTTTTACGATTTCGTATCTAATCAGTTGCGATACTTGTTCGCAAACCTGAAACATTTATTATTGAGAGAAAAAAAATTATCGAAACGGGGGAAGAAATATTTAAAAAAGAGAGAAATGAAAGAAAACTTTTTGGCGGTCAAGAGAAAAACGGAAGGATCGGGAAAGAGGTTGTTCATATTGGTATGACAGCACATCATTGCGTGAAGAGCAGAGTATGGCGTAGCACGGGATCAAGTACAAGGTTTGAAATGCACAAGTTTACAAAGGAAGATACATAATTCCGTATGTTTCAGCATTGTGTTCGTCCGGATGGTCAATTAATCAAAAAGCGAGGCGACATTACGTAACCGCCTTTTTTTTTTTTGTGTAAATTCTGAAGTAAATAAAACAAGCGTTACGCGTTAAATTCCGAACGAGCACGATGCGCAAGCATAGAAAAGAACAGAGAGCGAACTTAAACTGTCTTATCTACTCTGTAACATTTCCTCTCTTTTTCCGCCGGGCGTTTTCATAAAAAAACGCATCTCGCGGTCTCAATTTTAGCAGCTCCGCGCGAGCAAAATTTTTTCTTAGGAATACTTTTTGACTTTATGGGAATAGCTTTCTTTTTTTTTTTTTTTTTCGACCGTAATTCTTCTTCGTAATGATTGGTCTCATGCATAGCGAAACTCTGACAATATTATTCTTCGATCGTTAAGTATTGACAGCCGGGGGTGACATCAGAGGCAACTTGATCCTCACCGGTGATTCCTCTGCTGTACATGCTCATATTGTCCTCTGGTTTTGGTTTCTTCACGGCGTGGCTGGCTATCGGGCAGCCCGACAGAGACCTGTGACTGTGGAAGGAGCCGTTTATATGGCCGAGTCCGTCACAGCCGGGTGTAGGGCAATTAACGCCCTCGAATTTCATAGCTGTCGCCGCGGCCACCGCCGCTTTATGCTGCTCGACTGTGCCTCCGGACTCCAACACTCGCATCTTGTTCCTATTCGCGATCGGGCATCCAGACGCACTGTAATAAAAAAGAAAACGGAGACATGTGCATTACGCGAGCAAATAGCCAAACATTTTAATGGTTTGAATAATTACGGTGTTAAACGTAATTAAATTAAATCAATGTTAACAAAAATGCTTGAATCATGAAAATTGTACGTACAGAAAGAAAATCAGTTTGCGTGAAAAGTTCTACGAGAGCCTTACCTGCGGTGCGACAAGAATTTGCCAGTGGCATGGCCGGACCCGTCGCAACCCGGAATCGGACATCTGTAGTCCAAAATGCCAACACCACCATCACCACCACCGCATAATCCATCCGCACAGAGCAAGCGTGAAACGAGCGGAAACCGCCAGTTATTAGTCAGCGTCTTCGCTTTTACGCGGGGTGTAGCTTGGGCAAAGGGAGTTAGGATGCGGTTACGGGAGGGAGCGAGATTTCCCCTTTCTTGGGGTCTCATCCGGCAACCTACGTGCAATGCGGTCGAGGAGATACCTGCGTTAGCTACTACGTGCAACGTGCGAACGCGACGAAAACGCAAATTGAGATCACGATTACCGCCGCGCCCTAAAATTGCGTGACCTGCGAAATGTAATCGCGCAGCGAAATCAAGTCGTAACGAATTTGCGACAATACCTCCCCCTCCACCGTTTTGTGGAATCACGTCGTTTATTACCGTTTTAATTTTATGACCGTCTATGGCTAGCTAATTATTAGGTAACGGTGGGAATCAATTTTCACTCGGGTAAAAAAACTTAAAAAAAAAAATATTTAACTAATTTCGCAATTTTTTACAAGAGTTTTCTTTTTTTATTTCATCAAAGTAAAAATAATTCGTATCTTAAAGTGATTCTATTACATTGAGCACATAATCTTACGTAATTTCTATATAATTTTTCGCATAATTGACCGATAAAGTAATTCATTCGTTACTACGGGCGCTCAATTCGCGTTGCTCGTTGAAGTTAAATACAATTAATCGAGACGTCCTACGGCAGTTATAACTTAGAATGAATAAAGCTTGGAAAAGCAATCTGCGTTAATTGCGTAAGTGGGAGAGTGGATAAAGTGCATAATTAATAATATTCACGCACACTGACCTGAGGGGCTCAGAATCTTGACCGTCTCGAGGTTTACTCTTCGGCTTGTTGGCGCGTGGACAGCCGGACAAACTTCTGTGCGACGAATAATTTCCCGTGACGTGTCCAGAACCGTCGCATCCTGGCGTGGGACACTTGAGCTCCTGAGAATGCGCCTGGATTTGAGAGCGATCAGCTCGTGGACACCCGGAGAGACTGTAAGAGGAAATAGACTGTCTTTGATCCTGACGCGTTGCGAAAGCGCCATGAAGACCGGCCCGCCGCGTGTTCTGGATAGACGCAGAGGTTTACGAGAAACGTGAATAATTTCCGAAAGCAATAAAATTGTACCGCATACGGTCATTGTCCGGTAAAACTGCGCAATGCGGTGTAATCTTCATGGCTCTCTTGTCAGACGAACGCACACCTCAGAAACGTCCAACCATCGCTTCAGCAACACATCGCATGCAATTTTACCCGACGTTGCCACGAAGTCGTGAGTACTCGCATGATTTAAGATTCAATTATTTTCGAAAGTCAATTAACAATTTTTTTTTTTTTTCTTTTTTTTTCCTCGAAAATTCGATCTCGATGAGTATCCGAACATCCCGTTCGCCAAAGCGGTCGGAATCTACGTGTCGCACGGCGGGTGACATCGAAGTTAGCGTGTTGCTGTCAATAATTAATCGCCGCGCTAAGATCTAAATATATAACGTGTTAATCGGGGAGAGCAAGAGACGTTGGCCCACCGAGATCGGTGCGGCACATCGGCATCGGCCAACATTAGCCGGGCTCGTTATTTACTTTCGGACGACTTGCCTTGCGTCCAGTTCGAACGAAGACATCGAGGGGAGGAAAAAGAAACCTGGGACTCGCATTTCTTGCTCGAGCATCGATCGTGCGCGCCAACGATCGTAGCCCCGGAGGGACACCCTCAAATGTCGTGCGGATCGTGATGCGGGCGGACAACGGATTGTGTTTGGTAGCATGCAAATGGCAACGCCGTGTTCCAGTTGGATCACTTATGAGGTGTCGCTCGTAAGATTAATCGCGCTTCGTACTTGCGTCGGTCCGAGATCGGCCTTACTCTAAGAACATCGAAAGGAAGAGCGGGGAGCACACTCACACCTGACCCCAATGAAACTCGCCAATTGCCAATTCGATATTGCGCACGATGCGCGTCACGAAGCGGTATCATCACCGCTTCGCGGATTATTCTTCATCGGTCACGGTTCTGCTATGACATGGTCATCGACAACAGTTCGCTACGAAGCTGCCCACTCGAGGCTGGCGTAAGCGGCTTTCAACATACGGACAGTCAGTAAGTTAATCGCTACGTATGTAAGCGGGTAAAATCTAGTGCAATGCCGATTCCTTCGTAACTTTGATTTTGCCATCCCTTTTCGTAGGGGTCGGGTAAAAACAGCGAAGAAAAAACAGAATTTAAAAGAAAAAGAAAGAATTTCATTCAATTACGAGGCTCATCTACACATCTTTGATACCGTAAAACGTAACGCAGATAGGTACACAGGAAATAAAGAAAGAAAAAGAGAGACAGAGAAGATGAGAGAGAAGTATACTGTGTGATAGGAAATAAAAATTATATATCGTGTATATGTACATGTATATATTTATTATACTTATGCAAAGTAGCTATAGCATCACTGGATATTCACACGTACGTCATATATAGATATATATACGGCAACATAATATTGATTAAATGTATAACTTAATTGGAAGGAAAAAAAAAGAGGGGAGGTTTCTAAACGATATGTTTCGTATCGCAACACATTTAAGAAGCAACTACGGCCACGGACCACCAATATGCATCGATGCAAGAACCATCCATGTAAATGTAATTCATAATTTACATAATGTCGTTTGCGGTATGCGTGTACGTGTTACAGGATATACTGTTATCTACCGCTTTTAAATTAAAAAGAAAGAGAAAAAAAAGAAATAAAAAAAAAACAATCTATGAAGGCTTTATCGAGGAACCAAAGAGGACCAGCATAAATTTAAATGTATGTATATGTATGTACGTATGTAGCGTGCTTGCGTGCGTGCTGCATCGCCATATCGATATATACATAATCGAGCGTTTACGTCAAAGGCTTAGTGTAAATGTCGATGCTGCCTTGCCTTCTGTGGGTAGCGTAGTTCCCTGAGACATGACCCATGCCATCACAGGACGACGTGGGACACTGTATCAGCTCCTTGCCATCGCGACCACGAGGGGCGGGCCGAGGTGCGAAATTCAACGAGTATCTCCTCACACTCATACTGCACCGAATAATATTAACCGTCAAATCGAGACTCCCTAGCTAAATTGATTATGGAATTATCAAATAGTTCTCTAATTGTCGCCATTCGCTCGCCCGAACGGGGGGTCTACTTTCTTCTGAATATTACTCGCTTCTATTTTTAACGCGGCCAATTTTAAAATCTGGTGGCTGAAATAATGCAATTTTATTTGCAAAAAAAAACAGGAAAAAAAAGGAAGAAAATAAAAAGAGAAAAGAAAATCACTCGAACAGATTGTTGAAAATAATTTAATACATTTCGCAGTCAGCGTAAGCGACAATTGCAAGTCGTATTTCAAATGCAATCGCGATCGAGTGTGTGTAGTTTACAGTTATAGGGCGGCGCAAAGTAATATTGCGTTTCGTAACTTTTCTCTAAAGCACGAGTGAAAGAGCAATATGCAACGTGATAGCGTGATATGAAAAAAACGTTGAAAAGCAGGAGGAAGGACTGGCGGGAGGCGAAGAAGAAGGCGAAGAAGCGAAAGAACATATGCGCCGGTTAGAGAATCAGAGGGTGAGCGTCTCGCTCTTGCTTCCGATTTCATCGTGGTTTCGTAGACGGCGAGCCGTAGTCGGCAATGAGAATGCCTCGGAAACCTCGATGGCCCTTGAGTGGCCACGATATTGCCGGCAACCGAGAGCCGGCGAATGCTGGCTTGAGTGCAATTCAAGATTTTGTACACCGTATCGGACTATCAATCTACCTTTACGTTTTCACAATTTTTGCCGATTTGTTAACTGTCTTAAACGTTGTAGTAGTTATAAATTGTATTAAAAAATTGTATGAAAACTTTATAGATATCTTATATATTTAGTATTTTCATAGGTCTCGGTGATTGATCCGAAGTAAGACGTACCAATAAGAACGGCTCCAAAAGAAGCCTGGTAATACAGTTAGGACGCGAGTTATAAGCAAGACAAGGTGGTTATATTGCCCGCTGCTATTAATAAAGTTGAAGTTCAGATATATATTGCTTTTACCGAGGTTTTAGTTGGCCGTACGTGTTTCATGTTATAGGGATTCAATAAAGCCGCAGCTAACGAGACGAAGGAAAAAAAGATAAAAAAAACGATTAATATCCAAAGAAATTACCGAGTGTAATTTTCATGTCGACGTTTCAAAGTTTGCGTAACAAAAATAAAACAATTAACTAAATATATCTCTTAATTAAGGTAAAAAAAAAAAAAAAAAAAAAAATGGGAAAATGTCTTCGAGGTATAGGGAGTAGTTTTCGCCTTTCGCAGATCGTGGAGACATTTGTGAGATACGTAGAACGCGGCGCGACGAGCTTTCGGCCGCGGCAAAATTACAAAAGGGACGAAAGGCAGCTTCGCCTCGAGGTAGCCGCGGAGGTGTGCACCGGATTTCTAACCCACGGCGGGAGAGTCTCGGCCCATAATCCAGTGCGGTGGCAACTGATTATACCCCACCTCCCCATTTTAACCTTATCCTGCCTTCTCCGTGCCCTCTCAGCCCCTTTCTCTGCACGCGCGCCTTCCACTCGAGCCTCATCCTCATTCTCTTCTTATACGCCCAACCGCGCCTTCTCCATACCCGCCGAGCTTCACGTCAATTAGAATAAGGTTGGCACTTTCGGTACGAAGAGTAATTACTTTAATTAACAAAATGGAGGTGGGTATGCGCGAGCTTTGCCTCCCCTCCCCCCTCCCCCATCCCCTTTTCCACCCGTTCTCCGTCGTTGATGTTAGCCGCCGCCACCGCCGCCGCCCTTGCCGTCTCCACTTTTCAAGCTTCGGCCGCGAATCTATCGCGTGAAGGATTCGTACGATCCTTTCCGCAAGGCAAGTAAAGTACCAAGGCGAGAACTCGCGATGCTCGCTTGCACGACGTGTGGACGTATTCTCTAACAATGCTACCTCACGCCAAATTACGATTTGAATTCTCATCGTGTATCTAGCATTGCTCATCTCGATTAGAATTGCATATATAACTCATAAGAGAGGATTTTAATTAGTTAGAATATTAAATGCCAAATACGCGGTGAGAACATCGGTCAATCTGACATATTTTCAATACAATACTTTTAATAATCAACATTTATCGAGTGTCAATCAAAGTGTCTTTGAATATTATTTTATTTTCTCGGGCATTTAGTTTAAATTTATAATTTCGGTTTCAGAACAAGCATCGACTCATATTTATCATCGCACGGAAATAAAAAATTTATTACGAGTCGGTTTGCCGCTGACAATCGCGGTACTTAATAAAGATATCCTACCTGTCGTCCTTGCCGGATGGTTTATCGAGGGGTCCAACCGTGTGCTGCGGGGGTGGCATGCTGTAGCACGGCGCTGGGGTGTAACCCGCTGGAATCTGATAACCGGAAGTCACTGGGCCACCCGGATAAGTTCCACCGCAATTGTAACCTGCAGTTGGGTAAGGGGTGTACGTGTTTCCAGGATATTCGGGCTGAACGCCGGTCATCCCGTACCCTGGATGAGGACTCATGGGTCCGTAACCTGACATACGAGAAATTGAATAAATAAAGAAGGTAACAATCATATGCATTAATAGTTTTCTAAAAATATGACGACGCAGCGCGGCGCGTCTTACTTGCAAAAAACGTTATTGTAAATCAATAAAAAAAATAAAATAAAATAAAATAAAATAAAGTAAAAAATTCAACTCTACTTTTGCGATGTAGAGAAAGCGCACAATTTCTAGGACACTCTGACCAAATACGTGCCGTGTAATCGCGCCCGAACGGGAGACGCGAAAATAGCGCGAACACAGGCGCACTGCAGAAGCAGTCCGCTGCTTGATTAACTGTTGTAAAATCTACACGTTTATTTACTGGCAAGAATTCATTTTGTCGAGAGAGCACGCAATGCAAATAGCCGACGGACGGAAGGCCGACTATGCGCGCGGGCGCGCGCGACGTCGCGTTAACGCGACGGTGCCCTGTGTGCGTCGGGGGCCGGGGAACACGGTGCTGTGTGTGCTCGAATGTTTCAATTTCAATAACTACTCCCCAGCGTCAGAGTCCGCACAATATCGGCCGCGCCGGACTTTTGCCGGCGCTACGTGTACGCGAAATATTGATAATTAACAATGGCCGTGTACCGTCACAGGGGGGTGGTTCGACGGGAAGGGTGCGCACGGTGCACATTCAGGCCGAAGGACGGAGGGAGAAGAGAGAGTGGAGTGATGGAAACGGAGAAAACGAGGGGGACGATCAGAGAGAGAAAGAGAAAGCGAGAAGAAGAAGGAAGGGATGGAAAGGGGGAGAATCGGCCGCGGGTTTGGAATGCCAAGGTACAGAGAGACCGAGGAAAATGAGAGTTCGGCCATAGGTGCCTATTATGGCAGTCATGTACTGTTCTGGTGAATTTTTATTCGACGGTTGTAACCGCGTATCGTCCCCCATCCCCATCTACATCCCTCGCCACCCTTGCCGACCCCCGGGGGCGTCGGGCTCTTTGTTCTCTTCCGAATCCCTCGTCCACGCGCCTCCTCCGCGTCGCCCCCGCTATCACCTGACGTTACACGACGCCTGTATAAGGACACATTAACGCTTCGCGTGTATCTCATGCCGCGCATATATATACCAGTTAAAATTTATAGGGCTAAAGACATTCTGTCGCGCCCTTTTCCATATTTGTTTTATTTTATTTTATTTTTTTTTTGCTCTATCTCATCTTCGTTCGACAATATTGCACGGATGATTCTCTGTCACGAATTTTTTTAACTATTATTATTTTATTTATTGCGCGAGTAAAAAGTTTTTTTTTTTAATTAAAGATTGCATTAAATCGTTACAAATATAACTGCATACACACGCGCAAAAAAAAAAGAGTTGTAAAGCATCTTCGAGATACAGATCGTAGATTATCCGCGAAGTTACACAATAAACGATGATAAACTCACCGGTGGGATCTCGGTAGGCGTCCATGTAGTGGGAACCCCCGCTGTCGGGTGTACTCTCGCGACTATACGCCGTGACGTGCACTCCAGGAGGCGGAAACCCGGGTACAGGCCTGATTCCGGGACCCCCGCTGAAATTGACCGGCTCGTTCGCCGTTGAGAAGTCAACGGGCTCCGTTTGCTCCTCGATCGGTCGCGGGGCTGGAAAACCTGGGCCCACTGGAACTGCGACAGCTTCCCCGTGGCCAGTGGAATATTGTGGACTCGGTGCACCGCTGCAGTAAAAATACCATACATAAGTTTCGTCTATCTAAGCATTACAATTTCGATTATTAATAAGTGCTCTACCGACGTTAACTTCTTCGTCAAAAATAACATAAAAAATTTAAATATAATAAAATAAATAATAAAAAAAAGAACATTTAAAATTAAAATAAAAAAATTAAAAAAAAAAGCCAATTTAAATTGACTAATTAAAAAAATTGTTTCTTTCAGAATAAATCGAAGAGCTCTCATTAACTGTTATAAACGAAAAAATTAATCGGTCTACCTATGGAGTCTATTGACGCTAAGATCAAGAGTCTGGCCTTGAGGGCTAGGAACTTGAGGACTAGCCGTCAAGTGAGGGCTCGCTGCAGCCTGAGGACTATTTCCCACCGTCTGTCCTCCTCCATATTGCGGACTGAGGCTGTTCGAGCCGTACGGCGGAGCCTGAATCACGTTATAAACTCAAGATTCCATAATTTCTCACACTTTTTTTTTAAATAATATTATTACGCATATTGTATTATTCTTAACCAACCTGCGGACTGGTAGACGTGACACTGGAGGTCGACAAATCCATCACCGATCCTCCAGGCGAGGTAGGCGGTCCACCGGGCTTCTGCATTTGCTGCATCTGCGCGACCGTAACGCATTTCACTGCAACATTTACAAAGATGCGACGTTTAATTACAAGTAAATCTCGGATGCACGCGGAGATGATCTCGTCGTAAATTACCATCTTCAGTCTTTATCATCCCGGCTGCCGTGGCGGCGGCCATCGCCATTTGATGCTGCTGTGCGGCCGCCGCAGCTTCTTGATGGTAAACTCGTTCCTGCTCCTCGGGCGTCATCCCGGTTTGTCCCAGATAATACATATTTCTTGAGTGAAGCTGCTGCTGCTGCTGCTGTTGCTGCTGCTGCTGCTGCTGCTGCTGCTGCTGCTGCTGTTGTTGCTGCTGCTGCTGCTGCTGCGATGGGATAGGCGCGCACGATTGCGTGTCGTACCTTTCGTACGTCGCGGTAGTACCGGGGTCGTAAGGCCGATGGTTGGCCGCGCTCACTACCGCGTTCTCGTAGCCTCTGCCGGCCGCTATGTCATTAGAGTACGTTACTACTGGCCGCGCAATATTGCTAGCACCGGGATGCATGTACGCCCTCGCGTGCTCGGCCGATCTGTGATGATAGAGCTCTTCCGTGGTAGTCGCGGCGGCCGCTGCGGCCGCTGCAGCGGCCATCATAGCGGAGGGCTCGTATGGAGATCTCTGAGACATTTGGTGGCTCATCCGGGTGTCCTCTACCATCGGCATCGGGTAGGCAACGGGCTGCATCGGTAGCACGTGGTGCGTCGGATGCTGGCCGGGATGGTGAATCGTCGCTCCTATGGAAGGCCTCGAGCCCATCGCGTCCATGGACGACATGGACGAGGAGTTCGAATCTTGGCTCATGTAAGAGTCGTACGTTTGTCGTACCGCGGGGGGCGGCGGTGGCGGGGGTGAGTTCACTCTACAGGACGTGGCATCCTCCGTCTTGGGCACCAACAAGTCGCCTGCGTTCTGATTCCTCATGGTCAACGTGTTGCAGCAACTGCTGCTGAGAGTCATATTCTCCGTTTTGGGCACTTTCGCGGGACGCGACGTGCTGTTGTCCTCCGGCGTTTTCGGAGGCTTCACGTTAATCCCGGCGTTTTTTGTCGTCGACATATAATAGTCGTACGTTAGGTTGCTCAACACAGGCTTCGTGTCTTGCGTTGCGGAACCGTACTGCGAGTAGCTCTTCGTGTCCATCGATGGGGGTAACAAATTCGTGCTGATGTACTCTGGCGGAATTCCCGGCACTGTCGCGAAAGATTGCGTATTTAATTAATTTTACAGATAAATACGACAAGTGAAATAAATTAAAAAAAAAATTGACATTAAAAATACTATTGTAATAAAAGATATTTATAAATTTCTTATTACTTTTGCTATTAAAAAGCATTGTAAAGCTCATCAAATTGCATGCGGTTATCGGTCGCTATAAAATATTTGCAATAGCTCTGTTTAATAATAATCAACGACATTTTCGAGTAATATGCATTATTCGTAAAAGAACTATATAGAGTCTTCTCTAGAGCGAGAAATATCTAAGTGCGACAGATTGCAAAAGAAAATAATATCAGGCAAAGGCCTTTTATTTGCAGCATTAATGTCGCGTGGAGCGGCGGCAGGAATTCGCGTCCAGTGTATCGCGGACAGAGCCGATGTCCTGCGTGCCGCCTTACCTTGAACCTTTTGTCGTGCCTCGCGTGCGGCCTGCTTATTTGCCGCGGCGATGGGACATCCGGACAGGCTCCTATGTGTGTTCCGATTCGAGCTGACATGACCGCGGCCGTTGCAACCAGGCGTCGGGCATTTCAATATGGTCTCATGCATCGCCAGAACTGCGAGAACCCAGAGACACGTGGCGTGGTTACAGACACAGGTTCTCGGTACACGCGCGTTACACACAATTAGAGAGACGCGGCGCACACGCACGCGACAGGTGAGGTAAAGTGTCGTTAAGACTGTTTTTATGCATTGAGTATAATTATCAACGTTTCAAGAAGGAATGAGAATAGAAGAGAGAGAGAAAGAGAGAGAGATAGAAAGAAAGAGAGAGAGAATCAAGCCTAGACAGGCGTTTCGTTTCTTCAAACAGAAGAAAGAAAGAGAAATCCGCATACTCGATAAACATATTTGTAAGAGGGAGGAAATAAAGATAAAACTGTCGAGAGATGCACGAGAAGAACGGCGGTCCTCACATGTGGAACGTAAATCAATGTGTAACAGAACAATCAAGTATACCGAGCGGGTAGAGAGAAACACAAGTAAAGACAATCAATTAATCGATAGAAAATCATAACTCAACAACTTGCAATCTGTGTGAGGTAAGTGTGCCACGCCGATGAGAAGCGGCATTTGCTCGTCGTACGCGATGAGGATACGAACGCTCGGTCTCGAAATACTCCGGCAGATCCTGCGTTCTCGAGAAAAAGAATCGAGGGATGAGCTTGTCATGTGTAGAAATGAAAAAAATTACAAAGGCTGTTGCATATAGTCTTTTAATCGCCGCACGCAGCGGTTGGACTCGTCATTTGAGCAAAAGGGGGCAAAATCTCGTGACTCGCAACATCGATGGAAGGCTGGATCGTCCGTGTGACTCTTTTGCGTAATTATACTCAATCGCACAAGTATCCTTCGTGTGTGGAAGTGTCCGGCGTGTGCGCATACGCCGGGCTCGTCGCGCCGCCCGTGTCTCGAGTTCTCCAGAGGGTTCATAGGCACGACCAGTATCAACCAAGTTCGAGAGTGTGGTGATATAATTTCTCTACTATATAATGAACTACGAACAAAACGGTAAATCATAAAACGGAAAGTAACGCAATAAATAAAGCTCTCTACCCCGCAAACGAAAAGCGCAAAGAATACAACCAGACAGATATATATACACGCACACGCACACGCACACACGCATATACGCGACGCGTGCACCGCGCTCATATCGCTGAAAAATATTCATTTTCTCCGTCTAATTTGAATTCGTGTATCGAAGATACGTTTTTTTTTTGTTGCGTTTAATGAGGCGAGGAAACCGCGTAGAACAATGGGCTTTTGTGGACGCCGCGGCTGATCAAAAATAGTTCCGCTCTCGCGAAGCAAATTAAAGACAGAGCCGGTTGCTTTCCGAAAACAAACGTTATGTAGAAAACACGATATTATTTTTAAAGCTGCAGGTGTGTTTATTGAAATGCGATTACGCTAAAGATTTTTCTTTTAGCGAGATGAAAATAATGTTTTAATTAATCCACGCGATAAATTCGGGTCTCACTTCCTCGCCTCATCAAGAGAAAAAGACACTCTCGCAAAAAGAAGATGCACTATATAGCTACAATAAGAAGTAATCGGTATAAGAAAAAGGTACTTACTCTCTGGAGTCAATTTATCCTTCTGTGGACATCCAGAAAGACTGCAAACGTAAAAACTGTTTAATAAAACGTTCATGGCCTCGATATTTGGCATCTCTCTTAAAAATCATACGCGCGGTGTATTAAAAACGGGTAGCGTCTCTTTTATTTCATTTTATTTTATGTTTTTTTATTTTTTGGATTTTCTGCTTTTCAAACCGCTCGATATGGTCGTACACAAAACTCAATATGCAGGTCGTGAATTAGCGTATTGATGTCTGCGTAACGCCACGTTCGATTCTCCACGTAAAACCGCGTAGGTGTGTAATCGGCCGTGGCTGAGTGAGCGGGGCGCAGGTTAATTATCGATAATTGCTTACCTGCGGTGGTGAGAGTAGAGTCCGGTTACGTGACCCTGCCCCGTGCAGCCTGGGGTCGGGCACTTGTTGCCCTCTGCAACAAATCAAACCGCCACGCAGGGCCAGATGTTAGTCTATGGTGCCGTTACGGATATTCATAAGATACGACGTGAGAGCGTATTTTCACTCGAGCTTCGAGCTCGCACGATTGCTCCGCGCGAGATACGCTCAGACTTGGGTTTAATTAAATTATTAACGCGCGCGCGATGTGTCAAACGCTATTGCGTTGCTCTCACCTAAAAGAAATTAAAGTCGCAAAATTTATTGCGCAAGTTTTTCATTTTTTTTTTGGAGGGAAGAGAAATATATAATTTACTGATTTATACAGAAAGTAGAGAATACGTGACGAAGAAGCTGGCATCATAGTTTATTGCGCCGTGATATTAATTACAGCACTACGTGAACACGGAGCGCGCAGTGTTACATCACACCGCGTTATTTCTGCGTCGAAATTAATGATCTCGGCACAAGCAGACTGTAATTACGAATAAATTGGATATTTACACTGGTGACGAATGTTGTTCCGTGACAGAAACGTGTCGATCGGAATACGCCGGCTTGATGCGCGCTAATGCGTTTGGTTATTGCATTTGGTTTTATAATCTTGCACTTGTGGCCAATCGGCGCAACAATATCACGTGCAATCCGTCGCCCGAATACGCGCATTTTAATGCAGAACTTTGAACGAACACATTAGTAAATCGCGAAGACCTTGCGGGTTCTAATTTTGTTCTCAATCATCGATGTCATGCATCATGCATCGGCGGAGCAACTAATAGGTAAATATAATTTTTTTTTTTAATTTTTATAAAAATGAAGCTTTATCTTTATATTAATTTAAATATTAACATGTCTATATTAATATGTTTAATTTTATGTTACAGTCACCAGCAGAAATCTTTAACTCCGCTGAAACTCATGCAGATTGGTAAGTCGTATGATTTTTTTTTCCTAGTTTGTACAATAATTGGGGTCTTTTAAAAAATAGCGCGCGCGTAGCGTGCGCATGGTTTCTTCTAGTATATATAAAAAAAAAAAAAAATAAAATAAAATAATGTGGCATTTCGGTATGCTCACACCGCCAGCGACGTGAACAGCTGAATGGAAATTAACTATTGAATGGCTGACAGCCGACGTGTCCGACATCGTCGCGTAGTTTCATTCTGCACATCGAACCAGAATATAGCTTACTCCCCGTTTGCCAATATATCACGTTATCCTTTAGAGAACGTTGAACAGCTAGGGCGAAAGACTCCGCGAGCAAGTGTGGCGAGAGACACACGTCTATTTTACAATCAAAATCTTATTCGTAAGAATCTCACTTCTACAATCGCCTCGCGAAGGAAATTTTTGAATTTTTGCATTAATTTAATATTTTATTTCTTCGCGATCAGTGTTCGTGAAATAAATAAACGCCTAAAGCAGCAGAAAATAAATTTATATTTTAAATATATATAATTCGTAGTAGAAAATATGCTTGTATAAGATCTTTCTTTTCTTTTTTATATTTTTTAATAACAATTTATAATAAATATAGCGCGCTCTTAATCTCCCTGTCTATAACCGTCTTTGGAAGTATATTTCAAAAAGAGATTTCAAAAAATTGTTATAAGGCTTCGTCGAGCGTGCGTGCTATTTAGCGGGATTTTTCAGGATGAGTTTCCCCAATCCTGCGGCGAGAGGACCGAAGTGAAAGTTGAAAGGACGATCTAGAAGGGTGGAAATGGCCTCGCGTGTGGTCAGCCTGGATCTCGTCGCACGAGTTACGCATTTGTGAATAGCCTCTGGGATTTCTCTGTCCCGTGACTAAGCCTTCGGGATTAGCACGGGGTATGTGGCCGGCCTACAACTGTCCGCGAAACAAAGAACAGATAGATGCCACGTTCCCGCGCGCGACAGAACGAAACTTGCGCCGATCGGTGAAAAAAGTTTCGCCACTCGTGGATATTTCCTCCCATATCTATGCATTATTTTCCGTATCATTCATTATTCGGTATCAATGTTATTCGGCCGGACGAGAAGAGCCGCGTTCTCAATAACAGCCGGTCGATTTTTTCGCTCGCGAATATCTTCATTTGCGAAGCAAATTGAACGCGGACACGCCACATCACGACGCTTTTCGCCAAGGCTCATTTATAGAGACATACGATCCTCGCGATTAGAGATCTGCATTAGCTGATAATTTGTTGATAATTTCAAAAATTTTTTCAGAAACTTTTCTCTTTCTTTTTTTTTTTTCTTTTTAAGCCCTTTCTGGCGACACGAAAAGTATGACCGGTGCCAGACAAGCATGCCCAAACGGCCAATTGTACCATCTGTCGTGCGCCAGTTCCAACTTAATGGCGGGTATAGCGCACGTCACGTATGATTGCGTTCGTATTCTCAGGGCGACCTCGCGTGACCAGACAATTACGGGTTTCTAGTGCACTGCAGGTAGCCGAGAAGTACCAATCGGTTAATACGAGCCCTTCGGCAAGGCTCTCTTTATTTCAATCGCGAACGATAAACGTAACTAAAGGTTCCTACCCAATCCTTAGACAGCGCGATCGGCCGAGAGCTGTGTTAGACACTACTATGTTTCATTCACGTACTATAGTCCTGAGCGTTTTCATAAGCGACGGCCATTTAGCAACAATTTGCTCATGACCATTAAGCTCATTATTTCTACGAAGCTCTCATAAGATATTTTGCATACATTTTTAGTTTTTTAAATTTAATAAATACCCTGCATAGGATCGAAAAAAAAAATAATAACAATTATAAAAGATGAAATATTTAAAACAAAATAAAATTAATGAAAGCATAAAATGTCATGTAATTATAAATATAAATTCTTTTTATTCTAACTTAAAGTTCTCGCGGACGATTAGAGGCAACAGTCACGTTTCGTGTGAGATTATTTGTAAGCGTCACCGCGGTGACGACAGAATATAGGTAGGTTCATCACGCGTGCTAGGTTTGGAAAGGGATTTCGGAGGAGTCTTAAGAGGAGGCCAGCTTTAGGTTAGTTGACGGGGGTTTCTCGTGAAGTGAGCGCACTTTTATAAACTTTGTCGTGTACTAATCCTCAGGCTGGGCCTGATCCCTCGGCCAACTACGTCTCGGGGCTCGCCAATCGAGTGCCGTGACGCCGAGAAACTTCATCAGGTCGTCATTTCGCGTTTCAGAAGAGCGGAGAGCCCGACGAGCGGGATGGATAGAGAAAGAAAAGTCGATCCCTACTTAGGTGTTCGCCTTTTTCTTAAGGCGAACGGCACATCCGCCCACCTCCCCAGAAATTGGATTACGATACGTGACGTCATTAGCAGCATGCTTTATTTGCGGGCCACGACGTTCCCCGAGTTCCAAAGTTGAACGACGGCACATGCCGCTGGAATTGTTCGAAAACCCCGCGTAATTCCACGAAAAGAAACTCCGCGGATTAATTTTGTTGGGAAATCAGAGTTCGCGGGGGATTTAAGCCGAAGAATGCCCGATTGTCCTTTTAACTAAAAGTAAATTCAGCCGGAAATATACGGAAGCGCGGAGCGCGTCGAACTAGCGCGTCAAAATTTCATTAAATTCGCAACAGGGGGAAAAGAAAAAAATCGATGTTATTTTTATTTCGAGGAAGGATCGCCGGCGCTCTTCCTGGTTTTTAATTAGTGCCGGGTAAAAAAAGGTTCACCGGATAGCTGAGGGCGAGCGGTTGCCCCGGTAGGATTAATAAATTAGCCATAAGGTTTTAAAGCGGCTACGTCGGTGGCCGAGCTCGGGGTTGAAAGGAAAAAGCGAGAAGGCAAACGAGAGAGAAAGACCGAGAAAAAAAAAAACCGAGCGAAGGGGCAGATAATGGTTCCGGTCAACAAAATGAATACCGGCACGCGCTGTTCTTTCCGGATGTCTGAATAGACTTGTAACGAGTCGGTCAGACCTGCCTCCGTTCCTACCTTTCTCCTATCTTCCCTCATTCTTTCTCGCCATCGCCGCTCTCTTTGTTTCCCCTCAGATCTTATCCTCTTCCATCTATCGCGGGGCCCCTCACTTTTCGTTTCTTTTTCCCGGCAACGGAGCTGTAATGGAGCAACGAGAATCGGAGGGAAGAGAGAAAAGAGCGGGATTACAAGGGGTGAGAACGAGGACGAGCGTCGGTCACCGAGGGTGAGCCCGTGGCCGTGTTGTAATTGTGTTATTTTGTAGCCATTTCACGTGAGGGTGCGCGGAAGGGGTTAGACGTGTATATAAACACCGGGATTGTTTTATTCGTCCAGCTTGCGCGACACGCGCCGAGACTTCCGTCCGGCGCCGCGAAAAATCATCTCCGTCGTCAAGATAATCGGGGAGAATTGAGCGCCCGCCGGTCGCTAATTATTAATTCGCCGTCAAAGGTCGTTAATCAGCGCAATTGCGTATTCACGTGTAACGGATGAATATTCACGCGAGGCAATTAACCCCCCCGAACGAAAGTACACATTGATAATGTCTATATTTCACATTCCAGATTATAAATTGAATTTATTTGCGCGTTATTTGCTTGAAATTTTCGTATTTTCAGTATCCCATCTCCATCAACGGTCAATTATTACTTTGCCAAATAAGAAGAAAGATGCGAAGAAATATATTTAACGTAATTATAATTTAGTTTGAACGATGAAAAAGAAATATCGGTGAGTCGCGTGTCGCGAATCGTGATACGTCCTCGTTCGAATATCTTTACTTAGTGCACGCGACTGCAAAATGTCTCTTGTTCCTACAACATTATCTTGACGTGATGTTGAGTTCTTGACAGAACAGCGCAACGTGAAACGGACTTCGGTTAATTAGCGAAAGTAAATATTTCACGGCGCACGGTAGCGGTGCAACCGTCTTTCAGTATATGCAATACGCGACTCCGGATCATGTGCGAGATTAAAAGTAGCTCTCCGTGGCAGGAATCCTCGAGCGGAGCCGATATAAAAGCCTGCGCCGATTACACCGAGGCACCCGATGCGTGTAACAGTCCACCAACATTTTTCCCCTCCCTTCACCGCGCTAAATCGCACGCCGGACACGCTTGATAAGGAAAAGATCGGAGGTTCTAAAAAAAGAGAACAGCGCGAGGAACAATCACAAAGTGGATATTTACACACGGAGGCGCGCGGCGCCCTTAAAGGGAGGGTAGAGCCCTCGCGCGCAAGTAAAGGTCCTTTTTATGCGTGCGGTCGCAAAGGCAGCGTAAAATTGAGTTACAGAGCAGTTTATTTTTTTATTAGCCAACTCGACCCCGTCGCTCGCTCGCTCGCGCGCGCGCGCGGCCGATCTTTCTCGACGCGGAAAGGGTGGTTTTTGCGGCCGACGGATTTCCCGATAGCGGTTTTATGGCGTGTCAACACGCCCTTATACGCGCCTGCACGTGAGCCGGCGGTAAATAAAAAAAAAGAAGAAAAAAAAAAAAGAGTAAAAGAAGCAGTGCACGCGATCGTCACGGTAAATCGAAGAGATCAAGAGCAACTCTCGGCAATAGGAAAAAACGCGTGAAACGTAGAGTCAAAGAGAAAGGGAAAGAGAAAGGAGAAGAGACAGATTTTTTTTTTTTTTTTATGAAAATCTCGGCCGACTCCGAAACGGCAATATCGCCGTCACGCTGATAAGCGCGCGCTTAATCGAGACCATTTATCACGCCAAGTAGTTTTATCTGAAATTTCACGAGGTGTGCGTTAGTTACGTAACGCCTCTATAAGCGGCCGCGACTTTGAATGTTGGTCTTTCTGTTTTTTAATCTGTCGCGACAGCTATGCAATTAATTCTCCATGCCGCTGTCGCGCGGCAGAAATCAAACGCGAGAGATTGAATTCTTGAAAGTGATCATCTTCGCAGCCACCGGCCGGAGAAAACGTTAAGGGGATAATGAGGACAGGCAGCCAGGCGCAGGGTGGTAATAAGGTGGCTTGGAGCGGCTGGGATGCTAGTCACGTTTCCAGCCGCTGACAGCTGCGGCTTATACGTATGACGTGGTATCAACCCCAAATTTCCCCGACTAGACACGTCGTGTCTTCGCTGCCCTAAGACCCCGGAATGCACTCGAACCTCCACCTGTCACATCGCGGTGAATCCGCAGCGTAACGTACGAGGCTTGACTCTTCGAGTTTTCTCCGCAGACAGATCGCGGCCCGCCCTTCTTTCGCGCGTTACACTTGTCGCGTCCAAGCCGAATCGAATCACTTTTACAGGCCGCGCGCTGGCAATCGACGATATTTAAATGCAATTGAGATGCTGTCGCGTTTCGCTAAGTATCTTGTTGTTAATTTGAAAAATAGTAACTCTTGAAATTTAAAACGTAGTAAAGGGCGAAGAGTATTGAGAGAAGAGGCATGGAATGTATCATAGGACACACAGAGAGAATAATTTTGCCCGAAGAGACCTTGATTTCAGCATTTGAGTCATCACCCCTCGCTTCGTAATTATTGATTTTCTGTGCTGCCCTAACTCCCCTAACTTCATAGAGAGCAAGACAGAGAAAAAGAGAAGGAGAGGAACAGCGAAACCAAGAGAGCCGAAATGCCTTTTGTCCCCTCTCATAACGTATAACACACGAGGAGTAACCCTACCGCGACTTACGATAACTATCTGCAATTTAAAGAGTTCCAATTTTTATGCGCGCAATTAAATTTTTAGAAAATTATAAAATTTATTAATTAAAAATATGTTTTTTCTTTTTCAAACGTTACGTGTCTTTGACAAAATCTCATTAATTTCTTTAAACGATATAGTATATTTAAAAGCTGAAAAATTTAATAACTATAACAAAAAAGCAATTGTATCGAATATTATTAATTTGTTAATGCATTTTTGTTTTGTTTAAACGTTATATATTTTTACTGTGCAGTTTCAGAACTTTTCTTTTTCTCGAATTTATAATTTAGAAAAATCTGCAAATAACTTCTTAGTAAATCAATCGGAATTAATTATTTTTTTTCGTTGATATCGATTAATTTAAGTATCGTTTCGTTACGCGAGAGATAAAAAATCCTCACCTCTGCCGAGACTGGACGGAGACATAGACATTCCCGGCCTACTACTGTCGAAAGTACCGGGTCTCTCTGGCATTTTCATGACATTGTCCTGCTGACCGTTCGCCGAAGGCACATCGGCAGCGACTGTCGGACTAGACGTGGTGGTAGTCGTCGACACGGTCGTAATGGCGATGCTGTTTGCATTAGGATTCCCGGCAGGATTCGCAGTACTGCCGCTGTCATTAGCGCCGTTGTTCCCGCTGGTAGTTTTATTGCCGACCACCCCGTTGCCGTTCGCGTTCGCGGTATTAACGTTGCCCGTGCTGCCGTTGTTCACGGGGGTGCAACTGCTCACGGCGGCGACACTCACCACCCCTTCCCTCGCGATATCCTGAATCGCGCTGGCCGCTCTGGAGCCCACCCCCGCCGGCTGAAGAATCGTGTACTGCTTCGAGGAATCGGGGCTCGTGACGGAAGGTGGACCGCCGGTGGGACTTTTACTGGGAGACACGGAATTAGCGGCCACGTCGTGAGCTGCCACGTGATGAACCTCCTCCTTCGAAGATTTTAGTTGCAACAGAGACACCGCAGACGGATGTTTGTCCTCGGATGCGGGCGAAATGCCGGATACGGGCTGCGGCGTCGGCATCGTCGGCCCGGGCGTCGGATAACCGACGAATGTGGCGGCAGCTGGATACGGGCCGATCGGCGGAATCGCCGCGGAGGCTACTGGAACCGACGAGGAGCCGCGGCACGACGCTTTCGAGTGATCCGTATTAGGCGGCCTAAAAGCGGACGTTGTCGAAAAGGGCGAGCTCGCTGGCGGCGAGGACGACGAAGTCCCCGTACCTGAGACTTTCATGTTAGTATCGTTATATTGTCTTTGATAATTCGCGTAAAGTGGTTGGTGTTGCTGCTGCCTGCTGATATTTTGAGGCGACTGACCGTTTTTGCACGTTCGATCTCGTTCCCGGTCGTTCGGCCTGTCCCGATCGCTCTCGTCCTTGTCGGCGGCTGGATCCGACATGTCAATTTCCAGTTCGTTGGACGAATCATCGACTAACTCGTTGAAATCCGGCGGATCGTATCTGGAATATTTGTCCGATTGCCTTCCCTGCGAGTCAATGTGTGCGCTCACCATGTTCCTCTCGTTCCGCTCTTTGCTCGACAATGCACGAACGGAAATCAACCTAATTTTCGTCGGCTCGTTTTGATTAACGTTATTAACTTGTGATTGAATGTTTGCGCATTCGTTTTCTATCTTTAGCAGATTATCTAGATCTTTTTTAATTTTCGTCGGATGCTGCGGTTGTTTCGTATCCTGCTGCTTATTTTGCATCTTACCCGATCGATCTTGTTGCCCGCGAAGAGTTATCACGTCTTTTAGCGAACAACCCGTGTCGTTACTCGTGCTCGAAGACGTTGATATCGACGAAGGCGACAGTTTAGGATTTTCTTTTTTCTCCTCAAAGAGATTTTCGAAATTAGACTCGTATCTGTCCTCGTCCGAATTGCCTCTTTGATATAAGGAACCTCTAGGCCCCGGCCAGCTGCCCGACAGGCTCTTCAACGCGGCTTCCGTTTCTCTTATAAGAGTCTCGTCGTCTTCAGGTTCTTCGCTGTGCTTGCTCGATTTTCTCGCCGGGCTACCCGCGTTACCCGACGTAAAGGCGCGCTTCTTTTGAGGCAGCGGTATATTTTTATTAGGATCAACAACGTCGATCGTTTTTCTCACATCGTCGTCGCGAACGCTTTTCCTCCTCCGCTTCGTAGCGGCATCGGTTATCTCCATCTCTTGCGGCGCGCCCGACTGCAGGCCCTTCTTGCCGATCAACAATTGCTGCTGCGACTGTTGCGACGGCTGCTGCGTTTGTTTAGGATTCTGCGTGACCGACTCTGCTTCCAGCTTCCGTTTTTTGAGATGAGCCATCGCATTCTGTCCGCCCGGCACGCTGGTCAGTTCCACCCTGGAACACAAAATTTCCAGAGGATCAGCAAGTCTGCTCTGCCATGCGGGCGCAAGAGACGCAAGAGTGCGTTCGGGTACACAAGTGCAAAATCGTCGATTTCGACGCAATCTAACGGGAAGAGTAATCCATCTCGGTCAGGATCCGCTCTTTCGTTAGGGAGAGATCCCCCAGCGCCTGCCGCAGGTCACTTCTCTTTCTCCCTTCGTCATCTACTTAACAGCGCGTTCAAAGGTCTAAGGGACTGTCTCTCGAGAGAGTTCACCTGACATCCGCCGAAGATAGTCGAGTGCGTGGCCACGAATCCGAGGAGTCACTCTATGCAGCTGAGACGTATCTGTGTCTCTTTCTTTCTTTTTATTTTTTTTTTATTTTTTTTTATTTTTTATTTTTTAATTTTTTTTTCCTCCCTGCTTGTCCTGGTGAACGATCGCCTGGCTCTTTTCGTGCTATTTACTCTTTTTTAGCGAGACACACTCTATCTTGCCGTGTTCCTGCGGCGGACTCGAAATATTTAAACAAGCACTGCGTGACACGCACGCGCGCACGTACACAGCGGAGACACGCGCGCTCGACAAACCGCCAATGCATATATATACATAAAACCATACATACGTACGTATATATATGCATACATATATTCATATATATGTATATATAGATTAACACAACTCCGGCTCGTGTACGCGATGGGCCCTTTCAGACGGGGTGCTCGCGAGCTACTGTGCTATGTTTAAGTTCGCTCGGGGGTGGCGATCTTCCGTCATTCGCGGAGGGGATGAAGACTTGCGCGGGCAGTCGACGGCTTCTGCTTCGTCGCGAAAGGTGGGGGCGGGTTCTGCGCACTGTCCACCCCCTTGAGCTCGGCTGCAGCACGATTCCCAGCCCTTCTGCACATCGCCCTTGCTCACCTCCACCCCCGGCCTTGGTTATCGTAGAAGGGGACACGGTTCCTGGGGGTGCACACCTAGGACTCTCTTTCTTTCTCAGTGTGTTGAGGTACGTGCCTCGTACACCTCTCTCGGTTATATCCACTCACGTCTACATATACGCATGTATATATGTATGTTATATACGCACATATATATGTGCATATATGCGAATATATATACGTTACTACTACTACTACTTTGCTATCCCTCGGGCTGACGCGCCACTGTATGTACGTGCTACCTGGTTCTCTTTGCTGCTTTAGGAATTCGAGCAACATTGGTCCCGGCCAGCGACCTCGCGGATCTGCTCCCTCACGACTCGAGCTTTTTACGTGGCTTAACATTTAAGAGAAAAGTAAAGTCTATACTAATCTATACAGTAAATAAAAAAAAATATATATATAAATATGTTAATACAAAAATATATATTTATTCGACAATAGAAGTGATAAAATTATACAATTAATAATAAGATTTTTTAATACCGTTCGTCTTTTCGTATTCAAATTCAGTTTAAATTTCGTAATTGAAGAAATCTCAGTGGAATATTTCGACAATTATGAATTATTTCCAACGAGCGAATTGCCCATCTTTCTGATGACTTGTAAGACTTTAGGCCTTTAACTGCACAACGTTCGCCCTTTGGTACGCTCGTAAGGTTTACAGCGATAGGAGGAACCTACAACTGGAATTAGATAAACCCAAGCTCCTGAAGGTAGCGGAGGCTGAAGAAGAGCAGGATCAACGTCAGCGCTTAGCGGAGCTCCCTAGGATCCCAAGGAATGAGAGAGCTTCCCTTAAACCTTAAACCCTCCTCAGACCACGTAGCCGGGAGTTTAGAGCGACGAACTCTCACTATGGACCGCGGTGGGAGGGCGGCGGGAGGGCCCTCGTCCAAAATCGGAAGTTAAATCGCACTGGCGGCTTAAGACATTATCACTTTTCTTTGCGGACCAATGCTCTCCTGCAACCGGCCGTCGATAGCGAAACGCGCATGGGTGGCCCGGAAAAAGGAAGTGAGAAAGAGCTAAAATCCCTTCGACTTACGGATCGATGCGTCCTGGCTCGTCGGCTAATTATGTGTCGTTTCTAATGTTTCGTCGAGAATAATTAAAAAACCGACGGATGTGACCGACTGCAAATTTTCGCCGAAAGAAAACATCGCCAATTCCGTCGAAGTCTCCGTCGGTGGCTGCTGTAAGTATGAGATAACACACGCGCTACATTTTATTTTTGCTCGCTGTTATTCGAGTTTTATAGAATTTTTTTTCTATCGAATATCTATAGAATTTCATTGCTCGGTAATAAAAAAAAAAAAAAAAAAATTATAACATACAATTCGTAACGTACACACCGCATAACTTTTACATTTTTCTACTATTATTCGGCACGGTTATAAGAAAATGGCTAGCTAAATAGAACACGACGCGAAGCGGACGACGGTGTCTCCTTTGCAAGGATTAGAGTATTAGGCGACATCACGTCACTAAAGTCTAAAGGAAGCTCCTTAGAACTGTGTTCGGAGAGATAGCCCAAACTTGCGTTCTCTATCTTCTTGGCGGTTCTTCGGATTCTGTCTCTCGCCTTGTTCCTTTTACTTCTCACTCTCCCTTTTTCTGACTCTTCCTTTCTTTCTCTCGTTGTCTTTTGTAATCATGTACTAACGAGATTTGACAGAAATTTACAAACAATCTCAATGTTTTCCTTGCAAGTATATTAGCGCAGTGCGAATTCCTTTACAATTGCGAAAATCACGCGTTAGTAACTTCACCCTGGAGTCTGTCGGGAGGGGAGTGTTCTCGAGAAAAGGCAGTCATACGTCTTTTTCTCGCCAACGTGCAAGGGTGGGCGAGATCGGCGCTAGGCGAGCGCCGGATAATTTAGGGGTCTCTCACGCGTGGATAATGGGGAACTTGGCTAATGCACCCCACTTGGCACCACGTGGATTCGCATGAATTTTGCGATTCGACCTTTGTGCCTCCCTCGTTCGCTGCCACTAACGACTCGCGCATGAAAACGGCAATGAGTTTAATTGTTATAACCAAACGAAAATAAACTTTACGCGACTAGCTTCCGCTCAAAATCGATTTAATTTTTAAACTGCTACAAATTTTTTTTTGTGACATAGCAAAGAAAAAAAAAAAGGAGAGTGAGCGAAAGAAACAAAAGATTTTTTAAGCAGACGCGTATCATTGATGTAGGAAGAGAAGAATGCTGTGACCGGGACAGCTGAGCTGTTTGGTTGGACATCATTTTGCCGTTTTGCTCAAGGGAATACTCCGTCGTCTAGCTACTAACTGTCCGTCCATTCGTCGGGCTTTCTCCTCTTTCTTTACTATTTTTTTTTTTTTCTCTCCGTCCCATGAGCATACCCTCGCTTACTGGCTGACGTCTTAAACCAATCGAATTCTGATCAAATATTTAGCGCTGACCGGGCCAACGCTTTAAGTGGCCCCTCCATCGCTGGACTTTCTTCCAATAAATCCTTCACGTTACATCTCCTAAAATTCGAATCAACAAATTTCAAGGAATAAACTTTTTGATAAGACACCCAAGATCGGTTTTAACATTTCTAATTTATAAATACGCGAAATCTAAAAATTTTTTTAAAAGAGACGCAGCGACGTGAATATAAAAATTTTTTGACGGCTCGATAGATGCGCGAGATCTAGAAATTAAGAAAATGAGAGATTAAAACTTTCTGATAATTCTTGAGCGCGTATTCCGGAAACGTTAGGTATCGTCGATCGAGGCGTTGATTAACGACCGAGCTGCAGATCGGCGATTCCAGCTCGAAGTCGAGGTCGACTTTTTTGTCCCTTTCGCCACACGGCAATACGTCACGCGTCCCGGTTTCGGGGTGTAATTAAAGAGAGCGCGGAACAGCATGACGCCTCAGGCCTGTCTGGGGGGTGTAAGAAGCGGGGCGAGGCGACCGGGTACGCTGAGGGTACGCGCGGGATATAAGGGACGTGTTTTACCGAGGGATACTTACACACCATCCCCGCGCGGCACATATTTTCATATAACAAAACCATCTGCGTGCCGCGCATAACAAATTTCAACTGATTTATAGCGAGCCCGTTGGCGGTGGAAGGCCGCAAATTTTCGCAGTTACGAAAGCCGACGACTGCGCCGTTACGAAACGACCGTGCTCTTACTCTCGGTTTATAAAATTTCGTCTCTTCGAGTCTGGATACCGCCCGAAAGGATCGTAAGTGGCTCCCGACGGACGCGAATCGTTTTCGAAGCGAGCGGACGACGATTTCTGCATCGCGGGACTAGCGTTAAAAAAAGAAAAAATAAAAAAAAAGTAGCAAAAAAAATGCGCGACCTTTCTTCGCGCGCGAAAATGCGGAAGTATGATGAAGTTTCCCGAACTTCGAAGCCGTTCGAAGCCTCGCATTCCTGGCCTCATCCCAAAGCGACGGAGAAATTGAAAAGGACATCACGTCTCCCAGGGGTTTAATGCTGATATCCGCTGGAAAGACGACCTTAAAGGGTTGCAAAGGGGGCGGCAAAGACGGGGTATACGGGGAAAGGAATAAAGGGAACGAGGGGTCTGGTAAGAAGCGACTGTGCTCGGACCAACCGACGTCCGACCGTGCTATCGGATCGATAATGTCATAGTGACAAGTACAAGTATGTGTTTGCGCGCGTCTTATACATGAGACAATCCCATTCGACTTGGTTAAAAAAAATTTTATATGAATAAGCGTGCGTCTGATAATTTACTACAAAATACTTTTATTCTTTCTCTGTTAAAAAATATATTTAAAAAAATTATTTTCCCCTTGGTTACATTTAACTCGTAATAAGTAGAGCTATTTCTAAAGACAATGTGATTTTAAAGCGGCGGCGAGTCGCGAGTTCTTACTGCAACACGCGGGGAGTAGTAAATTTGGAAACGAACCTGGAATAAACTGTCCGGGACTATAGCCGTAATAATATGCTTTCGCCGACGCCGCCGCCAGATTGTTACGGGCAGCTAGAATTGCCTTCCCGAAAAGCGGTCTGCCGTTCTTGGATTACGATGCAATTTCTCGAGCCTCGCACTGATGACGGCCCTTAAAACTTGAGGACCCCTCGCTTCGCGACATTATATGTATAGCAGTGCACGCCAATGAATTAGAACATCGTTCTCCTCACGAACGTTTCCCGTATCGTTAAAATTCGTGCAAGGAAACATTAAAAAATGCTAATTTCATCTTTGAATAAAATATTATCGGGATCGTGTGCGATAAAAAAAGAAAAAAAAAAGATTCGCCTATTTCTTTACGAGAGGCTGTTTGTTACAAGAGGCAGTTGTAACGAAAGGGCAAGCGCGTATCGGATAACATGATTACAAATATATCATAAACTCTCCTCCGATCGGTCTTGCTGTGTGAAGGGCGTCCGAGAGGGTTCGTGCCGGGAAAGAAGGAGCGTGTCCTTCGACACGCGATACACGTACGTCGCCTGTCGATGCGGCTTTATCGCAGCAAATCACTGCCGCTCCGACGAAGTAAAGACAAAGAGAAAAGCGAGCGGAAATGGCTAAGGGACTAAGGGACGGGGGTGGGAATGAGCGAAAAGGGCACGTAGTACATCCCTCCGGCTAAATCAAATTGACGGGGCACGTACCTTCCATACAGCGCCGGCGAAAAACCATGGAAGGGTACGAGGCGCAACGAGCAAACATTGCCCGGTGAACTATATGATTTGTGCTGAATCCCGGTGAACTTTTCGCGGAATGAAAAGAAGTAGGGAGGCGAAGGCACGCTCGGAATCGCTGGATCTCGATGTAACTTACGAAACTGAATGGCAAATATTAATCCGGCGGTCTTAGCGATCGAGATTCCCTGCAATTTATCTCTTCGGCGAAACGAATTTGTAGAACATTCATAAAACTTTATATCTTAATTCATCTCTGTGTATGCAAAGATTAGAAACGGAATTTATAAAGTAATGAACTGTACAAAATTTAAATAATCAATTAAAAAAATTTTTTTGTGCAATTCTCAAAGGAAGGTCGGTGCGCGAATCGGGAAAATTCATCGGGGTCTTGCGAGGGGCTGACGAAAGCAAAAGAATCAGGCTGGGCGCGAAGGCGCGACGGGGAAAGCGCAATCGTGATATCGTGAATCGCCTTTACGGAAACCGCCCTCGCAGCCCGAGACAGCCAGATATCTCGGAATGTTTTACACCTCATTAGGCAACAATGTGTTGTTGCCAGGGTGAATTATATCGGGCATGAGACGCCCGTCAAGACAAATGGCTCGAACCGGAGGTAATTGTGGGCTTTTATTAGCTCTGGTTTCTCCCGCTGGCTGCGAATCGCGCAGCGCGGGAAACGCCGAGCCAGAGGCGCAGCGACAGCAACCCTTCTAGCACCTCCCGCTCCTTTCATCCCTGCATCCACCCGTCGCGCCATTGCTTTCGACGGTGCGTAATTACTCGCGTGACAGTAATGCGGGAATGCGAATCTCGCCTCTCTAATACTCGCAGAGTCATCCCCCTTGTATTCAGTTTCCGCGCTTCCTTGCGACGCAGTCGTCGCACCGTTTCCGCTTCCCTCCTCCGCGATTCCTTTCGACTTTTAATCCGATCGATCACCATGAAATTAGAAAAAAATCTCAATAGTCACGTTCGTAAAAATTTAACAGTTTGCCGCAACAGCAACTGCGAGACACCGAACTGCATTTTAAATTACAATTTTCCCAAAAAATTTTAATTTAAAACTGATCAAGTTTATATATAAAAAAAAATAATCTACACTCTGTACAATAAAAAATCATTGCGGCGTGATAACAAGAGAAGTTGTACCATAAACGAAATCGCTGAGCGGAACGGAGTTAGTGACAGGAAGTTATGGAATAAGATTGTCATTTCTCATGTGTCCTCTCGCTCTTTTTCGACAACGAGCGAGGCCGCGCTCGTTTTCGAGGGGAAACTACAGGCTTTTGAAAGACCATATTTTCGCGACGAGAGAGCCGCTATCCACACGTTATTACGAGATACGAGTCGCTTCGCTACATATGCGGGCCAAGCTTGTCTCCCTCTTTCGCTCGTTGCCCCGCGACTCATGTATTTATGCATTTCCACCGACTGGCTGCTCCTTGACTCGCGTTCACGCATACATGCGGGCGGGAAAACACGTAAATCGCCTCGCACAATAAAGAAAAATTATATAGTCGCAATAGGAAAGCGGAGGGGTCGAATTTCCTCAAAAATAGCCCCGGCGGGAAGAAACGAGAGGGTAGATAAACGTGAATCGCGATACGATGCGGCAAACGAAGCCTCCCTTGGATTAAAAATCTATTGTCGCGGTTTCCGCCAGACACTCGTGGTTGCCTCTCGTTATATGAAAGCCATATTTACTCATTGCATTCAATTCGGATTCACTTACGGGTATGATTTACTCGACGAAGGCGTACCTGGTAGCCGGTGATGGGAATTTATTGGAGGCGGAGGTTGCCCTAAAAGCCGAAGCACGGCGCACGGTGGTGAGGAAGGACAGGAGCAGAGGGACGGACGAAGGGAGAAACCGCGAGAGGAGCAGCGGGCCAAGGGAAAAGAAGATAAAGGGTACGTCCTTTCCTCATATTCGGAATCCTGCATGGCTCATAAAAGTTTGTAAAGGACGTCTTCGCCCGAAATGCAGATTTATCGCAACGCTTTTGTGAATGTTATACGCGAGTTTTTAGAATTCTTCATGATTATAAGCAACAACGCCTGTGCGCGGAGCGTATGCCGCGAAAACGCGTTAAATATCGCGAACGTTTTAATGAAAAAGTTACAGGTACGTTCCCGCAGTCGATACTTTATTGAAATTTTAATGAAATGTTATTCAATTAAATAAAATTAATTCAAATCTATTTTAAAACTGCATATTAAAAGTATTGTGCTTGAAATGAAAGTTTAATAAAATCCGCGATCTCTTGTCAATTACATTCACGGTTTCTTTAACTATGTTCATATTACGAAGCTGGCCACTGTGCGCGGATATACTTTCGGAAACATATCTCCATAGAGGAAAGCTTATGGATAATTTATATCAGCTCGGGGGGAAAATGGCTTTAAGAATATATGTTGCACAAGCGACGAAGTACACATCGCGTTCTTTTATTCAGCAATATCGAATTTTTATTCGCTTCTTGTATAACTGGTCGGCCACATAAATCTGCTTGGCGTTATTATTCTATTTCAAAAAGTAGACTAGTCGGAAATTTGAGATTCGATTTAAATTGCAACTAGGATCTTTTAAAAAATATGTGAAAAAAATTTGAAGCGTGCGCAAAATTTGTTCTAGTAATTAAAAGAAAAAGATAAGGATAAGCGGCGTACGTGCCGCGCGCGAGCTACGTTCCCCCACTACCCCCACCATCGCTCAGTCCTTCTCTAGCGGTCGAACGAGACGTACGTACGCAGCACGTGCTCCGTACGTATTAAAGATCCACGCACAATCGACGGGCCAGGGGGACATTATCTGCCGTGAATTACCATCCTGGATCAATCGTGCGTACCGGCGACTACATCTTTTCGATATAAGGTAAGTTAAAACCACGTGTAAGTGTACATTAAATTCGCGTCTCTTTCCCGTAAACGAAGTGTCGACGAGTACAGTCGGGCTCGAAAGAAGAGGGATTCAATCGACGAGTTCGCGATAGATTCGGGACATATTTATTCGTGATGTAGGAAGGCGAGGCCGGAAAAATCTTTTCGTTAGCGTATTTTTATGGCTGCGTGGTGTGACAGAGAATAGAGGTCGGTCACACATGCGACGTACACATCTCGCGCGGTGATCAGGTGAATAGTACATAGAAATGTGCCGGTCGATCGGCTGCCGTAGTCAACTGTATATTATTACACAATATTAGCTGATGCGAATTGATCTTCGCGAACGATAACGTGTACGTGTCGGGTATCTATGAAGTGAATATTTCACATAGAATAGTCGTAATTATTTGTAACGCAGCATGTTTAATTTTTGTCATTTTTGCTAATCAAATGTAACTATTTTTGTTTCAGATAACAATCCAGAGGAAGACTTTCGTCGAAGGAGCATCAGTCTGACATCCCCGTTGGAAAAAAGTGGAAAGAAAAGTGTCGCACGCCGAAATTATACAAATACGAACCGCAGCCGGTTCGTCGATCGTTCCGGGAGTTACGCAAAGTATTCGGGCGTAGTTTTTGGCTTTATTTTAAACGCGAGTGCCGGATAGGAACGCGCGAAAGTGATCAATATAATTTTCGCGATTGTATCATAAAATCACGGTCGGGGTGTTCGCGAGTGACTTGTGCGCGGAAGGATGACTCGACACGTCCCATCTGAGAGGAGGAGCAGGCCCAGGACGGGCATCCTGCATCGGCGGAGCAACTTTTAAGTAAGTATAAATTAAAAAAAAAACAAATCTTTTTTTTATTAATCTCATTATTTAACTGACATGTCTATATTATTTTCTTTTTTATGTTACAGTCACCGGCAGAACTTTCAACTCCGCTGAAGCTCATGCAGATTGGTAAGTCGCATGGTTTCTTCTAGTACTATAAAATACATCCGAATTAAATTAGAACGATAATAATCGCGTCCGGTCGCGGGTGGCCGAGTTTGAGGCATTTGCTCGCGTGACCTCTTGCTACACATCATCTAATTTTACAAACTCGCGACTGATAAACAAGCAGTTAGAACGTTTGTTGAATAACGCTGGTGTTGCATTATTCACGACATATCCAGATATTTTACGAACTCGGTGTCTATGCGAAAATACAGAAAAGCCGTGAAAAATAACGGAGCAAAACGAGAGAGAGAGCACTAGTCGGGTTCGCCAATTTACGCGCGGAGCGGGATTTTGGTCGATCAACGGGGGACAGAGAATGCCACAGGGTGAAGCGGCGGTTCAGCGGGGAAAGGGCGTAAGGGGCATGAGGCAGAGGACACAACCCCCCGTGAACCCGAACATGAATTAAAGTTTTAATTTCTCTAAATCACTGTTCGCCCTCGAGCGCTTTCCACCAGACGGTCCGTTACTTATAGCCTTTGCCCTTTTTACCGCCTTCTTTTTTCCCCATTCGCCTCGATCTTACCGACGGCCCAACCCTCGCCAATAGGGAGAAATCGATATGCACTTATCCGATGACTCTTGAGACCCCGAATAACGAGTCTTCCCTTCTCTCCTCCTTAGCTTTTTTTTCTCTCTTTCTTCTTCTTTTCTCTTTTCCACGTGCGCTCTCGAAACGATAAGCACAACCGCCGGAAATTGTCCGGAGCTCGAATACTTCGGTCCTGCCGTAAGATTATCGAAGATTTATTTGCATAGCTGGGTTTATATTTTCTCAAATGCGCGCGAGATCTCTGCTGCTTATTTTTTAGCCATTGTACCGAGCTAAAATCTCTCTTCACGTTGTTTAAACAAAGCCCCAATTTTATTTCTCTACTTGCAGCTTGTAATTATTTACATGTACATGGGTAATAAAAAAAAAAAAGATATTTACTTAATTGTACGCTGCATCAATTAACCGCAAAAATAATCCAGAATAGAAGTAACAACGCAATTTGCGAACAAATTCAAAAATCGCTCGATACGCGGTACATGAAATTCACGGCAGCGATCCCGCCGTTCGCCCGTGTTTTCCGGCTAAAAGGGAGAAACGGGGGGGTTGTTCATTTAAAATCATGACGTTGGTCGGAGGGCGCTAGGACGGCGGAGGCGTTAGTATTAACGTTAGGTACCCGCCGGGCCACCTACAAGAAGTTCGCACAGCCTCCTCCTTCTACCATCTCGCCGCCACCCTGGTTTCCCTACCGGGGTGACATATTGTTTCCATTCTGCTCTCTCGGGCTAGAGCGCAATAAAAAACTGGCATAAATATCACCTCGCTTTCCCCGCGCGTTTTTCCGCGCCCTATACCGTCTATGCGGCAAAGCCCAAGCCGGCGACAGTAAGAGAGAAGAAACCCGATAACAGTCGGCACCATACGAGAACACCATTGCTGTATCGCGAGACTAATTTGCCTGAGTGGCTTTATGGATCGCGGAAGGGAAGCGGCAAGAATCCGCGGTCTTGCTTCCCACGTTTACTTTTAACGCAGTCTCACAAAGTACCACGATGTTTAAGTTGAATTTTATTTTCCCCGCGATATAAATGCATGTCTCTACGATTCTAATTCGTAGTCTGCGAATAGAAGGAAGTCGGAGCTGTTCTAACGGAGATAGATATCAGAAATTTAACATCATTCGTCTTGATAACGTCTGAAGCACCAAGAGAGCGTAGCTCGGACGGCTTTGAAATTTATATTACGCATATATATCACTTACAGCGTAACAGGTTCTTCGGGGCTAGAGGGCGAGATGGATAGCGACATGGTAGCGGCGGTCAGGCATCGTGATGTTCCCGGTGATCTGACTCGGTCGTCCACCTGTAACATAAAAAAAAACGAAACCCTGTCATTCGTAGTTACGTTGCCGCTGATTTCTCGGCATCTCGCATCCGCGAGAGTCTCTACTTTACTTCCCGAAAATTTATTTCCGCGGTCTGTAAATTCTCCTACGTTACAATAGGCGGGAGAGAACACGGGGGAAGGAGGAACCGTCGAATTCTTCGCGCGATACTTGCTACCGTCGATGGGGAATTGAGCAACAGGTAGAGCAGATATGTCCTCGAGGCATCATGCTCGGCAGAGCACACGCGTGATTCACTGCATAAGTGAGTTATCAGAAGCACCTTTTTTTTTTCCTCGCTTCTCTTTGCCCGAGCTCGAGTGGTAGGAAAGCAAGATTATACGGACACGTCGTAAGCTCATCCGGTGATATTTATTGCAGATAAAAATCTGTGCAGCATATATATTCATAAAAAGAGTTTATTATCCGGAATATTTCATATGCATGTGAATTTTTCGTCGCGACAAGCCCACTGCGCGTATTCATCTATGCCAACGCGTTCTCGAATGCCGAATCCGCCGGGCCAGCTGAGTCCCGCCGTCCGCCGTCTGCGCGTCCACCACCACGCGGACCGTGCGGCATGATGGCTGCCGACGAAAATAGTTTCACGTGATCACAGTGCGCGAGGCAGTCGGCGGGTCCGGCGGTCGACGGGTTTGGCGACCGGCTGTCTCGCACGTCGGCCGCCGGATCCGCCGACTGCCTCGCGCGCCGTGATCACGTGAATCTGTTTACGTCGGCGGTCATCATACCGCACGATCCGCGTGGTGGTGGACGCGCGGGCCCGGAGGTCAGCGACCGCGGTAGCCGAGCGCGCGCAGGAATAGATCAGTACGCGTACTATACTAGTTACGCGGAGGAAAACGTTTAGATATTTAATTTTTCTAGCTCGTTATTAAGCAGACGATTTAAGTGTTAGATTTCTTGCTCAGTGCTGGGTAGTTTTGCTAGACAGCTACGAGATAAACCACGAATTGATTAAATAATTATTAGGTAACGATTGGAATCAAATTCCACACGGGATATATCAAAATCAATTTAGTCAATTTAATCTATCCGTCATTGCATATCTTTAGTTAAATGTAAAATATATTTAACGTTTCCGAATTTAGAGTCGGTTCGATTAAATGTTCAATAAAAAGTATAGTTTTTTTTTTATTTTTTTTTTTCTATTTAATACGGCAATTACAAAATGACTGTCACGATTTCCAAGGGATTAATAATGAGCGCGGACGATCGCAGGGAGAAACAAACGTCGCCTCTGGGCAAGTGGACCGGACTCGCGGCGCAACCGACATCAATCTGAACGAGCGAAGCGCACCCCCTAACGATCCACCGAGTCATATAAATTTTATTGCCATTTCATAAATCCCGACGACCACCGCGAATAACCGTCCCGGAGCCCTCCGAGAGATTATCACGAACGTATAAAGTTACGAAACGTCGCACGGTTACAGTCCGATCGCCGGTTTCAGACGCTTCCGACGTAATTCTCGAGTACGATTGCGAAAACTTTCGCGAAAATATAATGGTAATTATCGTCCAACTTAAAAAGCGATCAAGCTGCTTGGACGATTAGCATTTTATATCGGTCCCCAAACTTTACGTTCGCGTAATGTCACACAAAAAGATGCTTGGATGTAACAAATTGTCATCGCTGGTCGCATTTGAATTTTAAGTGGTGTAAACGTAAAACGCGCGGATAAGTTGCGTGGCATTTTAATTTTTTATTTCACTCTCTTCGAATATATTTGAACTAAGGAGAAATTAATTATTTAATCACGTAGTAGTAATAATAATAATAATTTAAAATACTAAAGCGTCTTAATATTTTTATTATTTCGTGCAAATGTAATTTTTTTCTTTTTTTTTAATATGTGTTTTGATTTCTTCGTCGCGATCAACGAAACGATTCGCGTCCGCCGGCGAGAAATGTGTATTGCCTTTAATTAAGAAAAAATGTAATATGAACGAGAAACTAGACGCGATTACGACGGCACCCCCCGCAGCTCCTGAGCCGCAGGGGTCGGTCGTTCCCGCGAACCGCAGAGGGTGGAACAAAGGAAGTTATCGCCGTGGAATTTTTATGTCGACGAGAGAAAGAAATGTAAATCAGGTCTTGGCGCTTTTGCCTTCCGTCGTGGACCGAGATGAGAGGAGGGAGAACGAAGAATATAAAAATGTCATTTTGTTGAAATCACAAAAACTAGTCTTCTGAAATTAATACAATATACTCGCGTGCTTGCCGTGTGTTTAAATAGTATTAACTCCGATCGTGGAATATTTCGTATAAAATTATTATTTGCTCGCAAAATTTTATTTCTAAAATTTTAAAGTGGACGCAGTCGAACTGACAATCAGTCGCACGGCCGTAGGAATGAATCTCGGGGAGACAGGGGGAGATAGAATCGAAATGTAATTAAGATAGCAAATAATCCGTACCAAACAAACTCCGTAAAATGGATCAAAGAACTCACGAGAGTGAGAACGAGCGATAGTCGAGAGGAGGGTGCCCCAAACGAAAGGTATCGGGAGCGAACTACGTGGAACCACGTCTCGCCCTGTCGTCGTTCTGTCTAGCTCGGAGCAGTAGGGCAACGAGAGAGGAGGAGAGCCCGTCGGAGACCCTCGATAAATATTTCCGTCAAGTGACCGGGGTTGGAATTCAAAGAGAGTCGAAAGGTGGAATCGAGAACGGGACGACTTCGTTGCCGGGAATGAGAAGCGCCGGAAAAGGAAAGCCAAGGCGAGGCCCGAGGCCGGTATATTTGCGTTACATTATATAGTTGCACGTTTAATCAGCCATATACCTGGAAGAAGCCAAAAAAAAAGCAAAAATAAGAGAAGCATGCATCCCGAGAAAAGAGAGAAAGAGAATAAAAAAAGAAACGTTAGTTGCGTTTGTAAAGACGTTCAAGAAGAACATTTCTACTTAGGGACAGATAATTTGTATGCGACATTTACTAAAATTTTTAAGCGCGTAAAGCGAGAATTATTATTAAATTAAATTATTAAATATAAAAAAAAAGAGAATTATAGAAGAAGAAGGGAGTAGAGGCGCTCGTACGATGTCGATGGCGCGACAGATTACCTTCAGTATTTTCTACCACATACATCATCGCCAGTCGCTAGACCTTAATTGTGCCTCAATACCCGTAGTTTCGCCATCCTCCTTAATTGGCGTCGTCTACGCCGAGGTGCTCGTCTCATCGGCACCGAAGATCTCTCGCCTCGTTAATACGCACATCCGAAAGTGTCTTTACCCGATAAGCAATCACGCCAAAAAGCTGAACTCTCTCGAAATTAACGTACGACTACGGTGAGTCGAGGCGCGGTAATACATTGATAATAGAACGAAGGGTCGGTGACAAACTGCCGACCGCACTTTCATCGTCAGGGATGCGATTAGGGAAAAATTCGTCCCGTTTTAATGGGGAGTGAAAATTAAATACCGCGGCGTGTCCACCCCTTAAGTCCGGTCACCTAATAATTCATACGAGGAATGTAAAAAGGGCAGGCGGCGGACCCCTTTTTCGCGGGCAGCTCGGAGAAAGCGCGAAGAGCGCGGCGGAAGTCAAGGGGGTAGAAAAAATACGGGCTCCGGTTTATCTTGAGATTTGTAGCCGCCTTGTCCCCGGTATTTTTTTATTGGCCGCTCCGGCAGCGGGAATGCCGCGACTCTGACGGACCGTTAAATTTTATTATATATATATTTTTTTTTTCTTTTTCACCGATGTCGAAATAACGCGACGCCGGATACGATCGCTCGTACCGCGGTAGACATAAATTCTGGTCGACGACGGTTTGGCATTTCTCTCAAGAGCGGCAGATACGGACGCGCGGGCTGTATCTTCACGCTTTAGAATTATCCTGTCACCCTCTTCGCGCGGAGCTCGGAAAAAAAATTCAATTTGCGCAGAACGTCAAGTAACCGAACAGTTAAACAATTTTTTTTTTATTTACTGCCGAAGTTTTTTTGAGTTTGTTAAAGCGAATATTTTTTTCTTCCCTCGACAAATTTCTACGGCAATTCTAAGCAAACGCAAGAGCCTCGCGCTTAACGAGCGCGGGGGGTTCTGAATGTTAGAAGCGTGCTGCAATGTATTTCTATGAGTAATGTCTGCAACACTTGTGATGAGGATGAGTTTTCACCTCGGCGAATTCGTTAGGAGGGCTCACGAGTACGTGGTATTCTCCCGCAAGTCTGCCCGCGTTCTGCAATGGTCTGGCCGTCTCCCCGCGCGAGGTCATATCCGAGAATAAGGAGAGACGGCGGTTGCAGGCTCTTCAGGATGATAGTTGTAGGCACGGCGGAAGCTTTTCGCTAAACCAGGCGCCTCATTATCTTAACAAATCTAATCTCGCGGTGGGTGTTTATAAATGTCTTGCTTTCCTCTAAAACGACTCTAAGGACTGACAAGGAGAAAGCCAAGAGGGTTTCTACAAATTACATTACGGTGTTTCTTTATTTTTCGTTGAGATAAAAAGCAATGCTTGATCATATATATTAAAAATTTAAAAACACGTATTTATTTATCACGCTTTAATTTTTATCTTTATTTATTATTTTTATTAAATAATGTTCTATTTTTATTATTATTATTAAGCATGCACAGTGTTATGCAAATCAACTAGATTCCTAATTTAATCGATATCAGACACGAAAATGTGGAGAACACAACGCTGGCATTCGAGGAAGGGTAAGCCTCCGTTATTATAAGATGGAGAGCACAGCTTGTCGCGGAATTGAGAGACTTTGATCCCTAAAGAGCAATAATATGAATCCTCTCTTTATCTCGCCTTCTCTCGCTTACAGTTATCATCAAAATTGTCAAGGCACGCGTAAAAGTTAATTCCAAAGCTAATTCAAGCCTTTACACAGGCCGCAATGTAATCTTCTTCTTGATCCTCTTAAAGATCTTGAGCCACACTTTTTCGTGCGTTTCATTAACTCACTTTGTATTACAAGAAAAAGAAAAAAAAAAGAAAAAGAAAAAAAAAAGCACTTTAAATGGCATAGAATTGTTTTACACACTTATTAAATTTGCTGTGCAGTTTTAAATTTACGTACAATTATTTCTGCAACTAAAACCTTGGTAATTGCATATGGTAATCGAGTCGATTTTGGAGATCTCAAGATCGTCCTGGCCGTAAATAAGAAGCCCGCGTCACAAACTCTTTCTCTTTAAATTTTTATTCGAATCTCGTACGAAGAGGTTACATCGGGGGCGCGCTTCATCCTCGGGAAACCCAAGCTCTTCTATTCTGTCTCGTCTCGAGCATAATTTGCACACAAAGTACTAAGGAGTAAAGTACTATGCGGGGTGCCAGCACGGTGCTATACGTATCCGCGTTGTACGTGTGTGCGTTATGTATGTACCGAACCCGAAGACATTATGCTAACGCCCTTCCATACGACGGTCTTCTACCTGATGCGCCCCGTCTTAAGTTCTCGCCCTTAATAATCGATGCGAGGACAAAATATCTTTAAATTAATTAACAATCACTCCAATTATAAGTACAAAAAAATATTTTCTCGTTTCTAATCAGCGTGAAAATACAGCGCTCTTCGTTGGCCCTTAATTAACGCGGATGTTAATTCTTTGCCTTTTAAAATTCCGTCAGCTCGTTTTTTTTTTCTTGCTGTAAAAGATTTTCTCTGTATCGGTAATTGGAATGCAAGGACATTAATGGCGAACACGGCACGGGCCGCATATATGTATGAATAACGACCACCGGCTGGCACTAACGAAGGAATAAGGAGGCATTCTTCCGCCAGGTAATAAAAAGCCTGTCACGTAGCGGCGGCTCCGCCGAGGACGACCACGGCAAAATGGTGTGGGTAGGTAGAAAGAAGGGAAAGAATACTGATTCATTATTCAATCTGGGTCGAGTGATTAGCATGCGCCAGTGCTCGACGTCTTAGTCCTTGAATCCTTCTAAATAATGTAAGGCGAGCCGCTGGCCCAAACCATCTTCGTGACGGTCCTCTAGCGTCGTCCTGAATATATTTCCAAATTATGCACGCGCCGAGATATAGATAATACTATACTTTAGCGTTAATGTTTCAAACGTATGTTATTATATTACGCGTATATTAATTCTACCGCGATTACTTTTATTTCTTTTATTTTTTTTTTCTTTTTTCTTAGTTATATTTTTTAATAACTTTATGCATACGTTTATTTAAATAATATTTTTAATTTCGTCGATATATATATCTGAAATTCTGATAAACGAAATTTATGGCGCGTCGTATTAAAAGTATCTCGATTTTCCAATGGTAGATTATAGAAAACTAACAATATTCTCTAATCCGTCCGAGAAAAAATATCGTTGTCTCGAATCCCAAGAGGCGGAGAAGAAAAGGCCGAAGGATAAAACATTTTTAATGTAATTAAGTGGGAATCTCTGCGGTGTTCTGCCCTGTTCCGCCTCGACGTCATCGTTACCGACCTCCTCCCTTTCTCCGCCGCCGACTCTCGGTTGACGATGGTCTCGGCTTGAGATCTGGATGTAAGAAGGGTTGTATTCAGCTTGCCTCCGGGGCATGTTAATGCACTCCGAGATCTTAGCACTTACACTCCAACACGCCCGTCCTCGTCGTTGTCGTTCTCCTGCCTGCTTTTCCATCCCCAGCCATTTTCTCTTTCTCTTAAACTACCCCCGACTCAAGTCTCTGGCGCCTCTAGAGAGCTTTCACGGACGCCGCCTTAAATCCGGATCTCTGCGCGCCTTTGCCCCCTCCCTCCTTTTCTTTCACCCCCGATCTACCTCCCCCGTTAACCCCCAAACTCGTGTACCCAGCTCTCGAAATCACCGCAAAATTTTTCTACCCAAAAGAAATAACTTCTTGAACATTTTATTCCTACTAAGAAGCTCGTAATTTAAACTTATTACCGTGCAATAATCGCAGCGATAATTATATAATTCTAGTGTCTATTTTTGTCGTCTAAAAATATTAATAACACGTAAGAGATAAGTAACATTTTTAAATATTATTTTCTAAACTAAACGAAGTGTTTGAGAGAGAAAAGAAAGAAAGAAAGGGGAAGAGGTATGCCGACAACGCTACAAGAATGAGTGAGAAAATCCACGGGATAAAATTTTAATTAACGATAGAATTGTTATAGTCGGGAAAAGTCGCTGAAGTATCAGTCGCGAGGATCAAGCTCGGTTTTCGGCGTGGCACGCGGTCGGAGATGATCGTTTCAAACCCGGGGAATGAGAGGAGAGGAAAAACGCCGCTTTTCCCGAGGACGATGGGTGCCACGGCCACCGGTGGTGGTGCGCGCAAGGGCACACAAAGCCCTTGACGGATGGGTAGCCACCGGGCTGCGGCGTAACTCCCACGATTACGAGTGACCACCTGTTGAAAGCTCTATACGCACCTGTGTACGCATACACGATCCTCCTCGCATTACGAATACAGACGGCATTTCCATCCGGGGCGGCAGAAGAAACGGTCCGTAATAATATGCGTCAGCTTCCGAACGTAAACTACCAGAAACGATCAGCGTAAGCAGTAAAGCTCGACGGGTCGACGCGGAATAATAACTTGCGCGAATAAATTTATTTTAGGCGAGATATATATTAGAAAAAAAAATCAAAAAAAAAAATCAACCCAATTAAAGAATAATTAATATAAACGTAATAACTATAGACGTAATAAATATAAATGTAATAACTTTCTTTTATTACAAATTTACTACAAACTCGTCAATGATACACGACGATTAATGATACTCGACTCGTATTTTTGTCCCGTCGCTGCGAATCAAGTTCACGTCGAAACAATCGCCATCCTGACGCGACGTTGAAGAGCTTGGATGCAGCTCTGAACACGGAAAAGTGCTTCGGCGTTTTTGCACGGTCGAGCGCTCGTCAATCCGGAGATCGAGAGCATACGCTCGCGCGCGCGAGCCTGTATGTGTGCGGGTGTATATATTTTTTTTATTCTTAGTCTCTCCACATCAGTCCTGCATTCCCCGTTCCGCTCCCCCCTTCTTCCCCCGCTTCAGTCACAGCCGTGGTACGAGACGGGGACGCTTTATTTCCACCCCCGTCGCGATCGTTCCATTTGTTTCGCAGCCGGCATTGCATGCCTCGCGGCGACGAGCTTTCTCTTTCCACCTCCTCTATTTATCTGCCTCCCACCGTGTCTCTTTTTCTCCCTGCCTCCCCTTTCTGTCACCCTTGCTCTTCATGGTAGATCCGAGCGCTGGACGAATCGACTCGACGTTATCTCGACATATCCGCGAATACACGTTTAATGCCCGACGCCGACGTATTTATTCACCGGCGTACTTTCCCCATTTTGACGAATGACGCGCTACATCGTATGCTACTAGCCTGAATGCCGCGTTGTCCGCATGATTTTTCGCCGGCAATACGCGAGGCGAGTTTCCTCCGCTCAGAATAAATAAAAAAAAAAAAAGAAAAGATAAAAATAATAAATTCAACGCGGTTGAGGAACAATTACGAGTTTAAAAACGAAAGGCGCTATAAATAAAACTTGAGTATTTGTAATTTCTCGCTAAGCAGAAGACACGACGAGATCGAAAACGTGGAGTCCATTCGGTAGACGCTCATTAGTAATCCAGCATTGCGCCGTCCATTACGCATTCCGATTTCTCGTTAACTCCATCCGAACCCTTCAGCTTTCCCTTATAGGTTCCTTGATAATCCGTCGTCATCGTGCCAAACCACCTTGTCACCACAGAAATTTCAGCGTTTCGTATTACTTTGCGACGATTTCACAATTTTCGTAATAGAAACCGCACGATTAAAAATATTAGAATTTGTATTTTTTTTTTTTTTTAACCTTAAAGAACCGTAAAGAACTTTTCGTAATATAATATAAATTAAAATAGAGAGCTTGGTGGTGATTATTACCGACGAGGAATAGTTTGCGATAAGAGGCAATCTATGGCGCAAGTACAAGTCAACCGAGCGTTGGCCGGTTGAGCCTTTTCAACTTCTTTTTTTTTTTTTTTCTTCGGCGGTAAGGGCGACCGCCGCTTAAAGTGGTGGCTCGCTAATGATAGTCCAACCCTTCGAGGACTTCGCGACCCGAGCCCTCTCGAAGCCGGCCTGCATCTGATGGCACTTCAATCCGTTAATTGGTGTACAACTTTTTCGCTGTCCCCCTTCGCGCTCGCTCATCTCTCCTCGCTCTTCTTTTCGGGACGGAAAAAAAAAATTTATTAAATTAACCGCCGGACGAGTGACGTTGGACCGTAACTTTATTTCACACAGGACTCCACCGAGTAATCTCCACAGAGTAATCTTGCCGCTTATGCGTTCGTCGTGGATATTTAACGTTTTGCACGAGTCGCTGCCCGCCGCTTTCGACGTTCACGCTTGACGAAACTTTAAAACTCACTTAAACGCATGGCGAGTAATTTTTCTGCCTTCTTGGACGCTCAGAAAGCGAATTAGCGATTTATGATCAGGTAATAAGTCGTTTTGAACATGTCGAGTCTTTTTTTATTTTTGCAAAATATAATTAAAAAATTAATTTAACTAAAATATATTCTTTAAATGTGCTCATTAAATCAGCATTTTTTAATACTAATAAGTAAAAGATTATAAGGAATACTAATAGAGAAATGAAGAATAAAGAGCATTATAGACAGTTTTAAATGTATTCGATCGAAGGTATGCAGCGCGAGCACGATGTCGCATAATTACTTAGCAATTCTAACTGTAACGATCGACAGAAAGAGGGATAAGGCTTACACGAATCCAAATGACAGAGGAGAAAAAAAAAGAAAGAAAGAAAAAAAAAGAAAAAAAAACCGAAAGAGAGATCACCGCCGGTATTCAAATCGATTACACGAGAGCCAATGTAAAAATTATGCAAATGTCGTTTACAAGTGAATGGAACCCTCGCGACGAGCGAGGTTACAATTAGGCAGGAGCCAATTCAATATCGAGGGCCATTCGAGAGAATATTCAGCGGGATAGTATTAAACGCTGACATTTCTGTGAGAATTGGTCGGGTTTCTTTTTCCGCGGCAGTCGAAAAGAAGTTGTACTTCTCGCGCGCAGCGAATGTGTATCGTTCGGAATGCGACGCATTAATACAGTAATATACGGATGAGAGGAAAGTCGAGTGAAACTATTTCTTCGTTAAGCCCGCTTTAGTAGGTTACAACCACGAGTACATCCCTTGAAGAGACTCTCCATGCTTAAAGCATCGATGGAATTACCGGCGGGTGATGAGTTTAGCGGAAGGGATAGACGAGATGAGAGCGGTCTATCCTCTCTTCGCCCTTCTTCGTCCCTTTCGCGATCCGCACGAAGGTATTCTAGGCTTCGGTGGAAAATGACGAGCCACATCAACGTAGACTTCGACTGACGTTTATGCGAGCGTTATAATTACAGCGACATCCCTCGCGAGCGAAATCGGCGAGCCGTGTAATCCAAAAAAAAAAAAAAAAAAAAAGAAAGAAAAATGGAAATTAAATACGATTGCTGCCTTAAAAGTCGTAATGTCCGTCTGGAAGTTCTCGGGAAAGAAGTTTTTCGCACGCGCCGCGCCGATCGGATTAACCAAGATAGGTTTGTTGTAACGACATTAAAAGGCGCGCGGGTGCGTTTAAGAAGCCGAAGGATTCAACGGATTATGGATCTCTCGCGCTCGGCCTCATCTACATATGTTCTCGTCAGCTGTGCTTTGTTTCCCGAATAAGGGCTCATCAGGGATGCAAAACCATCCATTCATATTCAAAATTTTATATCTCGGCCGCGAGAGGGGCTAATTTATTCGGCTTCGATCCCGCCCGCGACAAATCCAAACGACGCACCCTCCTCGCCCTTACTTTGCCTCCCTAGCGTGTGCGATCATTAATAATCTCACCACTTCTTCGCGTTTTAATTTCTTTTTTTTCACACTTCCAATAAAAAAATAAAAAATAAAAAAAAAGAACAAAAAATTCACCATTAACGTTGCGCAAATAATTTTGACTTGCCGAAGAAAATACGAAGAGTACGAATTTCCAAACGTATGAAAATATAAAATACTCTTTTATCGGTTCTCTCGACGTTCGAGTCCAAAGAGCGCGGCGCGTTGCAGCAGCAGCCGCCGGCGCTGTACCTAATCTCCCGTCTTCGCTCGCTCTGTCTTCCGTCGAAGAGATAATCATATTAGCCGGGCCATAACTAGTCTATGCATAAGTATAATACCACGGCGCCGTAGTCCCGGGATCCTGGCCAGGATACCGCGTATATTTTACGCGCTTTGCTCGGCCGCGTTCGCGCGCACCCTCAGGACCCTCAGCCCGGAGCCGGGAAACTCCGGCCGGCTGCCGGTTGCCGGCGGGAGAGAAAACGCGAGAGACACTGGGGTTTAGGTGCGCAGCGTACAACGTTAATCAGCCTAATTGAATTAAGCACGCGCGACTGTTGTAATTATGACTATTTATAATGATCCCGGCCGCGCTCTGCGATTCGCCCCTCCGCGAGAGGAATATTAGTTTACGCCGCGAATGCGTCGCATTTAATACCCGACGTCGTCGCTCGGGCTTGTTAACGGGAAGGCGACCGAGCACACGGCGATACACGGAGTTTCGAACAATCGACTAAAGTGGAAAGATAAGCCGCCGCCGTCGCAGCAACCGAAACGACGGCGGCGGTGGCGGCTTGGAAGGTTAACGATACTTTCCCGTAACCAGAAACAAGCCAAACAAGCAGACAAGTTAAAAGATAAACAAATTACATTAAGTACTTAGTAATAAGATATTTAAACTAAAATTTTGCCGGAAAGATCCATTTTTGTTTTCGATATTAATAAAAAAAGAAATAAAATAAAATAAAATAAAATAAAATAAAAATAAAAATAGTTTCGCGAGAAGGAGATACTCAATTTTCGAAAATGTTTAACTGTGCGACAGCTCACGTTCTACTCGTCTAATCTACTCTCCGCGTCACTGTAATAAGATGGTTGGTAAATATGCTGTATTAATGAAAACGAGTGTTAGCTAGGATTTCCGGGTGGTTCGCTCTCTTCGCGCCCTTCACTCGGAAGCTCTCCTCGTCTCGCCCTGTACATCCCTCTCGCGCGCACCGGCGCGCCTGGGCACGCATCAGAAGTCGTACTTCATTAAGTCGGCAACACTTCTTCCAGCGACGTTACTCATCCCCTTGAGACAGGCGCCGCGAGAAGGCGAGATCGAAAGGGAATAAGATTAATTGCATTCCGCGCAGGCGAGAGGCGGCGTATTTTAAGGCGAACCGCCAATGCTCGCTCGTGGAAACGGCGATAGGACCGAACGAGTGCCGAGGACGAGGGAAAGGGCGGAAGAAGAGGTACGACAATGCCCCGGGTGGTAAGACGAGGACGAAGTCGCGAGAGGAGCGAGATTCCCGGCACCAACGGGGATGAAGAGCGAGGAGCCGACGAGCGTGACTGAAAAGAGGACTAAGAAGGAGAAGACAGCGCCCAAGGCCTTGTTGTATTTATCATATAATTACCATAATAGAGCTCGGCGCCCGCACTCCACCGCTGCCGACCAATCCCGCCCGCGCGCCTCCCCCTCGCGTTCCAGGCCACAACCGCAAATTGGAAACTCTCGAATACATTTTCCCTTCGTCGTTTACTCGCTCGCTCGCTCGCTCGCACGAAATTGTTCGCCGTAGGACGTCGGCCGTCGAGTCGGAAGGATGCTAACGACAGCGGCACGAATACGCAGTCATGGAACGCCTGCTCGGCTCGAGGATGATCGACGTATGGTCATTAGATACAATTTGTCTGCGTAGCTGCGTTCTGTCTGACACCAGTCGTCGGAGTAATTATGGCTCGACTTAATCAATAATTGCACGGCGCTCTCTGTTTGGCTTCTATCGAGACTAATTGCACATGCATACAGTTCATTCGCCGGGAATTCGCGGGCTGGCAATGTGAATTACTTGAATTAATCTGCTGTAGTTTTATCACGATTAAAGCGAAATAATGCGGAGAGTGATTTCTCAGAGGGAGGTGACTTCTTTAGGTTCTTCGCTAACCGCGAATCGTTCCCGCCGACATCATCTTTTGAATCTCCTTGGCCCCCTTTTCCCGGTCACCTAATGTGCAGCCCGGCGGAAAGATATTGCAGCTAAACACTTGGTTCTTTGATGCCGCCCTGGTCCAGGATCTCTATCCTCGGGTACACCGGCGGATAATTAACGTTAAAGGTTAATCCCGTGAAGAAAGACGACAGGATAAGAACGGGCTGACAGCAGAGAGAAAGAGAGAGAGAGAGAGAGAGAGAGAGAGAGAGGGAGAAGAGCTTCTCAACTCCTGTAGTTTAATCATATTTCAAGGGGTGCGTTCGGAAAGGGGAAAAGAGGTAACGCTAGTAACGCGATTTTATCGAATTTATACGTTTCTGTTAATTCTTATAATCAACAAAATTAAATTTAATAAAAATTTTTTTCTAAAATTATCATCAAGATGACAATATGATAGGTATGTATATACTATATATAAAAAATTAATATATCAAATTCAGCATTCGTCATATATTTCATCATATCAAGTCGCAAATGTATCGAGAAGCAACGGAGACGAGCGTCGCGCAGAATGCGTAAAAACGTCTAAATTGCGCGTAAATAATTATATTTGCATATTCATCGAAAGGTAAATATTTAATGCCCACAGAGCATAAAGGGGCAGCGTGAAGTGTAACGTATACGTGAAAAGAGAGACCGGTGAATTCCTGGATGGGAGAGGAGGAGGAGGAAGCGGTGGAGGAGACAGGAAGAGGGTTGACGCAGGCGAAGGGTTGGCCGGCCATGTACGCGCGGCCGCCGCCACGAGCTGACGGAAAAGGGGTTGAATGTACATCGCGGCTCGTCGGAAATTTTAGCTTAATTTTACTTAACTACACTGGACTGCCCGTGGGCGCCCAGCTGCAGGGACAAGTGTTATTTTTGTAATTCCGAGCGGCGCTAATGGGAGACCTCGGCTTAACTCCAACCGACCGCCAACAAAAGAGGGGTGTTTACCACGCGCAATGAGTATATGGCGGCACGGGGAGGTAGTAACCGACACTCTACCGCCTCCGCTTGTTACAAACGCGAAAAGAGCTCGACGTTAGTTGACCGACAGACGAGACCGGAAACGGGAATCGAAACACTGGTAACAAAAAGCCCACCGATTACTTCTTTAATGCACGTCAATACAAACTCAATACGTAGTATTAATCTTTTTTCGTCTATTTGTTATTTAACAAGGAGATGCGGGAATTATATGAAATAATAAATTAATAAGAAAAGCATACGGTAACTATTTTCATTTCAAAATTTTTGCGGTGTGCATTTTAAAACACTCGATGTCTTATCAATTTAATATGATAAATGATTTAAGACCCTTTCTCTCTCTCTCTCTCTCTCTCTTTCTCTCTTCCTGTAACTGACGCGTTACTGTCAAGGCATTATCAACGGCGAAGATATCGAGAAGATGCGAAAGGGCGCTGATGAGATTCGAGGGAAAACTTGCAGGTATGGAGCGTAGAACAAGTTACAGAAGCTGAGACGTGTATCGAGCGTGAATATTACATCGATCAAAATTTGACGATGCGGTACAAAGGTAGGACGACGGCAAGGTAGGACCAAAGAAAGGGGGGGAGGGAGAGGGGGAATCGGGGAAGCAAGGATGATGTCGCCTATTATCCCGTAGAACACCTGAGCCCCGTTCGCCGTTACGTGCTGGTCCCGCCATCCCCGTTCTCTTCCGCGTCGCGCGCGCGAGAAAGTGTATGAAAACGAGCACGCACTCTCCGTCACCGGTGTCGGCCAAATTGCACGACCTCCACGTATTATCCACCCCTAAATTATTCCCCGCTAACCGCAAAAATAGCCCCTCGTCTCCCGCGCAAGCCCTCTCCATCCCAGGCCTTGCAAGGCTCCCTCGGTTTTCTGCATCGTTACATTTTCTCGGTTAACGCGCTGCGCGGTTCATTGTTCTAACCGCGTCGCAAGTACACTGTATTGTCATTAATAAAATATGTTAATACAGGGCTCGCTTCTTTCACGTTATTGTAATATCGAAAAAAAAAGAAAAAAAAACGAAAGACACATTTCGTAAATGGCCGATGACGACCACGATGTTTCTTAATCGATACTTGGGTATAAAATTTTTTTTCTTTGCTTCTCAAACGATCATGCACCCTAATGCTAACCATACCTCAACGTGCTTAATTTTTTTTTTAATTATTTATACTTAATTGTATCAGACAAAAAATAGTAATTAACATAAGAGTGCTAATAAAAGAATTATATTAATTTAATATTAAAATAGACTTATATCAGGCGTAAAATAATTAATATTTAGATTGAGATGAAGCTGATAACGTTTGCGCAACTTTTTAATTTTGCAATTACAGAAGTAAGCTGAGTAATGATGATAGATACGATCTACGCCGGGCAAAATCAAAGATCGCTATTATTGCCAGTTCGATAATTAGAAGTAGAACGAATTATGAACGAACGGTATACGCATCAATCACGAGCTCAACTTTTTCTGGGATGCCGGCTACGTGTATGCATATTAATGCATGTTTGGGTAGGAGAGCATATCCGAGGCTGACATGATGGACGCTACTGGAGACGAAAGTTGAGAAGGTTGTAACGGCTCCCGGCACCGTATGTCGGATTTCCATTCGACGAAAGATGGATTGCTCGATCCACGGAGCATTGATCACTATTAAATCGCATATACCGATGAAAACCGCGCCGCGTGGAAATATAATTACGCCTTCGGCTTATCTCATTATTTTTGCAAGATTATTTTCGCCGGGCACGATAATACGACTGACAAATGAAGGTACAACTTTTATCGCGAGATGTGAGTGAAAAGTTTGACAGGCTGCCACGATGTAACGCGCCGAAACAGCATTGTCCATTATTTACATGCCGACGCACACGCTCGGATGCCACGCTCAGGAGTCTTCGGAGAGGCAAAAGTTGCGAGGCCGCGGCAGCCTGGCCATCAGGTCCGATTCGATAAAAGATGGATGATCCAAACCGACGGCCGTATAGTCGATCGGTCTCCGAGCTGACGCCTCCGAAGATGAAATGCACCCTTGGCGACCCCAGAACCGACCCTAAACCCCGCTCCGTACACCCCGTTTCTTTCCCCGCCCGCCTTCACCTCTCTCGAGATAGCACTTTGCCAGTCGAAGGCATATTTACGAGAGAAAAGCGTGCCCCGCGTCGGAACGCACCGTCTCTCGGATATACGCGATTTGGCATACAAATTCCATCATATGTAACCCGGAAAAATGTTTATTGGCCCGACTAAGGGTTATTAGGTCCGGCTTCTAGTCGATCTCCTTGGCGTAGCCAGTCGCCTCACGTAGCTCTATGAAATTGGGTCCACCGTGGCGAGAGCGAAAACATAAGTCTTCTTTACAAGCGATCGCTTTGTACTTTGCATTCTACACGACACGACTTGGTGCTTCTCTTATGGAAAGTTGCGACAATAAAAAAAGATTGCAGGAAAAAAAAAAATAAAATAAATAAATAAAACCGATATTATATAGAAATATTTTTTCACCGGTAAGCAATTTAAAAGTTACGCATTTAATTTATGCTTCTTTCATTGTTACTATCGACGTGTACGCGCTTACAGAATAAAAGACCGTCAAACGCATAAGAATCAAGTCTCGATTTCGAGATAGCGCCATTTCGCGATACGTGGGAGAATTTATAGGAACAGCCGAAGGAGCGGAGAGTGAGAATGGACGCGAGGTGAGGACGAAGAACCTCTGGTTTCCTCGCGGGGTTCCCGCACGACGGCGGTCGTACCGGGGAACAGCAGTACATTATTTCTTGATGTCAAATAAAGCAATTAGCATGTGCCCTGACCAGGGTCCGCAGGTTCTAACCCGAGTAATCTCGCCGGGTCCCCGGCGTGTGCGACATCTTCATCAGAGACGCGAACCCTCCTCTCTTCTCCTTTCTCCGCCACTTTCTGTCCCGCCGCCCTTCGCGCTGGACGACGGCGCGATCACGTGACCACTCTGCACCCTCGGACGACGAGGGATGCTCGATTCTGCGGAAGAGCGAGAACGCGGATCGACGAGAAGAAGATGGCCGCTCAACGTAAGGGGGAAGGGTTAGTAGGAGAAAAATCAAGGGGGCTGAACGGGGTGGGAGGAGGTCGTGTCCACCGAGCGAAGGCGCTTCCAAGGGAAATTTCACAAAGGCTGACCCGCTGGTAATGAATGTTATATAACCCTTTTAATGCTTTAAGCCTCTTAGATTTTTCAGTGCGCTCTCAACGCGCACGCCTCCTTCGTTCCCCATCCCTTCGCCTTTTCTCCTGCGAGCGAACCGGCGGAGGTAGCTCGCGGTACAGGAGGTGAGCGAGGGAAGTCATGCCTCGGGGTAGGTAATTATGTGGCGGACGTAAATTAAGCTTGTTTAGATTGGGATTTTTATTAAGGTCTTTTATGAAAGAGAGTGCCGCCACTAAATGGCGCACGGTATACACTCCGACACCGGTACTCCTTTAAATGCCACCGGAAGAGAGCTCGCAACACGTTTATTTCACTCCGTGCTTGCAACAATGAGATTTGAAAGCCAGATTTATCAGAAATTACATTTTATTCGGAATCATATTTTTAGTAATTTAATTTATTTTTTAAAATAAAAAAAATATTAATCTGCTAAATTATTAATAAGATATTACGTTCAATTTTGACAAAAGAGAAAATTAATTCTTTCTAATTTTTTTTTTTTTTTAAATTTTAGGAACAATATATTAAATTTTACTGAAAATAATCTGTATGCGTGTAAGTTCATGTAACGTTATGGCAATCGCAAGTACACCGAGCTACAATTCAATGGAAACTTCGAACTTGCTCAATTTCCCGAGGACTATCCCCAAGGAAACAACGATCCGAAGATATATCTAATAGCAGCAGGACGTACGCACTGAGGAGCACGGAGCAAATAAGTAAGGATTAGTTTAATCGTGCTTTAGGAGTCGAACGTTACGTGTTTATGTCGCCATTCCCTTTTTCGAGGGAAGGAAAAAAGCTATAACTCCCATACGACCGAGTTTACGAACCAGTGATAATACGTAAAAAGATTCAATTGACGGATATGGATATGGGAACTTTCGTTAGAAATCTGCCTTCTCTAAAGAAATGTAATGGTCACTTTTTATTAATATATAAATAACGCAAAATATTTGAAGAAAAAAAAAAACCTCAACAACCACTTATTGCTTTAATTTGTTATACTCGCGTATATCGTGCGTAGGCATGTTAATCCAAACATGTCCGTAACGAGCATAGCGCTACGTCAAACAGCTAACTGCTTTCGCACGAAGGCACTGGGAGCGAACTTCGAGAAGCAGTTCGCAGGTACAGACGGTTAGCTATACCCAGTGTATATGTATACCTCCGAGCCGGTAAACGGAGAACGAAGTTCTCGGTGGAAGTTTAATTCAACTGGACGGGCAGCCGGGTGTAAACGCTGAATGATTTGTTGCAAATCGAAAGCGCCCCGCGAGCTCGAGCTCGAGCTTCAACTTCCTGCTCGTACGGCTTACTTTATGCAACGTTGTATCGCAACGACCAGCTATCGGACGGCCATCGATATTTTATATTAATATATTGTAAAATTGCAAAAGAAACTATGCACCTCAAAAAATAGAAAAAATATTGATAAAAGGTAACTTCTTATTTTTACGTGTAATGTAATTTTTTTTGGTCATTAAGATTTTTTAATTAGGATTTAATTTTACTGTTATAAATAAATTATCACACAAACGTTCTCTCTCATTTTTTTTTTTTTTAAGTGACGGCGCTTGGAAGTGTATTAAACATCGAGACGCAGTGTCGATTTTTCCAGGTTGTTCGCGAAGGTGGGTATGCTCGTTTTCTCGATTAGGCTTTGCCGTCATTAAAAGTTTATAAAGAAGCCGAAGTACGAGACGAGCAACGATGTGCAGGGGAGAGGGCGGTAGATGATGGTTTGGCAGCCCCAGAACGAAGGCAGAGGAAAATCGGTGCGGTAGAGTAAAAGAGATAGAAGATTGAGAGAAAGAGAGATGAAGAGAAATTCCAAGCAAGTTTTCTCATGTGCGATGTATAATGAGGAAAGGCAGACGGCGTATAAAGAACCTACAAATGAAGCTCACACATTTACACAAACGCAAGCCGTGTAAACGTATTATACATTGTAAACAAGTAAGCGTAAGTTATTTCTTCTAACACATTGACGCGAATTTTTCTTCTCGTAAAAAATATTTCTGAGAAATTATATAACGTTGCATTGCATCTACAACTTTAAGAAATTAAAATAAAAAAAAACTTATGGTTCTATTGTAAAGTATAAAATTCTGATAACCGTAAAAAAAAAAAAAAAAAAAAAAAAAAAAAACCGCGAGATGTGCATTACAAAACGTGATAAAAAAAAATTTTGAGCACTGTATAATTCTTAATACACACTAAGATTTCGTTGATCGGTAGACGCAAATGTTGGTAATGAAAGATACGAACACGCAATACGAGTCGCGGTGCACGAAAACCAATTAAAGGTGTTAGATCGATCCTCCCTAGTAACTGACTTGCTAGGCTCCTCGATGAAAGCCTCAATTCTCGTATCAATACTACATCTTTTTATCCATTTTATTAATATATGACAGAATGTATTAAAATTATTTAACTCACCTTGTTCATGATTTGGCGGGGATACTCCCGCCTCGGTAAGGACGGCTCTGCAACAGAAAAAAAAATTAATTTATTATTATTTGTTGTAATAATTAAGACATTCTACTTACTTTCTCTTAACGCGTAAAATCAATTTAAGTAAAATTTAATAATTTATTCGTATAAATTTGCAACGTATTTCGAATAAGATAAAATAATAATTCACATTTCAAGTAAGCTTACTATTCGTAACATTAAACAGAAGTCAAGAATATTAACGGAAATATAATCGGGAAGAGATGTTCACTCTTTCTGTATTTCATATCCGTTCTCAACCCCATCACCGCGCCTTGTGACGCAAGCTAATGCACGTAGGGTGGTCCTTGATCGCACAGCCGAACCTTCCTCTCCCAACCCCAAGCCCTTCCTCTCCTTTCCCTTCGACGGTACCACCGAATTCCCATAATCTAATGAATGGCCTAACCCCAATATCCTCTTGGTTCAGCTCCACCGCCGCCCACCCTCGTGTACCATCGTACATGTACCATGCATGTAAATATTCTCGCTACCCGCATGTGTGCGCTCCAAATTCTTTAAAATTATATATTAGCCAACTATAATTAATCATTTATATTTCGGCAAAACGTAAGAGAATAAGATTTAAAAATTACAAGCTAGTTACTTAAAAAAAAAATTGTAAAATTTATAATTTAGAATTTTATTAGCAAAATATTAAATTAAAATCTTATAAAAATAAATTAATTAATACGCAACTGTAAAAACAAATTTATGAGGCATTCGGGATGTGAATAAAAATCACGAATACGAGCTCGCGTTAGCTAATTGTGTGTTAAATAGAGGTAAAGTGGATCGCGAAATTCTTTCGTCCAGAAAATAGACCGGACACGAGCCGGCAGTAGTCGGCGTTGATCCCAAGCGGCGGGGATAAGGATGCGTAAATGTGTTTATCTCGGGGAATAATAAAAAGGGTGGCCTGACGTTTGTGACGCTGGGCGATCGCAACGAAGTCGGGAATAATGTCTCGGACACGAGGCTCGTCTGCGGATTTGCCCCTGCTTCTACCATCCACCCACACTACACCCCCTTTCGACCTCCTCCAACCTACCCTTATACGCGTGTCCGCCGCAGATTCAGACTCCTAATTAAGACGAGGGTGCGAGAGGGGTTTCAGGGGTTTCTCCCGGGTTCTCCCCTGAGGGGGCAGGGGATAGGTAGCGGGTGTATGGGTAGAAGGAGGGTGTTCCCGAGGTAAGGGGCACCCGTATCGTGCCGGAGGGGTAAGCCAAGGCAAAGGGGGTAAGGAATATTGATCACGGGACCACCACGGCGCGGCGGCGAAGCAGGGACTGCCCGCACTCGCCCTCTGCTTTCATCCACCCACTCTCCTGCCATCTAACTCCAGCTTTCTCTTGGCTCTCTCTCTCTCTCTTTCTCTCTCGTTAACTGTCTCTCACCTTCCACCTTGCTCTCGACATCTTTCGTCGATCCTCTCGCTCTGAAGCGAGCATGGACCAAGCCAGACTAAACCACCAAACGCCAGATGCGTGAAATCAGTCGGTTAGAACCTGCCCCGCAGCCTTTGCAAATTATTGACGCTGAAACCGCGAGGCAGATGATGCCTGCGCGCTGTTTCGTAGTGGACTTTGAATGAAGAGAGTCGGTAAGCTCAATGCTCGCGAAGAAGAAGCAAAGTAAAAGCTTCTCAAAAGAAATTCTTTTATACAAGTTTACCGATATAATTAGCCCGTTCGATCGAACGGGATGTATCGCGTAAGTATTAACGATCTTGTTAAAATATTTTAATATTGCAGTCAAAATGATTATGAATTTTACCGCACAGTATTGCGATTTATAAAACGTCCGATTATCTTGAATCCCCCTTGCATTTAATGAAACGTTTCAGTAACTTTGTGGAGAGACCTTCACGTCGTGACAAGGTTTACGAAAGTCGCAATAAGACATGGCCCTCCTGAAGGGAATTTCTGACGCTGGAAATCCGAGTAGCCTGACGAACTTTGACGCACACGCTCGGCCGAACAAGATCTACGTTCTAGACGTGTGCAGCGTTCTCACGAGTTTTCGAGAGAGATCCTCTCGAATAGCACGGAGAAGGAGTAACTGACTTGGCTCGTTTCAAAGACGAGGACAGAAGGCGGAGGTGAATAAGGGGACCAACGGGTGGGTTCGAGTTTACACGACGTAGCGACTCGTCTTTCTACCCGTCGCCTTGCCTTAATTAAATCTCTAGACCCTTCCTGAAGAACCCGCGGACCTGGCGAGAAACTAGAAGAACCGTCTCCCTTTCTCGTTCTACAATTCACTGCGGTAACACGTCAACTTTCATTGGTCCCCTGTACGCTACCGCAAGGAATGCGCGATCGTAGTGACCGCAATACACAGAGCTTTTTCGAATTATTCATTTTATTAGCTTAAATTTAAAAACGTTTTATTAAAATTTGTACGATTTTTATATCGACAGTTTCGTATTTTTTAATTATTTTAGTTTTATTTTATTATTATATATATGTATTTTTTTTATAATTTACTATTAATATCTTTGCAGTGTGTTAAGTTATCGAACGTCAGTTTAATTTATGCGGATACTTTTATCGAACAAATTGCTTCTGTACGGAAAATTCTCAATATTGATGAAAGCTATGGATGGACGGCAAATTTCTACATCGCAGACTACAACGCATTTTCTCGTACACTCTATCGCCATGGTGGCTTCAGATACCGTTATTTGGCGTTGTAACGAACGTCAAGGGCGACCTCGACGAGACCGGAAGAGACCTCATTGTCCAAAGGCGGGGGCGCCCGATAGGGAGGGTGCGCAGCAGCGGCAGGCAGCCAACTCAAACTTTGATATGGTTTCCTAAATAACCAAGGCGACCGATACCGCAGCACGATAGTCCTCCTTCCTCCACCGTCCCCCACCTGCCACCCGTTCACCGCCTAGACCGATCTGCGGTGGTCCGGAGAGGGTACTGTAACTACCGCCGAAGCATATTGAAACCCTCGCACCAACGGTGACCCGACTCGCCACCCCGGGCAACCCCCACCCCGGCCAATCCGCGACCCGCCGTTCAGAACCGATACGGTGACTGCCGTCCGTGCAAAACTTGCGGCATGAGTGCGTTTGTCATTTCATAGGTAAACGCTACCAACTCGCGACACGGGCAGCAACGCCCAACATTTTCATAATGTCGACAGGTAGCGGTTAATTCGGGCGCGGAGTGACAGGTAATCTGTAAGAGGACCGCAAAGAAGATGGAAAAGAAATTAAAATTCGAAGGAGATTTTAAAATCAATCGCATTATATAAATGAAACAAGAAATGACAATAATATAAAGAACGTAAAAAAAAAAACAAAAAAAAAAAAATTAAAATTATAGGATCAATGCGCTTGAATTAATTACCAACATATTTTTAATTATTTAACGTTATTTATTCAACGTAATCGGATAAGGCAGGATGAAAAGTGGACGAGCAGATAGTCATCTAGTTTACAATTTCTTCCCTCCAGGCCACCAATAGACACGATGCCTGTATCTCAGAGCTGGCTGTTTGTCCGCTAATTAGAAGCTAACAGCTGAACTAAAGTTCCGAACTTTAAAGTTTCTTGCACTCGCGAAAGCCTCTTGCTACCCATTCAATACCTCCTTTTCGAGGATGGTAGAACGGCCGCCCTTTGAGAGGAACGCCCTTCCTCCTTACCTGCCCAGCCGTCCACCTGTCTTTCTCTCTCTATTCTGTTGCTCTCCGGCTACCGGCTAGCGTTAATTACTAATTAATTGTTTCGCGTGTTTGAGTTTTAAATGGATAAGTTAAACAGCGCGTAAGAGCTTCCGACGTGAGCAAGGTGGTACAGCGGCAGTCCACCCTTCTTTTTCTCCTCTGACCGTTCCTCTCGCCTCGCGTACGATTACCGTACAAACAGTGTACTACCGGTTAACGAAGTTAGGATGACCGTGTTACGGCGGGAGAAGGAGAGCGGCGCTCGTTCGTTTATTCGTTTTTCACCCCGTCATCAGAACGCTCCTGCCTCGCCTCGCCTCGTGCCTCACGATGTAATATCTTTATCACGACGCCGAACCATCGCCAGCGCGTTTAAAGTTACGCCCGATCCAACGAATGCGGATGTAACTTTCATAATATAACGACGTCGAAAGTTGCAGCTGGAGTTCTCATAAAATCGCGTAATACAATATAGATTTTACAGTTGAAACGCAGTTTTAATAGAGAGGAGCTCGTCTCCATTTAAGACCTTTAATATTTATTTAACAAACGCTTGTTTATAATCGCAATACGTCGCGTTTAGCTGAACGCCGCCTGGTCGCCCGACACGTCGCAAATGAATTTTCCCCGTGCGAATCCATGAGAGAAAAAAAAAAAATGAGTCCCGGCTTGTTTTTATTAATTGCGGCATTCTATTTCGGATTGTCATTCCTTGACCAAAAACTTTCGTGAAAAACGACCGCCCGGGAAACTTGTACCATTACAGTGCAAATCGTCTGACGTTGATCTGAAGGTAGGGCACGCCGGCGAGATCGTTTTATCCCCCGTGAGAGACGCACCCCCTGCCCGTTGTAATCGGAGCTCAAATAAAAAGTCGTAATGCCAGATAAAACATCCCATTTGTCTAACGACGATTCTTTTCCTCGCTCCTGGGAATAGTGTACCGTGCCCCTCCCTCCCTCCCCCAGAAAAGTGGCGGAAGTTAAATCGGGATGGTAATCATCTTAAACTGCCAGCCTCACAAACACCTAGGCGCTGGTGAGAAGGTTACTTCGAGTCGTCTAATTCTCTCGTAATTGAGACGAATCGGCGAGAAATTTCCGCGAAGGAAAATTAATACTGGAACAATAAGACCAATAATTACCACCGAGAAAAGCATATTGATTACCTCGCGACGTAATGCTGTTCTCAAAATTCTTTTAAAGCAAATCTATAAATCGAGAGAGAGAGAGAGAGAGAGAGAGAGAAAGAGAGAAAGAGAGAGAGATAAAAAAAAAGCGCGGATGGAAACACGTTGTACGAGGCTCTGGAATAAATCAGGAATAATCGGAAAACACGGCGGCCAAATTGACGACTGTTATCGACTGGCGTCGTGGGTGGCGATGAGAACGCGGCGGGATCGAAAGAGCGAGCGGGGAAGAGAAAACGATGGCATCGGAGGAGACGAGGGAGCCCGTCGGCGGCAAATCGGTGTCTTAACCGTCCGACGAGGGACAATTATTTAAGCGGGCGCCTAGCGTTGCGCTTCTAGCGTGGCACCGTTCTACGCTAGCGCCCAGCGAGGGCACGCCGACGGAGAGAGAGAGAGAAAGCGAGAAGAGAGAAAGGCGAGAGTCCGGGGGCTGTTAATTGCCGGCTGTCACGGGCACGCAGTGACAGGGACCACCGTCGACGAGGGATTGCCCCGTCGAAGCCGGTGCGAGAGCGTCGCTAAATTCTCCTTTCGACGGAGAAAACGTGCAGTCTCATCGCCGCGACGGACACGCTCGTAAGAGACAACTTTGCCCAGGTAAGGAGAGAAATAGGAACAGAAATTCGACAGTCTTAAAAAATTAATGCAATTATACTCCAAGAACTATAACGTAAATAATATATCGCATTCGTTTCGGTATTTATCATTCTTATCGTTCGACGGCGCGCACGAGAAGCAGGCAGCGGAAGCTCTCGCTCGGACGTCCGCTATAATTTGAGACGCCGACGTGTATTTATTCGGCGCCGCCGAGAAATGAGGACTCGCGGAGAAAGCGGGAGCTCGTAGAAGTAGCGTGACGACGCTAAGAGCATTAAAGAGACGTTTTCCGCCCGACACTTAGGTTTTCGTTCCCGCGCCCACCCCATAGATTCACGGCCTATCGGCTTAGCGCGCGGCGGGTGGTCTCAAGCCACCCTTGGCTTCGCCACCCTGCGTCATCTTCCGCTCGGCACCTCAAGATACCAGCCAGCCTGAAGCGCGGTTACCGCCGCGCCGCTCTCCTCCCGAGAAATATTTTCGCAAGTGTAAGAACTTAAGTACTCGAGCGCGCGCGTGTGTTGAGCCGTCTTGATGAACGATTTTTGGTATCCCCCTTCCCGATTTTATCCGCTCGACTAAAGAATCGCGGTAAATTTCTTTTTAATGCAACTAATACGTAGAAGAGAACAACGTTGAAGAGATAAAATTCGTATGTAAACCGGACGAAGAAATATTTGCGGATGGGATTGCTTTGAAAGATACCTCGTCGTGCAGTTTCTCGTTCTAGCGCTTCGCGGCGCGAGCATTCCGAAAGGGTCGAGGGAGGAAACGTTGCGTCGACGGTGGTGAATTATCAGCTAAGAGGAAATTATGGAAATAGATATAAATCGAGAAGAAGAGCGCCGGCGCGGCTGTTCGCAGGTAGATGCAGCGAGCAGCCAATAAGCGAGTCGCTACCGAAGAGAAGAGCCCGATGTGCCTTTAAATAAATGGAGCTTAAAAGCCAATTTGGAATGTAAAGATCTATCAGCATAAATTAAACATGGCGCGGTTATGCACGAAGAGGCAGGGGCGTGAGGTTTGTCCTCCGATTTTTGGAGCCGGTTTAGTCAATATCCGTCCTCAAGACCGACAATTTGCATCTTTTTATCTTCGGAATAATTGTACACTTTATTATCTCTGTTTTCAAATTTCTCGACCGGCCAACGCACATCTTTTTATTAATTTAAAGAAAAATTAATTAACAATGTGATCTTTTTTACATTAATTGAAAAGAAACGAAAAAAGGGCAAATTCCAGTTAAATAAAATTTAAGTTTAGCTCGAAATCTCTGAAGAGGTGAAACAATGAATCTCGAAGTTAATAGCGTTAAAGCAACGAGCGATACCTCGGGGTCAAGTGCGGTCGATTTAGCGGGAAATTTTTTGTTCCGTAGAAAAACGTAAGGGCGGGATGGAGCTATTGGAGGCAAGTCGCGCGGAAACATCGGAGAGACGAATGAGGAGCGCGAGGGGCGCAGGGTGGCGGATCCGCGAGCTCGCGTCATGTGCATCGGACGCGACGTGCGAATTAACAACTCACGCGTCATATCGCGCATTATTATCCGATATTTCGAGCTGTGTATCGACGCGTCTTAACCCCTCGCGTTTTCGCGAGGTAGCGAAGACGCTCGAGTTTACACGCGGAGTGCGTTACCGTGCTAACACGGTAACGAGCAAAATGCGGGGAAGGAAAGAGGGGGAGACTATCGCCGCCAGACGAAAACGAAGACATCGATTCGACGCGTTCACTCTCAAATACCGCGAGCCGTTAATGTGTTTCGCCGATCGCCTAGGGTGCTGTTCCTCGAAAACGTCGAATATCGACGCCAGATCCGGAAACATTTTATTTTAATAACTACCTCGTGTTTTATTTAATTAAGAATTAAAATAACGCTCTTTAAAAAAAAATTAATTTTATTTGATAAGATTAACGCATTGCCAAACTCATTTTGCGATATAACTTGCCGCGATGTCACTGAAAATATTGATCGCCCGCAACGAGGCGAGACGAAAAAGTCGCGTCACGACGAAGAGGAGGCGGAGCAGTTAATGTTACGTCGAAGGTGAGCGCGTTGAAAAGGGTTGATTACACGAACGCCCCGCGCGTCCAACGGGTAGAACACGCCGCGGGGCCACGCCGGAAGGATGTTGCTGGACCATGCTTGTAAGCAAGCGGCAACCCGTTCGAGGGCCCTAGGTAGGCTCGGGGCAAATGGCAGCGGGATGATTGATCGCCCGGCTAATTGGATGATCGATGACTCAAGTTCATCAGTGGCTGTTCAGCTCCTGGCGAAGGATGCCTCGCTCGCACGTGAGCGCCCTGCTGCCCCCGCAAGATGTACACGTGTACATATATGCGTACATATATGTGTACACACAACTGCAGCTGTATATACGTGTGCGCGAGAACATGCACGTATTAGACACCGCGCAAGGAGAACAGGCCAGCAGCATCCCGGTAACTAGTCTGCACTAATGTTCTGTAAAGCCATTTTGTTTCTTTTTTAATTTGTCTTTCGTTAAAATACACTTTTCTACGGGTTCACGATTTTATCAGATTTTTACAACTACGGCGCGTTAAATATAAAAAAAATAATGTGCAGTGTAGAAATTAATCTTTATCGTAAAAGTAAGAATTTTTTTAGATTAATGCTCGACGTGCAAGAGCTTCCAAAATTTCTCATTACGCTTGAAAATCCCAAAGGCGCGATATCTTCTTAAAGTAATGAATTCACAATAGGATTTAGAGCGGCAAAGGTGCGAGCGGACTAGCACGTAAGTTCACGCATAGCATTTGTCTGATATACGGCCGACGCGTGAATGCAAATCGGCGTGTAAATCATGCGAACAATGTCTTAATGTCCCGGTCATACAACGCCCACCCGAGTCAGAAGACAACGGCTCCGGTAGTCTTCGGGTGGAAGGAAAGGGTGCCTTTTCGGATATTCATAGGGAAATAAATTAGCAGGCACGCGCGTCACGAGGGGACCATTATTGATATCTATTTTCTTGGTAGATATTACTCGCGAGTAGCTTCTATTTCCCACGTGCGACGAATCGCGCGGCTTTTAGCGCGGCAATTGACATCTACAGCTACGAATTATTACAATCGCTGCCGTCCGTAGTATTATATTTATATATTAAAAATAATGTAACAAAAAGAAAAAAAAAAGAAAAATGGAGATTTTTATTACCTCGCCGTTTATTATCGAGAGGACTCTCGGGAATAAATAGAGAATTGAAAAATAGCCCGTTCAGGCTTTTCGTTTATGCCATTTAACTTGTAAATCTTCCCACCGAATCTGCTGATACCCGTGAAACATGTGTGGAAAGTGAGAAAAGTCTTAATCCCGCTTTTGAGGAAAAAGGGCGGGCGTAGGAGACAGAAGCGGAAGGGTGGAAAGAATACGTAAGAGCGAAAGAGCGCGAGGCGTGTGAAAAATTCGTAAGAACAAAGGTGGCGAGAAATCCATACCCCAGAGGTCGAAAGCTGCGATTTCTCGCGAAGGGTGTACCAAAAAGGGTGAGAGGCGTTGGAATGAAATATCTATTCGAGTGGAGTATGTAAAGGAATTGCGTTTGTCATTGTCTAAATGCAAATGATAAATATCCCCAAATTAATATTATTTAATAACTTTATTTATATTATATTATCGTTATGTGCGCGTAAAAAAAATTGCATTTAAACGGAGATTCTCTTTTAAAGTAACGAAAGGATAAAGGCGAGGGAACGCGAAGTGAGTGCTATCATAGTCGATTACTGGATAGTTTAATGTCGAAGTGATTGTAACTATGAAGTACTTCCTACCAACCGTTGGCGGTTTTCTCCTTCCAACCGTCGAAGTTGTTTAGTCGGTTTACGATGATGACACGATTCCTTTTACGCCCGCGATGAGTTCATCACTGGTAAATCTGAGCTTCTTTAGTAACGTCCTCGCGCTCGTTTTCAAAGTCCAAAGATTCTGCGACCGATAATCGCGCGCATAAAGTGCCACCCTCGCGGCGAACGTTCGTTCCTTTGCACAAAATTATACAGTGCCGCAGTTTTGAGAACGAAGTCGCGTCGTTTCACGCATCGGCGAGCATCTTACGACCGATTATTACTGTAATTTTATCGCCGGGTATCATCTTGATCGCGTCGGAATAAGATCTCTCCCCCGCCGCTCTGATAACGCATCAATAATTTTGGACGTGGTACGTTTTTGCAAATAGACAGGAAAAGAGACTTAAAAAATAACTCCTGTAGAAAATAAAATCAATCCGAGCCAATCTCGCCGAGAGAAAAGAAGAGGCAAGTCTCCCTTGCGCGACATCGCGACTATCTAGACGTTTTTATGAACAACGTTTTCGCTGCTCTTTCTTTTCCGTTTCTCTAAGTTTCGTAAGACTTCGCTGTAATGGCTCTAATTTCCGCTAATAAATCCACGAGTGCAGCGAGGCTCTTCCCTCGATACGAAGATAATCGTATTCCCGCTCGCGAAATGTATTCGTTGCGCCCTCGAGAAACGGTGGGATATAGCGCTTATGTACGTAGGTAAATTTTGCATACGCGTATACGGAATATCCTATGTATGCGCGAAAAATACGTAGTGGAAAGGGGGCCAGAAGCGAGGGAGGAAGGTGACGTAAGAAGATGTTCTAGTCTTAGCAGGAGGCGCGCCCTGCAAAAACAGATGTAAAGACACGGGGACGCCGCTCCGGAGGGTCAGAAAAGAGGATTCGGACGGTTGTAATCTCAGCTCAAGGTGTCGTTTTGCTTCTTAGCGTCCCGCTGGACATCGAGACGCTTGAGACGGGAAAGCTTAATGTCCCCTCGCATCTATTGTACGCTGGAAAGCAGATATGGCATTTGCTGCGCCGACAACAGCTAGCGAACGTGACTTTAGAGTCGCGTGCGTCGAGTTTCACATGAGTCGGATATATGTACCGCGCCGGCCGGTTGCCGATGACTGATTTTCCTCTCGTTCTCTCATTCCCTGCCTCTGTCGCATAGGGTTACGTACACTAGTCGCTGTCACCGCAGAAAGCGTCATATCTGCCTTTCGACAGATTTAAAACAACAGTTCGGTCAATTTTTTTTTTATTTTTTTTTTCTTTATAAGCATTATTAAAAAAGAAAAAAAAAGCCATTTTAAAAGTTACGTGTTTTAATCTAAAACTCGAACAAGGCAATTCTTAAATCATAAAGTAATTATTATTAACAACCGGTGTATATTATGTGCATACGAAAATAAGTTCAAATTTACGAACAAATGAAGAACGCGTTTCCGAGATCGTTGGGAGAACGAGGGACGTAGGCAATTTTGCACTTGTAAATAGGCCCCGAAGGGAGGAGCATAAGTAAATTAGGCCGGTCGAGGCGAAACGTTCTGATAAGAATCTTTCCCTCGGCTTTTTTTAAAAGCCGACTCCGGGGGAATTGAGACGTCATCACGACGCTCTTCCTCGTCCCGGATTTGCGCCTTCCTCACCGTCCCCCGTTGGCGCGTCCTTCGAGAGCCGTTTAATGCCAAACGCTCGCGCCTCGTCCTTTGTTTCGCCTTCATGAGATTTTTAAACAGCGCGAAATGAGCTCCGCGGACCGGAGAGAGTTGAGAGAGAATGGGTCTCGAACGATTATCGTTTCATCCGTCGTCGCTTTAATTCCCTCGCTCCGCCGTACGGAATTAAAAAGAGGAGTCTTGCAATAGTCACGCTCAGTAATATACATTTATAAATTGTAATTTCTGTATTATAAAATTTAGAAGAAGTCGACTTCTACAGGAGATGAGTAAAATATTATTGCATTTATATAGCACGTAGAAATTCAAGAGGTAATGATCGTTTTATTTTTATCGGATAAAATAAGGGTTCAAAAAAAGAAAAAAAAAGGAAACCCGAGAAATCTAAGCATTTGTATCGCTTTGTCGTACTTCAGCAGCGGCACGCGAATCGTATAGCATTGCATTATTGCTTTTATGGCCAATAAAAGATGTCCCGGTGAGGCCAGGCTGATGGCCATCCTCCGCAACAACTGTCCCCTTGGCTCCTAGACTGTTCCATCTCGCCCCGCTTCAAACTCCCCCTCGTCTACGACAACCAACGCCCGTTATTGTCGGCGAGTCGTTCATTCGGTCATCGAAGGTGTCGCGATTGGTTTCGTGCTGTTTGCAAGGAATATAGTCCAGGGACTCCCCGACCCAGTTAACTGTTCGGTAACCCTCGGGACGCCAAGGCACAAAGAATAATACGGGAAATTTGTCCGAATCGCTGAAAACCGTAGAAAATATTCCAAAAAAAAAAAAAAAAAAAAAAAAAATTACGATACATTGTATCGATCAGAGAACATCTTCGCGATTTGATTTTATAATTAATAATCAATTGAGACGTATCGCGATATTTCGTTTGACTAAATTTCCAGCCGAGTCTAAGTAACGCCGACGCATATTTCAGAGAGACGACAAAAAGAAACAACTTCTATCATTCCCTCTTTACGTTTTATGACGGACTGTATAAAGTTTTGTTGACTAAAAAGAACACCGCGCGGCAGGCGACTAAGGCTTTGTCGTCAAGGATAGGCGGCTGGTCTTTCTTGCAGACAGTAAAGCTCGTCTTCTCTCTAGCGCTAGCTACAACGTTGCACCTACAGGCAAAAGATAACCAGCCCGTCCTCGAGCCATCAACCTCCAGTTCCTCCTTGGTTGTCCCGAGCGACGATATATCTCCCGGCGTCCCCCTTCGCCGTCCCTGCCACCCTCTCCATCCACTCCTTGCAGAGTTCCGATGCTCCAGGAGGGTGCACGATGACACTCGGTTACGACATTAGCGACGTTTCCCACACCGTCTACGGGTCTACTTCGTCAATGTCAAAGCGCAGCCCTATCCCACCCTCTCGTTCGCGAGCGACTTTTCCGCAGAGCAAAGTTTTAACATTTATATAACAATACACGCAATACGAAAACTTATAATCCGTGTGCAGAGAAATAGCAATCGACGAGTAACTTACTAAACGTTAAAGATATTATTCGTGGATAAAATTTTTGAAACTTGAAGGATGCAAGCTTGATCTGTAATAGCGTCGAGTTCGAAAATTTAGATAGGCCTGTGTATCGAGAACGACGAAAGAAGGAGTCCCACGTGTGGTGAAACTTCCAAAACAGAATTCCGGTACCGCCGGTTGATTTACGCGACTCCGCTCGAGGCGACGCCGGTCGCCTCGTCTCGGCTCTCGCGCCGTAATAGTACCATTCTGATTCCAATAACCATGAATCTATCAGACGTCAAAACGCAATCTCCACCTGAAAGCGGCCTGCCTTCGGCCGCGCGCCACAGCGACCACAAATCTCGTAGTATCTACAGCCGTATATCTTATGCTTACGGGAGCACGTGGTATGCAACACGGATGTAAAGGGCCTGACGGACTCGCGCGGGAAGTCGAAAAAAAAAAAAGCAGGAAAGGGAGAAATAGCGGAGATACGAAAGAGGAAAGGGAAAAAAAGAGAGAATTGCGCGAATAGAGGGAAATAACCCTCGCGAATTTTGTTCGACGTCGGCGGGGGCGAAAAGAGAGAGAGAGAGAGAGAGAAAGAGAAAAAAAATCCCAGCGAGATTGCATCGAAGAGGAGAAAGTTGCAAACTCGAAAACTTTCGAGCTCCTATTATCTCCGACGAGACCACGGTCCGGCATCAAGGGAGTTGTCCGGTATACCCCGATCTCTAAATACTCCACCTTCTGCGTCCTATCGTCTGGGTCGAGAATTGTTCGGCAGAGTTGGAAAAAAAAAAAAAAAAAAAAAAAAAACGGCACACGAGACTAATATTCGTACGTCGCAAATGACACAGCTAGAATAATTAAACCTTCCCTTTATTTTAGCAATTTAAAGAATTCTTAGTTAAGCAGTATTTTAATTGCGAGATAAATAATTATTTTATCGTATTTAAAAAATCGTCGAGATGGTATTTAAAATAACATTGAATTTAATCGTAGAAGTGAAAGATAGGAAGCTCTCTCAACGGTCGCTAATTCAGAAAGTAAATGTAAAGGGATCGTATTATTGATGAAGTTTTCTGTGAGCAAACTTATCGAAATTATCTCGCGACTTCGTGACGTAACGAAGAGGAGCGTCGCTCGTTACAAGCGCGCGAATGAGGAATGGTGCCAATGACAGTGCTAACGCCGTGCAAATGAATGCACGCCGAGGCTTTGACACGCGGTAATTTATCACGTCGCCCCGTCTTACCCTTCCGCGAAGTCTACGACGAGCGACGCGGACGTTCTGCGAGAGGGCTAAACGAAAAATCCGCGCGCGACGACGACGACGACGGTGATTGGGACAAATATAAATAAGGCAATTGAGAGAGAACCCTCCGTTCTGCCTTTCAGTCTTCCGTGCTCGGGAACGAATGTAACCGTGACTTAACGGATCCCGGTAAGCCCCTGAAAATATACGCGTACGTTTGACAATTCGTTGGCAGGTTCGAGTTGCCGCGATAACTTTACGTGAGAAATTCTACGAGATCAGTCTTTCCTCCGAAAATGCCAGAAAGTAAAAAGAGAAATTCTTCTTTTTTTTTATATTAAAAAAAAATTTTTTTAAAGCATTTGTAATATGTTTTTATTTTTCTAACTAAAATTTATTTACTCTCGTTCCATTAATGTTCCTTTAAATGTAATTTAAATGTAATAAATGTAACGGGCTCAGATAAAATTGTTCTATAACTCAGAAATGTCTTGCCCGAGATGTAAACCTTGCCCAAACTTAACCAACAATTTGACATTGTGGAAATAGTATCCCAACGGAAATGGTTGCACGATAAATGAGCACGCGACGGTGACATCGCGAGAAACCGCTGCTTCGTCTCCGCCACTTTGAATCCCTCTTTTTTCTACTCCTCTTGTCGCTCTCTTGCTTTTCTCTCTCTCTCTCTCTTCAACGTACCAAAGTTTTTCCAACTTCGTATAATCATTTTTCCCGGAATGTCCCGACGGTGCTTTCCCACTCCCCTCCTCGACGTCGCTTATCTCGGGAAAATTCTTTTCGCGGTTTCCTCCGGAGAACAGCCGCGCGCGTCTCTCCCCTTCATCTGTTCCCAGGCTCATCGACGCAGAAGAATTTTAATTCTGCTCCCGAAAAATCTCGGATGGCAGCGCGCTCCTTTTCCGTTCGCACGTGAATCCCAACTTCAAAGGGCCGCGCGTCGACGATAAGACCGCAAACAAATTTTCTCGAACGATCAAGGCCCGTCTTATTAAGCAATTATTATCTCGCGCAAGAATTAATTTATGCAAGACGTGATTTTAGGAGCGTATTTTTTAATAACATATGAATAGCACGGATTTATTCAGTAAAAACGAGCCGTTCGCACGGCACATGAAATATGCAAGCGTCTCTGCGATGCTGCTTAAGAAAAAAAAAAGAAAAAAAAAAGAAAAAAGAGAAGACGAGAGAAGTGAAGAAAATGAGAAGGGGAGGTCGGAGGAAAAAAAAGGTGGGATGATTAGATGAGAAAGATCCAGGGGACATTGGGTTTATTAACGATATCGCGAGCCTATAAGGGTGGAAAAAAGGCCGCTCGATAATTTGCTGGCCCGTGCACCCTTGAAAGAAAATCCATATTCCGACGTTAACGAGATTTTATAAACGACAGTCACTATTAAGCGCCGAGCTTTGTAGACGGACCGTTTAATCGCAGATGTACCTCTCTAGTCAGATGACGTGAATAATGGCCGCCTTTAAAATAACTCAATACATGGATTAATTGCCTTTCTCCCATATGAATATCCTGGCCACAAAACTTGCACTTTCACGGAATCACCCGTGGCTTCTTTCGAGGAAGGACGGGGGCGGTGCGGCGGCCGACGCCTCTCGCAGCGACAAATATGGAATTTGCATATAAATCGGGTATTTCCATCTGTGGCCTCGACGCCTCGCGCTGGGTCGGTTCGTTCGTTCGTTCGTTCGCGTGATACAGAAATGAAGAGATCTCCCATTTCCTCTTAGCATCAGACTCTTACTTCCCCCGTGCGCTTCCACCGTCGTAACACCAACCGCCTCGTTCCTGGAGAAATACTAACCTCCAGATATTATTAATAACCCGAGATGGGATCGAACGCATCCCTCTCGGTTGTATTGAAAGAGTGGCGGGAGGGTGCACGCCTGGCAAAATCAATCTACCAACCGTTTGTCGGTATGGTTCGTCGTTTTCCGCCTGTCTCTCCCTGACATCCGCGCATCACTTCTCTTCCTCTGCCTTTTTTTTTTCGCTCCGATGCGAAGATCAGTTCCACGCGAGCACGCGAATTCAATTCCCCGTCGCATCTCCGAGAGCTTATCGCGCCTTAACCCAACGCGCCTAAACAGACACTTTCTAATTATCGCGTAAAATAATTAATTAATTAAAAAGCAAGTGGAAAGATTTAAAAGATCTACAATTAAATGTACGAACGGACAGATGCGAATAATGATCGTCGAATCGCTACCCCCCGAAAACGTGGAGCGTCTTCGCGTTTCATCCTCTGGCACCCTCAACATCACTCTCGACGAGAGCCGGCCGTACTCGCGCCGGCACTTCTTTTTTTTCCACTCGCGAATCAAGAGTGGACGAGTAGCAGAAGGGAGGAAAGCAGCTTTGTAACCGGAAACCTCCTTAGACGGTCTATCATTTTTAATCGGGAGAATAAATCGTTTGATTCAATTATCAGGGGCATCTCGTGACTCCCTCGAGGACTTCCGCTGAGAATCCTCGACGAAAGGAAAAAAAAAAAAAAAAAAAAAAAAAAGAAGCGGCGGCTCTTTGTCCGACTTAAGAATCTCAGGAGTGTTTAAGAGGCTTAGGATCGGTTAAAAGTCGACGTTAAACACCGTAAGGTTTGTCGTCGGTGTTTATTCTCATTAAGTCCCATCCTTACCCCGCGTGTCAACGCGCACTTTGTCTCCTTTGATTGACCAAATGCCACGTTCTAAAAAGTTCAGAATCTCGTAAGCACCGTTGCAACAAAAGTAAATACGATTGTGTAATATCCTTGCAAGCAAATAACATTCCAAATGCAATATTAATGAATTAATTAATTTCTTTGTCGTATTAAATAGAATTTAAAAGTAAGATTATAACGAGAGTTAATAATTTAAATTGAAAATGAGACTAGCCACATGTTGCGGACACGATGTACTTCGAACCTGCACGGTGTATCTTGAGAAAGTAGCGAGAGACGAGGTGGAATGGTCGGTTGAGTCTTTTCCTTATTTTTATCAGGTTTTCCGAGGGGATGAATATTTAAGGGGAGCGGACTTAATCTGCGCTCGGGGATTCGCGGGCAGACGCGTATCGCAAAGCAGCCCATCTCCGTTCTTTTTCTTCCATCCCCGTCCTCTTTATGCTACAACAAACCTAGAGGAGGAGGCAAAGGAGTAGGGAGAAAGTCGGAGGTGGAGAAATAACGGAGGGTGTTCGGCAATAGGGTGGCGTACGTGGTAGCGCGCGGGCGCGCGCGCGGGCGGTACATGTTTCCCTAAATATTTTACGGCCGTTATCGGCTCTTGACCGAGGAAATTCCGACAACAATTTCATCTCTGTTGGCTTTCGATAGCGCGCGCTAATTTAGTGGGAATCGCCTTGAGTACACGGTTCGGCTAACGAATCGGCCGTTACGTCAGAAGCACGGTCGAATCGATATCGAAAGGCAGGATTTCATCTTACGAGATCATATTTTAGCAGAACTAATTTGCGAAATAAAAACTCCTAGGATAAAACTTAAAATTTTCGTACAGTTTGCCGCAGATTTTCGTCTTTAAGATTAAATTGCGAGGTATCGTTCTCATTGTAAAGAAATATCAAAAGCGGCTTGTTCTGCGACGGGTCTGTTTCTGAACCGATATAAACTGACGGACGGAGACCCTCTGACACCCGGCCAGAGCCTACGAGGGGTGGGCTTTCCCTTGCAAATTCTCTCTTTACCACTTCGCTATAGCCCACCGCGGCCACCGCGTCGCCGCCGGAGGCTCCCACTACTCTTTCTCCGCCGGGGGTTTGTTTTAGCAAGAACTCTCTCCGGTTTTTGGATAGGCGCGTACGCACCCCCGCGCACCGTTCTCACAGGCTTCGAAAACCTTCACCGCAACCGCCGGCTGCGCGGCGAACCAGCCAACCTTTATTGGTTTTTACCGAGCAACACACAGTCCGATATTTTTTTATTACAACAGAGCACGCGTTTAGCCCCCGACCGCGCATTGTTCGGCATTAAGCGCGGAAAAAGGCTGCGGAACGAAGGAGTTAAGGTGCCCTCACACGAAGGGCGAAGGTAGTACCTCGGATACTCCAACTCCGCCGACTCAATCCTATAAGCTCGTGCTATAAATTGATTTCCCATATTTATTGAAAATTCCGAGAATACTTTGCCACGTGTTCTTGCAACATCTATTTTATATCAATTAAATTTTTTTTTTTTTTTTGTATTACCACCAATTTCCTATTTATTAAGTGATAAGTTTCAAACGTCAATTAAAAACTTTCCGAGTCCCGCGTTGTTAAATATAAATAATAGATTTAATTACAGAACGCGCACGACGATGATAATAAATGCTGCGAGCTAACAATGCAATTTCTTAAAGATATGTAAGTACATTTTTACGGAGACACCCGTTGTGCAAACGATTTAGAGTTCGTACGAGCCGCTTTCGTTTTCGAGGGTTCACAAGGGCTGCGCCGAAAGTAACGGACGAGCCTTTAGCCACGCGAATTACGAAATACTTTTACAAATTAAATACGCGTAGTCATACGAGGGGGGTTTAGCGAAGCTGAGTTCCATCAGACCGCAGTCTCCCGACAAAGTATTCCCGACAAAGGGCGGAAGCCTTTCGAGCCACCGTCCACCATCCGGATTTTCAAAAGACGCTGGAGTCTTTTTATCGGAGGAAGTTCAAATAAATTTTGTTTATTTAAAGTGCCTTTTAAACCTTCTCTTGATAACTCGTGATTTGTAAAAAAAAAAAAAAATGCGCGTCCAGAATAACGAATAATCGCGGCGATTTTTCAGAAATAAAAATTCTGACGAATCAGTTCAATCGTAAAATATTATCTTATCACATTCATCTTTCACTTTGGGAATTAATTATGAATTTAATCAGAAATAATTCTATATCATTAAAAAATCGACTAACTTCTTAAGCTTTTGCACTTTAGGTTGTCGCTTTTATTTATATAAAATACTCGTGCAGGCGTTAGTTATTGACTGACATGCGCGCAGCAGAAAGGGTAGACCACACCGAAATAGCTAGGGCGGAAGATAATTCGAAGTAACCGCGACAAATTCCAATATCTGGAGAAATATGCGGAGCTGCGCGTCGCTACCAGCCGCCATGGCGTTCCTCGCGGTCATGTCTAACCTTCGTCTTATTACGAGAGGAACATGCGGTCGGGCGGTTTTACCTTTTTACCTTCCTCCATTCATCCTCCCGTGCGCGCCGAAACACGCGAAAGACCGAAAACACCTGCTATAAAAATTTATTTCTTCTAAATTAAAAAGGCAAACTATTTTCCTTCTCAAGAAAAAGACCGCATATCATAAATAAAAATAAAGCTTTGTACAATTAGACGTTACAGTAAGAAATAAGATCCAAAGAATTTCTTATGATTCTTATTAAATAAAAGAAAATATATTTGCACGCGTAAGCAAGCTTGATCGATCAATTTTTTAATTTGCTGTTATAATAATAAGTTAAGGAGGCACGGCGAAACGTAGTTTTCTGACGAAGAACGTCATGAGACGGACCTATTTGCTGTTCCATTCCCGATTCATTCGGTACACGTCACGGTTTGCATTGTACCCGCCAGGCCGGTATGCCCAACGTAAAGCGATTCCCCGGCGAAATTTAATTAAAACAATCAAATTATGGAAGGAGACGTCGACTGAGCCGTCGAGATCGCCGAGAGAAAAGGAGAGAGACGACAAAAAGAGGGAGAACAAGTCCACGAGACTGGAAGCGCGGATAAGATTTTCTTCTACGTTTATTTTCGCTCGAATCCCTCTAGAACCTTTCCGCCCTTTTCTTCACTCATCTTTAGCTTTATTTCTATCTTTTCGTCCACCCTTTCGCCTTGGCATTCTTTTTGTTCGTCGCTTTTTCCGAAAAGCACGCCGGTGACAATAGCACGACGCAGTCATTTAAAACTTATAAATTGTCGCCTCGAAAAACGTATGTCCGCTTTTCTTTGTAATACTGATACGCAATAACGGAGACGTTAAAAATATATCAATTAAAAATTCGACAAAATATTTAACACACAATTTCTTTTACACTGTTTTAAAGTATAAGAATTAAACTATATGCGGATGAGAGGTGCGAGCATAGGGCGTGGGGTGGGGAAAGCGAGCGCCGAGCGCCGAGCCGCGCTACCGCTCTCACTCTCTCACCCGCCAGCGACCGTACATGCAGCACTTACGCAGCAGATACGCCACGTGCACCGGAAGTATTACACACATGCTACGCCCGACGTATCACGAGTGGACTTCTCCAAGGAGTGCTTGGCATGCGGAGACTCCTTGTGAGGAGATCCTATTCCACAAAAGTAAGTTTTATTCCCATTTACGCGTATATTACAATCGTGTTCTTGGAACGATCGCCGATAATTCCGAACAAGTGATTAGGCTCTTTTTGACCGGGTTTCGAGAGCAAGTCGGTTGCGGATTTATTTCTACCGCCCGTGTGTGGAAAATTCTTTCGTGCGAGATCGCTGCGTAACGAGAAGAAAACGGCAGAGGTCGCGACATGTGTACATAGCTCGTGCGGGCGTACGTGGCTCATGTTGCAGTAGGTGAGTCGCGCAATGGTCACGTCATCTAGCGATCACCTTGGCGCTGTTTTAGTCGAGCCGGTCGAGTACGTAGTCAACCGGAGCAGTTACGCGTTGATAAATAACTTCATTCTCTGCTTGTAAAAAATTAGCTAACGTGAATGTAAGTTGTGCGACCGATATTCTGCACTGGTAAAGTACAATTATAGGTACAATTTCGTCACGGCGGGCAGACACAACATCCTGGAATATTAATCATAATGCCAACGAAATAAATTTTTATTCTGTTTCAGATGAAGACCGACCCTAAGGAGGAGCTCAAGTACCGTTGTCGCCGATAATTAATATACGAACCGCAGCCGGTTCGTCGGATTTATTTTGGGAGAGATCTTTCGCGAATGTCCCATGCATCGAAGGAGAATTCCGGATCATACCAGACGATCTGAGAGGAGGAGGAGGCTCAGGAAGGGCATCGGGCATTGCGGAGCAACTCGGAAGGTGAGAATCATTTTTTTGTCTATACAAAATTAATAGATTCGCCGTTCAGACAACAAAAAAAAAGTTTTTTGATCACTTAATTAATAAATTAATTTAAAGACGCGTTTACATTTTTTTTTTAAACAATGATAATTATTTTTAATATCTCTATAATGAAAATTTTTATTTCTTTGTTGCAGATAAAAGTTTCAAGGAGAATTCAAAGTGCCGTCCGCCGATATTACTGTTTAAACGAACCGCAGCCGGTTCGTCGGTCGTTTTTACGGAAGTGTCGCATAGTATTCGGGCGGGTAATTTTATAATACAATTTTGTTTTCAAACGGGAGTGTCGTGATAGCATCGCGCGATATACAGTGTTAAATAAGTAGTAATTCTCGCGATTTTAAATTCACGGTCGCGGTTTTCGCGAGTGTCTTGTGCGCGGAAGGAGGACTCGACACGTCCCAACTGAGAGGAGGAGGAGGCCTCGGAAAGGCATCCTGCTCCGGCGGAGCAACCTTTGGGTAAGAATCACTTTCTTTCCACAAAGCTAATTCTTTTACCATTTCAATAACCGAGATCTTTATTTTTCATTTTTTAATTGCTGAACTAATTAGAGATGCATCACAATTTTTTCTTTAACGGTGAAAATTATTTTCAGTCTCTACATTAATCTGTTTATTTGTTTGTTACAGATCATCGTTGCAGTATCGTCAACTCCGCTGCTGCACATCAACCGGTGAGTCGCATGCTTTTTTTTACAATTCGTTTTAGAGAAAAGTATATTTTATGCGAATAAATAAAAATGATTAAAATAAAAATACAAACTGACAAAAATAATTAAAAATAACAAAATAATAAATTTTAAACTAATATTAATTCTCGCGGGACGAAATGCTAGGCTCTCCCTAGGTAAGAGAACAAATTAAGCTTCGCGGTAAAACGACAAAAAAATCCCTCCTTTCTCAAATAGAATTCTTATATCACTTTAAAGAAGTGACGAGCTATTAGGTATAAAATCGTCAAACAAATTCTGTATACGTTATCGAGAGAGAAATGAACACGCTTTCCGCTGTCAACAAGTTATTACGGAGTACAATATCGTTTTAGTTTGGCGAAAGTCTGCGGGAGGATTCGCAAAAGTGTATCACGGAAGGCCCATTGAAGAAGTTCCCGTTACTGCATAACTTTTCGAAAGTTCGGTTCGTCATTATATCGTGGGAAACTTTCGTGAAGTTCAAGTTCGTATCCGGAAGTTCGGACACGGAAAAGAATTAATATCAGTGAAAGTCCATCGGAGCAAAATAAAACATTCTTTTTTCTTTTTTTTTTAAACCGGGTTCTAGCGTGCTTAACAATTTAACTGTTACTGATCATATCGGAATACCGTCTATTAAAAAATTCTCTTAGCGCTGACAGTGCAATATTTATTTGACTTAGTCCCGGCAGACAATCTTAATATGCCAGAAACGCGTCGAGCCTATCCGATTTCATCTAGCCGCCCAAGGGCTACTTATCAAGTACCTACTTTATACTTTGTTTGCTTCTGATGGCATTAGCCCTGAGGGTGATTGCGAATTCCCCTTTCTCGCCCGTCGTCTGTCTAGTCTTTGGTCCGGGATATATCCTCGAAAGGTAGCTTTTGCTACCGGCCACGATGCTGTTAGCATTGGACCGCGTGCCCGGAAATCCTGATCGACACCTTCGGCACGTACCCATTATCCGATCCACGAGTCTCAACCATCTCACTTCGAGCCGTCCCAAAATTACCCACGGCACTCCGGCGCCCGCGCGAATTGAATCTCGCCGGCGGGTAGAACGTTCTCCGATTCGCAGATTGATAAGACGTGCGGTATCATTTATTTAACAAAAACTCGGTTAGCGTTTAAAGTAAGATACTAATAAAAGATTTACGTTAAAATCAAATACGTTGCTGCAGCACGTTTTTTTTTTTTTTTTTAATTCGTAAATTACACGAAAATTAAATTTGTTAAGTAGATAAGCTATAAAATAATTCTTCGTTTTATATTATACGATCGCGAAGAAAGTACAAAATGTACGAGTTACGAGGTTTATTCGACCGGGCAAAAGTCGCATGATCCGCCGGTGACAGTAAGAAAGGGAGAAAATCTTGAACGGGAGGTCAGCCGAGTCCCTTCTCGAACGTCGCCCGTATTCAAATGCGTCGCATCAATATTTTATTGCGAACATTCCTCATGTAAATTCCCGAAGATTTTACGACAATGTAATCCCCACGGTTGCGGTGACAACAACGACGCCTTTGAGCACAAGTAGTCTGCAAGAATGCTCAACTGAATGGACGATGATGAGAAGGAACTTTTATCTCTCTATATCGCTTTCTTCTTTTTTTTTTCTTTTTTTTTCTTATTTGTCTCATCAATAATCATATAAGACAAAATTAATCCGATTTTCAATAATACGATCTCCAATAAATACATTTTCGCGAATTTAAAGCGTGAAATAAATTTATCGAAAAATAATTCTATATTATTCGCAATAGGATTAAATTTAATTTCGTTAAAACAATTGTCTAAGTAGCGCGAATTTGTATTTGGGGAATCGGGTAGTTAACTAAGAGAATGAGGGAGACAGTGTCGAGAGTTGCGCAAAGGAAGAGTGGTATAGGAAAAGGCGCGAGGGGGGCGGGGAAGAAAGGGATCGAGCGGGAAAAGGGGGTAGGTAGCATAAAGCCGTGTACTGAGGATTGCGTACGAATAACGGAAATTAAGTGTCAACCGAAAGAGAGGAGAGCTCGCCTTCCCCCTCTCCAATCTCCTCTCGTCTCGTTCTCCTTTTAAAGAGAGCAAGTGGCTCGTGGGTGAGAAAATACGACAGTAGAGAGAGAGAGAGAGAGCAGAGAGGTGGAAAGCGAGATACATAACCACCGTCGCAGGATTAACGCTACGTGCACGGCAAGCCTAAAACCGCCAGAACTACCCTTCCGCCAACAGTCGTTTCCTTCGGCCGTTTATGGGATTTTAACAACGCCGCGCATTATGTAGCGAGTCACCGGCACGAAGTCACCCCCAAAACTGCAGCGCGGAGGTCATTATTGTCCTCCGTGCTGTTTCGGAACGTCCGAGTCGACGAGGGGTTAACGTGAGAACGAGTTAGTAACTTGTAGCCTGCCTTTACCAGCTCTCCTTGTAACAACGACATAATAGATATATTTATGTGCCTCCGTTTTGAATACTAAATCAATTTGATAGATACGTCTAATTTCGACTGTCAGAAAGAAAATTAGGGGCTTGTAAAGTAATATTCGTTGTTCCTGGCAAGAAAAATTGTCCTAAAACATACGTCTATCACGCGTTTATTAATATATCTGCAAATTTATAAAGAAAAAGAAAAATTGATCGTATCAGGTATCATGATTAAATGATTGCGTTTCAAGGCGCGTTTGGTCGATCTTAAAATTCGTACGAACGACGGTGAGGCTTGCCGGAAGATCCAAGATAGTCCGAAAGGATCTATGATAATCGAAGGGGTTGCGACCGTAGTCTCCGATTGAAATCCAATAGGATCGTCGTAAAGGGAGCAGACGAGACAACGCATCGTAATCCTACATGAATGGCTCGAGGGGTCAGGCTCCGCGAGGGCGACGCCGATGCTCCAATCATATTTATGGGCTCCGAGGCTCCTATGCGTAGATCCGAGCGTGTCTTACCGTGAACTATGGATTACGCGGCCAAATAGAAAATCATAAGACGACGGGTCCCGATTCCTCGCTCGCTGCTTCGTGCAGTTATCATAAAGAAAAAAAGGAGAAAAAAAAGAGAGAAAAGAAAAGACTATTCGCCGGCGCGCTGAACTTATTTGTCGAAATAGCTATCCGGAGATAATAAGAAAAAATATCCTTGCGGGAATTTAATTTATTTCTTTGTCTATTGTTACGGTATTTTATATTAAAGCGGAAATATAATCGAAATACTATTTTAAATAGGCACGAATGGTGCGAGACTGCGGTTAAATATAATTAGATTTGCGAGTGTCAGTAAAATGCGGAGAGATTGAGTCTGGAAGGGCTGGCTTGCGAAACCGAGACGGGCCAACAGCTCGGTGATAATGAGTCACTCGGTGCGAACCGTCTTAAGATGCTTCATTTGTATTTTAATTAGTGTCGTTATGCTAATCATGCGCCGTTGCTTCTTGTTCCCCGACGTTTTTGTTCTTCCGCGCGCCCCGCTGCCCATTTTGCATGGAAGAAAAAGACACCGGTGTGTCCGGCAATAAAGACGAAATATTCACGATTATCCGCGCGATTAACCGTGGCGTAAAAATGGTCGTCAAAATTAATTTGCTCGCGACACGCGGAATAAAAATAATAAATTTAATTAATAACAAAATGCATACGGAACAATATATCGATCCCCTTTACTTTTTTTTTTAATATTATTCTCTTAAAAGCTTCCTGCTGCCGTATCGCTCAGTATGTTAGAGGCGTAGATCATTAAATAAGATTTGTACGTTCCACATGTATTGTTATCGACAGATTTGATTAGTGGAGAAAAGTTCTCGCTACGAACAATTCGATCGCGCCCAGGAGCTACGCACTCTCACGTTTTCCCTCTGTTATCCTCCTCGCTTCTCCCTTCTGTTTCTCCCTTCTGGACCATCGCCGCGTTGCGCGGCTTGTTGCTTTTTTTTTTTTTTCTTTTTTTTCCACCTCTACCCCCGACGCGAACCGGCCGAAACTTTTTGTTATAGTCGCGCGAACTTCTTTAATAATGCAACTCTTTATATTCACGGGCGTTTTTAACAAGCGTTGGCCTCGAGATTAGATGAGTGGAGAGACAGAGAAAAAGAGGGAAGGCGAATAGGGATAATGCGGAAGAAGAGCGAGGGTGACGAAAAGATGGGGAGGGGAAAAAAAATAGCGCCGAAGAAGGACGTAAAGTTGTTGGGTCGGTTCTCCAAATATGCTGCCGTTACGATGTTTCTTAATTATCATTATTGCCACCGTGCCGCTATTCCTGTTAAGCGTGTGCGCAGCCCTCTCGCCACCGCGACAATAATAACCGCGCTCGGCTATGAATTGCTAATCTCACGCGACCGAGCGTGGCCCTCGAGCGCGTTCCTTGATCGCGAGAAGGACGAGAAGAACGAGGATTCGCGGCGCGACGCCCGGCGCACTTTTGCGTCTCCTACTAATGAAAGTACGAAATGCCATCCGTACACCCTCGTGCTGCTGAGGCTCGTAATAATAAAACGTTATAAGCGTGAAGCTGATTGCGCCCGGTTGATTGCCCCTCTCCGTAGAACAAATACACGCGAAACGAAAATGAGAGGAACTTTATGCGATCACGCGCTGAAGAATGACTTCGTTTCGTGGTGTGAAAAATTACGCGTAGGCGTCTCGAATAAATAAATTATTATAGCTCAGGTGTAATAAGAATAGTAAGAGATACTTTTGATACGAAAATAAGATTTTCTTTTTTTCTTTCTTTTATTTTTATTTTTTTTGAAAGCGTAAGATCTACAAATCCGCGTCGCGCAATTAGCTGTCAAGTAGCTTTGTCGCTTGCCTTTTCCTCGGTATTTCGACGGCGTGGAGTATTCGCAAAAAGACGGAGTGACACAGGGTGAAGGGATTGGGAGTTAAGGGAGTGGAAACTCTGGTTTGGTTTTTCGCAGCCGTACGAAGCGGGGAATTCCGCTTTTCAGGCGGCAGGGCGATTATGGATTTCTTTAATAAGAGACCGCGTTTAAACAGCTTTGATCAATTCAGCCGGGCTAATTCCCACCCGCCGAGACCGCGACCGACCTTCAATCTGGCCGCCACCCTCCCTCTCACGCCCCGGCGACGTCTCGCGTTACGTGATTTAAGGGGCTCTAAAAACCTTCGCTCTGATTAAGCGAGCAGCACCGGCGGAATGTCGCTTGCTCTTTAGACCTTCGTCCTTCTTTTTTGCGCCCGGCAAGTCATGAACCTCGTAAAGTAACTCTGACAATGACCGACAAACATCCATTAATTTATCCCAATTGAACGTCGGCTGACGTGAACTCTTTAAGCTCGAGATAATATTATTTTTATTTAATCTCTCAAAATAGTAGAGCCGATTATTTTCAATTTCCTCAACTTTTTGCACAAATCTATTAAATTAATCGTCCCACATTTGCAAATTTACTTAGTATTAAATGCAGATGTAATTAAAAATATTATATATTGATACATCAGCTTTTCACGTGAAAAGTTACTGTCAGTTTGGTCGATGAGAAATAAGATCGCCACGAAGACGACGATCCGTGGCAGTTGAGTTACCAAAACGTCTTCGTGGTGATTGGGCAAATATTTGACGAAGCCAGCGAGCCCTCTCGGGCGTCTGTCCCAGGGGACGGAACAATCCGAAGATTCTACCGACTGTATTAGACAACGCTAAGAAATTCGTCGATTCAGGAGCAATTTTAAAAAGGGCAACTCTGTTTTAACGTATTAGATGTGAAAAAAAATTAATTTACCACGTTTCGCGTAATAGAACGATCGAAGAAAATTCAGTTATCGCGAGGAGTTCCTGGCTCCACGGCCATTTGCGCTCATTTTGTCGGTATCTCCCTAATTAAACACCGTGCAATTAAGCGAGGACGGATGTGGACGGCGCTCATGTTTACGGATACGATCCTTGCCGTCCCCTTCCGTAGCATAAAAAGCGAACGGGAACAGGAAACGACGCGGTGGCGACGCGACGCCGCCATCGCCGGCCGGCTTGGAAGCAATTATACAATTAGTTAAAGTATCTGCCTACATAACGGCCCATAAAACAAACGTGATTACGCAAACAAACTGCCATCAGTAACGAGATGTAAAGAGCCACAACTTTCGCATTTCCTATCTATAAAGGGTACAGCCAGCGCCGGCCTCGCCATAATTTCATTCCCAAAACGATCATTACAAATAATTTGCCCAAGTTACAACTGTAATTATTTGCGATTTAAGGAGAAGACGGAGTCGGCCGCGATTAATTTGTACGAATGATTTCGATACCTCAGAAATGGGTGACGCTGCAAGTTTTTATTAGACTCGATATAACTTTCCCGGGGTCGTTTATTCGACGACGGTGCACGATAAATATTTCAAGATAACATAAATGTCGAATCGCTCGTTCAAATCTCTGACGATGTGCTAAAGCGATATTTGAGCGAGGTCGCTCGACGCCATCCGTAGGAATTTTAACAGTCTCCGGACGTGCGGTACCCTCGATTCTCCTGTATTATGCATCACCCGCGGAGAATCGCATCCTCGCTTCGAAGAAAAACCACCGCGCTCGCGCCGTGTCCGAGATTTCGAGTAAACTGCTCTGAAGTTAATTCAAGCGAGCGAATTAGCAACAATCTAATTATTATTGGCGATCGCGACAGCTATTAGAACTTTGACAACTCCGTTGGCATTTAAAAAATCGCCGCGTATTAAAAATTTTCCAATAAAATTAAATAAAAAATTTAAAAAAATCGCACGATTATTTTTACGAGTCTGTTTTATAAAACGCTTCAAATGAAAATTAAGCCTCACCGTTATTTAATTGCTTGAATCGTCTGATTAATACCGAGCTAAAAAGGCTAAATATCTAAACATTTTCGGCCGCGTAACTAATATACGCGTACTGATCAATCTCTACGCGCGTTCGACTGCTGCCGCCGCTGATTTTCGGGCCCGCGCGTCCACCGCCACGTGGATCGTGCGGCATGAGGACCACCGATCACGTGATCACGGCGCGCGAGGTAGTCTGCAGGTCCGGCGGCGGCGGGTCTGGCGACCGGCTGTCTCGTGCGTCGGCCGCCGAATCCGCCGACTGCCTCGCACGCCGTGATCACGTACATCTGTTTACGTCGGCTGCCATCATGCCGCACGGTCCGCGTGGCGGTGGACGCGCGGGCCCGGAGGTCAGCGGCCGCGGCAGTCAAGCGCGCGTTACATTGATCAGTACGCGCAAGAAGCTAGCACGCGGCGAAAAACGTTTAGATATCTAACTTCTCTGGCTTATTATTAAGCAGCAATAATTCTCTCGCTATGTGGCCCGCGCTTATGTATTTTTTTACAAGTTATTGCTAGATAAATTTCTACTCGGGAAGCGTTCAGAATATCCGCTCACGAATCCACGGCAGTAGAAATCGGTTTTCAGTTAGCGACCTCCTCTCTAGATTTTTCTTTTGCGTATGCATAATGCATAACGCAGCGCATCATCGTATCTCCATTTCTTCTTTCTGCACGCACGCGGAGAAGAGCTTTTGTATCGAACGGGCGAGAGAGGCCTTATTTTTTTTTTCTTTTTTTTTTTTCCCCCTTCGCTGAGGCTGAAGTCCCCATCTTTCCTTTAGCCCGAATCGACGTCGGCGTCGACAACGGCTGCACGAAGGCGACAAAGGTGACGACACGTGCGCCAAAGTGAAAATGTATGGCCCGCGAACACGTGAGCCGACTTCCCCGCGTGTAACACTCGTGAAAGAGATTCTCATAACTCGATATATGACTGGGGGAGAGGTGTGGGAGCGCAGAAGGGCCGCTAATCTTTTCTCGATGCCACTTTGTAAAGCCATCGGGTGACACGCTGCCTTTCTTTAGGTGACGATGGATCGGTACAAGCCATTACGCACGATAAAAATGATATTAAGTACACAAGTCGCGAGAACTTTCCAATCCGCGAGATTAATTTGAAACTATATATCCAATCACATAAAAATAAATTAATCACGTTAAAGATAATAATCCCCATCGTTTTCATTAAGAAATTTTTTGCGTGAAATTTTAATGTGCATTAACGCTTCATAAATCCGCAAGGTATTTATCAAAACTGCAACGATCGCGAACTAAGTGTGAACTAAATTTAATTTCAACTTAAGAAAAGCAAACACAGTTCGTACGAAATTAATAATATGCGCTTTCCTTCGCCAATTCTTTTTCCGATATTGATTAAAGTTCCTTTTCGTCACAACGATGGAAATTCGCGCGGGCCATTGCAGAAAAATACATAATATTTTCCGACTTTGTCTTCCGAGTCTGAAAACCGGCGGAGTTTGAGGTAGACAGACCCGTATTAGCGAATCTGCAAGCCGAGCCGGGGCTTGGTATGAGACTGGGCTGCATAAATAAGGCGAAGGAAATTTGCAATTATGAATCGGGACTAGAAATACACGGCTGTCCCCGACACCTCCACCTCCCCCCTCCTTTCTCCCTTCTCTTCTGTGGCTCTATCCGACGTGAGTGCATACCCGCACCACCGAGTTCGCACGGAGTTCCACGGAGGGTATGCCGCAGGAAAAGTTGAAGGAAGCACAGCTGACGAGTATGCAAATCCGGGCGCGGTTCCTGTCCCTACGTCCCAGCTTCCGACGAAACAGTGCACAATCCCTGTGTGTGGCTTCGCATTAGCAACTTTCTCAGCGCGAGAGGAGGCGACAACGAAAATCCGCGGCGATTGATGTTTCAAAAGTCCACTAAATATCTATTTGCCGGTATAATTCATGCGATTTAATCTATATGCCGCGCCCGACTTATTTATAAAAAGTTGCTGGAATATATTTACATGGCTGCATTCGTTAAACAGCAAATTTCTCTAACGACGTTTTATGACCCTTCTTGTATAATTTGTCGTCTGGAATAGGAACTTTTGAATTTTTCTCTCTTTTTTTTTTTTTTTTTTTCTTTATAATCTATATGGAAATTCCGCGAAATGTATGATAACTTTAATTTTAGCGACAATCGCGGGCTTCGAGCACTCTTTAACTCGCGCTTAAAAGCGTAGAGCGTATATTTCGTTTTCGCTTGCCTTCATACATACGTAAAATGCCTCCTGTCCTAAAAAACTCGGAGTCGCGACGAAGACTCCGGCAGATACTTTGAAGATCGGTCGTGCGGACCGATAGCTGCCGCAGATTTCATTTCCATATGGGGGTCGAATCATTTAGCGCAAACATTTCTTCCCATTCACTAAAAGCCTCGTCGCGCACCACCTCATCCCGAATGGCATCTAACTTACAATTTAAATAAAAGCAAATACACGTACGCGCGCCAGAGTCACCCCTCGGTTCTACGGTATGACGTTACTTTGTACACTCTTCGGGCAGCTATCCTGACGCGAGAGAACTTTCAATGGATTCCGGGATGGAAAATGTCTCCGACAGAGACCAGAGGGTGTGATGAATGCTCTTTAACCTCGGAAGTCTGCCAACTCCTTCTTACTTATATAAGATCAATCGCGGAGTCTGAAGTCTTAAAGTGCATCGAGTATTCAATAGCAAAATCTTATAATCTCACCTCGATAACAGATTTCAAATTATATATTTCGAAAAATGAATAGTAACGCTCATATTTATTTAGTTTGCCGAATATAATAAGTTTAAAAAAAAAGAAAAAAAAATTTTTTAAGGATGAGATTTTTTACATTATGCGCGACGAACGTTGAATTTGAAATTCAATTTAATTGCTTGACGCATTATTATGAATCGCACGTTAATTACGTGTAGCTATTTTCCGATAGTCTTCTCGGTGAAACGCATCGTTCGTCTAAGTGAATTCGATATCGTACGCCTTTATCCCGTTACAATGAAAAGGACCAATCTTGTTTGACCCTTTGCTCGTATATGTGTCTAGGGATCACCATGGCATGCGATTGCCCGAAATCGCGAATTCGATGCCCTTAAGATTAACGAACCAGCTATCCCTCCGTCAGATTCTATCTCTCCGCAGCCGTCCTTTGTCCCTTCATTACTCCTAGCTTTCTCCTTCTTTTTCCGTCGACAAACGTCGGATTCCTCCTTTGTACGTCGTCTGATGTAGTCCGACAACTATTCGCGAACTTCTTTGTACCGAGCAATCGGCAGCTTTACGAGTAAACCATAGATCGATTGGCGCGTGCCTTGAGGATCGATTGATCTACTGAGAATCCGATTTCCGTATATCGAGCAATGCCCGTCTACGTGCAGACAGCTCTGTGATGCGAAAGGGTTACAGCGAAAATATCATCTTTGATGTAATCGAAATAAACCGCGCAAAACTTCTTTAGCATTTCGCGTTAATTATATCCGTTTGCGTCATTCATAAAATTCATTAAAAATGTTATATTAAATATTATCTCTCGCCACGCAGACGAGAAAATAAAATAAAACGTTCTCGATATCTAACGCTAATCGAGCGTATCGCCGCGGTTCTGACGTGGTAGCGCTTTAGGATAACATCTCTTTCGCGGGGCATATATTTTTGCCGTAGCCGCGTGTCTTTCTTCGCGTCCTATCGCGACAAGACGTTTCGAGGCGCCGTCGCGCGATCCGACATTTAAAGAAAATAGAGACGGATGATTTTCCCCTTTTCCATGGGCCCGGGCGCAAGACCGTCGCGTGACAACGCCACGGGCTTCCTGAGACGCGGTTTCCCCGGCAAATGCACGCCGCTTACCGTAATTACGTGCGTGCGCGCCCGCGTGTACGCACATATCCGCGGCAGCCGCAGCGCTTCTGAGCATAATTTAACGCGATACGTTGGGGTTGTGCTAACTTGCTTAGCGCAACCTCAAATAGAACCGTAGGTCGGGAAATTTCCTCTGGCGCTACGGCCGGATCAACAGGAGCACTACCTCCCCGAGGAGAATCGCGAGGAGGATCCTAATTGCTTCGACAGTCGTCTCTGATCTAATGAGCTAACCAAAGTGGCGCCGATCGTTCAGATAATAGTAATGCGAATCATAACGTTATTAACAAAATAAAATTTTAGCGCCGTTTTGCGGAATACGAAATGCCTTATCTCCGTGTTGTTAATTTCATACACTTTCGGCACGTTGCTAACTTGTACTATTTAATAAAAAAAAATATAACTCTCTAAAATGTACACCACTAATATATTTTACAAATTTTATTTTATTTTATTTTATTTTTTTTTTATTATACTTTAATTTTAATTATACATATGAGCATGTACGTTCGAAATTGCTCCCACGTAGCATTCGGGCGCGGGAAAGGCATTCATTATACGCAAAACAGTGTTCGGCAAATTGTCACTCTTGGAAATAGTTAAATGGCACTAAAAGGAGGACGGCGCGATCGATTAGGAGAACTATTCGACAACGATACAATAATCGTGAAACGTAGTACGACAGTTTGCTACCAATGGTTGCAATTACGCCATCGGTGTTTAACGATTGATCGAGTGACGAATAACGATCCATTAACGGGATTACGCGCGGTATAATGTATCCATTGTTTATTAGTGCTCTATCATTAACGTTTATCGCTCGCGGAGCGATTTGTCAAAAGCGTTAAATAATAAATACGTTATTCGACAATAACCACTGTAATTTAGGCTCGATTTGACGTAATTATCTTCTATTTGAATCGTTTAACTTTACCGAGAGTAATGTACGTACCTCGCGCTCACTTCACGCACGGCTAAAATTCAAAACGTCACGCCATTCAAGCGTATTAGATGATTAGAAGGCGGAGGGGGGGAGGCTACGATATGCCAAAAAGCGGCGGCTTGTAATCTGTAGCTCGGCGAGAACGACAGCGTGCGGAAAACGCACTGCGAACGCTCCTCTTTGGCTAGAAATGACGGTAGTCTAGTGCTCAAGGGTTCTCTGGGGCCTATAATCATGCGTCTTGATTAGTGCCGCGTACTCAGTGATCATCCCCGACCTCTAATGCTTCTCCGCTACTCGCGCTAGTCCTCCTCTAGTTCTCACCTCCTTCCCAACGCAAACTTACTAATATCTCTGGCCCAAAAGCTCTTATCAGGTGACTCGAAAGCATCGCATACTGACACAAAGTCGGCTTCCTAGAAGTGATTAAACTTGCCATATTCATCGAATAAAGGAGATGCTAACGATAGAAAACTCGTAACATTGTTTAAAAAAAATAAAAAAAAATAAAAAGAACAAATAATTATAATTCCAGATATTTTCAAACATTTCCGATAAAGAGTTCTAAATTTTTTTTTTTAAACAAACTCAGAAGTGTCTAAAGACTTTCTTATCTTGTCGATAAATCGCCAAAGAAGGCTCTAAATATTTTTTTAATAAATAATTGTCAATCACTTGTTACAATTTGCTCACCGAGTCGCTCGCTTAAAGTAGCTCGGTGATCTTCATCTCTTATGTGCGACTCGAAACCTATATACCGAAGCGAGCATTAAAATTCAATTAATAACACAAACACTGAAAGATTGAGAGAGATGTGGGGAAGAAAGGGGGGAGGAAGGAGGAAGAGAATCTTCCTGATAAGTAGCCGAGGCGAGGGTACGAATCCCGGTAAACCGCGTCGAGCGAAGTCGCCGAACGGAAGAGGAGGGAACCGCGAGTTAGTAAAGTCCTCGCAAAGCGCAAGATTAAGCAAATCGATGGTCGGCCGGCATTTAAGGTCCCGGTCAATGGCGCGGAAGAGACGCGGAAGGAGGGCCGAGTAAGCAGGTTATAGTAGCGCGCGGGCCGGTACAGATGGATAGGTAGATAGAGGCCGGTTTGGGTGGCCCGAACTGATACAATTAGATGTGATCTTAACGCCATAATTCAGGGCTAATCTCGGGGGGGTCTAGACCGGGCCCGGGTGAATCTCTGGCCTTCCGGGCGAAGCGCGACTCACTTCATTATTCATCCCGGTCTCTCGGTGCCGGCCCAGTTATCTCTCGCTATCCTAGCCGGATGTACCAGCCAACCTGGCGACCTATCGAGGAAAATTCGCGCTCCACGAATAGCTCGCGAATTCTATGGCGGACAAATTCGCCACCAAGATCCGAGCCGAGGGAGGCCCGGAGTACCTTTCTGAATTCCCGGCATTCGCGTATTACCGTTTCGGTAGTACCGAAACTGTCGGGTCTCCTAAGCGCGACCGCGTGCGACAGCCCGTAGAAGGCAATAAAATGTGGGATATGCGAAGACAAGGGTCAACTTCACCGGCATAATTAATCGTGTCCCACGGCGGTTCTAACGCAGATTTCCTTTCGAACGGCGTTTCCATTAGACGAAGAATTGAAGAAAATTATTTTCGAAAATTATTTTAATTTACTCGTGTTATAAATAAGTTGATTTCGAGATAAATTTTTTTTCTTCTTTAATTTTGATTTTATAATTAATCAGTAATACGTCTCTAATTTTTATCAAGTTAATAGAAGCCAACCCAAAAATTGTACCGTTCTGTCTACGCAATTATTATATTTTTAATTCTAATTTAATTTCTTTAAAATATTTATTCTCACTTTTGCTTCGGTTTTAATTCAGCAAAATTACCCTATTCGCGTAACAAACGCGCTATTTAAACCGGCACCTCGTACGAAAAACAGCTATTCTCGGAGAACAAACGTCAAAGCCTTTTTTCCCTTTAATAAACCGTAACTCCATCCACCATGAAAATGCGAATTCTAGTAAAGTCCTGCTCGTGGGAGATTCCACGCCGCTGGTTATTGACTGAGTTCGTTTATGTACTCGCGGTTTACGATGCCACTAAGTTCACAGCAAGACACCCGAAGTCGGATGGTTAAAAATAAAACGTCGTACTCTCAATATCTTTTGAATGCCGCTACCTTTAAGGTGAAAATTATTACGCCACCCAAGAGGTACGATGAATATTTCCAATAAGCACCGCCAGATTAAAATCCCCTTTTCGAAATATTAATCCCTCGAATAATAATCCTCCAAAATACCCTTTTAGAAATATTAATGTAGGCATTTTCTAAGGAGAACGATATATTCTCTTTCGAGTGCTAGTGTAAGAGACTTATTATTATTTTAACCGAGGCACCGCTAAACCTCTCGTATTATTGTTACCGGCGAAAAACAACGAGACTCGCGGACGGGTGACTTCGCGAGCAAACGTTGCTATTTGAAATACATCTCGAAATGTAACACTTGGCCGCGAATAAAAAGTAAGAGAGACAGCGCGGCGGTATAAAAAGACCGGCCCCGTGCAGATCGGGGCTCTTTCTCGAAAATAAAGATCTTATACAGTGCGCACGAATTATTTAATCTATCCCGGTGCAGAAATTACAAAGTATTCCCTACATTAAGAAAAGCATTTAAATTATTTTTTAACCTTTTAAATATTATTTCTATATTATCTTTTTTTTTCGACGCTTTATAAAATTTATAAATAATGTTACAAATTTGTATACGTCCTAGAAATTGCAGAGCGCGCGTGCCTCGCGCGTTATTCAACTCGGACATTAATTATATTAATTGAGTGATCTAGGGCCATCGACGTGTTGTCGATTCACTTACATTTGTAGCTTTCGGTTAGGTTAAAGTAGGTTATTCCCTGTTCTTTCGTTCGTCCTTCCTTCCTTCCTTCCTTCCTTCCTTCTTTCCGTGGGCAGTATTCGGGATTATCCTGACGTCTTGTAACACTTCAAATCGCTCCACACTATTTACACTGCTCTGCTTTTTTTTTATATAATCACAATCACAATCACGATCATTATCACTCTCGCTATCACTAACATTATCACTCGAAAGGCGAACGACTGAAACAATGACGGTGGATTATCGCGGCGATTTTTTTACAATTTAAATTAAGACGCGCGACGAACGATATTATTTGTTAGATAAATTTGCACTCGCGATATTCGTAGCTTTGATTACTTCCCCGGGTCTTCCACGTCGTCCTCGATCTTGTCCCAACATACTTGCCGCGATGTAAAGCGTTAATTTTGATTCCTCGGTCGATTCTTGTCGGCGGAATAAGCGATGCGGAAAACTTGCGTCGAGGTGAATTAGACGGTACGCGATACGAAATGTCCCCCGCGCACTTGATCTTCCTTGAGTTCCTCAAAAATCTCTTGCACGAAATGGGATGAGAGCCTCAGCCGCGACGAGGAAGACGAACGATGTGCAGACCTCGCGCTCTGACAATGACGATCGCCAGAACGCGGTGAATGTTGATGAGGAGATGACGAGTAAAGCGGGTCGATAATGCAAGTCGATAATGCGGGTTGGTAATTCAGGCCGGTAATGCAGGTTGCGCCGCGCAATTCACGTCGAACGCTCTGTGCGCTCCGCCGGCGATATAACCCTTTCTTCCCGAAGCACTTTTAATGCACGAAAAGAAGCAGAAAACGATGAGTGGAGTAACAGAGGAGTACAGAAAACGATTGCCCGTTTCCGAGTCGACGACGTCGACACTTATTTGTTAGCGAAATCTTCCTATTCGCGATAAAAAATACGCTTAATTACGGAGCGATTAGCGACACGTTATCGCGCTCGGGTCTCCGTAATGAAACTAACATGGCCGTTAGAGATTTTGACCCTTGGAGGAAAAGAGACAACCGCATAAAAAGAGTGAGACAGCCAATAGGTTCAATCGTCAATCGATTGCTGTCCTTCTCGTGCCAAGCTCGACGCCCGAGTTGATCAATTTACGTTCTTTTATGTGCTCGGCGAGCTTGAGGCGTATTCTCCCAAAACTAAAATATAAAGCGTTTTCTCCCAAAACTAAAATATAAGACGTTTTCTCGCAATTCCGAGAACAACCGTCAATTTCGAGCTCTCAAATCGCCGTCGTTATGAAACTCTTGTTCGAGCAAGTCCCAAAAATAATATATATTAATTCGAATATATTTTCGTTTCGCATAAATTTATATTTCTTAAAAAATCAGACGTTTACTCTTGCTTAGCACAAAGCAAGCCAAGCGAGAAAAGTAATCAACGTCGCAGAAAAGAAGTCAACAATTAATAACTAATTCACGCGTCGTATCAACTTTTTAAAACAGGATAAAAAAGAAAGGGGAAAAAAAATATTAGCAACTATATCGAATAGTTTTCGTGGCCAAGGCCAATTTAATCTGGCACCGTGTTAGATGACTTGGAAACATACGCCGATAGTTTCTAACCCATTTATTCCCAGATGCAACGATCGCTCATATATTGCGCCGAATAGCCCGAGAGAATTCTAAAAAAAAATAAAAAAGAGAAAAAAAAGCTAATTCCGCGAGAAGTAAAAAGCAACATGAATTTAATGGCAAGTGAATAACGTTTTATTCCTTCGAACCGAGATATTACATAAATCATTCGGACAAACAAATTCAATTTGAAATGCGATTTTAAAGAAAATTATGTTAAGTGTTTGACGACAAAATGCGCGTCTGTCAACAGGTACAAGAATACCTAACGAGATATTTATCGTGATAAACGACCGACACTTTCGCTATCTATAGGCTTAGTTTTAATTCCATTAGACGGCAACCCTACTTTTCGAGGAAAAGACGTCTCTACCTCGAGAAGACGAAAAGGCGCGATGTTCTCGAGAGATTTAAGGTTCTTAGGTTCGCCGCGGGCTACACTTCAATGACTAACCCTTTGAGGATGCAATTACCCACGGAAGAGATCTTCGAAGTCCGACATCCTGGCAAACAACCAGAATCTTAATGAGCGGCTACTCCTTCGAAAGACGTCACTATTAACTCTCGCTTGACGACGAACGAGTTTCCTAAATCAAACGTTTCTTAATAATATTAAATTATTAAAAAAAAAAAAAAGAAAGAACCGTGCTTACAACCAATCCCACCCAGCGCGTAATCTCGCTTTAAACACAAAAATACGCCAGGAGATCAAAAATGATTACCGTACGATTAATCGGAGACGAGTTAAAATAAAATTTAAACAAAATTTATTGCCTAGCGATTACAATTTGGGAGACGTTACAAAATAATTATCGACCATTCGTGTGATACGCGCGTACGTTAATTCTACTATCTCGCATCGGTCTTTTCTCTTCGCGGAACAGTAGCCCAAGTATCGTCGATTTGAAACTCGATTGTTAGTGCATCCAGACAATATTTCATACTTGTCTTCGACAAACGACGTCGACAGCAATGCGGAACGTGCTAGGGGTGAGTCTCAGCTACCTGTGGCTTCGCCGAGTCTCACGCAAGAAATGGTGACAATGACGCGAATTAGCGTCGTCGCGTATACATACGTCGTATCGTCTGTATCATCAGCGTTTGATGGCGCGGAAGGCGCGGCGAGGCTGCCGCCGTAGGGGTGGCCGCTTTGTGCCATCAGGGTGATTATATTGCTGTTCGGCGAGAAACATCAAGCCACATGAGCGAGGCGAAGGGTGGCTACGACCGTAACACGCGCCGACGATATATACCCGTCGCCATGTATCGCAGCCAGTTGTCGTCCCGAGCGCGGGCAGGATATACGGAGCTTTTGTTAGTTAGGAGTTACGAAGGAGGAAATGGATGAGAGAGGCGAAGGAAGGCGAGTCCTAATGCTATGCGTGGCAAACGATGCATAATATGCACGATCGAGAATTATAAGGCGTGAAATTGATACAGCGGATGTGCCAGTTCTTAGCGGTAATTGCATTACGATATCAAGTAATTTGCGTGAAAAATGGCGCGGATTAATGAGGCAGCGTCCCTTAAATTTAATATAGTTTAAATTAGTATTTCTTGCGAGAAAAACAAATCTTTTTCTTTCTATAGATATATATAAAAAAAATATTTGTAGCACGGTGAAATGAGCGAACAACTCGTTTCACTCTTGAATAATTTAATATCTCGCGAAAATTGCCGTTTAGGGGATCAATTGTTTTTAATGCAACGAGAACGCAGTAGCAAAAGATGTTTTCTTTTCGAGACACGTTGTATCCGCAACTAAAAGTAGCATAAAAATGAATTCAAATTCTCTCAAAATAAAGCTGTCGCATTTCAAGATTATGTGCTCTGCGAAAGCGCTCGGTACGTTGCTCGGCTTAATCCGAGATCTTACTGGCACTTCGACTTTCCCCTAAGACGGAGGCGCTTTCTCGCGAATCCCCTTTTTCTTTCTCTCTTTCACCCTTCTTTTCGCCGTCTGCCTCTTTCTCGCGGCCGCTCCTCTTGGTTCCTTTATCAAGACGCGAGAGAAACGTTTCGCGGTAACGCCGGCGTGACGGCGGCGGGCGCTGCGGGCTGTATTTTTTTTACGATATTATTTATGATATTAATTTCGCCCTGGTAACGTCGGCCCCGTCGGGAGTTGTAAAGCGGGCCGAGACGCTCTCCTCTTTTCCTGCGATATCATTGTCTCGAACAGGCAACGGCGTACTCCGGTATACGACGACAACGCGAGCTACGGCGACGAGGGGTAGTGAGGGTTGGAAAGAAAGGGGTGCCAGTGAGGCGACGTGAATAGTGGCTCTCTTCTATGAAGTGCGGGAGGAAGAGCAGCCGCACCCGGTGTTTTTGGTGAAAGGAAGAACTTCTCTTCCCTCGCTCTCGCCTCTTTCTCTCTTCCCTTTCTCGCTCTTCCCGTTTCTCTTAGATTGCCCGCGAAGAGAGACGGGGAAATCTCGGCACCCGACCGCCACTACTACGGGTGCCGTCTACTACGGAAAATCTCACGACGCCCCGAGAGAATTGCCGCAAGAAACCACGCCGGGTGTTAACGAAAATTCCTTTTCGCATCCTCTGTTGTCCAGAAAGAATGATTTTTATAAAGCTCGCCAATTTTTAGTAATCTGTATTGCTGCTTCGGTGCATTTGTCACATATCGCAAATATTAGTTCAACCAAGCGAATTTAATTTAAGGCAGTCTTATCCTTATCGTATACAATGTCTATTTTTCTTCTTTCTTTTTTCTTTAATCTACATTTTAAACCGCGAATAAGCGCGCAATGATATTTCTATCGTTTTTTTACATCACATTTGATTTAGCAGAGACATTTCTAAAAATTTACCCTGCGCGTTCGTACGAAGGCTAAATTCGCGCTGTGACAGGCATCATCCGCAAAAATGGAATCGGCCGCCCGCGGCGTCAGCGACGCAAGTAAATCTAAGTCCCACGGATAAGTAAAATTTAAAACCGTTCCCTCTCGTCCTCAAATTACTTTCCGGAGACGAAGGGGGAAGCGGGCGAGCGGGAGGTTGGAGAAGCGAGACCGGATGATAGCTCGCGAGATAAAAGCAAGCACCGGGAGCTTCGGTTGCCACCAAAAGCTCAAGGCCGCATTAATCTCGGTAATTACGTCACCTCTGTTTATCCCCCGCGGTGTGCTTCCGCTTGTTCTCTCTTGCACCTTTACCCCTGTCCTTATCCGCCTCGTTCTCCTGCGCGGATCCTGCGGTCGAGCTCACGCAGAGGTCAAAAGCTGCACCGAAGGGGACCGTTGGGCTTTTTATCCAACGTAATCAAGCAGTGATTCCAAGGCGTCGGTGCGAACATCGAAATCAAAGAGCGGTAAAAAGCGGCTCGAATTAAAATAAAGAAATATGACGACACTCGGAACGAACAGTTACCACAGCCACTTCGAATTCATTTGTAATTCAATTTCGTTTACGTAGAATAATTCTAATTCAACTTCCATTTTTCTCTCACGATATTAATTAATATTTTGGAAACAGATTCCCGATAATGAGTGAAGTTATATCAACAAAATTTTGCTAAAAGATATAATATGCAAATTTATAAATTAAAGAAATACTCTTCGAACGCTGATGGTCTGTAAACATTTTAAAGTCGCGTAGGACCGTTTCTCTTTTTCTTACGGCGAACTCAGGAATCTTGTAAATCTCGTGATCAGATTTTATTCGCGTCTAATACGAAGGCGGCGCAGCGTGGCGGAAGGAGCCCTTTGCTGAACGATGTTACCGAAAGCCCGCTTTTCCCAAGAGAAGGGAAAGAGGTTACGAGGAAGGCAGCGTTATGGTACACCGCAAAACCAACAAACGATATGCGCCAAGAGACTATGGCGGTCCGACATATAGTAAACCATGTAAATCTGTCTAAAACCATACATCGTCAAGTTTCATCAAAATAGCTCGCGTGATTCGACTATTTCTGTGTAGGGCGCTAATAAAAGCTGTCTATATTATTCAGCCCCGAACTTGTGCTTAAATTAACGTCTACTCGTACATTTATAATAATAATTACTCGAGTGGAAATTCATCTAGCTATTCTAATTGTAGCTCGTGATTAGATCGGGCAGATTAGATATATTCCTCGGCTGGTAATTAGCTTAGCACTGGCCATAAATTATAAGAAAGCATTTATTATTTAGTGACAACTCGGTAAAATTGACGTTGCAAATATAATACAAATGCGCGCGTTATGCTCACCTAGACGGCACAAACGCGGGAGGGTGTGTTTCGAAGCGAATCACCCCTAATTCGGCAATAGCATAGCTTAACCACAAAGCCAGCTAATACAGCGATTAGGCATCGTGTACAAGCCAACAAGGACTGCTCGAGGCGGTGCCTCAACCTGCGTGAAATCATTGCACGTATCGCTTACAGTGGCAAACGTATCGCTTACAATTCAAATATTGCCCTATCCAGCGAGTTCGATTAACGCGGTGAGACTCCAGCAGTTTTGGAGATCTCCGATATAAAAAGTATTTAATCTTTCTTTAGAATCACCGCCTAAACGACGATTAACAGTTGCGATGTAACTTACGCGGCAAACAAATAAACTCTTACTCTCCAATTTTCTCAAAATGCGCTATCAGAGTGGCTCCCTGTACCTCGGTAACCTTAAGGGTTTGTCCACGAGGCCAACGGTCAGCCATTGCGGTCAACTACACAGCTTGTCCGACTCGCCTTCGTGTTTCGGGTCCTTTGGTGATTAACGAGAGGTCAAACCTACTGCCGGCCAAAGCACGCGCAAATAGTCTCTCTCTCGTGAAATTGGGTTCCAAAGCTAGTCCTGATTGAGGCGTCCACCAATGCGGCCTTGACGAGGTTTCTCCAGCTGTGCCCTGCGTTAGAATATTCCCGGGCGAGCGGAGCGGAAACGCCGAGAGTGTGAACGACGATCGCGCGATGAAGGTGGAGGGAAATTTACGTGAATCCCTTATTTGAATTACGCACGAACGGCTTCAAGAATTCGATCCTTTTAGATGAAATCGCATGGAAATACAGTAATTGCACGCACGAGGTTCGTCAACAAAGATTTAGAGAGCAGCGTCGCCGCGATAAGAAAATATAAGGTGCCGAGACTTAGTTAGTGGAGGGACGTAGAAAATAGCGGTTTATTAGTCAATATAAAATACTTAGTGTCATATCCTATCGGGCGGAATGTCAGCGTGAGAAAAGAGGTTCGTGCGAAGCTGTCACTTTATCGGATTAGCCAGTCGCGGTAAAAGCGTCTTGGAAAGGGCGCCCTTCAATTCGTTAATTTACCCAACCTCTTTCGTTTCCTCCGCGGCGATATTAATCGAGCCGGACGTTCTTAGAGATATCTCAATCTCCGGGAATATGGCGCCGCCAGAAACGGTTCGTCATAAACGAGGGACGCTCCTTATATCGGAAGGAAATGCGTATATCCGCTAGCAATCGCGGTTTACGTCAAAATATCATTTATTCAGATTGACAAAAAAATATATAAGGATTTACTTAATCTCCTTGCCATTATTAAGCTCGATATTACTAATCTATATTTATTCTAAATATTAAATTTTGTTTAAAGATAAAATGAGACATTCAGCATTAATCTTTTTCTACTAATCAGCGAAACCGTCCCTAGCGTGAACAGTATCGTGCGAAAAAAAAAAAAAAAAAAAAAAAAAATTTGCCGTCATCGAGTCGCGGATATTTTTTTAAACGGCATCACCCACCAAACTTTTTCGAGGGTTGCGGCCGTGGGGGAAGTTGTATTGTTTATTCAAAAACGTATCAGCGTCGGCGACTACGGCGGCGACGACGACGACCACGACGAACGACCGCATAGGCGAAGAGGCGGACGAGAGCGAGAGGGCCGCGTGAATGGCGCTTCCGGTAGAACGAGGTCCGCAGGGCTCCGCAGACTCTCGCTTCCGGTCAGGCGTCCGCCGTCCTTGCTATCCCATCGAAAACGCGGGTCCGGATCTCCCTACGTTCGTTCCCCCGCTTCCCCTTCTCGCCACATCTCTCCGCTTCCCCTTTCTGCCCGACGAGAAGTTCGCTCATCGGACCCACCGGCGTTCGTTAATTAAGATATCGATTCTTATTGTCCGCCAGCAGGCGAGTCGAGCGGACGTCCTGGCCGGCGCCTGATTTCACGCCCGCGCCAGGGGTTGCTCGTGTGCGCGCCCGTTGTCGGTCACCCGCGACGTGGCAACCCCTCTATTCGCACGCTTTTGTCGTTTTCGAAGCGTGGTAGATTCGCGATTCCGCAACACACCGTATCGATTAATTGTTCGCCACGTATTCGCCTTCGTTTCCTTATCAGCAGTCAACGGAACGAATCCCGTGTAGGCGACACGACATTCGCTGATTTTTTTATCTGCGAACTTATACAATTAAAAAAAAATTTATATATATCAAAAATATATTTTTATTGACGATTAATTTTAATTTAGCGATTAAAATCGATCCTTAAAAATGGCAAAAACGACAGCTATTTATTTTTATCTGTTAGATCTTTAAAATTAATTTTAAATTACTCAAGCTTTCAAAACTCTACCGTTTAAAGCATCCTTTTCGACACTCATTTATTCATAAAAACTCTTATCTGTAATTTTAATCCTTACCAGCGAATTTTCATAAACATTTCGATAAATCGTGACTCTGGCCCGTTATTGCGAAGCGACGTTCTTTAATAAAACTAGGCTAATCGAATTACTTTAAAAAATTAACTTCTTGTAATCTATCGCAATGTAACGGGATTATTTCCCAACGCAGTGCCACTCGCGATAATTTAATCTGAAATAAGCTGCATTCGGGGCAGTAGCCCGACAGATTTTTATGACAATTTTTGACGTCTACTATCAATTTCGTCGGCCTTCGTTTCTTCCACTCGTCGAGCGGCGAGCCGACGTGCTACGTGCGCACATATGTAGAATGTCGAAGCTACAGGTGTCAGCGAGAGCAGTATTTTTCAGCGAGGCCCACGGCGAGGGTGATAGAGCAAGAGAGAAAAGGGTAAAGAGCGCGCTAAAAGGAGCGAGGGAGAGAGGAACGGGGAGAATGAGAGTGCCATCGAGATGGGAGGGAAACGAGAGAGGGACGTTCCAACGCGGCAGGAAAACGGCGGAGTGCCGGCACGCACGTTGAATCTGCTAAACGCTCTCGCTCGTGCGTGAAATGCCTCGATATCACTGTTTTATTTCGGCCCGTTCGTTCGTCGCCATTCCCTCCCGCTTTTCTGCAATTCCGTCCTTTTTACTCCCGGCCGGCCGGCCGGCCGGGCGCGGCAACCCTTTATATATATCTCTCTCGGCGTGCCCGCTCGTGCAGATTTGATGACCCTCCCGCTACGATTTGACGATGATTCAATTGTCCACGGCCAACTGAAATGAAGCACCTGCGGAGCTTGTGCTTTTTTTCACGGCCGGTCTTTTATTTTTCGTATTGACCGGGCGCTCTTTCGACGCTTGAAACGACCGGGGCGACTATTGCTTTAATCCCGATTAATTAGATACGAAGAACGAACACTGGCTCCTCTCTCTGATCGCAATATCGTTAAAATATCTACGTTTTATTGAACGTATTTGATTGAAATAAAAATCCGATATGAACGTAGTAATTAATATCTGGTAAATGTGTGATTTTTAAACAAATTCATTAATTTTGATGGTAAAAATTAAATAAGTTGGATATATAAAAAAAATTATTAAAAAAAAAATGTATTACTGGTTTTCCAAATAGCCAGCATAAAATTGCGCTCAATAAATCGATAAATCGCGGAGTGGCCCGTTCAACCAATTTAATTAATAATTATCGACTCGGAGAGAAGCACCCGGCACAATGGCGATACTTCCTTGGCGTAATCCTCCGAAGATTAACGAGCCCGTACCAGAAGGGACCGCTCTCCACCGCCGCCCGCCACCCCGACCCGCCTCGCCCCCTTCGGTGTTCTATATCGTCTTCTCTTACAGCCGCAAGACGCCATGGCGCGCCTTGCGGTGGTTGCGGCAAGAACCCTCGCCGTACCCGCATTAACGCAATTATGAATTTGTCGCGTTGGGATCTGACAATACAAGATGTCGCAGCCATTCTCCCGCCGCACCTTCCCACCCAGCCGGAGACCCTTAGCCCGGCTTTCCTCGTTTACACTAAAACCGATTTTGCGGACTATATGGATCGAGACGACGTGACATAAATGCAATTTGCCAAACCACGTGGACAACCGTGCGCGATAATATGGATAACGTCGATTATTATCGCGACGTGTGCGTTAATAGATTACCGAAGCCGGTACAAACGCAAAGTATCTACAAAAAGAAATTAAGTCACCGCTTCGGTAGATCGGAGGATGCTCCGCCGCTCTGGAGATTAATCGACATTGTATTGCCGGCGTTTCGCGCTGGAACAACGAACGTGTTACGCGAGCGCGATCGCGTATACGAACGCGCGACACGCATTGTCCTAATTTCTAGCCGCGGGATAACATTAAGAGCCGTAACTCCCCAGCTGCGTGAGAGCTGCTCGTCGTTTATCACGCGCTGAATGTCCAAGAAATATTCGCGCGCTCCTGGCCCCGTCGTCTCTTCCTCGCGAATCAATATCCAATGTATTTCGTGCACCCGCCTTGTTAGCCGTGCCGCTCGTTTTGCGGCGCGGGAAGCGAGTGTAGTTTCGGCGGCCCTAAGTTAGTTTCGAACGGTCCCGTAGCAATAGCAGTAGCAGGTTGGTCTCTCTCTCTCTCTCTTTCTCTCTTTCTCTCTCGTCTTCTCTCGTCTCTCTTTCACTCTCCGGTACCGTGCGGTAAAGTGCGACAGACGGGACGAGAGGATCGTTGCGGCTCGCCGCAGGCGACTGCTGCGACCTGCCCTCCTCAGCGACAAATTCCTCCTCCCGGCTCGACCGCTTCGCCCCCGGTTCTCTTGCGCGCCTCGCCGCTTCACCCGTCGGAGATCCGCGTCTCTCGACTTCGCCGCTTATCCTCGTGAACTTGTACAACGCGCAAGAAAATCAATCGGCCCAGCAAGGCGCGAGAATTCCGGCCTCTCGCCCAGCCCGGATTCGTGAAAGGGCCACGAGACCGTCGGCAAGGGTGATTCTAAACATCAAGGAGATAGAGAGACTGCCTAGTCAGCCCTTAATATCGTGAGAGCCGGATCCGCGCAAACAAGCCACCGTAACCTCCGGTTAAGCACCAACCAGCCGGTCTGGTCCAGCCGGTGTCGGTCCGACCGCTGCTGGCCCTATTATCGCTAACTAATAAAGGGCCTAATTGAAACGTCGGGCTTTTGTTTCCCGCACTCGAAGCGCCGCTCGTCTTTCCGAAAGCGCCGGATCCAGCCGTTTGACCGGCTCTTGAGGCTCCAATGCAAATTGGAATTTAGTAGCGAAGTGGATTTGCGAAGATTGATCGGCAATCCTTCAACTAAAAAGCTAAACTCTTGATTTTATCTCCCTCTTTCAGCATATATATATAATTTAATATTTATTATTATTTAAAGATTACTGCTTATAATTAAAATAAAAAGAAATTATTTGAAACTTAAAAGCAAGATAAATCCTAGCTATTTTCTAATGCTACTGGAAAGGAGTGTATCTCGATGATAATTTCATATTGCATAGATGGAAAGTGATCGAGATTGCTTGTAATCGCGACCCATGTATAGATAAAAGCGTACCCGTCCACAACTATTTTCTACGAAGGGGAAAGAAGAAAGTTTGATCGCAGTAAGTGCCATTATTATAAGAAATCACTTTCGACGCGATTTTTGCTCGGGATGAAAGCTCTGATATCATTGTCGTGATGCTATGTTCTTAAATTTCCGTGCGCGTCTTGGCCGTTCGGAAAAGAACATTATTCTTAGGAAGTACAATCATATCAATTTCCCGAGTCATTAAATTATTTATACCGTACACTGCCGAGGGACTATACGTGGCGACGAGAGTCTCCCAAGTATTTTCGAGCAACGTTTTTACTGTTAGAATTGAGCCCATGAAAATGATAAGGCATAAAAGATAAAAAACTTATTGGGTTTTTTTTTTAATAAAATAAAGACTTAAAAATACTTATCATTTTCTACTTTTCAAATAAAATTCTTTATGCCTAATTAACATTTCCTCGGAAGTAAAATTGCTTCGAAATACATTTTTTCGTCATAAAAAATGTAGATTGTTCAGATATTAAGCAATGAAATTGCACGTGCACCAAACTTTCGCAAGAGCGATGAAAAAATGGCTAGGACCATTCTAGCACACGCCGAATAATATTGCGCAATAAATCATTCTTCATTTTGTTGCAAAAATATGAGAGAAAGAGAAAGAGAGAGAGAACAAGTGAGAGAGGAAAAAATAGCTCGCGTGCTGCAAAAATAGTAATGTAAAAACTTACCTTGCTGGCGTGCGGTTGGACTGACTGTTCGTGAGAGAGACTGCTGCAAATCGGCCGAGAAGGCAGCCTGCCGTGTTTTGCTCAGATATAACTGCAAAAGGAAGCGAATTACGTGAAATTATTCCTCCGACGTCAATCCTAATTTATAAGCAAAGCATTTCTTTAATTGCTTGTACTATATTAAGAACGAGCTTTGTAATATAAGAAGACAGATGTGTCGTGACTAAAGTCGAGCTTAAGTGCGCTACTTTGAATTATAAAACGAGCGAATAATTCACTTGTAAGCAGCAAATGACAACGTTCGAATTCATTACTTTGATCGCCATTATTCGAAGTACAGACGTTGCAGGTGAAGTGTCACTTTGCAAGATTAATGAGATTTAAAAAAGGGAAACATTATTTCACCATTATTCAACACGCAATGGCATAATTCTATGCCTCGTTAATGAAATAACGACTGCCTTAAACTTTAGTTAATTAACACGTAGCATTGCGAGTAATTATCGGAGAGATACGCGATGCGTGTTCGCGATGGTCCGAGGCTAGTTTCGTAAAAGGGCTGTGGGAGTCCGCGGGCTTTATCGGCGAGATTTGGCATCCCGATCACGTGCCGAGGCCAAGACATCCCCTTTAATATTAGGACCAAATCGGACCGACTCGCTTCGGTATAAAATAAAGGGCTGACATGCGAGCACAGCGGGAGAGCCAAGCCAAGCCGAGGGAGAAACCGAAGCAGAGATAGAGCTCCGCGAGAGCAACGAGGAGAAGCGTGGAAGACAGGCGAGGGAAGGGTGGCTTCACCACCGCGGTGAGGGATGACTGAGCGAGTCGGTTAAACGGGCGTCTTCTTTCATAAATTTGGAGGGCGCCCCCGGATAAAGGTTTAGAATAAATCGTTCGGCCTGTTATCCACTCCGACGTCGGCGGATAACGCCAGACGAGAGCAACCCCGGATAGGTTCAACAATCCCTCCTCAGCCTTCCCGCATGATCACACGTTGTACCTCTTTGAGACGTGTATTTTGCACGCTTTCCATCTACGGCGATGAAATTTAAAGTTTCATAAATATAATAGTACTTCTTACTTTTGCGCCGTGGCAAACGAAAAGTATTCAATATAACTATAGGTAAAAAACAAAAAAAAAAAATTTGTAGAATTAAAGAAAGAAAATTAAATTAAAATAAAAAAATAATAAATTTTGATTATAGTCAACATAATTGAACAAAAAAATATTTAATGGTCGGCATTAAGAAATAATACAGCAAAAATGTATACGTGCATATTGTGTACGGCAACTTACTACACGCAAGGCTGACTCTCTAAAATAGCGAGCGTAATATGAAAGTTCAGACGGGGGTGGCTAGAATGCTCATAAATACATCCTCGAAGATCGCACAAATCGCTCGTTCAAGGCCAATCCCCTTCGACATTCCCTGCAAGAGATACGGGAGGGAACCCTTCTTCGACCCGCGTAGAAATGCGCACGGCGATATGGCGAGTATAAGCAAGTTACATGCACGCACGCATGTGAACATACACGAACGCGAGGTTCGAATATATCATAGTGCAAAAAGAGAAAAAAAAAGGGATAATAATGGAAAAGAAAAAGTAGACGGAAAACGAATAGGTACAAGTAAAAGCAACGAAGAAAGTGAGAAAGACGAGGCCAAACCAGGCAGAAAGCCAGTCCAATTTCTCAAACCTGTCCAATCTGTGTCGTATGCAAAATCAATCACGCTCTACCCTGCCGCACCGTCCTCCCCAGGAGCCCTGGGGGGGCCCCACAATTTTCAAATCTACCCGTAGCCGCGCGGTAATCCAACTCTCGAAGCAAAACTTCTCGCCGACCCAAGGCAGAGTCCTGCTATCGAAGCATCTTTTTCGATCTATTTCGTCTTTTCGAAGACCCCGATTGTACGCATGTATACGCTCAATATCTAAGTGCACGTATGTGCGAACATTTCAGACACAGGCACACGCATCTCTTTCAGTACCGCGATGCTCAATAGTACCGCTATTTTACAATCGATAATTTTTAAACGTAATCATTTACGACCGACATAAATATATAACAACTCGCGCTCGCTCAGATTTTTTGAAATTGTAATATATGTACGTCATTATAAAGACCGTGCTCCCTTGCCGGCGAAATATATACCGACGAAAGAATAATACCCTTTGAAGGCGTCTATTGAGATGCACCCGTAATTCTGGTCAACGTTATAAAGTTTATATTGAGCCTTTGAATCAAGGTAATAATATCGTCGAGTGTGTTCAAAAGGCGAGCCGCGTCGCGGAGGAAGACATTTTAAAAAGTAAAATTCAGAAAGTCATTAGGAACTATCGGCGTATCGGACGTTTGTTTCGCCGTCCCGGCCATTGATATGCATTACCTTCGATCGGCAGCCGCGATCATTAAAGAGATCTAAGGGCGCTCTGTAAGGGTTTCAAGGCCGGGTGGCCGCCTCGAAAAAGTAATTTGTCCTTTGGGGTACGAACTTCAAAGTGCACGCGGGACGAATGTCCCGCGTGCGGGCATGCTACAACAAGCGGCGTTCTACTTGCGCCCCTTTCTACTTGGCGCCACTGATCAGACTTGCTGATTTTTGCCGTCGCAACGTCGGCGTGGACCTTGTCCACCAGCGCCTGTCAAGGGCTCCGGCTGTCGGAGCTCTCAGCCCCGAGAAGACGGAGAGAAGCGAGTGCGCCCACGAGGGGTGCGAAGAGTTTAGCATACGCATTTTGTACATTGAAATCCCGACACGTTCGTCCAACTTTAAATTGAAACTCGCCCGTCGCCCGCATCGTCTCTCGCCGATACTCGCCGCCGTCGCCAATGCCGTTATCGTCACGGTCTTACGGACCGTCGTCGCGATTACGTTAAAGATTACGATCAAAAAGTTCAAAATTCGTAATTAAAATTGAAACATTAATTCTCTTAGGTACATTATTTTTTAATTATTAAGAAACAATTTGCGTCGTTAAGAGCACGCTGTGCTTTTCGCTCGACGTCGAATGTGACTTACGCCGTACGTTATAATTTCTCAAGATGATGTAACGTAGTATTAATGTATTAATAATCAACTCCGTCTCAGTAAGTTTCCAAATCTCGCCGTGACATTACGCGTAAAAATGAATAGTGAAAGATCAGGCATTTTTAATTAAATAATACTAATCACGGAAGGCAGCCCTCTCGCGCGGGCAAATCTCATCTCGTTCTGTTCGTGGACCGTCCCTCCCTCCCTCCCCTTCCCCTCACAAAGCTTCTATCTTTTACTCCGTCTTGCCGAGCTTCTTCTCTTTCTTGGACCCGCGAATCGTCTCTCTTTTAGACTTCGAATTGTAATTAACATTTGGTTCTCCCATTAGTGTAATTAAAGTGCCATTCCATAATCTAGGAGGCCGAGAGAAGAGAAGAGGGGCACCTTATCTTTCAGACTTCAGCCCCGGCTGCGGGGGTCGTTTTAACCCCCGCTGGGCGCCTCCAGCCCCTTTCCGGGTCTACGCCAACCGTCGGTTGCCCGTAGCTTCCTTCGGTGATAACTCCTTTCCGCGAGAGAACTCCTCCCGGTCGGTGGGAGAGGAAAGAAAATCGCGACGGGGAAAAGAAAAACGGTGATTAAAACGTTTGGAAATCCGATATCGTATCTCCGCGTGCCGAGTCGTCTGTTTGAAATCACGCGCACGCAAATCAACTTTACGATTTTAGTTTTTTAAAAATAATTTTTTATTTTCTAATTTTTTTTTTAATATACATACATTTAATTTTAATTATTATCAGGCGTTTAAAGAGCAGATAGGTATATTTAACTATATAAAATATTCAGAGTGTATACACCGGAAGATATCATCTCCAGATTGAACTCACCAAGTCGCGCGAGGTCGTACAAAACGATAAAGATAAAAGGCGAGATGAGGAGGGTGCCGGCAGTGGTAAAATAAAGAAAAGCAAAGAGATAAGAAAAGGGCTTGCCTACGTTGACATTTTCCGGTGGTTGAGTTAATAATGCGCGCGGCACACAACCACGCCGGGCGGGAATGAATTCACAAAGTGCCGTTATAAAGAGGCTCGGATGTGTTTATTCGGGAATTTGCCTTTTTCCAACGTCTCCCCCGCTCAACCCGGATGCCGCGAGATTTTTATCTTATTTTTCGACGACGATCCCGCCTGGGGATTTATATACTTTCGGTCTCGGGATCGAAGAGGGAGGGCGTGTGAGCGACAGAAGAAAACAGAGGGAGGAAGAGGGACGAGTGGACGAAGAAGTCGGAAGAATCACGATGCAATTATTTTCGTTCCAGCTCATGAACGGATTTTAAGACCGTCCGACCTCGATCGCTGGACCGAAGAAGAAAAAGGAAGAGCGTAGTAAGGCTGAAGGCTAGAAAAAAGGATTAACCTCGTCAAGTGGGAGAGTCCGTGACAAAGACGTTAAAGTGGTCGAAGGGGATGAGATATATTGTTCCGAAATCTGGGGTGAAATGCTCACATCGTCGAGCATCATGGGACGGCGAGACACTAATGGCATTTTTATTATTTCTCTCTGGAGCCCTAAAGTAATGGGGCGCCTGTATGGTCCATTGGACACGTGACAGGGTTGACAGCTTCTCACCTTTCCTACGTCTTTCTGCGACACGACGATTTCCTGCGACGCGAGAGCGAAAGAAATCATGCAACTTGTATCACCGTAGACTGTATATCAATCCAAACTGCGATCATTTTTTTTATATCTTTTAATGATATTCGGCGCAATCGTTTAAAAGAAATTTATTAAATTAATTAATCTAAGCTTACGAAAAATATTAATATCTTTTAAAATATTACATATAAAATGCGTTAAATGTTTAAACACAGCTGCTAATAATTTTATGGCATACGTAAGTAAAACATATTCCCCACATATATAGTCTCAATCAAAATATCTAATACCGCAGGATCGCAAATCATAAGTAGCTCGCCGCAATGTACGAGCCATTGCCATCCCGGGCACCCACGGAGCCGTTGGGCTTGTTGGGTTTTGATGAATGAGCCTCACATAAAGCTGAAGTATGGTAAAAGCCGCCGTGGCTACCGCCGTAATATTCTACCCTGGGAGCTTTTAGAATCGCTAATGACTAATGGCACCAAAAGGAGCCCCCTCCAATGGATGTTGCCTCGGTTCACGGATTAGCGTTTCGTGTGATTCCATCTCGAAATTTTTGATCTCGTCATTTAAGGACGCAAACCGGTCTTGCAGTTACGAAACCTTTCATTTGCTTTCACTCTTTTATAGTGACATTTTGCTTCTAAGCTTTGTTATCCCAACGGTTAACAAAAAAAGTATATAAAAATTAAAAAAAAAACAAATAACAAAAAATAATAGTAATAATAAATTTAAAAAAAAAAAATATATATATATTAAAAATATTAAAATATATTACAAGAATCTTTTTTCGTACTTTAATTCTATTATTAATTACTATTTTTATAATTGCTATATATCGTAGAACACGCGGTTAAATAAGAATCAATTTTCCTTTTCACATAATATTTATTTCCATTTCTCTCGTTTATAATACGACGTAACATTTTTAACATCGCATAAATATCGCACGTGCACATCAGGTATTACCCGGCGGTCTCGTCAGCGAGAAGTTTGAGCTCGCTCGAGTATTATGAGGAACCACGAAACATCGTGCGAAATAGGCAGGGCGCTTAGATGAAGCTTACGATTGCTCGTGGACCGAATGGCTAACGAGGAGGAAACGACGCGATATCTCGCACGGGAAAGAAAAAGGAAGAGACAGTAGATGCCAGAGGGTTGCCAGGTCCAGAGGTGCAGATCGGAGCCCAGGGGTAGTGAAAGGGGGAGCCAAAAAGTACTTTAATATACGGCAATCCCCTTGGCTTCGAGCTCGCAAACTCGGACCGAGCGGTTCTACGTCCGCCTCCGCGTATTTCTCTCGTTTTGTCGCCACGTGGCTTCCGATGAAATTTGGCATCTTCTACATGGGCCGCCTTTGATGCTCGCTACTTCCATTCTAATTGCGGAAACCTGCCGCGTTCGGCTTGCGAAAGTCACCACGGTACAAAATGAAAATCGTACAAAGCTGCGCATATGCGCAATTCCGTATACGCAGCCCGCGTAACAATTTCTGCGATATAAAAAAATATTAGGAAGCTATGTTTTCATACGATCGCTTTAATAATGCCGCGTTAATGTATCTGAAAAATGTTAGGAGCCCGTTTTTCGCTGATGAATCTCTTAGCATCGCCGAAACCCGATTGCGGCTAAAGAAAGCAGACGGCGTGAAATCGCAAAATTACGTGAGCGCACATGTGACCGTCTGAAAAGGAGCTAAGTACGAAGCCAATCTGTTTATCCTGAATAATGGAGGTAAATGAACGACTCTATACAGAGTGAAGCAGGCCAATAATTGAGAAGCGACGGGGACAGAGAGGCACGGATCCCTCGCTCGATCTTCCTTCTCTTTTCTTTGCCAGCTGATCACGCTTCTAGGCGGTTAAATCCCACGAGAATCCAACGCCAATGAGGAACTATCTCGTGAACGAACCAGTCATTTATCCTTTTATCGAACTCCCTATTCCTGGACGACGGACTTTAACGAGCGACGACTTCTTGCCGGCGAACAAATGCGGAAAAATCAACGGGAACGCTCCCTTGCAATAAGTTTGACGTTTCGCGGAAAAATAAATAAATTCCAGCTGCATACAGTTGTAGCGAGATGTATATGAATTTACTTTTTGTTTTCAATAATTATTCGAGCATTCATTAATTTTTCGATTCATCTCCGATACTCTAGCTCTGAATTTCACGTAAACTTACCTAACTAGATTTACCGCTAATTATCGTCAAGAAACCGTTCGCGTGTAATTTGTTTATACCCCGGCCATACTCACCCAGCCATAACTCCTTGACCCTATCCGGCCCTTCGTTCTGCAATGTTCACGTGCGGCGCCAGAACCGCGTCGATTATCGCGTCTGCCCTAAGAGATTTCCTTGGAGGAAATCGAAATTACGACATTCTACACGGGATCGTATCCACGCAAGCATAATTATAAGAAAACACTGTAGGCTTTATAGCTACCACAAATGCACTTGCAAATCTCGGTGACGCTAATTTATATTTTAACGGAATTTATTAATTTTTTTAAAGATTATAAATTTTATTTTTTTTTTTAATGCGGTTCTTTAATATCGGTGTTTATCTTTAAAAAATGTTAAGTGTTCTTCGTATTACCTCTAAGGCTTATTGCTCTCAAATGCTCAGGCAAAATCGTCACGATTATTGCGCACTGTCGCGTTGAAATAGATTTTCGCGACGTCTTCCAAAGACGTCTGTCAGGTCGCACGACTGCGCTAACTGAAGCTGTTGCAAGGTATTGGGAACGAGATCCCGGACTTCTCTTTAACCCGCGTCGGGGCGTAAACGGCGTAAAAGCGGCACCACCCCCTTATCTACATATCAAAAAGGCAATCCGGGGAACTCGCTTATGTAAACGGCGTGGGTGGCCCCGTGTCCCGAGCGGGGATGAAAAGAATTTCGAAATCCGCGCGCTAATAAACCTGCTCTCTGGCACCGCGACGACCGCCGTCGAGGGAGGCCCTGACGAGGTATTCGTGGGGTTAAGCTCTTTAAGCCGCGGATTAAGCGAGGTGGCACGAGAATTTAAAGTTCCGCCAAGCCGACGAGGCCCGAGCAAACTCCGGGCACGTATATCGCACAGACACAGAAGTCGCAATCAAAAATATATTAACTTCCGGTAGATCACATGCATGCCGCCGAGCAAATATAAATTTTTACAAAAATTTTCAGAGTAAATTACGCTTTCGGTTCAAAGCCGCGTCTCGGGGACATTTACGAAAGGAACGTATTAATATAATTATAAAGCTTCTCGCTACATTTTCTCTTTCGTTTTCTCTTTGACAAAAATAATACGGTGTTTAAAAATAATTAAAGCGGGCAATAATATGCGCGCGATCTTTTTGTGGCGCTACCCATCGCGACCCCACCGAATCCTCGACCTATGAAAACGTCAGGGACCAGCAATCACGGCGGAAAGAATTTAATCAGCTCAAGGACCAGCGAGCATTTCCAGGCGAGAGAATTCTCCAGCCTCCTCGCCTCCCTGCACTCAACTCACCTTCGATCCGTTCCCGTCCCCATGACGCTGAGAGGATAGGTATATCCCTCTCTCATGCTACCAACTCTCGCCTCTAATTCGAGCGTTCGTCAGACTGCACACACGAGCCATTATGTGGCCGGTTCTCATTAGCATTTAATGCCGGCAAAACTTTGATTTGCCGGCGGTCGAACAGGCCGTCCACTCATACCGATTACAATTTCCGCCAAATTCACGAGCTTATACCTTATAAAATCCTCCCTCGCCCTCCATCTACCTCTCTTGACGGCTGATTTTGAGTAACTATTATTTTGTTCAAAAGGGATTCGAAAATCGGCACGGCTGGGATTTAGGCGAAGCGGACATTCGTTATCCGCTTAATTAGATAATAATCTCGGTTCTTACCGCGACGTCGTCTTGCGATTTCGAATATTAAATTCCTTTGTGCTAAATCAGTAATACACAATGATTGAATATAAACCGCGGGCATATAATTAATTTCAAACAATATTATTAATATTTAATTCGAAGGGAATGTCTCAATTGTTTTTATCTAAATTTAATTTACATTAATCAGTGTATATTGCTTTCTAAACCCGTCAAGTCATTTTAATCTACATTTATCAGAGTCTACCATTAAAATTAATTAACCTTGTTAATACCGATGACTCGAGAAATAGACTCTATATCAACACAGACTATATAATTTAATTAATATTCCTGCTTCGATTAAATCCCAACCTGCACGTGAGCCTTGAGCCTGATAAGCGATTAATCCTGCACGGCCCCGATAAGACGATGCCACGAGACAAAAGGGTATATAGGTGGTAAGGTAATATCTAACGTCGCGTTGCGCGAAACGAGCCAATTAAGTGGACCCTACGAAATTGATTTTTAATTGAACCGACAAAACCGATGACGTTAATAACTGCTAGGTGTAGCGCGAAGCGGTTAATCAAATTTTAACCG